>NC_046317.1:83815320-84518026 GCF_009819535.1 Lacerta agilis
AGCTGTTATGCTGTGTCCCAATGAATGGTCAGAAGGTATCTGAAGCTGTAGCACTGTTGCAGCTAAGCAGGTGCTGTGCTGATCAATGCCTTAACGGGAGCGCCTTGCGTGACCCATATATGTTGTGCTGAGTTTCCTAAAAGAAAAGCAGAATCTTGTGTTGGGTTGCGCTTGTGACAGTGAAGCATTTCGTTGTGCGCACAAGAGAAATAACTCATACATGAAAATGAGCTCAGCCTATACTCACCTGAATATAGCAGATGTCGAGGTTCCTCTATACTTCACAAGATGACAGTGACTGTTAATGTAACATTTATGTAGTGCATTAACTGTGCAAAATGCTTTATGGTTCTTATCCTTGCAAGAACTCAAATCCACAGATGGCAATCTGTACCCAAGCAGGAGTGACGTGCCCAAGCCTACCCACAAAGTCTGTTTCTGAGATCGAAATTTGGAATGCCTTTCCCAGATGCTTTGTGCAGCATCTCATGCGCTTGGCCACTTTAGAAAATCCAACATGGGTTGTGGCCTTTTTATAACTCAGAATGACTACCCAAAGGTGAAGTCACCACTCACTTCCACAGCAGCCGAAGAAGAAGAAGAAGAAGAAGAAGAAGAAGAAGAAGAAGAAGAAGAAGAAGAAGACAACAACAACATATTATTTTTATCCCGCCCATCTGGCTGGGTTTCCCCAGCCACTCTGGGCAGCTCCCAACAGAATAGTAAAAGCACAATAAAACTTCAAACATTAAAGACTTCCCTAAACAGGGCTGCCTTCAGATGTCTTCTAAAAGTCAGATTGTTGTTTATTTCCTTGACATCTGATGGGAGGGCATTCCACAGGGCAGGCGCTACTACAAGAAGGCCCTCTGCCTGGTTCCCTGTAACCTCACTTCTCGCAGGGAGGGAACCACCAGAAGGCTCTCAGAGCTGGACCTCAGTATCCGGCCAGAACGATGGGGCTGGAGACACTGCCTTATTCTGAGCCAGAGCATGAGTTTATCTTGCTCAGTATTTCCTACTCTGCTTGGCAGCAGCTTACAAGTTTTCAGGGATATTATCTCCTAGGCCTACCTTGCAACAACCTGGGGTCATCTGCGTGCAAGGCAAATGTTCTACCACTGAGCTCCCACTGAGCTATGTCCCTCACACTATATTGCTTCATTGTACTAGCTCGTTAGACACCCAAACCACTTCTAGAACAATATGTCTACTAGAAGAAAACCACTCATTCCTAGTGGTCCTTCAGATGTTGCTGAAGTACAACTCCTATAAGCCCTAGCCAACAAGGCCAATGGTAAGGAATGATGGGAGATGTAGTTCAGCAACACCTGGAGGGACACAGGTTCCCCACTCCAGGGCTAATGCATGAACCAGAACTTGGAATGACAGGAACCATCATGCCATGGCAACTTGGGAAATGCCAGTTGGAGCTAGCAAAATAATCCAAATGCCTTTTTGTCTTGTTACGCAATTTCTACTTCATTATGTCAGCTAACCGCCATGCAAAACACAACTACAGATGAGACTTGTAAATGAATGGAGACACTGGAGAGGAATGTGCCTCTCAACACTGGATTTTTACAAACCAGATGCTCCATGTTGAAATGGCTCCATCAAATGTTTTGCCTTGCCTTCTGCTTCCAGGTGACTATACAAAGTCACCTGTGTTGAATGCAAAGATAAGGCAACTAACTCGCCTCAATTACTCAGGAAACTGTAAATCACTCAAGAGTGTTCAGGAGGCTGACAAAGTTCATTTTTCACTGTCCAAAAAGTCTTTAGGGACCTATCATCTCAGCTAAATCCATAAGCCTGTAAATTAATTTCTCATGACAAAAATCATTCAAGATGGACAGCTTGAAGGATTCTAAAGTGACCTTCTACTTTGGAGGGAAAAAATAGCAACCAAATACTTTTTCTGTGCAATTTCAGTGTGATATGCCACCAGCACTCTGACCCCACACCAAGGGCTGGTGGTAGGGTGTGTGAGTGTGCGGGTGTGTATGGGGTAGGGTTCTACTGTTCGGTATAACCTTTCAGCTGGTTACATACTTATAGTAGACTTCCATTCCAGCAGAGTGAATGTGGAGCAGCAGGGCCTGTGCATCCGTAGATCTCTCAAAAATCCACAAACAGCACAGATCAGTTGTTTGCCTGAGAGCAAGCTATCAATCACTACTAGTCATCTGGTTGTGTTTTACCTCCAGTACCAACAATATGCTTCTGAACACCAGTTGCTGGGGAACATGAGTGGGGAAAATGCTGTTGCACTCTCATGTCCTGCTTGTGGGCTTCCCAAAGGCATTTTGTTGGCCACAGTGAAAACAGGCTTGATCCAGCAGGGGACTCCTTGTGTTCTTAAACAGTCACTCAGCAGAATATCCAATTTGTATAAAAGGCTGCACACAGCTATCCATTTTTGTGTTCTGTTATCTCTCCAGCTATGGATCTGAGCATCATTCCCCACACCCCAAATGAAAACGGAAAGTGGATCATCGCATTTCTAAGACATGACCAATTTGGCCCGGGCTACACCTAGCAGTTCGAAAGCATGCCAAAGTGCAAGTAGATAAATAGGTACCACTCTGGCGGGAAGGTAAACGGCATTTCTGTGCGCTGCTCTGGTTCGCCAGAAGCGGCTTTGTCATGCTGGCCACATGACCCAGAAGCTGTACGCCGGTTCCCTTGGCCATTAACACGAGATGAGCACCGCAACCCCAGAGTCGGACACGACTGGACCTAATGGTCAGGGGTCCCTTTACCTTTACACCCTGTAAGCCCCCCAATGCTGCTTTGGTTTCAGGCTTTACCCAATCTAGGGAAGAAAAAATAGTTTTCAGGAGGTGTGTACTGTAAGGAACCTCTACGGAGCACTCCACCAGCAACATAGTCTATGGTGACTAGCTTCATAGGTTCTAAATCATGCTGAGAGCCTACATGAATATAAAAGGTTCCCTGCTTCAGATAACCTACAGCTCATGGAGGTTGGCAGGGATGACTACAGGGGTAGGTGGAGCTACTGTATTCAACCCATTCTCACTCGTTGTATGTGGGATTAAATGCCTGAATGGAGCTCTAGTCTGTCTAAGATGTCAAAAACTCTTGGGGAAAATGAGAGTTTCCTCCAAGAATTCTAAACAAACAAAGAAATTTAGGGGGGAAAACTCAGGGTCTCTTGTGAAGAACAAAGTAAGCTATAGAATCAAACCACTGGTCCATCTAACTCAGTATTGTCTACACTGACTGGCGGTGACTCTCAAGAGTTTCAAGCAGGAGTGTCTCCCATCCCTATCTGAAGATTGCCAGGGATTGAATTTGGGATTGTCTGCATGTGAAGCAGATGCTCTACCACTGAATTATGACCCTTCCCCCATATGACCTTTCTTATCTGCTTATGGATTAATATGTGGAAATTTCACAGGTTTCTAATTCCATCATGCGGTTCATTCATCTAGCCTGTGTGATGAAAAGGTTAATATCTCTGATTAAGAGATCCAGGATGACACCAGATTCTGCAAGTTGTTCATCTCTGCCAGGTATCAGATGTTCTGATATAGCAATCCATAACCATCATGGCTTCCAGGGAAGCACTTGCCTAAGGTGACAAGTACCCTCCAGACTGGCTGGTGGGAATCCAGTCTTCAGTTGCCCAGAAAGCATCTTTTCCTTAGTCGTTTCAAGTGGCAGATGGATGCCAGATTTCCTTTGTGGCTTTCATGCTTGGTCTGTCACTTCAATCTTTTATTTTTCTGGGAGGCACCACCTCAGGTGCAATAGTTAAGTGCACCTCGGCTCCCCACTGAATCAGATCAGAGGCACCATGGCATTTGCCAGTTTAATTTTTAATGTTTTTTTCTTCTTTAAAAATCACCATGTGATTCCCCCCTCTCCTTTTCCTATGCCACCTCCATGTACCTCACTTCTCATAAACAAGGCTGGTACTTTGAAAACTGAATGTCATCATTATGGGTTCAGCCTAACTTGACTTCTGTGACACAAAAAAGCTGGATTTTGCAGGTAGAATAATTGTAAAATCATGGCCAGCTAATTATAGAGAGATACATATACAAAGAATAGGGACCCCACCACCACCTGATGGCCACTGAAGAGGTTACTCAACCATTGGTTGGAGATTTGTGCTCCCCAGCCAACCTTATTGAGGAAGAGAGCACAGTTTTTCCTCCAACCCTTGGAGCAGGGTATACAGATAAATTCCAATGTTTCTCCAGAAAGAGTATTTAAGCAATTTCCCTTTGTGACTGAAGGCTCAGGACACAATCGCAATGCTCTGAGTTCTGAAACAGTTCTTCTAGGAGGGAAAAAAATTACACCAAATGTTTTCATATATCCCCACCCACCCAGAATCTGGGCCAAGAGTTGGAGGTTTCTTGGGAAACCCTGTTAGGCACAAATAACCTCAGTGATGGGTTCGTCAACAGAGATGTTGCCATAGCTTTGGCTTCTTGGCAAAGCTTGAGGAGTTGTAATGGTGACCTCAAATATGTGGCATGTGCTGGAACCTCATAATTCTTCACTGGTTCAGATTCACAACTGAGACAGAGAAGAATTCAACTCCTTCCACCTTCCTGCCCACACTGACCCAACCCCTCTTCTTCCTACACCCTTATGGTTGTCTCAGCCATCTCCCCCTTCTCTCCTGCCTATATATCTGGTTGCTAATGTTGCTCTGGTGGCAGCGAGAACTCCCTCCTGCTCACTGCATTGGACACTCCTTGTCTCTATCTGCTGCAACAGCCTTGCTAAACACTGATATTTATTCAAAGCACATGGGGAACATTTCCGTTAGCTAGAATTTGGAATAATTTAATCCCTCCTCCTTCATCGTCTCCAATCTCCCTTCAACATCAGTATAGCTTAAAAGTTTCACCTTTTAAGGCAAACCTCGCAGAAGTTGAAGAACTGTCGGCTGCTATTATGAATAGAGACGGCAGGACTGTATGTAGCAGTAATTGTCAAAATCAGTAACTGTCAGCTTTTATTTCGTCCAGATCTTATAGTTTAAACATGTTAGGGGGTGCATAATTGCCCGTTCCCAAATCACACCTACCAGCCCGGCGTACTGATATTTGATTTCATAGTCAAAATGTCCCAGAGAGGGAAGACAGTGCTCAATGAAATTCAACAAATTCTCCCCTTGGCTATTAGGAGAGATTTTGGTTGCATTAAAAAAAGAAAAGAATTCAGCGTAGCATTTCAGAGTACCTCTGAGAATCCAGCTTCAAATCTAATTGTTGTGAAAACAAATTGAAATAACTCTGGGAGGCTGCACGTCCCATTAATCTTTTGTACTTGAATGATTGTTAATAAAGACTTGGGAAGTAATGGAAGAGCTCTGCTTTAAGAGATTGCGAGCCTACCTGGAGCATTAAATTTGGTACTGTGGACCATGCCTGGATCGCAAAGTTGGTTATAACATAGTGCTGATAATACCAAGGTTGCAAGTTTGATGCCCACATGGGACAGCTGCATATTCCTGTTTGGCTAGATCAGGCACCCCCAAACTCAGCCCTCCAGATCTTTTGAGACTACAATTCCCATCATCCCTGACCACTGGTCCTGTTAGCTAGGGATGATGGGGGTTGTAGTCCCAAAACAGCTGGAGGGCTGTGTTTGGGGGTGCCTGGACTAGATGATCCTCAAGGTACCTACTAACTCTACAATTGATATTGTTATAATTTGGCTATTATTGGGGGAATATTGGAAAACTAATTTAATTATTTATTTATTTATTTACAAAAAAACCTCTACAATTCTATGATTCTATGACCACAAAGATGACAACTTTCTAGTTATAGAAACCAAGATCTGGAGAAATTTATGAGGCTAGCTCCGTGCCCCAAAGTGGGTCGCAGAGAGTTAGTGAGGGCTAATTAGAAACCAATTTTGTACAGGCAAGCCTACCAAACCTGTAAATTTATTTATTTATTTCATTTATATCCCACCTGTTCCCCAAGGGGCTCAAGGTGGTGTACATGGTTCATTCAATCCCCAAAACAACCCTGTGAGTTAGGTTACATTGAGAGGCAGTGGTTAGCCCAAGGTCACCAGTGAACTTCATGGCTGAGTGGGGATTAGAACCCTGGTCTCCCAGGCCCTAGTCCAACAATTTAATCACTAAACCGCACTGGCAACTTTGGATCAACTTTTTTTTTATAAAATCTGTTAATTTGGGGACATTGTTGGACACAATCTCAAACTAAGATGTGCTCTCTCTCAAGCCCACATTCCCAACATGCTCACACTCCTGTCTCAGCAATGTTTGTGCTGGCTTGGACATGTCTGCAGAATGGAAGATGGCATGAACCCCAAGGACATGCTCTACAGGGAGCTGGCTTCACGCACCAGGCCCACTGGCAAACCAACTCTGCATTTCAAAAATGTTTGCAAACCTGACACGAAGGCTGGCAGCATCAACCCTGCCATGTGAGAATCCATTGCAGAAGACTGCAGTGCCTGGAGGCAGACAGTCAGACAGTGTATCCACAGCAATGACCAGAGGAGGAATGAGCAATGGGAAGAGTGCAGAAAGAAGAAATGCCATGGTGCATCTGCAGCAGCACAACCGGATGCCTTCATCTGCCCCAGTTGCAACAAAACATCTCTCTCCCGTATTGGTCTCTACAGCCACAGCAGGTGCTGTAACCCTCCAACTGTTTGACTTCACCCTCAAAGGTGCATTCTTCCATTGTCTCCCAAAGGCAGATGGATGCCAACCAATTTAGGATTATATTCAGTGCTAGTCTCACTTAAGGTAAAGGGACCCCTGGCCATTAGGTCAAGTCATAGACGACTCTGGGGTTGCGGCGCTCATCTCGTGTTAATGGCCAAGGGAACCGGTGTACAGCTTCCAGGTCATGTGGCCAGCATGACTAAGCTGCTTCTGGCGAACCAGAGCAGCGTACGGAAACGCCGTTTATCATCCCGCCAGAGAGGTACCTATTTACCTACTTGCACTTTGATGTTCTTTCGAACTGCTAGGTTGGCAGGAGCAGGGACCGAGCAACGGGAGCTCACCCTGTCGCGGGGATTCGAACCGCAAGCCCTAGGGTCTGTGGTTTAACCCACAGTGCCACCCGCATCCCATTTACAGGAGGCCAATTGAAATTGTGGACATGACTAGCTTATGCCCATCAATTTCAGTGGGTGAACTCTGGGTAGAACTTAGTTAGATACAACCCTATATCTATAATTTGAAACTTTTATTATATATGCAGTTTTCGTGAATATTTTACAGTACTTTATGTAGCCTGCTTAGTCCCCCCCATTAAGCAGTATATAAATTTTGCTATAGTAATAATATTAATATTAATACAGTAGTACCTCGGTTCTTGAATGTCTCCGTTGACGAATGTTTCGGAACCCAAAACAACGAAAACCCAGAAGTAAATGCTTCTGTTTTTGAAAGCACCTCAGAAGTCAAACAGTTTCCGCTGCGTGTTTTTCAATTTTCTCAATTGAATTTTCAGGCAGCCCTTTGTGGCTCGGTTTTCAAATGTTTCAGAACTCGAACGGTCTTCCAGAACAGATTATGTTCAATAACCGAAGTACCACTGTAATAATTTTATTAGTTGTGGTAGTAGCAATAATTTTGCATAACAATTGCAATCGATTCACAGAAAGCCACACAATGGCATCCCTTGATGAACTTTGTAACCTAGCAAGGCAGTCTGACTCCATGAGAATACTGCTTATTCTTCCTAGCTAACTTCCTACCTGAATAACTTTATCTTATTATGTATTTTACATATTATAAACAAGACAGAGAGGGGAAACTAGAGAGCAGCATTCAAGACAAAAGTTTTCAAAAGTACATACACCCACACACATCCTCTTTCTTTTGGAAATCCTTTACTTAAATGAGTATACAATATCTCCAGATATTGTGAGAGACTCAAAGTTAGAAGTAGTCCAACAGGGTGTTTTTGCTCTGCCAGAAATCTTCCACTACCAGGCAGAAAACTGAATAATTTACCTTAAAATCTGTTCTGCCCTCAAACTGGAGAAAGACAGTACATGGCTAATTTATTTTCTAAAAACAAGTGTTCATGGTTAAAAGCTCAAAAAGTACACCCAAGAAAAAATAAACGGGTGGCAATTAAACAATGCCACATTCTCTCTAATGCCAGGCAACTCAGTCATTTCTCTGTAATGTTTGAAGCATAAAAACCTTCACTATTTTTTCTACTTCTCCAATATATTCAAAGTGCAACCTCCTCTCTGATATGAAAATGTGAGGAAGTCAGGAAAGAGAACATTGTGGAAAATTCTGTCTATCTGTTTATATCTTAACCTTATAACTTCAACTAATATTATAATAGCAAAAAAATGGAGGGGGCCATATCTCCTACTATATCTGAATGGATTGAGAAAATTTGGTCCATAGTAACTACGATGAAGCTAACATATTATAAAAGAATACATAGAAACCAGCATAAAAGGTCGGTAGGGGAAAAGTGGTATTTTTCTGTAATGTTTTGGAACAAATGCAGTGATAGTGTCCAACTTTATATTGCTTTCGATCTGCTGTTAACAGTATTTCTTTATGTGGTTTATCTTTGGTTTATTTTGTTTAATCAGGGGAAATGTATTTTAAAAAGCTTCACCATTTTCAACCTTTTAAAGACTGCTTCTTCTTCTTGTTTGGCGATCACTCATAGCCGAGTAAGATTGTCTTCCATAAACACGGTTTTAACAATGAGTCCATAAGTGACTGTGGAGGCCAATTCTGGACCCACACGTCCTTCCACAGTGGGGACATTGGTTTCCGGGCGGGAGTTGACCACGGTGTGGATTTGCCAAGCGTGCCTTCCTCTTAACACATTTCTCCCTTGCATCCTGAGTTCAAGTGTCTTCAAAGCCCATGACACCTTTGGTAAAGTCTGTTCTCCAATTGGGGTGCTCGCAGGCAAGGGTGTTTCCCAACTGTTGGTGTTTGTACTACTTTTTTTTCGATTTGCCTTGAGAGAGTCTTTAAACCTCTTTTGTTGACCACCAGCATTACACTTTCCATTTTTAAGTTTGAATAAAGTACCGGTAGTTGCTTTGGAAGACGATAATCAGGCATCCGCACAACATGACCAGTATCTGAAGAAGTGTGCATGCACACTCAGTTGGTCTCTAAGGTGCTACTGGAAAGAATTTTTGATTCAGTCCAATGAAGTTGATGTTGAATACTCACAACATGCTAATTACTGTGGATATACAGAGGTTTGCCATCACCTCTGTCTCTCTTCCACAGCATCCTCTAAAAAGCCAACTCCAGGAGTTCCCGGCGTGCACAGCGGGAGGATGGCGGACTTTAACATCTTTGCTATCTATCATGAGTTAATTTGGCGGCTGCGATGGGAGTAAGCAGCCTCCCACCTCCCCAGGACGACGGGGAGGGCTGCCTTTGCCCGCGGTACCCCTTAACCCGCTTTGGGTCCTTCGGGACCGGTGGGGGGGTCTGGGCACATATGGCTCGTTTTCAGATGCAGCTCCTGGAGCCGGCCCCGTTCGTGCACGCTCCCTTTAATTGGATATATAAATTTGTTTAAAGATTTTGGGCATGTCTCGGACAAAGGAGTGGGAAGAATGTTGCTAACTGCAGCCCTGAGTGATTAAGAATGAAGATTGGAAGAAGACGTGGACTTTACATTGGTATGTGAAGGAGGGAAAAGAAGGGGGGGTAAGCTCTGGAATCTCCGTTTGTTTTGCCTCAATATCTACTTAACACAGGCGAAACCTCCCCCAGAAAATCCACTTTCACAGGCAAATGGCAAGTGGACTTTAAAGACAGAATGGAAATTAGAATGGAAATTACAAAAATAAACTGTGTGGAGGTGAAACTTGATCTGGACTTGACTCAACAGAAATGGAGGATCCTCGGCTGGATGTGACGCAGCTAGAATTAACTGCCGATTGTTGATGATAGCCTGTGGAGCTGTACACCACTTCAAAGGGAGTAGCTGGATTTGATGGACGATTGATAGTGGAATTTACGAGGGTCTGGCCCTCCCGGAAAGGAGTGGGGACGGCTTGCAGGGGAAGAAATTGGTGTGTCGCAGTTTGATTTACAAGTTTGATTTATGAGAGACTTTCAAGATGGCGTCAGCCGAAATGCGATATTGGGAGAGGATGGCTTTTTCCACACAGAGACATTATTTACTATAAGAGTGTCTGCTTGCTGGCATTTATCAGAGGCTGTGAAAATATTGACTTTATGAAGCAACTGGAAAAGATCATAAGAAAGCGCTCCGGAGTCCGAGACATGGGGAACTCACAAGTTAAAAATTTGGCATAATTGGAATTGTTATAATTGGAATTGTATAATTAATTTGGCATTGTAATTTGTTTGGTAATAGGAAATATATATTGGAAAATCAATAAATATGATTTAAAAAAAAAAAAGCCAACTCCAAAGATTCCCTGCAGCGGCACTTTGCTTGCAGAGGAGAAAAAAGTGAAAGTGAACCTCACCCCAGCCAATGCATATGCAGATGCGGGCTTTTAAAGGGGGGTTTGAGGATAGCTCAGTGGTAGGGCATCTGCCTGCCATGGAGAAAGCCCCAGGTTCAAGTCCTGACACCTCCAAATATTAGTGGGGATTCTCTCCTGTCTGAAACTATTGAGAACGCAGTTGGGATGGACAGCGCTTAGCCAAATGGATCAATGGTCTGACTCAACATTACTATTATGAATTTCATTTCATTTGTGTACCGCTTCCGGTGAAGTATCGTACTGTGGTTTCACAATGCTATAAAACAGATATAAAACAACTGCACATATAAAAACAATTTCAAATCCAATACAGATACCAACTACGGCAAAAAATCTCCACTCAGAAAGCTTGTTGAAAGAGAAAAGTATAATAGAGAGTATCCCAGTGTCAGGGGCGTAGGGAGCCACTTTGCCACCCAGGGTGGCAAAGCTGGGGGCGGAGTCACTCCATAGCGTGCATGTGCAACGTCGCTATGTATGACACATATGTCATTACGTACGGCGCATGCGTAGTGGCGCTATGCATGCGCACTGCAGACCGGAGGTGAGCCAGGGAGGGGCGTCAGCAGACCAAGAGAAGCCCACCGCCCCTCCCCTCCACCCACAGCCCAGCTGGAAGGAACAAAGCGAAGCGCCGAGCAGCACCCACTCAGCGCTTTGCTTCATTCCTTCCAGCAGGGCTACGGGAGGAGAGGTTCCCTTTGGAGCCCAAGCAGCAAAGCCGGTGCCAGCTAACCTGCTTGGTACGTGCTTTACTATTTCCGGCGAAGGTGGAGGCGGAGGTGAGGGGCGGGCCTGCCCCCCTCCCCCTCCCCTCCGCCGAGCAGGTTTGCGAGCCCCACCACCAAGCATGGCTTTTTACTGGGCGGTCACAGGGCTTGGCTTGGGTGTCGTGTGGGGCGCCCAGAGTGTCACCCCCTCTAGAGTGGTACCCGGGGCAGCCTGCCCCCTTCGCCCCCCCTTCCTACGCTACTGCCCAGTGCTCTCTCTCTCTCTCTCTCGAAAAATAGGTTCCGGGACTCGCTTGTTACAGTAAGTTGCCAGGCAGTCCTGAACAGATGCCTGTTTGACAACAGCTGAATTCACAGCCCATGGTGGTGCTAAACACTACAGCAAGCTATCTCCCTATCTGCTTTGGGGGGTTGTCCCTGACTCTGGTGCAGGTCAAATAAATGCACCCCACCTCCCTTGTTCTCTTAAATTCAGGAGGATGAGTTGGGCGGCTTGGGAGGGCCTTCGCGGAAATGCGCACATGAGCAATGGTAGAGGCCTGGCTGGAAAGCTTAAAGCCTGCCACTGCTACACAAGAGATGGATTTAAGTAAAGGGAAAATGAATCGGCTGTGCCCTGTAGCTTGACCAATCGTAGCTAGGAGCGGCTAGGAGCTAGGTGGTGCCATAGATCGAAAGAAAGAAAGAAAGAAAGAAAGAAAGAAAGAAAGAAAGAAAGAAAGAAAGAAAGAAAGAAAGGCAGACTTGCACATGCTGGCCAGCTTCCATTTTGACTTGAATTGCTTGTATTAGGCTTCTCAGAAGTACGCAAAGGCATGAAGGGGAGGGGGGTGTTGGCCCACAATGACACCCACCTGAGAGGAACTAGAAGTGCACTCCGGCACACTCTGACTGCAAGAAAGCACTGGAGTTTCCTATGTTCCTTCCTGTGTTCCTGTTCATGAAAGGATTAGGCTATCATTAGCTACTAGTCATGGTGACAGTATACGATAAATAGCTGTCAACTTTTCCCTTTTCTTGCGAGGAATCCTATTCAGAATAAGGGAGTTTCCCTTTAAAAAGGGGAAAAGTTGACAGCTATGAAAGTATATTACCTCCTTCCAGGATCAGAGGCAGGCAGCATGTCTTTTGCAAACCAGTCTCTGGGGAATAGCACAGGAGAGGACAATTCTGCTCATGCCCGGCTTGTGAATTTCCCATGGGCATCTGGTTAGCTAGTGTGGAAAGCAGGATGCTGAACTGGATAGGAAGAGCTCTTTTTAATTCATTCTCCTCTTCTTATAAAGTGGTACCTCGGTTTAAGAACAGTCCTGTTTGCATGTTGAGGTCCCCAAACCACCCCTCAAATAAATTCACACATCAGACAGAATTTTAGTTTTGTTTTTTGGCATAATTTTGGCTGCAACTTTATTAAAATACAAATAATGTGAGTGGTTGCTTAGGAATTGGTTAAGACTATCTGTCCCGCTGGGGACAGAACTGATGACTGTCAGTAAGGGGAAAACACTCTGGGGCGAGAAGGTGAGCCAGGGGATCTGACCCTCCCCTCTCCCCCGAGACTCCCAGAGGCTCTTGCGAGGCCCTGGCCCCTGACCGTGGGATACGGACAAAAGCATGTCGAGCCCCTGGATTCCTTTAACGGGATTCCCCGAACACCAGCATCAATTGGAGGGGCAGACACAGTCAATCATAATCCCTCCTCCAACCAACAATAATAACCAATGCCTAACCACCAACCTTACAAGTTGTGACTATTTGCTACGCAGTAGGTGAAAACCAGATGGCACCAGCCAATCAGCCAAATGGAAAAATTCCTACCAGGCCCCTGCCCCAACAGCAGAAAACCCCATGACAGGCATCGCAAGGTCAATAAGCAGAGGCCTAAATTAGGGAGGGAGGGCGGGTGATCCAAAGCACGCAGCCAAGAGGGATATCACATTGCATACTGGGCAATATATAGATGCTGGGCTGTCCATCACAAATTGCAACATACAGATAACCCCAACAACACCCTTGGGTCCAATCACAGCAATGGCCATCTATACTAACCCACCCAGCAACCAAGGGGTAATTTGCTGGCCCCCACCACAACACATGCTCTCCATGAAGGAGAACCCGCTTTACAAACTATTCGGTTTATAAACTCTGCAAAACCAGAAATAGTGTCTTGGTTTGAGAACTTTACCTCGGTCTAAGAATGGAAGCCAAATGGTGGAAGGGCACCGGCAGCAGGAGGCCTCATTAGGGAAAGCACACCTTGGTTTAAGAACGGCTTCGGTTTAAGAACAGACTTCCGGAATGGATTAAGTTCGTAAACCAAGGTACCACACTATATGATTTTTATTTATTTTTATTTTCAAAAAGAACTTAAAAACATAACCTCCCCTAACATAGATTTCTCTTCAGCACACCCAGAGTACAGGGTCTTCTGGGAAAACTTTATTCCAAAGTTGCAAATGTGGTTTCTGGTTGATTGTACTCTCCTCTTCCTCCTTTTTTTAATTACCTGCCCTTCACCAACAGGTCCCCAGGAAGGTTGCGACAATTTAAAATTCAGAATTAAAAATAGTTAAAACAAATTACAGCCACAGGAATGTCAAAGTCTGGGGTAAAGTGGTGTCTTCAGCATTTCAGGTAATAAATTGATGAATAGTAACAACAGCAGTAATGATAACCCACAAAGATCAATGACCAGGTATCCAGGAGGACCCCATTATCTGCACACCCCATTATCTGCCCCCTAAAGCTATTGTCTCGTTCTGCCAAGTGACAGGGCCAGCCTTGCTCAAGGTGGGATTTGCCTGGCTTAATTCTTCTCCCACAATGTGAGCCTGGCAAGAGAGACAAAAAAGCCTCACCATTTATACAGCTTTCCTATGCTTCTTGATAACGAGTTTCTTCAACAAGTCTCTCCCCAATCTCTCCCTATTTTCAGGACTTTTAATTATCTCCCTCACGAAATTAACATTTGTGTAACAAAAGGAATGTGTCCTGAATTTGCAGATGCACTAAAATAACTTTGTTCAACAGTTCCTTTTTTTGACTCCCTTCCAAAAATAATTTCTTAAAGAAACATCAAGTATTTCATGGCATTATGGCTAAAACTAAAAAAAAAAAAATGTTTTCATTTCATGCTCAATTTATTTTGTAATTATAAATCTGTTGGTAAACAGGGCCCTAGCAATGTTCTTTGCATTTTGTCTGGTTAAGCTGTTGAAGTATTTAAGTCTGAATGTTTTTGTAACTTGAAAATGGCATGATAAGCAGTCACCGTTCTTGGAGAAGCTTGGCTAGATGGAATCTTCCAGAGAAGGCATCTTGCCATCCATATTGTAGCATCCATATTGTTACAATTATTCAAGTTGTAAATTGTTCAGCATCTAAACTGCATTCCAAGGCTAACACTAGGAATAATGAAGGGGTGAGGAACTCTGTCTCTCGCTGGACCAGATCCCGAGTTCCCCCACCCTTCATAAGCCATTTTGACAGCTGGCTGGCACCTGATGTCAGGCAACCCATTTTTTCTTTCTACTGTGGCGAATTACATTAGAAAGGAGAATCCAAGCCCAGCCAAGCAGGGCTTGAAGTTTTTGCTGCTTAATGCTAACTTTGGTTTTTGCTTTCTGTTCCGATTGACGAGCTTGCTCTTTCTGCTGATTGGCAGTGACAATCACCAATGAACTGCCAGGAGCACATTTTAAGACTCCCAATTGTGTATTTGCAACTGCATCTGTACCTGCCCCTCACCTGTGAGGTCTGAGGCAAGTGGCCATGATTTGGGGAAAACAGCTTTGAAGAAGAAGAAGAAGAAGAAGAAGAAGAAGAAGAAGAAGAAGAAGAAGAAGAAGAAGAAGAAGTTTGGATTTGATAAACCGCTTTATCACTACCCTAAGGAGTCTTAAAGAGGCTAACAATCTCCTTTCCCTTCACCCCCTCCCCACAACAAACACTCTGTGAGGTGAGTGAGGCTGAGAGACTTCAGAGAAGTATGACTAGCCCAATGTCACCCAGCAGCTGCATGTGGAGGAGCGGGGAATCAAACTCAGTTCAGCAGATTATGATTCCACTGGCACTACACCACAACAAGCCAAATGGAGGCCTGTTACAACTGACCCAATATGCATATAATTGAAATAATCACATATTCTTCTCCATGCCTTCATTTCCCCCCTTCCTCCATCATCAGGAAAAAAAAAAGCTTTCTGACAATAAGAGCTGTCCGGCAGTGGAACAGACTCCCATGAGAAGTGGTGGACTCTCCTTCCTTGGAGGTTTTTAAGCAGAGGTTGGGTGGCCCTCTGTCATGGATGCTTGGGCTGAGATTCCTGCATTGCAGGGGGTTGGACTAGATGACCCTAGAGTTCCCTTCCAACTCTACAATTCTATAATTTCACTGTTTATCTTTTAGATGGTAAGCCCCTTGGTGTAGGGTCCTGTTGTATTTGTTCATTGTAAAGGCAGGGCATCTAAGACCATGAAGTCTATTCTAAAAAATGATGTCACTGCACTGAAGCAGTAAAGCCAAATTAAATTGCTATAAACTCCTCTCAAGCGGAGCGGGGGGGGGGCAAGAGTTTGGCCTTCAGTTCTGTGCCAGTTTTGTATTGGTCACTATCCAGGAAGGTGTGTCCTTTACAGGGCTGCCATTTAGAAATGTCAGGGGCAGGGCAAGTAATGGATCTCCTCTTGGCTGGATTTGGAATCAGCTCAGGATTTTCCCAGAGAGAGAAAAAGAGGTGATCTACCATGTCGGTGCTTCCTTATGCACTGTTAGTGCCTCACACAGGGTGGCATTCAAATAATATTAGCACCATCTCCTCTCCTCCTCCTCGTACTTGTGTCCTGAACCACATTCCCCTCACAGAGCTACAGCTAGAGTGGATTAAGACTCAATCCATTTTAAGGGGCAGCTCTGGGCATTGTAGCTCCTGGGAGGGAGATAGGGCTCTCCTAACAACTCTCAGTATCAACTAGGTTTGTTCTGGGTGTAAGCTTTCGTGTGCATGCACACTTCTTCAGATACCACAGGTTCATTTTAGGGATGCTGAAGAAATCCATTAGGTTCCCTTTCAAAAGTGCACCTTGTTGTTCTGAGGGAGCAGACAATTATCTCAAACCTTCCTTATAAACTGTATCTGAAGAAGTGTGCATGCACACGAAAGCTTATACCCAGAACAAACTTAGTTGGTCTCTAAGGTGCTACTGGACAATTTTTAATTATTATTTTGACTACGTCAGACCAACACAGCTACCTACCCGAATCTAATTCTAAGTACCATTAATAAACGGCAGCTCTCATGATTCTTTGGGGCATGATAACGTGGTATGGATACTGCTCTAAATGTGTAGTGGAGAAGGGGCCTCATACTGGCCCATCTGGTTCAGCATTGTCCACCATGACTGGCAACATCTCACCAGGGTTTCAGACTAGGACCTCTTCCAGCCTTGCTTGGAGATGCCAGGGATCGAGGGAATCCTTAAATCAAATTTCATGACGATGCAGATCCTCAAGCATGTCTCTTTGCTAGTTCCTTTCATGACTTTAGATACCAGGGAGCAGGTCTGAACGTTTTGCATGCAAAAACTGTGCTTGATCACTAAAACTATGGTCCCTCCATGGCGACATTATGTCTTCAGATTGTATTTCCAGCGCAACTACAGCCCATTGATATTTTCATAGCAGGAAGTCTCCCTGGTTTCAGTGGTACTTACTTCTGAATAACAGGCCTCAGGCTCACAGTCTGACATGTTTTTCAGAGCCAAAAGGCACATAATGTGATGCCCACCTGATAATAATGTGGCATGGGTGTGGAGAAAAAGAGCTAAGGTAGCTTTCTGGGAAAATAATCTGTTTCTATTTTCCATTCTCTGAGATTAAAAAGTACACAGCTCAACACTTGAATGGGTCTGATCCAAATGTTTTGAATAAATGTTTGTTGTTTTAACAAAATTATTTATTTCTTATTTTAGTACCAGCGCATACTTGTGGGACTCCAGCACAGGCAGAGTAAAATCATTTTAAACCTGATTGCAAAGTGACTAACTGAATGTTTCCTTAATGAGTGCATGTACAGTGTTGTTGCTGTGATTGTAGCTGTGGTGTGTCTGGAATTTTAATTACCCTTCCAACCCAGACTTGAGTCTCTAACCTATTCTCAATTATATTAAAATCTATGTGAGCTAGCTCTCTCCTTTTTCTCTCTCTGGCCCCGTTAAGAATGTAAAATATTAGCTGAAGGCACTGAAATCATAAATGGAATGGCGTGGATATGCAAAAACTCAGAGTAGCATTCAGTCGTTCTGCACTGTCAGTTCAGCCACACACAGCAACGTTTGATTTATTTCACCATATTGACCAAATGCGAGAGGAAAAGCAGGCGTATAAACCCTCTGCATGCCAGGGGGAGAAAATGCACCCCCTGACCATGCCCCCTGGTGACATGGCAACAGAGGAAGCTACCTTATACTGAATGAGACCTTCATTCACCTAGCTCAGCATTGTCATCAACTATCCAGGGTTTTGGAAAGTGGTGTCTCCCATTCCTATCAGCAGCTATCAGGGTTTGAACCTGGGACCTTTTGCATGCAAGGCAGAAACAGCACCACTGAGCTACAACCCTTTCCTGTACATTCAGCACTCTGAAAGGAGTCCAAAGCCTGCGGTGCCCCATTCACAGGGACTCTGAATGTGAGGTTGCCAAGAGTATGGCTAGAATTCTTGATGCTCCTCATGCGTTCACTGCATGTGGGTGGCAGGAGGGTAAGGAGGTTTTTGTTTTTGCTGCAGTTTGAGGAGTGGAACATTCCTGGTTCAATGTTGCAGCTAGCCAGCAACCTCTTATTCAGGACACTCCATTCCACCCCCACTCCGAACAATTTAAGCACTATGCCATCACTTACTTAGCATTCTGTGGCAACTAAACAGGCTCAATCATGAGCATGGTGTGTGTGTGTGTGTGTGTGTGTGTGTGTGTGTGTGTGTGTGATTTGCGAGACATTATTGTAGTCAAACCAACAATTCATGTTTTGCCAGATAAGCACATGAAGGAACTGAGGCTCACAGAGCTTTCCTGAAAAAAATTGCTAGGGAGAACTTTGTGAGATCAAGAAGAAGAAGAGTTTGGATTTGATATCCCACTTTATCACTACCTGAAGGAGTCTCAAAGCGGCTGACATTCTCCTTTCCCTTCCTCCCCTACAACAAACACTCTGTGAGGTGAGTGGGGCTGAGAGACTTCAAAGAAGTGTGACTAGCCCAAGGTCACCCAGCAGTTGTATGTGGAGGAGCAGAGAAGAGAACCCAGTTCACCAGATTACGAGTCTACCACTCTTAACTACTACACCACACTGGCTCTCTCCATTGTCTGCCTTTGCAGGAAACTGTAAGACTTCATCTTTCCTTCCTGCCCCGCCCCCATGCGGGGGCCCTTGTGGATGGCCCTTGTGGTCTCTTCCAACTCCATGATTCTATGATTCTATGCTTCCCAGCTTAACACACATGCATGTCTGAGCTCTACTATCCAGACACCATTTTTGAGCTTACATTTTATGTAAGTAAATACTACTTTTATTTCTTCACAAAAAATGTATACCGGTATGTGATTATTGTTTTTAAGGGGGAGAAAATGGGTAATACCAAACCAGCAAAATCCAGTTTGCCTTAAGGCGGCGGCGGAGGAGGAGTTTGGATTTGATATCCTGCTTTTCACTGCCCGAAGGAGTCTCAAAACAGCTAACATTCTCCTTTCCCTTCCTCCCCCACAACAAACACTCTGTGAGGTGAGTGGGGCTGAGAGAAATGTGACTAGCCCAAGGTCACCCAGCAGCTGCATGTGGAGGAGTGGAGACACGAACCCGGTTCCCCAGATTACAAGTCTACCACTCTTAACCACTACTGGCTCTGGGATTATTGTTTCTAGAAGGTTAAATCAACCTTCTAGAACCTTAGATTCCAAGTTAAAGCTACAGAGGATGGTACCCTTCTGATCTCACTAATGTAAGCAAGGAAGGATAGTAACTGAACAATATATCCTCTCCTAGGGTCTAAATCCATTCCTACTTGTTTTGCACCAAGACCCCCCTAAATACAATCTTCTATTCAATTAACATTGGGCTTCCCCTGTGCGTGCTGAGAATTCCCTCTTCTTTTTCAATAGCCCTGTTTTGAATACATTCAAAGCAATCATTATTTAGCACCTGAGTTCTCTATTAATGTATCAGACAATTCCCACTTTAGTGCTAGCTCTCATGAGTTTCTGCTTGTTTAAATGCAATTTTATTAAATCATCACCACTATTATTTTTGTAAGCCGCCTTATGAGGCTACCACAGATTGAAAGGCGTGATATATAAATAAAACAGATAATCAAACACAGGAGGCTTAGTTGAGCAAATTGACCAAAAGAGGGCTACAACTCCCTGCTATTACAGCATGTTTTGTTTTGTTTTTAAGGACAAATACGGCACTGGGCAAGCATCCCATATCTGAGCTGAAGGGATGTGGATAGAATTTGCCATTTAATTTTCCACAGCTTCATTTGCTGAGGTAGTAATAGCTGCTATTGCTGTGCAGTGTTCCCTCAAGAGTCATAACATGAGGAAGATGGAGCAGCACACTGACAAATCTAATTTCTCACCAGCTTTCCTGTTCAGGAGGAAGTGTTGTTAAGAGCAAATTTTTACATCTCTCCCCCACTTCCCACACACTGCTCAGAAGTAAAGAAGGGGGGGGGGAGCATGATTTCAGAAAAAAACAGAGGGGCGAGTATGATTTTAAAATAAAGCTGACTGTTAAAAAAAGAAAGAAAGAAAGAATTTGGCTGGTATGTCCCAGCCTATGGTCCCAGTCATGGATGGGATTCTATCCTGAATGGGGGGCAGTGGCAGACTTTGGGCTCTCAAATTTCAGAGGTGCCCTGTGCAACACTAAAATTCACCACTCCCTTCACCACGGCTGAACTGGTCACGCTACCCTAAAGCTGCATCTGGTGGTGTCTTGTGCTAGGTAGACAATTAGACACCATTACATTGGTGCATACATTGGTTTATGTATTTCTAAATATATTAAGGGGTTTTTTAAAAGAAGAAGAAGAAGAAGAAGAAGAAGAAGAAGAAGAAGAAGAAGAAGAAGAAGAAGAAGAAGAAGAAGTGCAAAAGCTAAATTAGTTCAGGATTGGGTCATTTCACACTGGAATCCCCAGAAATCACATTCCTCAAGATTTCTCCACATTCCATACAAGATCTCAAAGTAGCTGTCTTATTAAAAAGGAATTTCAGAAATAGACTGGAAATAGAAATAGGCTGAATTGCATCTCATTACCAAACTTAAAACCATGGAGAGACCTGGTCTGAATAGAGACATTGGATTCTTATCTCTTTATACATGACAAAGCTACCTTTAGCCATCTCACCCCTTGCTTTTTCCTGTAAGACCAATTGCAGTTGTTAACAGTCGTCAACAGGTTTACCACACCTATCAGCCAATCACCCATTCCCACCACCCTTCTGAATCATACCCCTCCCCACCCTCTCACTCGTTATAAGGGTCTGGTGACTTCTGTTTCAGTGTATCTGAAAAAGTGTGCATGCACACGAAAGCTCATACCAAGAACAAACTTAGTTGGTCTCTAAGGTGCTACTGGAAGGAATATTTTTATTTTTTATTTTGTTTTCACATTCCTCAAGCAACCACTTCCTACCACCACCAATGGGAATATCCGCAATGTAATTACATCAGATAATTGGGTTGAATTCAATTAAGTTCTACTCAGAGTGGACTCATTGAAATTAATAGGCCTAAGTTGGTCATGTGCATTAATTAGACTAAGTCTACCCTGAGTAAAATATTGGATCTGATATACTGAGCATGTTGCATTAAATGTTATGGAAGGACATTCTCAACAGCACTTCTTTCCTGAGCGTGTCATTCCATCCTGTAACTCAGCCATTGTTCCAATGGGCACTTCTCCCATCCTTTCTTTCCCCACATCCACCCACTAAAAGTAGCAGTGTCATTGCTCCAAGGTTAAATTGGGCTTCTCCTTTTAATATTCATCCATCAGCTACTCAAATAGATATTTCCTCCCTGTTATGAGAGCTTTTTTTGTAGTTATCCTCTATCTGATTGCTCATTTCTTGCAATTACACCAGACTGTTTGCAAGGAGAGTAAATTATTCACTTAAACACTGACGGGCTTGTGTGATACTTGACGAACGTTGGGTGTTTTTGAGGCTTGCTCTCTCCTCTATTTAAGAACAGTGCTAAGAGCTAATGACTGTGAGTTGCTCTCATATTTCCAGGGCTCTTGATATTGAAAGGATTCATCATGCATAGAAATGATTTGTCCTCTAGCTGGAGGCCATTTTCACTGCTCTTGATATTCAACAGAAAACATACTGTCTCCATTTCTACTCACTTACCCATGAAACAAATGACAGAAGAGCAGGGACAAAGACAGCTGACACAAATCGGATGCGGGGGAGCCCAGAGGTGGTAAGTTTAACTCTTGCTGAAGTTTGTGCACCCCCGTGCATCTGTGGGTCTGCTGCACAAGCAAATTTTCTTCAGCCCAATGTAATATAATGCAAATCAAAAGCTTTATTTCATTTTTAAAGGGAAAAAGAAAAGAGTTCCTAGCCCTCTTGGGGCTGTGTACAGAATAGATTTGTTGAAACCGATGGACTTCAGTTACTCCAGTCCATTACTTCCAGTCAGTGGCGAACCAAGCCGCTTGGCTGCCGGGAGTGGCAAGTGCAGTGGCACCCCGGGGGTGGGGCATCACTCCGTAGTGCACATGTGTTGTGATGTCACGATGAATACATCATGACATCACGACGCGTGCTCTACAGAGTGCAGTCCGGCCAGGCTGCCTGGCATGAGCGGCCCCCTGTCCATGCTGCGGCTGCTCGCGCCCGGCAACTCATAAGGCAGGGGCGGGGGGGGGGGACTCACTCCCGGCCTGTCAGCCCAGATGGAGTGTGTGTGCAAGTGCAATAGCCCACAGGGACTGCGCATGTACGGACATGCACAGTCTGTCTGGACTGCCAAGCTGCCGCCTGGCACACCTTCCATGCAGCAGCTGATCGCACGGAAGGGCTGCCGGGCGGCGGCTTGGGAGCAGCACTTGTGTGTGTGGGGGGGGGGTGGCGCTGAGTGTCACCCACCCACCCCCCAGGCTGGAACACGGGGCGCAGCGCCCCCATCGCCCCACCCTCACTACGCCACTGCTTCCAGTGTGCCTGCTCCAAATTGGGCAAACATTGGCTAGGAACATAGGAAGCTGCCTTACTAACTGAGTCAGGCCAGCAACTCTCCAAGGTTTCAGGCAGAAATCCCTCCCAGTCCCTGGACACATTGGACATTGGGACCTTCTGCATGCAAGGCAAGATACTCTACCATTGAGCTACAGCCCTTCCCTTATAGTTGTGAAGAACATTTAGGAATATCTCCATGTCCTTTCCTTCCCTCCATTCTCACTGATCACCCATTCCCCTGTTAAATAATATTCAAATCATATAATGATCTGAATCACGAAAGTCATTTCAGTTACGTAAATGTCAGCACTTGTATGCAGATAGACTTAATTTGGGTAAATTATTCTGACCACAGACTTTCAGATTCATGGTCTCCACTATGACTCTATTTTGTACAGTAAGAGATGAGGGCATGCTACCCAAAAGAAAATCCAATATCTCTGTTTGGGAATTGTGTTTTTCCTGTTGCTGCAGTTTGGAAAAAATATATATAAAGGGAGAAGAAAAATCATTTTATAATCTGCAATTTAATATGTATGGGATCCTGTATTGCAATACCCACATTATCAGTTTCATCTATCTATCTGTCTGTCCATCCATCCACCCACCCACCCACCCATCTATCACTTGAAATGACACCAGCAAATTTTAGGTCCTTGTCCTAAGGCTCTTTCATTTTTATTTTATTTTATCTTTTGTCAAGAAGCAAGAAATGTTTGAAATAGTGACTGAAAGAAAATATGTTGGAAACATGACTGGAGACTAGGAAATATGCATTTCAGAAAAAGTTCAGAAAATATGTGCTAAGGTTGTGAAATCTGATAAACAAGTTCCCTTGGGGAATTCAATTGCAGTCATGGGCGGTGAGTTAAGACCTGATGGATCAGCTGTGCATCTATGTTCCCTGTGGGGAACTCAATCACACTGCCAATTCCAGGAGAAAGCAGGGTTGTGCTCATCGCCCATCAGATCAACTGATGAGACAAGCCAACCAGATCAGCAGTGTAACCGAGTTCCCCTTGGAGAATTTGACTGTGGAGGCATGGGAGGTGAGTTGAACTCCCCTGAATAGATTGGCTGCATGGCAAAATTCCCTGTGGGCAACCTGATGGCACAATCATTCCCTGCAGACAGCAACTTTGCCAGCCCCTTGGACTGCAGGTTCCAAACGCCCAGCAACCAATTCGCTATTGGCCCCTTGGGAAATGCTGCACAAGGGACTTGGGCAATTGTGTGGGACCATTCACCTGTCAATGAACTGAGCTGTCCAAGTTGGCCTGCAAGGGTGGGGACAGTAACATTCTGACCCACTGGGCCCAAAAGCTCCCCCACCTCTGGTACATGCACCCACACAATGTCTCTATTATTATTATTATTATTATTATTATTATTATTATTATTATTATTATTATTCTGCCATGCAGCCAATCCAAAGTTCTCCAAGGGGAGCTCAAGGAAACATTCCAGCTATGATTTGGCATTTGAGGGGGACACAGAACCAGGTCAATAGGGATGTAGTCTGGGGAGAGCCAGAAAAGTTTTTTGGAGAGCCACATTTAGCCCCCGGGTCTGAGGTTCCCCTCCCCTGGGTTAATGCATAGAGGGGTGAAGAGAGCCATGCCTACCAACCTTGTCTCTGACATCACCTGTTTTGCTCAGCCTACCTGCAAAGGCATATCCACTAGGTGGGCATGGTGCATTTGGATGAATCCCTAATCCCAATTCTTGGCTTGTCCATGGCAGAGTGGGATTTGTACAAGGTGCCCCAAACAAAAGCAGGGGCAACTCCCGCCCTGCCCAGGTTTCCTTTATGGCATCTCAGTGATTCAGCCATCAAAGTAAAGCTGCAGACAAGCCTGCTAAAAGTGAGATAAGGAAAATGTCGGGGGGGGGGGAGGGGCAGGGACGTGGATAACAAATGCTGGAGAGTGGGGAGATCCACGTGTTCTAATAAGATCTAAGGTTCTAATAAAAGGGAATGATTTTACCAGCATTTTCCAATTACATTGTTTTGGAGGAGGGATGCAGAAGTAAATAAATAGTCCTAGCCTCACACGTTTCGGGTTTTTCTGCACTTTCTGTCTCTGAGGAGCAGTAACATTGTTAAAACAGTTCTAGGGGAGCAGTTGGAGGCTTTCCCCTTTCCTTCCAAATTCTTCCACTTCTTTTTCATTTATTCCTTTTGATTTCACCTCCTGGTTGTTTGCGTTTTTGAGGTTTGTGTAGCTAGGTTGTTGTTATTAAAGTCAGTGGATTCTCTCACTTCTCTTTAGAATAGCTCTGGCCTGAGGAGTTTGCTTTAAGTTCTGTGCTTTATCTAGTCTGTCTCAAGTGATTTCACTCAGCCATAGGCTGCATCATGATGATGATGACGATGATGGGAGTGTTTGTGAAAGAGCATTGATACAACCACACCACTGTTTTGTGGTGATGTATCCTTGAACACATGGGCACTGATAGTTATAGGATAAGGCGGGTGAAAGGTGCTGAGCATTTGTTAGGAGACTCCTGTTTCCCCCACAGAACTATACTTCTCAGAGTTCCCTGGGATGGTTGTTAAACCTCTCCAGGAACTGACACTCTGGGGGGTGGGGAATAGGGGGCCTCCTAACAACACTCAGAACCTTTAACAAACTACAGTTCCCACAATTCTTTTGGGGAAAGTCATGGCTGTTTAAAGTGGCATCATAGTGCTTTGTGTGTATGGTGTGAATGTGGGCAAGGTCTCTTGTTCAAGCAAAAGCATACAAGGAGGGCTTCGAACAGGTTCAGGAAGAGTCATGGCCTGTGGAGGGGAAAAGGCCATATCAAGTAAACATTTGGTACCTGGGTGTCAGGCTGCCAGGCAAGGCTTACCTTCCCCCCCCCCCTCTGTAGATAACAGCATGAAGCGAAAGGTCTTCCCATCTCCTCACCACGTGACCCCTCCACCACTGAGCCTTCCAGACGCCTGGCTCTCGGGCTCATGGGATGCATACTTTCTAGTGAGGGAGATTCAACCAGCTCTCTCTCTCTCTTCCCGTTCCTCCCCCTTTGATTGCTCTTTGCCGAGCTGCCAGTTTCCAAACTGTGTCCTTCCACGAACCATTGCTCTAGGTCGATACTATCCTCCTGCTCCAGAGGAGCTTCAGGATCAGGCCCTTGAGCAGAGGGAGAGGGGGGCTCCCACCATTCTTCCTCAGAGCAATAACCTTCAGCCTGGTTCCTGACACTGGGCCACACAAGAACAGGCATTTCTGCTTTCAATTGCTGCATTTAACAGAAGAGATACAGTAAGTAGCAACCCAGCCCAATCACAGAATGAAGCTGTGGAATATATAAGCAAATCCGCTCATTCAATACATATCAGGTTTTTGTTCACTGGTGGTACATTCCATTACCTTATTAGGTCACCGGCTAATTGATGTCCCCCCCTGAGCCCCGCCGTTATGCTCTCATTGTAAGATGTGCTGCTAAAAGCAGAAACCCTGGGAGCTCTGAGACAGCGATCATTTTCCTCTTCTTCTAAATTAACCCCCAATAGGGCCATAGATTTGGTGCATTTTATATTAATCTCTGTAATAGAACAAATGGGCTTGCATTCGGAATACAGTTAGTCTCATCAAATGCGCCTCAAATCACATATAATGAGAAATCATAGGAAGACTTTGACACGCAGAGGCCTCAGATGAGTGCCTGGTGCTGATAAATGAAGCTCTGAGGGGGTCACATTGTGCCAGTGGTCAGAACTATGCACAGTAGGCAAGCCGTGGGAGGAGGGGGAGCATTAGAATTGTGCAGTCAGCCAAACTAAGTGGAAATGAAGTTTCACCAGCCTGGTGAAATCCCGGATGCTTTGGACTACAACTCCCATCAGCATCAGCCAGCACAGTTGGTGAAACACAGTGGGGTGTTGTGGGATCCTGGACTACTGCAGTGCACTCTTTGTGGGGCTTCCCTTGTGCTGCACTTAGCGTAGTTAGTGGAAAGTGCTGCAGCACATGAATGAGACCTTCTCAGAATATAACACATGCTCAGAGATCTGGACTGGTTGGGGATTCGCTACTGGCACAAATTCAAAGTGTTACTCTCTCTCTCTCTCTCTCTCTCTCTCTCTCTGTGTGTGTGTGTGTGTGTGTGTGTGTGTGTGTACACTCCTTCATGGATCACTGCCTTGTCATTGCGAAGGGGCTTGAATAAGTCAGGGAAGCTATGAGCTATGGACAGGTCATAGCGAAGAGTTTAGACTAAATGTGATCCACCTGGAGAAGGAACTGGCAAGCCACTCTAGTATCCCTGCCAAGAAAACTCCATGGACAAAGGCGTGCTCTGGTCCATGGGGTCACGAAGAATTGAACACGACTTAACGACTGAACAGCAAATCAGGATATAAAACACTTTACAATGTGGGGCCAGTTTACCTACAAGATCAGATCGCCTTTCCCCATATATGCCCACTTAACTGCTGTGATCTGCTTATTGACATCATACAGTCACCTTCTTTTCAGCACCTCCTAAAAACATTTATGCTTAGACAAGCCTACCCAGATATGTAGATATCTTTTTAACTTATTGCGGACTTCTTTTTTTTTTTTTTTTAAATGTTTTAAATCCTTGCTTTTAACTGTTGTTGCATTGCTCCCCCCCATTTGTAAATTGCTTTCAGGGTTGTTGTTCTTGTTGCTGCTGCTGCTGTTGTTCTTGTTTTTTAACACATTCAAGCAGTGAATCTATTTTATGAAATAAATAAAAAGAAAATAGCCATGAAGCACCTTAATAATACTTCTTTTGCTCCTCACGACAGCTGCCTCATTGTGTTGTGTTATTTTGCTACAGAAATCTGCTAGGGAAAGTATCTTCCTGTTTCTGTACCACCCACTCAACAACACTCATTCTCAAGGCTAAAGTCCTGTTTCAGTCTAATGCTGAATCCCATGGAGATAGGAGTGAGAAACAGAAGGTTGAGGGGCAAGGCAAGGCAAGGCAAGGCAAGGATGGTCAAAAGTTTCAGGACCATGGATAACTCCTAGTGAGAAATTTGCTCCAAAAAGGGTTGGGGAAAGACTGGAGCCTTTTCAGGCTCTGTCACCAGACTACTTCCTTCAGGCTCAATCCCCTAATGTAGGGGTTCCCAATTATGGGTCCAGGGACCCCTGGGGGTCTGCAGAACACACCCAGGGGGTCCGTGGCACCATCCCCTGCCAGGGACCCACTTATCTTGTCAATTGCACAGTGAAAGCCTTCCACGGATCATCCAGGCTCTGCTCACAACCAGCACCTGCTTGCTGGCAGGGGAAAAGCTTGTGAAAGGGTTGTTGGATGTCAAGGGAGCTGGGATTGGGCACAAACCTCTGACACAGTTTCTTAGGGCTCTTGAGACTGGAGGAAAGAGGAGAGAGAGAGAGAGAGAGAGAGCGTGCAAACAGATCACATGCTTATCATTTTATTTTATTTTTAATGTAAGGGATCCCTTCCCCTTGCTCTCTGCTATTTAACTGTAAAGAACTAATTGCTTTCAATGATATCAAGTTCAGAGGACTCTCCTGCTGCTTGTAGGAAGGGTTTTCAGTGAATCTTGCCTTATGAGTTTGGGATTCATGTCTCATCTTGGAAGTCCAACAGGGGAGATAGCTAAGCAAATTGCCACTGTGGTTAGCACAACAGCTCCCCCTCTGGTGATTTAGTTTAGTGCTAGGGCTGGGCGATACTTTCTTTTCAACATTGTGGTATTTCAGCAGATACATACCAGTATATGCTGATATATCACGATGACTGAAATTTATCTAGGCTGCTTCTTCTGAGATACATGGCCCAGCCCTACACAGTAAGGGAGTTCTGATGCCTCTCAAGGTCAAGCTGAGGAGCATCGGGGCTTCGCTGAACTGCTCAGTGAGTGGGGAGTGTGGAAGAGGCCTTCCACCCCCCCCAGATGGACAGCTCCAATGCCTCAAAAGGCATCCTGCCCTCCAGCTGTAAAGGTAAAGGTAAAGGGGACCCCTGACCATCAGGTCTAGTCGTGTCCGACTCTGGGGTTGCGGCGCTCATCTCGCTCTATAGGCCGAGGGAGCCGGCGTTTGTCCGCAGACAGCTTCCGGGTCATGTGGCCAGCATGACAAAGCTGCTTCTGGCGAACCAGAGCAGCGCACGGAAACGCCGTTTACCTTCCCGCTGGAGCGGTCCCTATTTATCTACTTGCACTTTGACGTGCTTTCGAACTGCTAGGTGGGCAGGAGCTGGGACCGAGCAACGGGAGCTCACCCCGTGGCAGGGATTCGAACCGCCAACCTTCTGATCAGCAAGCCCTAGACTCTGTGGTTTAACCCACAGCGCCACCTGGGTCCCAGTGCCCTCCAGCTGAGGGAGCCCCAATGCTTCTCTAGCTTGCGCACGAACAGGAGAAGCATTGGGGCTCCATATAGCTGGGGGGGGGAGCAAGAACACTTTAGCTGAGCCCAACCTGTGATATCCAGCAACTGGTATTCAGAGGCATTTGGCTTCTGACTGTGGAGGCAGAGTATACCCATTGTAGCTGGTGCCATTGATGAAATTTGACCCTCAATGAAATTTGTCTGATCTGTCTTTAAACTGCCTCCTCTGGGAGAATGCAAACCTTTTTTGTTTCCCAGTCTGCAAAGCCTCAACAATTATTATTATTATTATTATTATTATTATTATTATTATTATTATTATTATTATTATTATTTAAAAGAATATATATGCCACTTGATGTAATAAATCCCCTAAGCAGTTCACAAGAATTATCTCATTCATCCTCTCAACAATGCTGCCATTAGCCTGAGCAATAATGGCTGGTTTTGAATTGGAGATCACCCATCTCTCAACTCCCATCATTCAACACAATGCTCTTTCAAGCAAGCAAGCAATTCGTAATGTCAAAATGAGGGCATAACACAGCAGGGTGCCATCAAGTCAATCAATTATCAAATGAATAATGATTAGTATTTCTGCCCTCCACAAATTTATCTAGGAGACATCAAGTATGGGACCCACTATGTAAAGCAATGCTGCTAATTTGAATTGCCATCTGTTTGTGTAGGAGTACGCAGTCTGTAGCGTTCCACTGAGCTTAGGTGGCAACCTTTCCTAGATAAAGATTAAAAAACTATTGGGGCAACCTTCACCAACCTTGTGCTTCCAGCTGTATTGTATCACAACTCCAGTCATCCCTAGTTAGCACAGCCATTGATGGACACGGTAGACCTAAACAGGCTGGCAATGGTCAGTGTTCATAATCAACCAATCCATGTTGCATAAAATGTGCATTTGTTTGACTTTTCGCTGCTCATTATTTGTTTAATCCATTTTTCTGACCAGGCCCCTGTCCATATTTGTTTTGATTTTCCAGGTTCTTGCTGTGATGAGGAATACTATTGCCAATAAAAACATGAATTATTCTTCATAAAGTAAGCCCTTTAGCAGGGATGGGAGAGAAATGCAATTCAGTTCACATTTCAAGGCAAACCTACCAAATTCAAATTATGCAAAATAATATGAGAGCTGAAGCACAGCCATCCTTCATTATCTGAATTTTGCAGTGCAGTTCTCTAACTCTGTGATGTATTAAAATACATATGCTAGGGTAAAGTGCCCATTAAACAGCATATATTAACAAAAACAATGTGCAAAAAGTGTTATATTTCAGGAAATTGCTTTGCAAAAATGTGTGTTTGGGGAAATTGCACCAAAAATGTGTATAAGAAGAAATCCACAATCAAATTTCCATTAGAACTTTAAAAAAAAACAACCCACGAAATGACACGGAAATATGAAGAAGCAAACTCAAGACAGGAAAAAATTGAAACTGAGAAAAACTGAAATTGACAAACTGGTACATCGCCACTCTTTTAGGAAGGGGAGGAATGGCATTATCTTCTTCAATACGGTTTCCTCTCTTTTTGTCATTTTTGTATCTGAAGAAATTGAAAAATGCTTCTCAACAGGGAGAAAAGAGGAGCTGATGTTTGAAGAGTGAATTTATTTACTGCCTTTTCACAAGCCAGATCTGTGAGCATTAGCACTTACAGCTTATCCATGGGAACAGAGGCAGCTCAATCAGATGTAGAATAAGGACTCCTGCCATTTGTCACCAGAACCTAGTTAATTCTTGTGCAACTTCTCACCTTTTTGACAGGAGTTTCAATCATAAATTGGAGGAGAAAGGGGAGCGTATTTCACTTTTATTCTTTCCAAAAGAGAAAAATCAGGTATCAAGAGTATAATATAAACCCAATAACGCACCAGAGAAAAAGTTCAGAAGGGAAGAATTTGTGGGAAAGCGGGAAGAGAAGAGAGGTTGAAAGAGAAATGTAGTTTGCCAATTCACCGGTGCAATCATGCTAGTGTGAAAATAGAGCTCACAAATCTATGAATCAATGCATGCTGTTTATCACTTGATGGCTCCCGTACAAGACAGCTCACCTGCCATTGCCAATACCCTTGACTGTGTAGCAATGGTGGACTATACAGAGTGTCCATAAAAACATAAGAAGAGCCCTGCAGGATCAGGCTCATTGCCCAGCTAGTCCAGCAACCTGGTGTCAGAAGTGGACACATAAATTGAATACTGGAAGCCTGCAAGCAGGACCCAAGTGTGACAATATTCTGCTGACCTACCATTCCCACTAACTGGTATTCAGGAGCATACTGCGTCTGACAATGGAAGGGTCACAAAGCCTTCTTGGCTAGTAGCCATTGATAACCATAGTCTCCATGAATTTCCCTTGTCTTTTCAAGACAATGAATTTAAGGCCATTGCTACAGCTCGTGGGGGCAAATCTGATAGTTTAACTATTTATTTAGTTGGACAATTTATATACCGCTTATATTTTAACAAAACTTTAAGCGGTTCAGAACATACGTTAAAGCAAAGAGGCAAACTTCAAAACAAAACAAACAAAAAACACAGAGAGAATTTCTGCATTCTATAAAATACAATTAACAACTTAATAACCTTAACCTTCTTTTGTATGAAAATAACTATTACTCATTTTTCAAAAGCTCCAAAAGGACAAGGGAAATTCCTAATAAACACAGCAGACAGCCAAACAAGATATCCTCTAAACATTAGGAAGTAAAATATTTCAAATGGAAATAAATCAACCAATCCTACTTTTTAAAAATAAATAAATGGCACAATTGACAATTAGGCAATCTAATTGTTGTGTTTGTGTGTGTGTGTGTGTGTGTGTGTGTGTGTTCGGTGAAGAAGAAGTTCTTTGTTTTGCCTGTTCTGAGTCTTTCAATATTCGGCTACATTGGATGGTCAATATGCTCTTAACAAGTACAATCAGCCCTAACCAGCATCCCATAAGGGATGCCTGAAGAATTTGTTTTCCATGAATTATAATGGGTACTGACACATGGTTCCCATACTAATGCGAGGGTCAGAATATAATTTTACTTTAGATTTCAAAATTCTCAAAATTTTGCAGTATAGTTATTACTTCAAAACTCACACAACTCATATCTTGTGTTTAAAATGTGCATTTTAGGATATTATACAGAAGTCAAGCATGTATTTAAACACAGAATTCCATGCATGTTTAAATAAAAACAAATTAATGCAGAAAATTTGGAATGAACACATGAGAAACTGCCTGGACCAGAAAGAAATGGATCCAACCATAACTAAGCCTGCACATCCCAGACGTGGGATGTGCGGGGACTTCACAAGTAACCAGCAGGGGTTCTTTGGCAAATATGTTGCTGTGGAATCAGTTTCTGCAAAAGTCTGAAAATCACTGCATTAGAATGAGCTGGTGAACACCTGTTAGCTATGAACAGATGCCGTTTTATCTAGACCCACAAATTGCCATCTTTATTGATGAGGAGGACTCTCTTCCTAGAGACCAGGCATCTCCCTCATAAAGCAAGGCGATGAATGAATATCTGAAATAGTGTCACAAAAGTTGAGGGTGAAGTCATTGTAAAGGTATGGGTTATTTAAAACCTAACTCATCGCCCAAATGTCAAGGCAGGCCAGATTTTAATTTTTTGGAGTCCACTCTTCTCCAGATAGCAATTCAGGTTAGGAAAGCATATTCTGCCCCTCAGCAACTTCACACAGATGTCCAGACACTTCAATAAAGCTGACAATGTCTACCAATAAAGGCTTCTCATTTATGGAGCACATGCATTCAGCATTGCTTAGCATTTCATACAAAATCCAAAGATAAGTTGCAAACATCTCTTATGCCTGTTTAATGCCATGGGGTTTAGGCATGGGCCCAACCAGCATGATACCTCTACAACATGTGTTGACTCTTCAAGAAACCCTCACTTCATTCAGAAAATCTAAGTAATTACCAGCCAGTGGCCAGTCTCCTCTTCTTGAGTGGGTGGTCATGGAACAGATCCAGGCACTCTTGGAGGAAACTGATTTTCTAGATCCATTTCAATCAGGCCCAGATTTGGCACAGAAGCTTTGGTTGCCCTGTATGATGACATCTGTCATGAGATAGACAGGGGAGATGTATCCGTGCTATTTCTCAACTATTGATCGGCTTTCAGTACAATTGACCATGGTATCCTTCTGGAGTGGTTGTCTGAGTTAGGGGTTGACACTACTTTGTGGTGGTTCCAGTCCTACTTGGATGGTCATTCCCAGAGGGTGATTCTAGGGGAGTCAGAGCCTTCAATATGGAATTCTGTTTAACATCTACTGGAGTGGGGTCACCCAGAGCTTTGGAGTACGATGTCAGCACTATGCTGTTTATACACAGCTCTACTTCTCTTTTACATCTGCAAGTGTGGCAGTGAATGTGCTTTAGAGGCTCGTAGGTTACAAGCTGACCATTGCTATCACCTTCCATCCAACTAGATGGGGTAGAAAGGAAGAGTCTGTGCTTATCCTTAGGAAAGCACTAGTGGCACTTAAGAGTGCTATGCCTATTTTGAAGTCTAGAAGCTGAATCCCCTTCAACCCTCTGTGCTGCATTCTTCCCCAATACCCATTTCTGGAAATTTGGAGAGTGACCCCCACAGCCCTTTCAGAAACCACCGTTTTCTGGGTAATCAAACTGTATACTCTCAACTTATCAGTGATGGGTGGACATCCCCCTCTCTGACTAAACCTGACACTTTCAAGAGGCACAAGAAAAGTTGCTTGTTCCTATTTCTTTCTTCTTTCCAATGGATATTTTTAAACAAATAAACAAGGGTCTCAATAACTCATCAAGAAACAGAGGGCATCATTAATCTTGTTCTCCCATGTGTTGTGTCAGGTAAGGCATAAAATTGCAGCAGAGAAGCTGGCAAGATATTCAGTGGGCCCCTCCCTGCTGTGTCAAACTGCTTATTGTCTAAGGCCATTAAGCTGATTGTGATTTATATGAAGTACATAGGTATTTTTATTGGTTTCCCAGGGATGAGTTATAGTGAAGTCACATGGAGCAGGCTGAGGTGCATGGAAACAAGAGGCTTGCAGTTGTACAAGCTGTCACAATTTCACTCTGCTTCTTTCCTCAACCCGTTAGATGTTGTAATTCATTAGAAGGTTTGTTTCGGTGGATAACTAGCCCTTTTAAGGTGCATGGTAGCCAGCCATGGCTCCACAGAAGTCTACTATGCTACTCACATTCTCCAGTAGTGAAAGACTGTTTTCTTATGACATGGCCACCATGTCTGGAGGAGGGCATTGAAAGCTAGAACTTAACCAAAGCAACAGAACACTTTTTGGGAAACATTTATGCCCCACAGATAGCAGATTTAAGAAGTTATACAGGCTCATAGGACCCAAATTGAAGGTGATGTAGTTTTGCTGCAGCGATGCCTTATTTAAGGTTTCTGTGTTGAGGAGCGGAAGTGATCCATTTGTGGTCCATTACGGCTTGATTCACAGCTTGTTTGCCTCTCTCGGCTGGAAGCATTTCCTGGCAGGAACAAGTAAGTGCTCCCTCCCTACCCATAGGCAGGTAAATGAGGCAAGTCATCACATCGGGCCTTGAGATATTCTTAACTTCCCAACAAATCTGCATATTAGGTGCAACCATAAACTCCCATTCTGAACCAGCATGCACAAATTCTCTCTTTTCCTTCCTCTCTTCTCTGCAAAGTGTTTCCTTAACATTTAGTCCTCATCCCCAGCCAAAATGAAGTACAGTGGTACCTTGGGTTACAAACACTTTGGGTTACAAACTCCGCTAACCCGGAAGTAGTGCCTCAGGCTGAGAACTTTGTCCCAGGATGAGAACGGAAATCACGCAGCGGTGGCGTGGCGGCAGCAGGAAGTCCCATTAGTGAAAGCGCGCCTCAGTTTAATAATGGTTTCGGGTTAAAAACGAACCTCCGGAATGAATTAAGTTCGTAACCTGAGGTACCACTGTACCTGAGGTACCTTGGTTTACAACCATAATCCATTCTAGAGGTCCGTTTTTAAACCAAAACAGGTTGTAACCCAAGGCGTGCTTTCACCAATGGGGCCTCAAAAAAAATTGTTCATAATCCCCACCCCAAAAGGGTTGTAATCCCAAAAAAGGTTGCAAACTGGGACATACAAAACTTCTAGGTTTGATGTGTTTGTAATCCAAACTGTATGCAAACCAAAACATATGCAAACCAAAGTACCACTGTATAAGATTTTATAACTGCATATGTCTATATTCATCTCCTGTTGCTGGTTTTTGTTTTTTTCCTGGTGTCTGACATTGCTTTTCTAGAACAACAAGAAAATAGAACATAGGCATTACCTGAGATCATACTACCTGTTACAGCAAATAGTAAGGAAATTACCATTTCTATCAGGGCAATTTAGGGAGCTGCTTTATACTGAGTCGACCCATTGATCCATCTAGTTCAGTTTGGCCTCACTGACTGTGATTCTCTAGGATGTCAGACAGGGAGGCGTCCCCAACCTTACCTAAAGTTCTCAAGGATTGAACATGGAACCTTTTGAATCTAAAACAGTGGCTCTACCACAGATTCATGGACCCTCCTATAAAGTTCACTCATCCTTAGTCATAATTAACTTTCACCCATTGATTTTAGTGTGTCTACTCTGGGCAGCACAATTTACAGTGCAGTCCCTCACAGAAATAAGCTCAATTTTGTCTCAAGAGACAATGGAGTGTGCCTCCGGGGGTGAAGCCAAACTGCTGGAGAATCGCAGCACCTGCTGTGGCTGCAGAGGCCGGTAACTCAAAGCTACTGCCTTCTGCATTGTTTTTGCTGCATTAGCAGCATTGAACTGACCTCTCTGGGGAGCAAACCTGGGCAGTGCATATGGAGGTCCTGAGCTGCCCAGACAACAAGACTCCCCTCTCGGCTTCACTGATGTGGCTGGAGTAATACATTTGGCACCAGCTTGGCTGGAAGGAGGCATACAAGACGCCATCCAACTTTCTTAGGGACTCCACTCCAGATTTGTGTAGGGTTTACTCAGCCCTTTATTCTCCTGAATATGTCCCTCAAGGCAGCATATATGGATATTTCTTTAGGGTTTACTCCCAGTGCCTTTCTCATGAATGAATATAGCTGCAAAGCAACTGAGTTTTTCTTCTCAGAGATGGGTTACCTTCCCATGTTGAGCAGCCCCATCTTCCCCTCATTTCCCTCTACAGCAGGGGTGGCCAACTTCCAAGAGACTGCGATCTACTCACAGAGTTAAAAACTGGCAGTGATCTACCCCCTTTGCGGGGGTTCAGGTCAAAGTTACTGAGCTTTTTTTAGGAAGGAAAGCCCTGCTTTGGGGGGGTTTCACGTAGAAGTTGTTGAACTTCTTTAGGGAAGAGGAAAGAGACATTGAGCTTTTGTTGTTTTTTAGGAAGGAAAGCCGTATTTTTGGTGGTTCAGGTCATTTTAGGGATGCAGGACAAAGATGTTGAGCTTTTTTTAGCTTCTTGATCTACCACAGACGTCCAGTGATCTACTGGTAGATCACGATCTACCTGTTGGACATGCCTGCTCTACAGCATGTGCAGTGATGGCCTTCTTAACCATTGGACTCACTATTGATCTTATCTGCTCAATCCGCTGGTAAATGTGTATATAAGCTAGATGCTGTCTGTTGGTGGTATTGAAAGTTAAAAGAAAGTCCCTCAACTAATTGAAGTAACATTCAGTTGGGTTTGTTTGATAGTGTCTATCTAGTTTCTTTGCTTGCATGCCTGCAGAGATTTAAAATTCTCTATCTTTTCTACCTCTCTGAAAGGTGTTGCCACATTTAACATGTGCACAAGCCCTCTGCGATGCAGGGTATAGCTTCACTGAGTGTCATCCCCAAGCTTCCACTCCTCACAACTAGCCATTTTTTAAATGGTGTCAGAAGTAACAAGGATATGGTTTATGTGACACACTTAAAAGATTGTCTCTTTCAAAATGTTCATTTTATTGGCTCAGAAGGCAGGAAGGTACATGCTGCATGTCATAAAACAGTGTAACCAAATGTCACTCAATCACCTAGCTGCATTATGAAAGCAACATTGGGGTTTTCTTAAAAGCTGTCATTTTGAAAGGTCTGTGTGTACAGAGAAGCCAATCTTGTCATGTGCAAAAAGTTGCCAAGCCCAGGGAATGCAGTAATGACACTTCAGACCTGAGCACTTCAAAAGCCTATTGTGGCTAGCTTTAAATGAGATGAGAGAAAAAAAATGGTTTTCAGGAACACTTTCTAAAAACTCCTTCCTCTTTTGAGTGATAAAAACAAAGTTCTTGGAAGGTTTCCATAACCTTTCACCCCCTGCACAATCACAATAATTATAACTACATTTCATGTTGGCACATCTCTGAGATGGGTGTGACAGTAACTGGATAAAGGTTGCAAAAGTCATTTTTTAAAAAAAATCCATAGTCTGCAACATCGTCCTGATGGCCATAACACCCTGGAATCATACTTTGGCCATTGCTGTAGAATCAGGGGCGGAGGGAGGGGGTGTGCTGGGTGCGGGCCACCCCGGATGTCACCACTGAGGAGGGTGACAAAATGCCCGGTGGCACTCACCGTGGGGCCTGCAGAGCGCCCAAGCCACGCATCTCTCCTGGGAGAGACGCGGTGGCTTGGGCGTGCACAGGCTCCATGCTGCCCAAACGGTCCACCTGCTGCCTCCCCCAAGCTGTAGGACAGCTGAGTGGGAAGAGGCAAACAGACTCCGGAGGCGCCCCACAGTGCGCCCCACCCCATGGGTGGCTCACCCTGCCCTCACCCCGCCCCTAAGGGCGGTTCGCCCCATCACCCCAGGCATCCAAGCAGCTTCCTCTGCCACTGTCTAGCATCATAGAATTGTGGAGTTGGAAGGGACTCCAAGGGTCATCCAGTCCAACCCCCTGCAATGCAGGAATCTCGGCTAAAGCATCCAGGACAGATGGCCATCCAACCTCTGCTTAAACACTTCCAAGAAGGGAGAGTCCACCACCTCCTGTGGGAATCCGTTCCACTGTCAAACAACTCTTCCAGGAAGAGGAAATTCTTCCTGGTGTTTAGTTGGAATCTCCTGTCTTGTAACTTTAAACCATTGGTTTGAGTTCTACCCTCCAGAGCAGGATAAAACAACCTTGCTCCATCCTCCATGTGACAGCCCTTAAGATATACTGCAGTAGACTGGATCAGACGCTTGGCCCATCCAGCTGAATATTCCCTACACTGACGGGCAGTGGCTCTTCAGGGTTTTAGAGAAGATCTCTCCTGGCCCTACCTGGAGATGTTGGGGACTCAAACTGGAATCTTTGCCATGCAAAGCTGGAATTATATCTGTTAGCCATGGTCTACAGTATGGATTTCAAGAAACGATATATTGTGCTGGAGCAACCAATCTCAAGAGAAACAATAGCTATAATGCTGCAGAGATTTAAATGAGTGTATGTGCCTTGAAATTCCAAAAACAATTTGTTTAATGCATTTGTTTAATTTATTTATGATATCTCATCTTTCCTCCAATGGTGGCGTACACGGTTCTCCCTTTCCCCAGTGTTATCCTCACAACAACACTATAAATTAGGTTAGGCTGGCCCACAAAAATAATCTAGGTATTGCCTTCCTTTTTTTCTTTCTTTCAAAGAATGGCCACCATCCCACTTCATTCATTGCTTCTTGGGCCAACCACAGTTCCCTTCTTCAAGCAAATTCAAGGTAAAAATTGTTTTTAAATTAATATTTAATTATCCTGCTGCTATTGCATGCATCTGGCGAGGAAGAATTAGCCCATCTATATGCATGTTTTTCATTTCTTAGCTATACCCTTCTTGCTATGAATTTATCAATCAAAGAAAACGGCAGATAAATAATCATTTCTGCCGCGAGTCTATTATGCTCTTGGAATTTATTTCAGGCCTGGATTAAGTTCATAACTATTGCTAGAGAAATATTGGGATTTATCTCTTCTATTGAGGAATAAATTTCATCTGCTCTGGTGATTCAAGAAAGCAGCTGTCTTATACGACAGAAACAATGTTCAGTTGGACCTCTTTTCTCCCTGAGTCAGGTGACCATATAGCCAAGGAGATGGAATATCGATGTGTGTTCCAGGGAGCTGTTCCTTTGCACTTGAAAGAAAACTCCATCCGTTTCGCTGAGCTCAGCAGTCTGAAAGTTCACACTGAGAGTAGACCTTTCCACAATGTCTAAGAATTTATTTATTTATTTATTTATTTATTTATTTATTTATTTATTTATTTATTGAGTATTTCTCCCCTGCTCTTCTAATGTATATGCCACAGCCAGGGCAACTTACTACGATTAAAATCACAGTGCCGTGATTGTGATGCATGTTGTGTAAAATTTCAATGGAGCCAGGCAAACGAATTGCAGATTCTATCTATCTATCTGCCTCGTAATGGGGGGAAAAAAACCCTGTCCAATAAGGTCATATTCACACCATACATTTAAAGCACTATGATTCTACTTTAAACAGCTATGGTTTCCCCCATAGGATTCTCTGAGCTATAGTTTGTTAGTTCCTTTGCAGAGCTACCATTCCCAGAGTGGTCTAACAATCAATCCCTTCTCACAGGAAACTCTAGGAATTGTCGTTTTGTGAGGGGCCACTGCCTTGCAACACACATTTCGACGAGCCACCACCGAGGGCTGTGGCGAGAAGTGCCCCTTCAGCCGTTCCACTATTGTTTTGTAAGGAACAGTAGCGACATCATCAGGCGCAAGGAGAGCCCGGGCAATTTCAAATGTCTCCTCCCCGCAGACGCTGAAGAATATCGCCCTCTTCTTGGCATCGTTGGTGACCCCTTTAGCTTCTAGAAGGAAGGTGAAATGGGTGGCATACCCTTCCCAGTCTCCTGATGCTGGGTTGAACGGTGAGAAGCTGCTGTCAGTTGCCATCTTGAGTTCCTTGGGACCCGGAGCTGAAGCCTGGATACACGGTGTGAGGCAGCAGTGCGGCAGGTGGCGGTGCTGCGTGTGGCAGTCAGCTCAGCAGGATCCCATCCTCGTCGTCAGTGAAATATACTCGGAGTCAAGTGTGAATTTCATGCTCTTTATTCAGCTCATAGTAGTGAGGAGTGCAGTTCCTCTAAAACGTTTGCTTTATATACACTATTTACACAATGGGCCCCACGTGATTGGCTAATTCCAGGATACTCCTGTATGGCAATCAGGTTGCGGATTCACTTCCCCCTGGAGCTGGATTGGGTGGCTCCTGCGGACCAATCAGACTGCTGCAATCTCAATCCTATTGTTCTAGGACCAATCAGACTGCTGCAATCTCAAGCCTATTGTTTTAGGACCAATCAGCTGCTGCATTTTGGATCTTATTCAACTCAGTACATAACACAACTGGAAGTTGACTTGTACATCAACAGTGTTGTTGGAACAGTGTCTTGCATCACACCAGTGGGCAGTTGGCTCAGGCATACATAGCACCACAAATTATTTGAGAAAATCACAGTGGTAATATAGGGGGCTCAGAAGGAAGAGCAGGGGTCTGTTGTTGTTGCTGCTGCTGCTGCTGCTGCTGCTGCCGCCTTCCATCTCAACATCTGTCACCTGAGGCTTCTTCCTCTCTTCAGTGAGTCTTGCCCTCATTGGGAGCTGCCATTTTAATGTCACTTGGTGCTTTAGATCAATGCAATGATGGGGGCATTGTGGGAAATTAAAGTGGCAGCTAGACCCATCACTCAAGGTACTCAAGGGGAGGGTGACACAGTTTTAACAGAAGTGGCTGAATAAAGCAACCTGAACCCAGGAAGTTAAGGTCTTGGCAAACTTTTGTTGTTGTTGTTGTTGTTGTTGTTGTTGTTGTTGTTGTTGTTGTTGAGTCATGTCCAACTCTTCGTGACCCCAAGGACCAGAGCACGCCAGGCACGCCTATCTTTCACTGCCTCCCGCAGTTTGGCCAAACTCATGCCAGTCACTTCGAGAAGATCTCATCCTCTGTCTTCCCCTTCTCCTTGTGCCCTCCATCTTTCCCAACATCAGGGTCTTTTCTAGGGAGTCTTCTCTTCTCATGAGCTGGCCAAAGTATTGGAGCCTCAGCTTCAGGATCTGTCCTTCCAGTGAGCACTCGGGGCTGATTTCTTTGAGAATGGATAAATTAGATCTTTTTTCAGTCCATGGGACTCTCAAGAGTCTCCTCCAGCACCATAATTCAAAAGCACCATATTTCAAAAGCATCAGTTCTTCAGCGATCAGTCTTCTTTATGGTCCAGCTCTCACTTCCATACATTACTACTGGGAAAGCCATAGCTTTAACTATACAGACCTTTGTCCGCAAGGTGATGTCAAACTTTACTGAGCCACAAACTGATAAGACAAACAAAACAGATCAGGCCTGTTGCATCTGCAACAGTCACACATGTTGGATATGCTAGTCTCTAGAAACCCCAGGCTGGAGAAATCTTCTGAGGTTCTACCTGGCTGCTAAGCAAAACACATACATACCACTTATGAGCCCAGTTTGTAGCCAGGGTTCTCTGGGTGCAATAGAACGGCTAGTTAGCTCTGACATGACACCCAAGAGCTGCTTGCACTTTAGGTTGCAATTGCTTGTCACTACTATTACAAGACAGAGAAAGTTGACTTATACAGGGTGAGACCAAAGACCCATCAGTGTTGTCTATGCTGACTGGCAGTGTCTCTCCAGAGTTCAAAACAGAGGGGCCTTTCCCAGCCCAACCTGGAGAGGCCATGTATTGAACCTGATACCATCTGTGTCCAAAACATGCGCTCTCCCACTGAGCCATGACACATTCCCCAGTGAGTGGTGAGCAATGCCAGGACATTGGGACCCAAGTAGCTGCCAAAGGATACCAGGTTCTGACACTGGCCTTGCTCACAGAGCTCCCCAGCAGCTCAAGGTGCTGTTTATTTTAGTAGTCTTTGTTCATTCAGTCTCCACCCCTTTTCATGGCAAACTGCTGGCTCAAACACAGGGACAGCAAAATAAATAGGAAGTGTGCAGAATTATGGAGATTTTCTGTGCGAAGGCATTGCCAACGCAGCGGGACACAAATCCTTCTCTTGGGACGCCTGTGAACTTCCTCCTGAACTTTGAGCTACTGTAAATGAAACTGCAAGTTCTGATGGCACATTAAATATTAAAGCCAGTATAAAACTTAATCCGAATTTATAGTTCAGTTCAGTCTAATTTACTACATATTGCACAATTTCCTTTACAGATAACTTTTAGTGTGCTATATAAATAATAAATCAGCTCTCATGATTCTCAATTGTTTTAATAGGGCTTGATATTAAACTTGCATTTGCCATCACTTAAATATCACCACACCAATTTATTTTTATATGAACTCTTTCCCTGCACCTTCTCTATCCCTTAATTCAGCTTGCACATTTTAAATCTGCTCAGAACATTGCCTATTATTTTCTGGGAAATGTATGAATTTCCAGTGAGTCAGGGATATTTTTTTTCTCAAAAAGAGAAGAAGAATTAAACAATATGTGTTTTAATTCATGAACAGGAAGGGCAAACGAACAAGTGTGTGAAAGGTACGATCTGATGCTTGAGTTACAGTTGTTGGATGAGGAAAGGTTTTCTAACGGCTTTGATCACAGTCTAAGTCATGATGACATCATCACACATTTCTGGATTTGCCACCCTGTCATAATTATGACATCATAAGGAGGAGAGCGATAGAGTTGAGGATATATGGCTGGGCAGTTTAGTATGACTGCTATCCACCTGGAGAACCAGGTCTGATACCCTTTCTAGGATATGAATAAAATATTTCCAGGAGCAGCTAGAATCTATGTCCATCTTCCCCATGTGGAGAACTACTGAACCGCAAGCTAAAACCTTCTGCTGAAGAACCTGACACTTGACACCATTACATCCTTCTGGACAGGAAGGAATATGCAAGGGCTTCCTCTTCCTGCTGAAGGAAGTGGAACAGTAGGGACCATCCAGTGTGTGACCTAAGGCAGTGTTTTTCAACCACTGTTCCGCGGCACACTAGTGTGCTGCGAGATGTTGCCTTGTGTGCCGTGGGAAAAATTGAAAAATTACTTTATGTATAGTCAATATAGGCACAGAGTTAAATTTTTTAACATTTTCTAATGGTGGTGTGCCTCGTGATTTTTTTCATGAAACAAGTGTGCCTTTGCCCAAAAAAGGTTGAAAAACACTGACCTAAGGGGATAATTCTGCTTCTGATCTGGATGACAGCAAAATCTGGAGATACTAGTCAGCTCGGAGTTTGCTTTCAGTGAGGAAGACCGTTGAGATTTCACAACTTATGAAGTTGGAGAGCAAAGTCAAGTTTTTCCCTTGTGTAGGCCTGGCCTAAGAAAGTCAAACCTCTCTGTTTCATTTCTCTTCAGTTTATATACCCTGTATTTGTTCAGTTTACATCTGTTTCTTTTCTTAACAAAATTGCAGGCAGGACTTGAAATATAAGCAAAGGAATGAGAATGATAAAGGAATGTTATGTAGGATACATGTTTTAAAGAAATATTATATTTATGGCAGTAGATGAATGATTTGAATAGAAACATAATGGAAGAAAGAGTGGGAAGTCAGAGGTTTAAGGGAATATTGTATAGAAATTGGATTGGATTTGTTCAGTTGTTTAGAAACTTATAAAAATTCGTGTTTTAAAAAATCTGTTTCTTTTCTCTCTAGACTCCATCTGCTTTCCCCCCAGCTGCTCTGCTAACATTCCAAAGCTCTGGCCCTGCAACCTTGATTATTCTAATCAGGAGATTAGTCTTCTGAATTGCTCCTTGATGCTTCCTTCTGGCTTGTCCTGTAGTCCTGACTTGCTCTGTGGTACTTCTACTTCACCAATCAGTTCCTCCCTATTGGTGAGGACCAGGTCCAAGATAGATGATCCCCACATCTTGTTTTGTTTCACATACTCTGTGCATTTGTGTAGAGACAAATGAAGCCATGAGTTGTTCCTGGCAGCTGCTTCCTTCCTATAATTTCTTGCCCTCAGCACCACCTCAGTTTCCTGTGCATACATGTAGCCATTATCCCCAGTGCTAGGTGCTCTTTTGACATTCATATTATTATTTATGTATTTTGAAAAAAAGTTCTTTATTGAAATTCGTTAATGTCATTACAGATTTAACTTCACACACACACACACACACATATAAATTAGTTTAACTTAGAATGTTAATTTAACCTTCTAATTCCACTTAGATATCAGCTAAGCTAAAATCATATAATGGTACATAAAATAAAGTGAAACAACAGCAACAGCAACAACAACAACAACAAACTAAAGTAAAATAAATATAGACTTCCCATCATTTCCCGATATAATTGACATTTGTGATTTTGAATGTACTTATAATTACCGGTATTACCTTACATTTAATATACTTTCTGATATTTTCTTACAACCTGGTGTACCGATTTTCCTTTATTTCTTAATATTTTATGTACACAAGGGTCATTCAAACACTACCATAGATAATATGTCACTGTTATTTTTTTGTAGGTATCTCTTAAAGATTTCCCATTTTTGAGAAAATAGTTGCTTGGTGTTGCCTCTTAACCTATTTGCTAATTGAGCCATTTCCATATAGTCTAATAATTTATTTTGCCATTCTGTTAGCGTTGGTATCTTTTCCCCTTTCCAATTAGATGCTATTAATAGACGGGCAGCTGCTGTTGCATATAAAAAGATTTCTCTTATATTTTTCAGTATGTCTGTACCTAAGATTCCCAACAGAAAGGCTTCTGGTTTCTTTAAAAATGTTAATTTAAACATTATTTTTTTCATCTCATCATAAACAATATTCCAAAAATCTTGGACTTTTCTGCATGTCCACCACATGTGATAAAAATCTCCTATTTTTTCCTCCACACTCCCAACACTTATTCAAACTGTTTTTATACATTTTGGAGATTTTTGATGGTGTAAGGTACCACCGAAACTGCATTTTCATCATATTTTCTTTGATGGTGTAACATGCAGTAAAGTTCATGTTAATTTTCCAAAGTGATTCCCATTCTCTCATCATAATGGGATGTCCGATATCCTGCACCCATCTAATCATGCCCACCTTCACCTCCTTCTCCTTGACATCCCAGTCAAGGAGGAGTTGGTATATCCTTGTGATAGTCTTGGTATCATTGTTTAACAGAGCTATTTCAAATTTAGAGGGCTCATTGGCAAATCCAATTTTTTGTCCTGTCTAAATGTCTCAAAGAGTTGATGATACTCTAGCCATCCTGATAATTCATCTTTTATTTATTCATACTTCTTAAGATTTAATTGATTGCCTTCCTAGTTAATAACATGTTATACGTCAGACAATTTCCTTTCATATTTTTCTTTTTAACCACCTTGGCCTCTAGGGGAGAGATCCAGCGTGGAGTTTGGGGTTCCATCAAAGCTTTATATTTTGTCCAAACCTTGCACAGCGCATTTCTTACAATATGACTGGTACAACTTTTATGTCAGGGATAGATGAATTGCTCGGGAGGAGCGGGGGGAGAGAAGAGATGAAACGGCGGAGGAGAGAAAAGATTGGGATTCAGCCAGTAAGGGGGAGGGGCTGAGATATCAAGAGCAATTACCTATAATTAGTACAGATACCTCTAGCTCTCCCAGCCCTCATCAGCAAACGTCTCAGGAAGAGGGAGAGACTTCACATACTGTCAGTAGCCGACAAGGGGGGGGAGCAGAGGGGGAGACGTAAGCGTCGACATCATATTAGGGGGACGAGAGGATTCCTCTGTTGGCGAGCGCGGGAAGATTCCAGTCCGGAAAACTGATAGCAAAGGGAGTAGTCATGATTTCAACACTCTGTAAATCTTAATGCTTAATAAACAGCTTTTAAGCTCACCGCTTGAGCCGGCCGTTTCTCACAAGCAACATCAAAGGCAAGCGCAGCCTGACATTTTATGCACTTAAAATTTATCGTAATTTAGAGAAGCATGCCAACCGAAACAATTGTCATGGCCCTCCAAATCTAATACATCTGTATTCTTCATTTGGCACCAATCTCTTATAAAAAATCAAACAAACAGGTGGCCTCATAATATAACTTTAAATCAGGTAGGCCAAATCCTCCCTCTCTTTAATATCAATTAATAGGGTGTGCTTTATCCTTGGTCTACATTTGTTTTATTTTCTCCCTCCCCCTCAAGATCTACTTTAAAGCTCTCCTGGTCAGATTCTCAAGATTCTTGGCAAACACATTCTTGCCAACTGCTGTGAGATGCAGCCCATCTCTCTCCAAAAGTCCTACCTCAAGGAAGCGGAGACAATGATCCAAGAAACCAAATCCTTCCTGACGACGCCACGTGCACAGCCAATGGTTTAGCTCAAGTATTTTCTTCTCTCTTCTTGGGCCACGACCTTCAACAAGAAGGAGTGATGAAAAGACTACCTGGGCCCCAAGTCTCTTCAGCTCCCTGCCCAGTGTCTCATAGTCCCTTGCTATGTGTTGGAGGCAATGTGTGGCAGTATTATTCGTACCTACATGAATCAGAAAGAAGGGGTAGTGTTCAGTGGGCAACTTCTCCATCACACTGTGGATCTTAGCACCCAGAAGACAGCACACTTCCCATGACATCCTGTTTCCTCCACACACTACTGCCTCTGTTCTCCTCAGTAGGGAGTCACCTATCACCACCACTCGTCTCCTCCTCCTCCTCCTCCTCCTCTGAGGAGTAGCAGGAATCGTTCTATGGGCTTTGCCTTCCAAAGGCTGCTTGGAGTGTTCTGAGGTCTGCTTCTGTTGTTCTCGAGTCTTCCCCTCTTGTTTATTGGAGCATATTTTGATATTGTTGTGATAAGTTACGAAGGCTGGAAAATTATGGTTTGAGTGCTTGGTTTCCTTTCTATTGGCTTTTTAGGAAAGGTTGTAACAGCAAAGGTTTAATTTACCCTGGCACAAAAACATATCAGAGAAGAAAAATATTACAAGAGGCAAATGGTGATGCTAGAAGAATTAAAGTGTTATTATATAAAGAGAAAAATTGGTGTCTTAGGGGCATTAAAAATCTTTTTAAACTTCATGTTCCTCTTTAATTAAATGGGGGGGGGTGAATCAGCAGGAAGAAAAAGGGATAATTAACAAAGAGGCTATGGGGGATCCAAGAAGATCTAAACTGGAGTTATAAATGAAAGCAACAAAAGATGATGATGTGCTTAAAGTGTAATATCTCTGCACTTTTATTTTCCCCGCTCACTATTATACATCAGCCAAGTGGCAGAAACATAATACACCTGCCTTTACCTCAAAGCTCTAGTCTTCCAGATGTAGAATGCTTAGTGTTCTGATATACTTTCCTCTGTTCTAACTAGTTATTTATTTCTTTATAAAATTTATTCAGCACCTTTCCCAAAACATAAAAGCAGATAAACCAGTCTAATAAGCATGCTTTCAAAACAGAGTAAAAATCTGTAGTGCTATGAATTAGGAAGCATGCTGAAACCAGTGAAAAACATATCTGTCTCTGTTTAGACAAAGCTAATGAGTACTACCGGTTCTCAAAATCCACATGACACGGGTTGTGCCAGGTAGGCCCTATTTTAAAAAAATAAAAAGGGGATCAATGGAGGAAGACAGATACAGGCAGAATAAATCTGAGCACCAAACTGCCACCAGTCAATAACTGCTGTTAAAGCACCGATGGGGAATTTGAGGTCCTCCATATGTTGGACTCCAAGTTCCATCATCACTGAAAATTGGCCATACTGGTTGGGGCTCATGGGAGTTGTAGTCCAACATCTGGAGACCCACAAGTTCCTCTATTGTTGCCATTAATGGGACAGCTACAGGCATCAGTTCATAGCCTGACACACAAGGAGATGTGGTGAAAAGGAGATGTGGTGAAAAGGAGATGTGGTGAAAAGGAGATGTAGTGAAAAGAATTACCTGGGGGGAGGGAGTCCTGCTGTTAAAAGTACAGGGGAGAGCCCTAGTTTCAAGGATGACAATCTCATTATTCATTTATTTAAAAGATTTATGGGCCACTTTGTGCTTGACAAAAGGCCCCATAAGGTGGTTAGAGAGGATGGAAGCACATCATCCAATGATCGGGAGAGAGTGTCGTTGCTTAGATATCCAAAACAATGACACCTACTTGCAAGAAGGAGGCATCAGCAAAAGCACAAAGACATATTTAAGTGGGAAATATCCGTAAAGGGAGGGTGGGGGAACACCTAGACAAAGATCATATGCAGTAAGTATACAGAGCTGACTGACAGTTGGGTGGGGAACAGAAAACAATGGTGGGGGAAGCAGGGCTAAGCTAGTATACCTGAAGGAACGTCTCCACCCCCATCATTCTGCCTGGACACTGAGGTCTAGAGCCGAGGGCCTTCTGGAAGTTCCCTCACTGCGAGAAGCAAAGTTACATGGAACCAGGCAGATGGCCTTCTCGGTAGTGGCGCCCACCTTGTGGAACACCCTCCCAAAAGAAATAAACAACTATCTGATGTTTAGAAGACATCTGAAGGCAGCTCTGTTTAGGGAAAATTTTAATGACTGGTGTTTTAATCTATTTTTCATCTTTTGTTGGATGCTGCCCAGAGTGGCTGGGGAAACCCAGCCAGATGTGCGGTGTATTAATAATAAATTATTATTATTGCTACTACTATGGACTGGAATATCCTTGTGGGGAGCATGGCTGGATTATGAACGGCAACAGCCCCCACTTTTTGTAGACAAACACATTCATGTTAAGATGGTGTTCTTATGAAGGCATTGCATAGGTAGGCGGTTGAGATGATGATGTGATGACTCCATTCTGACCCATTTCACACCCCAAGGGTCACTTTCCCCATGAACAATCTTCTGGGGGAGCCACATGCCAGTGGTGGAAGGGCCAGAGGGAAAAGTGGGTGGGGCAACTGGTGTGACTCTTATGTTCGTACAACAAATGTCAGAGGTGTCCATGTTGGAGAAATTAAAGAGGGGTTCATAGACTGGAGGCATGTGTCCCAGAAACCCAACAGAAAAGGATGCAGGGTCTAATTGAAAATATATGCTTTTATTGAAATACAAATGAGCATTGGGGCAGCCTCAAATATAAGGAGGCTGCAAAGAACCACAACCAAAGCAATGTTTCTTGCACACTTCCAGATTACACACATGATTTCCATTCACCAATCAAAGGATCGCAGCAATCTTAGCAGTTGCAGCCCAATGTCATCATCCAGAACCAATCATAATATTTAAGATCTTCAGATCAGCCCTTGTGATAATATCATGTAATTACATATAATCATTTTTCAGTGTCTTTCTTTATTAAGACTTTGACTAATTTCCCCTTTCATTAAATGTCTCCCAGTATCCTCTTCCATCTTTAACAGAACAGTTCAAGATTAATCACAGTCACCATGCCTAGCCTAAGCGATTCTCTTTTCATGCATACAATGGTCACCACAGAGTCTTAACAGTTTGTTCTTTGCAGTGTTCTGCAATGAACATTTGCTACATGCAGTACCAAAAAGCAACTTGTTCCTTTTTTGTGAAAGGTTGACAGGCACAGGCCTTCTCAGTTTAGCTAGGCTGTAGGCTCAAAATAAAATGGAATCATCAGAACAGTACAGTTTTATGAAATTATTCTTTCCTCCATCTTCCACGTATGCTCACACCCAAGACATATGCTCCTCCATCCTCCATCCTCAATCCAGATAAGCAAGAGAAATGGACTGAGAATGGGCATTATTATTGTTATAGATTTAGGGAGGACCCCCTCCCCCCCAAAAAACCTAGGAATGAATAAATGCTAGCATTTTGATTAATCGGGATGTGGATTAAAGTACAAACTGCAGAGCTGTGCCAAACAGGGAAACACTGGCCTGTGAGTGCTCCAGTTGGAGAACAGCCCTTACCAAAGGTGTCATGGGCTTTGAAGACACTCAAACTCAGGATGCAAGGGAGAAACATGCTAAGAGGAAGGCATGCTTGGCAAACCCTCACCGTGTTCAACTCCCACCCGGAAGCCAATGTCCCCACTGTGGAAGGATGTGTGGATCCAGAATTGGCCTCCACAGTCACTTATGGATTCATTGTTAAAACTGTGTTTATGTAAGACAATCTTACTCGGCTACGAGTGATGGCCAAAGAAGAATAAGACTACACATGGCTTTATATATATGGCTTTATATATATATAATTGGTTTTTACACATGTTTTCCAAACATAACATCCCATTTTAAACAACATAACAAACCTTTGGCTTTCACAGCCTAGGACTTCCATCCACCTCGACTGATGGTTTTCTAACTTCCTTTCTAATTTTCCATTTTATTATTATAGTTATTGCTATTAAATGCAAATCCTAAATAAACTCCTTCTTAGTCCTCTTTCAGAATAATTCATATTGTTCTCCTTACAAAATTTCTTGTAACCCTACAAGCGATGTCAATTGATTACAACAGTCTCTCAAATGCACCATGAATTTTTTCCAGTCCTTCAGGAAAGTCTGGTCTTGCTGGTTCCGAATTTTCCCAGTTAATTTCGCCAACTCGGCATAATCCATCAAATTCATCTACCACTCTTCTTTTGTTGGTAATTCTTCCTGCTTCCATCATTTGGCTAATAGTATTCTTGCTGCAGTTGTTGCATATAAAAACAAATTTTTGCATCACACTTACCTCTCTGTACCTCTGTACCTACAATACCAAGTAAAAAGGCTTCTGGTTTTTGATTTTGTTTTACAAATGTATATTTCAACTTTTTTCCCAACATTTTTTTTAAAAATCTCATTATAAATCATTTCCCAGAAGTCCTTCACTTTCTTACATTCCCACCAGCTACCACACTTGGGAAGTGTCCCGAGGGTGAGACAGAGAGGCCGTGAGTCTGCATTTGGCCTCTGGGCCTGAGCTTCAGTAGCCCCGTTTCCCAGACATGTGTTACCTTAGCAACCAAGCCCAGGTAGCTCCAGGTATTTTCATCTTGAGGAAGTGGGGCTTCTCCTCAGCTGGGCAGTCAGCAACAATTTCAGCAGCCGTGGTTGACTGTAGAAGGCACCAGAGGCAAAGTCGATGTGAAATGTACTTTTTGAACATCCTTTGGCAAGAACGCCAAACTAGAGCAATTATTTAAACACCTGTCCTTGTCTTTGCTGCAGTCGTCTTGGTATTTGGGAGCAAATGCAGGTTTTCATTACAACAGCAAAAGAAAAAAAGAAGAAGGAAAATGGAAAGAAAGGCATATATATATATAATTCTGACAGGAAACAAGAATTGCAATTCTTTATGCTAATGTAGCAGTTGTTTAACCAAGAAACAGCACTTAGATTAGATAAATTTAAGGACTTTCACACACCCATAGTATATTTCACGTTCTATACTTTAACTCAGTATTGATTATTTGATAATTATTATAGCAGAAATGCATTATAATTGAGACCTCTGTCGTGGTTCATTGTGCTGTAGTGTGAATGTCTATATTTCCAGTTGTCATTTGGCTAGATTTATTTCTAATCAAGACTTGTCTCAGTGTCAGTAGGCCTTGTATTCATATGATTTATCAAGATAATGAGCCAAGAAGGAACTTCACTTTCCAGTAACTAAGACAACAACGTAAGCTACAGTCTTGAAACAGGAAGTTCACCTCCCATATTGGAAAACTGCTTTCCAGACCTGGAAATCTCTGTCGGTATCTGAGAGTATCATTAGTCATTAGTACAGCCAAGAGGCTTCCTGGCCAAGGAGATTGTATTCCTACAGACAGTAGCAAACATCACCGCCACCACCCAGTGTTGAACTCCCTCCCCACAGAGGTATGTCTAGTATTATCACTGAGCTTCTGTAATATATGGAAACCATTTAGTTTTGCCCTGGCCTCATGAATATGAGCTTACAGTAATGCAGAGAAGGTATTTTCCACTGTCAGCCCCAGCGTTACCGCTCTCCCTGAAGAAATATGAGAGGCCACATCTATACTGGAACACACACCTGTTTAGATAAGTATTCCTATCATCTCCTGTTTTGACTGTTTTAATTGTAGTGTTTTTTTAATGGGCTTGTATTGCTGTCCATTTTAATTGTGGGTGTTTATTTTTACGTTTGGATGAAGTTGCTTTATATTGTCTATGTTAATTATGTGTAGTTTTTGTTATTGGCTTTACGCTTGAAATTACCTTGGCAATTAATTGGTGCATTATTATTATTAACAACAACAACATTTGAAAGTTAAGGTATTTTTGGGAGACCCACCAGTTTCCTTTTGTTGAAACTATACTCTGCTGTTTTGGTTTTGAATTGTTTTATTTGTTTTTAATTGTATGATTATATTGCTATAACCTGCCCTGAGACACAATGGTGAAGGGTAGGTAAGAATATTTGAACTGTATGTCTTAATGTGTGTGTGTGCAGGGGCAGAGCAAGGCTCCGCGCTGCCTGGGGCGGCAGTGTGCCGGAGGCACCCCCCTGGGGGTGGGGCGTCCTGACGTTGTGTCGTGATGTCACGCCACAACATCAGGACGGAGTGTGCATGTGGAAAATGTCGCGCATGCGCACTTCGTCGCTGGGTCCCCGCCACCGCTTCTGCGGCGACGTTGCGAGCCCGCCAAGTGAAAAGGTGGCTTATGGGGCTGCCGCATGCGATTGACAGCTCCCCACAAGCCGCCTTTTCACCCAGCGGGCTCGCAACGTCGCCACGGAAGTGGCAGCGCCAGCCCAGACGGAGTGCGAAAGTGCGACATCTCTCGTGTGCGCACTCCGCCGCTGGGCCCCCGCTGTTTCCGCAGCGGCGTTGCGAGCCCTCTGGGTGAAAAGGCGGCTTGTGGGGGCCTCGCTCTGCGGCTTGTTCGAGGGCTGCTGGCGGGGTGGGGCGGGGTGGGGCGGAGCGGCCCAAGTGTCACCCCCCCTTCCCTGGAACCCGAGACGGACCACCCCCCGCCCCCCTTGCGATACCACTGTGTGTGTGTGTGTGTGTGTGTGTGTGTGTTTAATGAAATTCTACATTTGTTATTAATGTTATTAATGTAAGCCACCTTGGGAAGGCTATGGGTTTAAAATATGGCTTAGAAACGTCTGGAAATAAAAGAAAATTAACGTCCTTATGTTCCCCACACAGTGGGCAAACGAGATAAGGCTAGAACGGCCTCCGAATTTAGCTTAAAATGAAGACAGAATGTGTGTGAGTTCTGGCTTGGGAAGAAACATCTCGTGATTTCCAGAGAAGCACAAAGGCTCATGATAAGGCCAGCAAAATTTCTCAATGGACTTCACTATAAGCATGCCAGTAGCAGCCGCTTTCTTTCTCGATGCTGCTAAATAAGAAAACTTTTTTAGAGAAGGGTAAAATATCATCACAGGAAATCACTTTATTGATCTGTAGCTTGCAATTAATATTTATGGAATTCTCCAGATGATTCATCAGTGCAACAACACATCTACTGCCGAGTGACTGCCCCCCCAAAAGCTGCTTGCCCCTGTCATGAAAGGAAGTCTTAATTTTCTGTGTGCCAGAAAGGCACATCATGCAGCTGCCTCCAAAAACAGGCTAATGTGGCGAGCGATATATGTCCCTTTGGCAGCTCTGCAATTCCTCTGACATTTCGTGTGACGATAAAGGCATTTTGCTTCCCGTTTTGCTCCAGGCGAGGTATCAGTAGCAACTTCAGCTGGGGCTCTAAGTATCGATTCCCCGAGCACAACAGTGGGCTCTCACTCCTGATATTGCCAGATGGTGAGCCCACATCTCCTTTATTGTTCCACAACTCCGAAACAGAAACAGGTGCTCTGCAGGACCGTCCCGGTGACACATTGAATTCGATTTATGTAGCAACAATTGTATCCCGAGCTCATTTTCCTGTTTCTTGTTGGTTAGGCCTTCTCGCTCCTTTCCAAAGCGTTCTACTATGTTTTTCAAAGGCTCGTTTATGTGATGCATTAAATCCCCCAAAATCGATCTGCTCTCGAGGAATCCAGCACCTGCTCTCGAGGAATCCAGCCCTGGTCAACCCCGGAGAGGAGGCACGTCCAAGGCGGAACATCTAAGGCAGCAGAAGCTCTTTGAGAAGGAAAAAGCAATAAAACAAATGTTGCTAAATTATTCATTGAAGTGGTAAGTGAGTAGATTTGGTCTTTGACTGATTCTCACATTGTCTGCGAAGTGTTGATGTCAGTTACAGAAACAGATGTCCTATGTCTTTGGCATGGCTCATCTGTTCTGGTCTAGTTGCTTTTTATATCCCAATTGAGAAGATATACAGGCTTATGGTTCTTGGGCAGAAAAGGAAGGAACGTCTTCCAAAAGCTGGAGCAAAAACAGAAGCTAGTGAGCTCCCCTTCTTCCTGCATGTGTGTTCATCCTAGAAGGAAGTGGGGCTGTGTATTTGGTGGAAGGGACTCAGCTAGGGCTCCTGACTGCGGCCACACCCACCCCATACATTTAAATCACAGTGATACCACTTAAGACAGTCATGACTTCCACCAAAGAATTCTGGGAGCTATAGTTTTTTAAGGGTGCTGAGGGTTGTTAGGAGACCCCTCTTCCCCTCTTGGAACTACAATTCCAAGAGTAGTTTAACAGCCAATCTCTTTTCACAGGGAACTAGTGTCAAGCTGACACCATCGCCAAGCAGGCTATGTCTCAGGTGCAGAAGTCCATCGACTGGGTGCTGAACATCCAGGCCGAGGAAGAGGAGGAGGACAGTGAAGCAGCGCATGGTGGAAGCACCCCATCCCAATTGGGAGAGGCAGGTAGGTGGAGCTCGGAGCATGGGGAGGACTTGCCTCAGACCCCCTCAGCCCTTCACCGAGGTATCCAAGCAAGGCTGGCAGCTGAGGGAATCGCCAACCACCCTCACCCCCATGCCTTGTCCACACCCTCCAATGGTTGCGGTGCACAAGCGCGAACAGGAGAGGTGGTGTCAAGCGAGGAGGGCCTCTCCACCTGCCCTGACTGGTGTAGCCAGTCTTCTTCTTTGCCTCGGGGGTTATTTGGTTTTATTTTCTTCTTCCACCCCACTCCCAAACCACCCTCTTGTGCTTTTCAGAGGCTTTGGCTAAGATATGGGGAGTGGGGAATTATTGGGTTGTTTTTATTACGCCTTTTGTGTCGGTTATATTGTGATTTTATGTTGTGAACTACCCTGAGATCTATGGGTATAGGGCGGTGTACAAATTTAAATAATAATCATCCTATCAAAACCTACCTATCAAACCATTCTGCCCATCTCAACCACACTGAGGGATAGAAGACAAGAATTTCTGGCTCGTGCCTCCATAGTTTGATAAAAACCAGAAGGCCATAATGTAGGAGTTTTCTGTAGCTGGAAAAGCATCCTTGTCGTTCAACTGCCATTTGTCAAATTACATATATGCCCCTGCCTTCGAACCTCATCTTTCACCAAACAAATTTGCAGTCCACACCCCATCCCTCTATAACTTCCCCTATGCTAGAAATAGAATGTCCGCCCACCCAAAAATGCTGGGATACTCTGGGAAGGCTACTCACCTCCACCTTCAGAGAAAACAATTACTGCCCCCCAAGTGAAAAAGAGAACACACATTGTGACTGAAAAGGTTATGCGGTTCTAGGTAGGAGACCTCCAGCAGGCCTGCATTCCCCCCCTCCCATTAGACTTGTTCACATGTTATACTGAGCAGAGGTATAAATTGTCTCTACGGACCTGCCTGTGGGTATCAGAAGGGGGGGACTACAAGACCTCCTGGTTGGCTTCTACACTGAGCACAGTTGTGACTTGCCATTCTGGAGGGACAGGCTCACCTCAGACGTCCTCAGTGGCAACGGACCTCCCGATTACTGAGAGCGACACGGGCAGGTTCCTCACCAATGGTACCTGGGCAGGCTACCTGGAGTCAACATCCACTTTACCACTGGCAGAAGGTCTGAGAGCCTCACCATCTCCAACAAGGACCCCTGCTGGCATCTTGCTGAGCTGGCTTAACAACGGGCACTGTGTGTATTTTATGCGTATTTTAAAGAACTGAATGAAGCGAAAGAGTATGAGTCATGGGGGCATGGAAGGTGTGCATGTGAAGTTAACTTATTATTATTTTGTGGGTGTTGATAATTTTGTTTTATATATTTGCATGGGCAATCTATCCGGAAGATAATTTGTATTTCGAGGAGTTAGTGATCTAACCTGGTTTCCCTTCCTGCCTCTGTTTGCTTCCCCCTATCTCTTGTTCGGCTCTTTGAAGGCTGAGAACGGCCTTTAATGCCCTAATCTGTGGAAGGTAGTGCTGAGTATCTTCACCTTCTTTGCTGTTGGACATTGTTTGGAGAACATGAGGCACTGGGAGAGGTGGCTAATGAATTATCTGCATGTAGCCAGTCGGGCAAGCCATGCAGGCTAACAGGCTAACTCTCTATAAATCAGATGGTGTTGGGCCGAGTTCTTAGAAGCTCATGCATGGAGTGATGGGCCGCAGAGCCGTGCAAACTGAGGCTTACCTGGTGGCATCAGTTCGCCACTTCTTGAGGGCTTCCAAGTGGCAGATTGAAGTGCTTGTGTCGTGGTATGTATATGTTGCTTGCTGTTTAGAATTAATTGCTAATCTACTCACTTGTGTTTTGTATTACTTCTGAATCTCATCTGAAAGAGCCACCTTGCATTTGGCAAGACAGTATTCTAAATGCTGTATTGTTTGTTAATCATATAACATGGCTTTGGTTATACCTGTTGTGTTTAGCTTATTTTTAGTTGCTGCCTTGTTAATGGTGTTTTATAGATTGTAATTGTTTTACTGACAATTTGTTAATTATTTTATATGATTTATGCTGTATTTCTGATGTCCCTTTATGTTTAATTATGTTACTGCTATTTCATAGAATCGTAGAATTGTAGAGTTGGAAGGGGTCCCATGAATCATTTAGTCCAGCCCCCCTGAATTTCAGGAATCTCAACTAAAGCATCCATGACAGATGGCCATCCGACTTCCGCTTTGAGAGTCATTTGAATGGAAAGCAGCATAGAAATACAATCAGTCAATCAGCCAATCAGCCAATCAATCAATCAATCAAAGGTCTGTGGGGGCATTTGCTCTATCTACTCATCTCTATAGCTGGCCACCCTCTGATACACCTTACAATAATACAGTCAGCTCCCCTTTCTGGTCAGAAAGTTATTTCCCCCTATTCCACTGGAGAAAACTGACCAAAGTCTGAAAATGGTAGGGGCCATGAAACTTTTATAGACCAATCACATCATATTTTTCCCCCCAGTCACACAATTAGGCTAATTCCAAAAGGAAGGTCTCTGGTGTAAGAATGGTATTCAAGCTACACAAAACACAGTGTAGAAACACTTGTTCCCGCTTGTCAAAGCACAGCCCTGGAGTGTGATCTCCTCTGATCATTTGGAAAGAAACTTTGTCTGCGATTTTTCAAAGAAGCCCTCATTGATTGAGTGTAATATTTATAATGCAGAACGTGCATGTTTTGCAGCTTGAGCCCAGAGGAAATATGAACTTCAATGAGACTGTTGCTTTAAGGTATTTAGTAAATTATTTTCAGCTATAAAAGAAAGGTGTACACACGGCACGGGGTTTGCGCAGCCGACTAACCCAGCCTGCCTTGAAAATATTGGGCCACAGTGACTATTTTGCTCATGATACTCTGCGGGTAAATTGACAATTCAAAATGAAAGTTAATCAGAGGGCAACAAATCTGGACAAGGTCAGCCATGCGGAAAATTGGTAAGGCACCAATTCTTGGCCTGGTTTTTTATTATTATTAGGAAGTCGGTTCTCTTTGATACAATTTGTTTCTGTCGAGAAAATGGAAGAGTGTGTTCGCCGATCACACATGTTCATTTAGGAGGCATTGATACAAATGTTCACAGTTATGTTTAACTTGATGAGATCCGCAGCAGCTCAGTGTGTGGGTTAAACACACAGACAGCAAAAATGAACAAAAGGTGAGCTTGCTCCAAGCTAAATGGAAAGGAAACTGGAGCCGTTATATTGTAAGAAATTGCAACCAATGATCCTAGAATCCTAAATCTGAGTACGATGCAGCCAAAATAAGGTACAACTGAATCTGCAGTTTATGAGTTCATTTCTTTCTGCTCTTTGCTTCTATTGTGTGTGTTTTTAAACGTTGCTGGTTTGTTGTTTCATTGTACTTTAAAGTGTTTTGTTTTGTTTTGTTTTGTTTAAAAGGCATCCTAATTTTCCTTGAGTGGGCATTTGCCTTAAAAAGGCTATATTAAAATTCTAACATAAATACATGCTCTCTCTCTCTCTCTCTCTCTCTCTCTCTCTCTCTCTCTCACACACACACACACACACACACACACCCTAAGCACAACTGCTAGGAAGCAAACCTTACTGAACTCAAAGATTTACTTCTGGGTCCAGGGCTTTGCTTCAAATTCCATTGATATCAATGGGATAACAGAACACATGTTTAGCACTCTCATTGGGCCTTTGAATGAATCACCCAATTGCTGATCAGCAATGTATGGAGGGGAAGAGTCAGTACTTTTTTAAAAAAATAATACTAATTTAAGGAGAGAGAGAGAGAGAGAGAGAGAGAGAGAGAGAGAGAGAGAGAGAGAAGAGGCCGGCAACTTATACACATTTAACTGATGATGATGATGATGATGGATGGATGGATGGACATTGGCAGTCCCACTCACCATTGAACCCAGTGTGTTTTGACTATACACGATTTCAACTTTGGCACCATCCCCAGAAAGTAATCCCCGAGGCTTGGAGGGCCACAAAAAGCTTTTGGCATTGCAGCATCACAAGAGGGGAACCAATGAGAGCAGTCACTACAGACAGACAGACAGACAGATGCTCACAATATTGTACATACGTTTTATGCAAACCATTATATTTTACATTACTCTCAAAAGTCCACTGCATGACGAAATAGCTTACAAATTAATATTAAGGTGAAATACGTTTTGAAGATCTGTGTTTCTGTATGTTTATAATCTATTTTTTATTTTTTTTTATTTATAAATGTGTACCATTTCTCCTGCAGCAAAGAATGCAGGCCTGTCCTTATCTGGATGGGGTGATGCTTGGTGCTTTCTATGGGTTTAATAATTTCTACTGTGCTACTTCTTTGCAAACTAAAGGCAAAAAAGAAAGAATTGCTCTGTATTAATCTCTCTTTAGTTTTCAGGGATATATATTTCTTCTTATCAAGCATTCCGGCTTTTGCCTGGGGTGAAGAATTGTGTGATGAATTCATTTTTGTTTTATTTTCTTTATAAAGCAGTGCTCGCCCTGCAGTGCAAATCAGCATCCCTGGATTGCTGCAAGTGGGCTCATTTGAATTTTATCATCGATCTCGTCTGCCCAGTGACTCACTTTGGTGTTATTTAATTCATTGTGTGCTACTACTGTATGCCCCAACGTGAATCTCTTACTCCCGCAACACTGCAGCATACTTTTATTCCTCCCTAATGACTGAACTTAAGAGTAAAATACTAGGCTACGCAACATCACAATGCTAAACAGCCATTTTGCAAGTATGTAAATCGGCTTGTTTTGGAGGCATGGACAAAATGAAACTGGTTTATTTATTTATTTGTGTCATTTTTACCTTACCCGTCAGCCCCCCCCCCAAAAAAAGCGGGTTACAGAAACCCATACTAAGACAGCCCTGCTCATAATTTTAAAATGCATGGCACATGAGGAAAAGGGAATAGGAGGGCAGAGGAAAAAGCAAGATCAGGCAGAAGTTGTTCAGGTTTCAAGTCTTCTAATATAGTTATATAGCTTCTGGCTGTGTTGCCCTTAATAAAGAACAGACCTACCCCAAAATACTCTTTATGAGGATGCTGTCAATTCATGTGGGGTTGTTCCTGTGTGCATCACAAGAGTCTGTAAGGGACCTCTGGGTAGCAGAATGATTCAGCAACAGAGAAGCTATGGCTTTCTCCAACAGAGGCTCCTCATATTTTACATAGTTAAGAAAGTTTATCTTATGTATATGAACATTTTGTATTCTGCAAGTTATTGATCTAGGAATAGCACACGGTATCAGAAATAGTTAGGTGCAAGTTGGACTGAGTGCGCTTAGCAACAAGGAAGGTGAGAAAGATACGAAAGGCCAGGGAGAGAGGGAGATAAACGGGGAAAAAGATGGAGAGTAAGCACTTCTTACTCTCTTTGGAAATGCAGCAGAGAGCTTGAAAAGATTCAGACGAGAGCTTAACCTCTTTATGAAAGCTGGTGGAGCTGCGAAGAAAACTGGTGAGCAAAAAGTAGCTATTCCACCTGTTATGTACTGAGTTGAATAGGATTGAGATTGCAGCAGTCTGACTGGTCCCAGAACAATAGGATTGAAATTGCAGCAGTCTGATTGGTCCCAGAACAATAGGATTGAGATTGCAGCAGTCTGATTGGTCCGCAGGAGCCACCCAATCCAGCTCCAGGTGGAAGTGAATCCGCACTCCGATTGGCATACAGGAGTATCCCGGAATTAGCCAATCACGTGGGGCCCATTGTGTAAATAGTGCATATAAAGCAAACGTTTTGGGGGAACTGCATTCCTCACTACTATGAGCTGAATAAAGAGCATGAAATTCACACTTGACTCCGAGTATATTTCAACCCCCCCCCCCCCAATATTGCTGTGTCAGAAGCATTAGGTGTTATATAGCAGTTTGCCGCCGAGTGAAGAACAGCAAGTTCATTATGAGTCTGTGTTACAGAGATTTCAGGAATATTGCACTCCTAAACTCAACCCCTTGAGAGATGACAGTTTCATAAGAGAGCGCAGAAGGATGGGAAAACATTTGAATCCTTGATTATACATACAGGTACTGTTAAGCAAGGCATTTAATTTTGGAGGACTTGCAGATTCACCCATTAGGGACCAAGTTGTCATTGGAATCCAGGCTTCAGGCCTAAGAGAAAGACTGTTTGAGGAATCTGCCTTAACTTTGAAAAGGGCATTCAGAATTTGCCAAGCTGTGAAGCTGAACAAGGCCAGAATGCAAGTTCAGGAAGGAAAGCAGGAAAATGCAACCATGGACCATATCAGACAGTTTTAGAACTAAAACAGCATGCAAAATCAAAATAATGTTCCAATTTGAATTCTACAAGGAACAGTCGGACTGAATCTGCAAAAGACCGTATAAATGAGTGTTCACGCTGTAGGAGCTGACATAGACCCAGGCAATGTCCTGCATTTTGAAAGAGCTGCAACTTTTGCAAAACAAACAAACAAACAACAAACAACAGAATGACTTTGCAAATGTTTGCAAGCAAGCACAGACTGGGCCCAGACAGGAACAAAGTATCAACGTTCTGCAGGGCGGAGAAAACATAAACACACATTTGCAAAGAGAGGATTACAGCACTGGAGAAAACTTTTTATTTTAGGAAGTCTACAAGAAGACTGATCGCCGAAGAATTGATGCTTTTGAATTATGGTGCTGGGGGAGACCCTTGAGAGTCCCATGGACTGCAAAAAGATCAAACTTATCCATCCTTAAAGAAATCAGCCCTGAGTGCTCACTGGAAGGACAGATCCTGAAGTTGAGGCTCCGGTATTTTGGCCACCTCATGAGAAGAGAAGACTCCCTAAAAAAGACCCTGATGTTGGGAAACTTGGAGGGCACAAGGAGAAGGGGAAGACAGAGGATGAGATGATTGGACAGTGTTCTAGAAGCAACTAGCATGAGTTTGGCCAAACTGTGGGAGGCAGTGAAAGATAGGCGTGCCTGGCGTGCTGTGGTCCATGGGGTCACGAAGAGTCGGACACGACTGAACGACTGAACAACAACAACAAGAGGCATCAGGATTCAGTGACTGAACAATTACTCTGAATACAAATGGAACTTTTGTTACTTAAAAATTGGATACTGGAGCTCGAGTGTAGTATCTGAGGTGAAAGGCTTGCAGAGAAAGCCAAACCACATAGAATACAACTTTTAAAAATCCAGTTTAAAACTTACAGTTGAGAGCTTATTCCAACCCAGGGACGCTCAGGTAAACAACAAAACATTAAAGTTGTTGTTTGTAGTTGTTGCTGGAAATTGGATACTTATATTAGGACTGAAAACATGTCGTACTTTAGTTCTTATTAAGAAGCTGTGTAGTGTGGAAGGACAGGGTCACATGAACACTGAAGATCAGTTTTTAATGATGTCTTTATCGACATTGCCAAGCTTTCAGCAGAATATAAAATAGAACTGATTGACCCCTGTATTCCAATTGTACATGCACCCAGGAAATGTCCTGCTGGCTCTTAGAGATAAAGCTAGAAGAGGAACTAGGTACAGTAGACTAATCGAACTTGACATTATAGAGAAAGTTGAAGCACCTGCAGAATGGGTGAATTCTGAAGTTGAGAAAAAAGATGGGTCCCTATGGCTGTGTCTGGATCCTAAAGAACTGAACAAATATGTTAAAAGAGAACATTTTCCAATACCCACTAAAGAGGAGATCTTTGGTCAAACATATTTTTCACCTTTGCATGCATCTTCTGGGTTTTGGCAGGTGCCCCTATAACAAAGTAGCAAATGACTTTTCACTTTCAATACCCCTTTTGATAAGTTTTGCTTTACTAGATTTCCTTTTGGACTTTGTTCTGCCTCCAAAGTCTTTAATAGAAAGATACAACAAATCTTTGAAACTACTAAAGTGTATATTGATGATGTTCTGGTATGAGGTTGTGAAGTTAACCCACATTCCATCTTATTCACACGTTGCTAGTCATTGCTTTAAAAGGTAAAATGAAACACACAGGAGACACATTGGGGAAGTGGGAAAAAGGCTTATAGATTTATACTTACTTTGAACTCACATGGATGGCTATGGATCCTACATGAGAGGTACCAGTAGTTTCATGGCTGCCTTGTGCAGGAGACCGGGGGAGAGAGGCTGCACACAGGAGGAAGGATTGGAGATTGGGGGTTCATTTAGGGTTGCCATATATCAAGAGGTAAAACTCAGGACAAAAAAATGTTGTTGAGCTATTTGAGCCCCCCAGCTGCCAACTGCTGCCCACGCCAAGCCTGAACCTCAACCTTAGCCGCCACGGAATCTCCTGGACGTATGGCAATCCTAGGTTTCATGGGAAACTGTACAGTTGTACTTCAGTATTCAAACAGCTTAGTACCCAATGTTTTGGCTCCCAAACATCGCAAACCTGGAAGTGACTGTTCCGGTTTGTGAACTATTTTTGGAAGCCGAACATCCGCCGGGGCTTCCGCGGCTTCTGCTTAGCTGCAGGAGCTTCTTGCAGCCAATCAGAAGCTGCAATTTGGTTTTCAAACATTTTGGAAGTCAAATGGACTTCCGGAACAGATTCCAAGGTATAACTGTACTTTCCTTGACTATCTGTTAGTCTCAACCCTGCCCTCTAATGACTGGAGACTTGCAAAGTTGCATTTACCCAACGGGACTTACCCTTGAGTAGACAGGAATATTATCATTCCAAAATTACTTTCAGCTTATTCCAAGCCCTACAGAGAACAATGAGAAAAGAGGGAGTCGACGGCCCTCCCTTGAATTTAGGCAATGAATAAGCTATAGCTCAAGCCTTTCACACTCAATTTCCTTTGAAGTGTTGCAGCCCACACTGTTTTCCAAATGGAACTCCACAGGCAAAGCAACCCTTTTCACTGGTTAATTGAGGCAACTTATGGAGTCTTCTTTTCCATCTGCTTTTGCTTGCAGGATTTGAACATATTATCATAATGAGGCTCCCAGGCTTTGCAAAAGACCCATATACAAATGTATCCTTAGGAGTGGGCTGGATCAGATGCAACGTCCGGTGGTCTAGAGACAACAGCCTTAGCATCATGAGATAATGCAAATGGTTTTGAGGACAGGCTGGTGAACTTCATTCAGCTTAATGAAGATCCCCACCTTGTTGCTTTCCTTCTTCTTCTTGCACTGCAAGAGAATTTATAGAGGAGAGAGAAATCAGCCAGTCCTCGCATGGGCTTTAGCAAAGAATTTGACCCGACCTCTCATTAGTGTGTTGTCTGCCAGAACACTGTGTTTCCTTTGCAAGAGACAGGTGATGCTGTTTATTCTTTTTCTGCTGACGAGCTTGAGAGCTAAACTGAACAAATGATTTATTATCTACGGATTCATAGAGAGAAAGATGTTTCCTTATGAGCTTTCAAAAGCAGTTGCAACTAGGAATTCAGGCACACTTAAGAAGAAACAAATATCAATATATCACATGGAGAGATTTGTGCCAATTAGCAGTGTGTGTGGAAGAGGACTCGTGTATGGCTAATTGGCAGATTTGGGGACCAACAGTAGCTCGGTGGGAGAGCGGGAGAGGCAGAAGTTGCTGGAAACCACAGGAGGGCAGAGAGCTCTTGAGCTTGGGTCCCACTTACAGGTTTCCCACAGCCTGACCACTGTGAGAGCAGGATGAGCCAGTGGCCTGATCCAGCAGGCGCTTCTTACGTTTTTATGCACACTTTGTAGGCAAAAGGTCCTTTGTGTAGACCCAATGCCACGTAACAAGCTATATCCTCGGAGAGCTGCCAATCAAAGTAAGCACCACTGTGGAAGTGGCTTACTGGGTGGGCTTGAGCCACTGGTCTAAACCACTGAGCCTCTTGGGCTTGCCAATTCGAAGGTCGGCACTTTGAATCCCTGCAATGGGGTGAGCTCCCATTGCTCTGCCCCAGCTCTTGTCAACCTAGCAGTTCGAAAGCACACCAGTCGAAATATACTCGGAGTCAAGTGGGAACTTCATGCTCTTTATTCAGCTCATAGTAGGAAGGAAGGAATCTTTTCCCAAAACGTCTGCTATATATACATTATTTACAAAATGGGCCCCATGTGATTGGCTAATTCCGGGCTACTCGTGTAGGCCAATGAGGTCGCTGATTCACTTCCACCTGGAGCTGGGTTGGGTGGCTCCTGCGGACCAATCAGACTGCTGCATTCTGGATCCTATTGCTCTAGGACCAATCAGACTGCTGCATCCTGGATCCTATCGTTCTAGGATTCAGCTCAGTACATAACACCAGTGCAAGTAGATAAATAGGTACCGCTGCGGCAGGAAGGTGAACGGCATTTCCGTGTGCTCTGGTTTCCATCACGGTGTCCTGTTGCGCCAGAAGCGGTTTAGCCCTGCTGGCCACATGACCCAGAAAGCTGTCTGTGGACAAACGCCAGCTCCCTTGGCCTGAAAATGAGATGAGCTCTGCAACCCCATAGTTGCCTTTGACTGGACTTAACTGTCCAGGGGTCCTTTATCTTTTTCTCTTTTTTAAAAACCTTACTGTGCTAGCTGCCTAAAAGGTAGATTGTTTACCAGGAGGAAAAGCAGGAGGTGCCTTGTGGTGGTGGGAAAATCATGATGCAAAGGCATGGGTGCCTGTATGAGAGGCAGGTCAGGGTAGTTTTTTTCTCAGGGTGGGACACTGAAGAAGAGGAAACTCTCCCAGGTGGGAGGTGGGAGGATTCAACTCTCTGTATGTGTGAAGATCAAGATAAAAGGGTGACTAAGGGCTACATCAATATATTTATAACTTTCTGTCTTATGAATCTCATATAAGGATTATTAATGTGTTTTGTTTTCTTTTTCTCTTTTTTCTGTTTGATTTATTATTTTCTATTAGTCTCTTTAGTTGGAATTTTATGGTATATAAGGTTGAAAACATTTAATAAAATTGTTGTTGTTTTTAAGGCACTGGTGGAGCTAATCTGCCACTCCTGGTGGTATGTCTGCCCCCTGCCAACCACCCCACTGCCTCATCCTTCTCCCTCCCAATAAGCAACAGTGACCCACCTGCTGGAAAGCTAGCAAAGCAGCGCCACCTCAACCAGTGGTAAAAACCAAGATATGAAAGCTAGGAGCTAAATGGCACCTTAAACCTGGGTTATGGGCGCAACAACGGAATGTCTAGGCATGCATTTTTGTAACAAGAATACAAGGCTGAAAATGAATGAACTGCAGTTAAAATACTATGTTCATTTTTCACATGGCCTAGTCCTTCCCCTGCCCACCCCCCTAATATTCTTAAGAGGGTCTCTTCTCCAGTCTTCAGAGAGTAGCTGGAAGTGGGGAGGCAGAAAAAGGTCATCCTTTCCTTCCACTCTGCAGTTTTAATCTGAAATCTTAGGTGCAGTACTGCGCCCGGAGCTCAGAAACTGTTTGTGCTAATGAAATTCCCTCTTGCGAAATGCGCCTAGAACAATGGGAGTTTCAAACACTGACCCCAACCCAGCGAGCTGCCTCTTTATGAACTCCAGTCTGACATAGCATAAGGCTGGATCATATGTTCATTTTAATGTGTGCATGAGGTTGTTTTCAATGCTAACCCTACTCAGACTAGAGGCATAAAAGTTAATGAACATAACCGCCTTAGGTTCATTCATGTAAATGAGTCTACTTTGAGTGGGGCTAGCATGGGGTGGAACTGAGTGACCTACTCTTCCAACTGTTTTGCATGAGCAAGCATTGAAGCTTGCCAAATGGAATGATTCTCCTCTCCTCCGAGTTCTCGTCAATGGCGGTGGTGGAGGGTGTTAGGATTGTCCTACTCACATGTAGGACCCCGGCAGAGACATATGCCCAACTGGCATGTTCTCTCCCTCCGGGTCAGTCGTTTGGGAGCTTCAAAAGCTTTCTCCAGCCCGAACATCACAGCAACTGATACCAAGAGGCATCAACACACTTACGGAACCTGCAGAGTATTGGTAGTTTGCGTAACAGACTCAATAGCTCAGCATTTTGGCTAAACTACTTTATTTACATATAATACACTCGGAGCATCTTGACTGAGATCCTTCCTCTTTCTCATCAGATAGCAAAGAGAGAGAACAAAGGAAATAGTCCTACATCACGGAAACATAGTAATCCAAACATCCTGTCTCCGTCACTTCCCACTATGTGGAATGAAAACATACACCGTCGTGTGATAAAAAACAATCCCATGACTGCAAGCATGGAGCAAGAATCCTAACAGAGGGGTGGGGGCACAGGGGGGGAGTGGAGAGGGAGAAAGTCCCATGGTGCAAGCTGAAGTCCTTGTGCAGTGCTTCTGCCAACAGGATGGGTTAGGTGAATCCCACCCATGGTGAATAATATCATTTCACTTATCTGGGTCTGGTGCCAAGGTTCACAATTGATGGGGAAGTGCAGAGGCCCCACATCCCAGCTGGAGGTCCATTGGCAAGATCCCTCTGGCAGTGAGGAGTTAGAATCACTGAGGGAGGGGGGGCCATGGAGGAGATCTTGCCTAAATACCCTTCTGCCAGATTCCCCATTATGTCTTTGAAAGGCAAGGTGAGTCATTTTTAGCTAGGTAGCCAGATTCAGGGTCCAGTTAGGGGTCATTGTCATAATACAGCAGAGATTTTTGAGACATTTGTGTGAGAGTCTTTTATCCACAAAAGAAAGTGCCGCTCCTCCAGCTCTCTAGTATGGCAATCATGCGAATTAAAGGGCTGTCACTTCATAACCTGGCAAATTATAAAGAGTCCTGTCGTTCACTCTGTCACTAGGGCAAAATAAGTTAGATCCTCTAGGGAAGCCTTTCTCAACCTTGGGCCCCCAGATGTTTTTGGCCTACAACTCCCATCATCCCTGACCACTGGTCCTGCTACCTTGGGATGATGGGAGTTGTAGACCAAAAACATCTGGGGACCCAAGGTTGAGAAAGGCTTCTCATTTAAAGCAGGTAAGTAAAATCCTGGACATTTGGAGGCATTGCTTTATTTTAGCAATTAAATATGGACTTGGTAACACAGATCCCCAATGCCTAACAGTACAGGTCACTATTGCCTAGTGGTGATTATAGCTACTTTTCCTGTATCATAATCATCATTGTATCATTATTCGTGTCTGCTGCCTGTAGAAGCCCCTTTGTGCAGACGCATCCTTTTAAAGTTGAAGGCAACATTGGCTGATGTTTGTTCAGACATACAATTCTGAGTTTACAGAGAGAATAAGGGCCACTCCATCCATGTCAATTTCCCTACTTACTATATTCAGAGTTCTTGAAAATGATGGCCATGGAAGGTGGAGAAAATAGACACTCGACAGGCAACACAATTATGGGGAAGAGCTGCAACAGCCACTTTGCATCCAGTTTCAAAGGGGAATTAAACAGCATCTGTGCCATGTCCAAGTTGCAGGATGGTGGCAACCCTAAAAAGGAAAGGAAAGATTAACTCCTTGCCTGTGAAAAATCTGTTAGAATATGCCTTCTGCCCATAATAGATTCTTAATACTTTTTTCTGTCATTAATAATCCCCACCATCATATTTAACAGTGCATTCGTTCCTTAAGGATAAAAAGTAATATTTTATAGCTGTGGAGAAATATCATTATCTGTGCTCTGAAAGGTGGGCAAAATACCAAGGTCATTTGTACCATTTGTTCCAAAGTCACTAGTAGGTTTGTCATTTTTGAAATGCCATATGCAACCTAGTATATTTGGGGCAACAAAAATGCAGATGATATTGGGAAATGTACAGTGTCTTCAAAGCCTTTGATTGGAGTGTGTGTGTGTGTGTGTGTGTGTGTGTGTGTGTGAGAGAGAGAGAGAGAGAGAGAGAGAGAGAGAGATTCAGAGGTCATTTGGAAATCATCCAGAGGAGCACTGTTATTTTGACATCATGTTAATAATACCCAGCTGGCTTCCATTAGAAGTTGGGCATTCAGTATCAGCCTTCTCATGCTGTTGAATACTCTTCCAGCAGAGGTTCAGTAGGCATCCTCACTTAGATTTTTAGATGTCTCTTGAAAACCTTCTTATGCCAACAGGCCTATGCAGGAGTCCTGAAGATTTTTGGGGGGCTGTTCAGATGTTTGAATGATTCCTTTGTACTGTTTTTAACAATGTTTTATTGTGGCGCGTCATCCCAATATTGCAGTATATACTTTTATAGAGAAATAAAATGGCACCTTCCAGATGTTGTTGACCACAGGCCTGGTAGACTAGGGCTGATGGGAGTTGTAGCCCAAAACATCTGGAGTGGGTGGGGCCACATTGACTATTCTTGGTGTAATGAGTCTGAAATCCGGCAGGAATCCTGACAGCTCGCTGATAACATTTATCAGTGTCAAATGAGGGTGAGAAGAAAGGAATCTTGTATTGCTCTCTGTTCTCGTATGAAGTTGAACAAAATGCTGTGTGTGTGTGTGTGTGTGTGTGTGTATGTGTATGTGTATGTGTATGTGTATGTGTGTGTGTCTGTTATCAAGTAGCCAGTCTGCTTTTAATTATTTTCAGAACAGTGTTTTTTATAACTCACTTTAGTGATATAAATTTGCAAACATTTTCTTTTGTATTTCACAAAACTTTCTTGAGTTGGTGGGACAGAAATGGGCTCTTCATGGGCTCTGTAGCATGAATCTTGGAAGGATGTGCTAAAACTGCTGTCCCACACATCTAGTGTTCTTTGCTATCATGTAGTGACAGATGATAGCTGGAGGAAGCAGAGCAACAAATACATTTAACGCCCTTCTGATCACAGTAAGCATGTTGCAACAGAAGCCAAAGTAATTAGACCTGTTGTTCTGAAGGGGCTCTTTTCCCACTCTTCCAACTGGTCTGGTGGAATGGAGGGAGATAGTACTAGGGAGCACAAAGCCCTTAATGGATTAGGCAGTTCTACAAATCTGCAAGGATTTTAGAAGGGGGGGGTAGTTTACAAAAAGGGTTTGAAATAAACATCCAGGCTAACAGGAAATAAAGAAGGAAGACAGGTATTGGAGATATTCTTTTATGGAGGGCTGATCCTAGATTTAAAAAGCTCCTTGTTCACAGTTAGTTGGTCTGATCCAGCCATATCAAATACCCCCAGGTTCAAGACAGCAAGACAATTGTCCAGTGGTTGCATCACAGATAGCTCTGAGTAGGGGATGGGGAGAAATTCAATCCAGTTAGCACGGAAAGGCAAATCTATCAAATTTGCACTTTCAAAAATAATGTGGCAACTGAAGCATGGTCATCCTTCAGAATTCACACTTCCCTCAGTTTTGCAATGCAAGTCTCCAAACAATGTTTACGAAAAATATATATAAAAATATAAAAATGGAAGGCATAGATTAGGGGGAAGTGTGCATAAAAATTAATGCATTGGTGAAAATAACCTTAAACATGCAATGTATGAAGGTGAATGGCTTGCATAAATGTGCCCATCACTGAAAACAGCTTACAAAAATATGTTTATTGGACAAAGCTTGCACTAAAATGCTAATGGTTTTCATCACTAACGAAATACTTGACATCCGACTTTTTCGACTTAAGAACGAAAAAAGTGGCCGCATTTTAGATGCGGTTTATTCGACTTACAAATTTTAGATGCGGTTTCCTCGACTTACGAATTTTTCTTTTTAAAACTGTTTCAATGCTTTCCTAAGGGGGAAATCGCTTTTTCGACTTACGAACTTTTCGACCTACGGATGTGCTTTCAGAACGGATTAAATTCGTAAGTCGAGGGACTACTGTATTATTATTATTATTATTATTATTATTATTATTATTATTATTATTATTATTATTGTTATTAAATGTGAATTGTTGCAGAAATCTGAAAGACAGAGTGGCTAGAAACTTATGCTGTCCAACTTTCCATGGCAGGAGAGGGCGAGAAAGAAAGATAACATTATTCTGCCTCCTGGGTTCCAACATGGCCCCATTCACAGGAGACCGATCGATCCTTTTCATCTTGGCCTGGCTATAAATAGATCCAGATGAGTACTGGGTTTTTCCTAAGCAACAGTTAGCTGTGGCCTTTCTTTGTAGTTCTTCTGTTACTGCATTTTAAAAAATCTGTGTTTCTTTCTGCCTGCTGCATGAGGTTACTGTTGGGTGGACCAAAGCCAAAAATACTCACAAATGGTTCCTCATCATTCTGAAAAAAGTGACAAGTGGGGTGCCGCAGGGTTCTGTCCTGGGCGATTGTTGTCCAACGTCTTTATAAATGACTTGGGTGAAGGATTTGAGGGGATGCTCGTCAAATTTGCAGATGACACCAGTCTTGGAGGGTTTGGTGCAGAAGACAGAATTGGGATTCAAGAGGACAGTAATGGGTTGGAGAACTGGGTCCAAGCTAACAAAATGAAATGCAATAGGGACAAATGTCAGGTCTGACACTTAAGCAGCGAGAACCAGCTGCACAAATATAAGATGGTAAACACCAATAGTACAAGTGAGAAGGATCTAGGAGTCTTAGTAGATCATAAGCTTAACATGAGTCAACAGTGTGATGCAGCAGCAAAAAAAGCTAATGCCATTCTAGGCTGCATCAACAACAGTATAGTGTCATGATCAAGGGAAGTACTAGTACCACTCTATTCTGCCTTAGTCAGACCCCATCTGGAGTACTGTGTCCAGTTCTAGGTACAATATGTTTTTCCCCATCCTGCAAAATGTGTGTGTGTGTGGGTGGGTGGGTGGGTGTGGGTGTGGGTGTGGGTGTGGGTGTGTGTATATTTTCACAGGTAAATATTACCATACTTTTCTGTGTATAAGATGAGGTTTTTATATTAAAAAAATAAGTTTAAAAAATTGGGGTTGTCTTATACACAGATAGTGCATAGGGGGTACGTGTGATTGGCAGCTGCCGTGATCTGGAGATTGTCATTGGTTATTGGGCGTGTTGCAGGTGGCTGCGGCAAGGGCTGGTGTTGATTGGCTGTTGTTGCATGAATTTGGCGAGTGAGTGATTTTCAGCAATCCCCCCTAAAAATAGTTCAACAACTCAGGGCCACCCCACCAGAAAAGGTCAACAACTCTGGGCAATCTCCCCCCGTTTTCTTAATTTGGAGTCCCTCAAAATAGGGGGCATCTTATACTTGGGGGCGTGTTATACATGGGAAAATACGGTAACTCTTGTCTAACACAGAAAGTGATGGACCCTCCAAGGTCATATCTGGGAGTTTCCCTTTCTTCTGTTCTCTCACACAAGTTCCTTCATCATCCATCCATCCATCCATCCATCCATCCATCCATCCATCCATCATCTTCATCTGTGTTAGGCACCTAAATCTAGGAAGGATATTGACAAGCTGGAACGCATTCCATGGAGGGCAATCAAGGTGATCAAGCGTCTGGAAACCAAGCCTTATGAGGAACGGTTGATGGAGTTGGGTATGTTAAGCCTGGAGAAGAGGAGACTGTGAGGTGATATGACCACCAGCTTCAAATATCTCAAGGGCTGTCACGTGGAAGATGGGGCAAGCTTGTTTTCTCATGCTCTGGAGGGTAGGACATGAACCAATGGCTTCAAGTTACAAAAGATTCTGACTAAATATCAGGAATAACTTCCTGACAATAAGATCAGTTCAACAATGGAACAGACTCCCTTAGGGTCCCCCACAACTCTACAATTCTATGATTCCCCCCTGCCTGGATCTAACTCCCAGTCAACAATAGGGCAGATGGTTGGGCTCATGGTCTGTGGTGTAGCTCAGACAGAACCTGGCTGGTTGTGACAGGTCATACTGGCTTTTCAGAATTCCATTCTGGTTGCCCATGAGTTTACTGGCCGGCCTAGTATAACAATGGCAGACTGGCAACCCTACAGATTCCTGAAGTGTGGGTGCAGCCAGTGAATGACCATGTTTCTTTTCCTTTCTTCATACTGCCTTCATCTTTGTGATCTTTGTAAATGTCAGCCCCTCTCCCTGCATCCTGCAACAACTTAGTCCAGGTATGCTGCGGCTGCATATGGCCCAGTGTCAACAACTCAGTTATTATCACTATCATAGTTTTAATCAGGAAATGATGATTTTGCCTTACACAAAGTCAAATTATTTGTGCACCTGGCCCAGTTATTGTCCATTTTTCATTGGCAGTGGTTTCCCAGGAACTCAGGAAGTGGCTTTTCTCAGCATCTGGTAAGCAGTTCTGAAAGCTGGAGATATCAGGGACTGAACCAAGGATCTTCTGCCTGAAAAGTGTGTGCTGCATCATCAAGCTATTATTTGGGGGATCATGAATCAAAATATGTGTACATCGATCCTCCCCCAATAGTTCCTAGTTTTCCCAGACTAAGGACCCATGTTATATACTTAAATTGCTCAGGACAGCAATATTTCAAGGACCGCCTCTCCCCAATGAACTGACACAAACCCTGCAATCATCATGTGAGCCTCTTCTTCATGTGTCTCCTCCACAAGAGGGGAGTGTCCTCTTTTGCTCGGGTCCTGCATGTAGGTATCCCACAGGTATTTGGGTGGCCACTTTTGGAACAGGATGCTGGACTAGATGAGCCATTGGTCTGATCCAGCAGGCTCTTATCTTCCTGCCTATCCCAGTGTTTTCATCAAAATATCGAAAACCTGGATTTGACCCAGAGAAAGCAAAATGGAATGAAGCAGAACAGCTCTCTAAAGACTTGTCTACAATGTGGCTTTCCAGATCACTAATATCTTCCTGCTCCGTGATCAGAATACTGGAACAATACTCCACAAGTGTGGTGTGTGTGTGTGTGTGTGTGTGTGTGTGTGTGTGTGTGAGAGAGAGAGAGAGAGAGAGAGAGAGAGAGAGAGAGAGAGAGAGAGAGAGAGAGAGAGCTGTTCTACCAACTTCAGCAAAATGAAGCTTGATTGCTAGTCTGTTTGCCCTTCTCCAGATATTTAGAGAGTGACCATCTGGGAAGTTAGTAATAATTAGACATTGTTTAGCCAAAGTGTGCCAGAATTCAAGTGTCTATACAGATTTGCAAATTGAGCTGAGACTTATCATGCATAATAAGGGGACTCTTGCTGTTGTAGCACAGTGTGTCTGCAGCTAAATGCAGGAATCGTCAGGAAACTGAATTTAGAACATTATAGTGCAGGAGTGGAAAAAGTGTGATCATCCAGTGGTTGCTGGAAAGCAACTCCAATAATCTATGACCCTTAGCCTTTATGGGAATTGGGGTACTTTTAAGGTTCTGGGGAAATTTCTGAGGCTCAGCGTTCAGAACTTTGGATCCACAAGGATTGTGCCACTTGGCTCCTTCTCCTCCACCCTCTGATGCTAACCCTCCAGTGCCACCCCCGATGTTGGCGTTCCCTCTCCCTGTACCAGCTTCCTTTTCTCATCCTCCTTGTCCTTGCCAGGGCAGGTAAGGGAGAGTCAATGGTGGTAGGTGGGCAAGGGAGGAGTCTTCAGTGGCAGAGGAGGAAGGGGGGCACTTTTGTTTTGCCTCACCGACAAAATGTGCTGGGTCGTCCTTGGGAATGCATTTTGGAGCTAAGCTGTCTCACCCACTTGGAGTCAGGAGGTCTTAGGGTGGCCTCTCTCAACAACTGAAGAGGAGTAGTCAGGGCCAGATTTAGGTTTGATGAGGTCCTAAGCTACTGAAGGTAATGGGGCCCTTTATATGTCCAGCTGTCCTTTGTCAACAACAAATTATCACTGTTTTTGTGTGTTGAATATATGATATATGGTAATTATGGACCTAATAGGTATCTAAAGCCATTTGCACATGCAGAATGTAGGCACCCTATGTACTTACATCATAGGAGCCTACACAACACAAAACATTGTTGCTGTATGTAGGTGGGTTTTTTTTTGGTTTTTTTATCTTATATTTTGGAAATGTACACCCAGTGGTTTTTTTTCCTTTAATTTTTTTGAGGGCCCCCAAGAAAGTGGGGCCCTAAGCAATAGCTTCTTTAGCTTATACGTAAAATCAGTACTGGGCATAGCCAATGGGAAGAGAATAGGTATTCAGTCAGGCTCACCTGAAACTCCAGGTAGGTATATTCATGAGGTGGCTCCTACAACAATATGCAATCTTTCACAGCATAAGAATTGTTGGAAATTTTCTATTATTATAGAGTTGGGGGACCCCCTCTCTCAACCCAATAAATTAATAAAGAGTAGGACTTTTATTACAGTGGTACCTCGGGTTAAGAACTTATTTCGTTCTGGAGGTCCGTTCTTAACCTGAAACTGTTCTTAACCTGAGGTACCACTTTAGCTAATGGGGCCTCCCGCTGCCATCACACGATTTCTGTTCTCATCCTGAAGCAAAGTTCTTAACCGGAGGTACTATTTCTAGGTTAGCGGAGTCTGTAACCTGAAGCGTCTGTAACCCGAGGTACCACTGTACTCGGGATATGGATGAAAGTACAAGCTGCAGAACTGTGCCATACAAGGAATCCCTGGGCTGGCTTATTCCTGGCTGGCCTAGTGAAGAGCAAATCTGTTATCATGACAAAAGGGGTTGATGGGCCACCTGAGACAAATCCTTTGGCCTGGGGAGACAGATGATTGCCAAAGTGTTGTTGGTGGTGGGGTATTTGAAGGGACAGTAAAAGGGAGTTTTTGAGCAAGGTGTTCTGGGAAGAAGGAGGGAGAGAAAAGATTGGGATCCATCTTGGGCAGGCTGGCTGAAGGCCGGCCACACTACTGTGGGGGACAAGCCCCTCTTGAAATGGCCATGCTGTAAGCTCTGGACTCCCTCCATGCAGACTGAAGATGTAAATAGGTGAATGAATCATATTTCTTAAAGCAATGGCAGTCTGTGCCGTGTCTCAATTTTCTAAAGGAACACAGACCCTCAGTGAGTGCCTGGAACCCCCTGGACTCTTGTCACCGCTCGGCAGAGAGAGGGGGAGGCACTCAACTTTTCCAACAATCTGTTAGGGCTGCTCCATATGACCTGTTTATTCTGCATTCAGTCTGGCCTGCTTACACCTATTCTCCCTGGGGAGGCCATTACATCCGCCTCCGCTTGCATCCATTTTGCCCAAAGTCGGGGCCAACCCAGGAGTAACCAGCAGGTTTGCCACCAGGTGCGCATGTGCAGGAGCAGCAATCGCCATTTGCGCATGCACAGAAGCGGCAATCGCCACCCGCGCCTGTGCACAACGGCGCCTCTCCCAGCCACCCGTTTCGACCTCCGGACGGACCTCCGGAACGGATTATGGTCGCAGATAGAGGTTCCACAGTATTCACCAGCAGAGAACTGGAATTGTCCCACAATTCAGGAAGATGGAAAATAAACATTTCAAAATATTTTTTTTAAAGGAACGTTCTTATGTAAATTTCCAGCTTATCCCTACTTTTGCCCCATTGTCCTATCAGGTTCTTGAAGTGCCAAAATAACCTGTTTATTTTCTTTTTCTTTTATTTCATTTCTCCCTTGCCTTTCTGCCCAGAGGGCCCACAAGGCAATTTGCCAGATACGATAGTGATGGGACTGTGCATATGAAACTGTGATAGCTATATCACACCATCCTCAACATTCAGAAAGAAAGAAAAATACTTTCATGGGTCTCCAGGCTTACCTCACAGGGCTCTTGAAAAGACAGATGAGGATCCATTAGCATATTTATTTTTGAGGTGATAAAATCTGCACATGGTGACTTTAGCACATTATTTTCATGTGGGGAACTATTTTTGAGAAATCACCCCCACATAGGAGGGGAATGAAAAGTTACCACTTCAAGAGGAATGCTAGTTGTTGAGCATTTTCTCTGACATAGTCGTTTTTCATTTTCTCCTGTGAGGGCTGTTTCATACAACATGGCTCCCCACACGAAAATGAGGTGGCAAATTTGCGAATTAGCCTTCAGATAACAGCTGCAAAACATTTAGCATGCTAAAAGGGGGGGGGGGCTTGAATAAATGAAAATATAATCTTTTTGAGTCTCATTAACCAGTCTGAAGAAGGAGGAAAAAACTGTGTCAAAGTCATTTCCTCGTTTGGCCATTACATACAGGGAACATTAGCTGGTAGTTTGAGAGGGGCATTTTGCCCGCCCTTCAGTTTTAACAGAGACCCGGACCTTTTCCATATCAACCAAATTTAATAGGTACAGATGTCTAAGATATGGTGATACAGCAATGAAAAACTGCATCTATTGAACATATGCATTTCATGCAACTGTTAAAGGCACACAATCCTTTCTTCAAGGAGGGGACAGGAGAAAGAAGAGGGGCAGGCCTGCTCTCCAGTTGAAATAATGTACATTCCAGAATCGCTATGATGAAGAGTGGAACTTCTCTGTCCTTTCTGCCACATGGTAGAAAGCACTGGTTAGAGCACAGTCATGTGCTCTAACCAGTGCTTGGTTGGCTTCAGTATGAGATCTATGCCACCGATGCTCTAGCTGCTATCTAACTTGTTTCACTGAGAGCCAGTGTGGTGCAGTGGTTAAAAGCGGTAGACTCGTTATCGGGGAATCGGGTTCGCGCCTCCGCTCCTCCACATGCAGCTGCTGGGTGACCTTGGGCTAGTCACACTTCTCTGAAGTCTCTCAGCCCCACTCGCCTCACAGAGTGTTTGTTGTGGGGGAGGAAGGGAAAGGAGAATGTTAGCCGCTTTGAGACTCCTTCGGGTAGTGAAAAGCGGGATATCAAATCCAAACTCCTTCTCCTCCTCCTCCTCCTCCTCCTCCTCCTCCTCCTCCTCCTCCTCCTCTTCTTCTTCTTCTTCTTCACTGCCCACAGCTCACTAGAAAAATCACAGGCTCTGCTGCACTGCGGAGGGCACTCGGTATTGCAGATATTAATATTGCACAGTTTGAAGTGACTGGATGCATAAAAACTGTTCCTTTTGGTATGAAGCATTGTCCAGACCCATTAGATATTATTTAAAAACTGTACTTGCAGAACTTTCTTCAAAACAAAACATCAAATGATACACCCAAACTATCCATAGGATCATGTTCAATGTCCAGCACAGGCTCAGCATCTTAGAAATAACTTTAACTTATAATCAGAGCTGAAAAACATAACTGTGTCTCTTGGAGGCTCCATTTTGACTGCATTCTGGGCCCCAAGGCTGTATGCTCTGGAGATCCATTTACACATCCTGACTCCATGGAACCTGGGAACAAAGAAACCAAAGGCATATTCCTTCAAAATGGCGATTTGCAATTCAGCACCTCTCATGTGATCTAAGGTTAAACACTCACATGTTAGCTAACAGAAAACAACAATACTTTTAATTATAAACTTGGTTAAAGCTCAGAGAGACCTTTTTCCTCTTAATTTAGCTTCAGTAGAATCTTCCAGTTAAACCCTTTCACCAATACACATAGCCATTAACAATCTCAGTGTTAATTAAACCAATTATACTTAACACTCGAGTGATTGTGACAGTAGTCCTCTGCCTCTGTACACACACACTCTCTCTCTCTTATTAATATATTAATATCACACCATTCTCCCAGTCTGGGATACAAACTACCTTACAACATAAAGCAATGTACAGAGCTGCATTATATTGGGGAAGGGATGCATATGAAAATGAGCAACGTGCATGAAAATACATGCAAATTCCCATGGCAATTTTTGAAGAAAAACCTGCAAATTGATGCTGAAAGGAAGGGAGCAGAAGTTTGGGGAAATGAGAAACAGAGAAAGGAAAAGTGAGAGATTTGTCCGTTCCTAGCTGCAGGACTTGAAGTGTTTACATTCCAGTCTTTAATGATGTGGAGAATCACTGGAATTGCTGAAACAGGGTACTGCAAGGATGCCCACATGGTTTGGCACTGGGATCTGATCACAAATAGGTTTTTGCCTCTGTTGCTAAAGAAAACTCTCCCCCCCACACACACCTCCCAGTTCCAGCTCCATTGTTCTTGTTCGTGTTTGTAACCAACCACAACCCCCTCACTCAATAGCAAATCTTGTAGCATGATGGAGATGAAATCCTTTTCACATATGCATTCAGCAGGCACATGAATACCTGTTGATTCCATTAGTGGTTCATTGTGTCAACACTCGTTTCCTAATAACAATAATCTATGATGCTGCCTAATGATTACTAAAAGTAGGATCGAAAAAGAGCTTTATGACAAAGGTGGCGAAGGCACCCTTGACTAACCTTGAAACTTTTTGTGCTATGCATAAAAGATGCTCTTTCCTCCTGAACAGTCACTTGCTTTCTTCAACATTTTCCAAAGGCAGGTTTTCTCCCCTCCTTTTATTCTTGCCCTTTATCTAAGTGTGTCTATTCAAGCAAGTGACGTTCTTCTTCCCATGAGCCAGAGTCCTAGTATTAGCTATCACAGGGAGGGGGAAGGAAGCTCTGAGCTTCACAAAGAGTGGGGTACAAATATAATCAACAAATATCAAATGCTGGTATTCTCTCTCTCTCTCTCTCTCTCTCTCTCTCTCTCTCTCTATATATATATATATATATATATATATAAACATGGATGCACCTACAAAGCTGCCATTGGCCTGTCTGCTCTGAATAATAGCAGCTCATCGGATCTTGAGGGCTCTTTCTCAGCTTGCTTGCTCTTTTAGCTGGTGGCACAGCCTAGGGCATACAGCATGCTAACCATGGCCCCATCTGCACGATATATCACATTAAGAGGAGGACTGCCTGCCGGGGACCTGAGGGGCCCCATCCTTGCCTCTTGCCACCTGGCTTGGGGCAGGACTTGTCAGGCTTCACAAGGACTGTGGCTGCTGCTCAGCAGTGAGGGCTCCTCTTTTAAATTGTTTTTAATTTTTATCTGTGTTGTTTTAAATGAGACCATCTTGGCTGTGAGCCCTGGGAGACCTGCACCCTGCCTTGCTGGCCTTTTCCCATCTGGCCTGGGAGAGTGGAGCGCGGACTGACTCCAGCTACAAAAGCTGAGGCTGTTGAACAGGTTCTCGGGCTGGAGTATTGCTGTTGCTGTTATTGATATTATTGTTGTATTTTTAGTTTTAGATCTTAGGATTTATGTGGAAATTGTTTCCATTAGGTTGTGCCCTTTTAGATGTGTTTTATTTATTGTTTATGATTTCTGTTATGTTTGTAATTATGTAAATCTTGTCATGTTGTAAGCCGCCTTGAGCATAGTTTCAGCTATGGAAAGGCGGCATACAAATAAAACGATGCATCCCCAAAGCAACCTGGGAACTGTAGTTTGTTCAGGGTGCAAAGAGTTTTTAGGAGGGCTACCATTCCCTGAGTGCTCACTGGAAGGACAGATCCTGAAGTCGAGGCTCCGGTACTTTGGCCACCTCATGAGAAGAGAAGACTCCCTGGAAAAGACCCTGATGTTGGGAAAGATGGAGGGCACACGGAGAAGGGGACGACAGAGGATGAGATGGTTGGACAGTGTTCTCGAAGCAACTGGCATGAGTTTGGCCAAACTGCGGGAGGCAGTGGAGGGTAGGGATGCCTGGCGTGCTCTGGTCCATGGGGTCACGAAGAGTCGGACACGACTGAATGACTGAACAACAACAACAACAACCACCATTCCCAAGGTGGCTTAACAGCCAGTCCCTCTTCCCAGGGAGCTCTGGAAATTGTAGCTTTACGAGGGGAAAAGGAGAAAATATGTCTCTGAATGCCACTTGTTGGGAACCACAGGTGGGAAGAGTGCAGTTGGACTTAGGTTGCTTGCTTATTTCCCATAGATATCTAGGTGGCCACTGTAGGAACAGGGTGGTGGACTGGGTGGGTCTCTGGCCTGATCCAGCAGGGCTTTTCTTAAGTTCTTATGATGCTCAGCACACCAAAAGTCTGACACCAACTTCCATTTGACCGTTTGATTGAATTCAGTCACAGTCCAGGCTTAGGCACCATGCATCTTTGATAGCAGGCATGGCCAAACTCTGCCCTCCAGATGTTTTGGGACTACAGCTCCCAACATCCCTGAACACTGGTCCTGTTAGCTAGGGATGATGGGGGTTGTAATCCCAAAACATCTGGAGGGCTGAGTTTTCCTATGCCTAATGGAAACTCAGAACTATTTTGCATCATCTTCTTGAGTCTTCCAATTAGAGTGAAAATGAATGAATCGATTTATTTTGGTTACTGGCCAGAGTAGAGTGGCCACTGGGCTGGTGTTTGTTGTTCTTGGAGGTAATGGAAAATATTTACTGCAATCTGGAACCAGCCCTGCATCAGAGTAGGAAAACAATAGTCAAGTTTAGTTATACAAATCCATTGAAAGCATTCTGAAAGTTGCTATGGTTTTCTTTTTATGTCCCAATCTCTTGACTATTATTGTACGTGATACTTGAACCAGGTATTGTGAAACCATACGTGGATTTCATAAGGACCTTCCAAACAAGCATAAAAGGGCAGCTCCATACCATACAGTGTTTCAGTTAAGAGGAAGCTAAGAAAACATTTAAAAGTACACAAAACCCTTGCCTGTGTCATGTAGCTTATTGTTTCCATAACTGTGTATGGAATAAAAGTTACCCTTAGAATTTGTGAAGGACACAAGGTTCCTCTTAAGTTCCTTTTCATGAAAATCTCATTATCTCTCCCACTGCTCCTCTTTTCCTTTCTTGTTTTCCTTTCTTCTTAGAAGAGTCCTCAGCAAGTCAAATTTCAAGGTCATGGTGAAGAGGATTCTAATGTAAGCAGCCTTGATGAAGCAAGTCTCTTTGGCAAAGCCCTCAGCATCTGGTTGAGGGACGTTTCCCATTCATAGCTGTCAACCTTCCCTTTTTTTGCTGGGAATTCCCATATCAGTACTGTACTATAGACTATAGTACTGATAGGGGATTTCCCGCAAAAAAAGGGGAAGGTTGACAACTATGTTCCCATTTGACATCAGTAAGAAACACAAATTGAGAGTTGACTATTCTATTGCATGAGTAGCATCTGACAGAGCTAAACAGAGACTGGAGAGGCACAAATCTCATTCCAAATCCAAGAGATGAGAGCAGCAAGTCTTAGATGGGAGAGGTTGAAAGTGGAGGTGGAATTCTCAAACGAATTTTTGCTCCACTCCAAGTTCAGTAGGACTATTAGCATTGAGGCCGAAACAATTTTTGTGATGGCAGAGAATCCCCTTGCTCAAACTTATTTCTAAAATTTGGATTATTATTATTATTATTATTATTATTATTATTTATATCCCGCCCATCTGGCTGGGCTTCCCCAGCCACTCTGGGTGGCTTCCAACAAAATATTAAAATGCAATAATCAATCAAGCATTAATAATAATAATTTATTATATATAATGTAATGTAATGTAATGTAATGTAATATAATGTGATGTGATGTTGTTGTTGTTGTGTTATGTTATGTTATGTTATGTTATGTTATGTTATGTTATGTTATGTTATGTTATGTTATGTTATGTTATGTTATGTTATGTTATGTTATGTTATGTTATGTTATTCTGCTTTTATTATTTATTCCTAACTTTCCCAGTTTGGATTTAGGGTATGTAATTTTATTTTAAAAGGCATCAAAGAAGTGAATTTGAAAAGCTGATACTGAACATCCGAAGAAGTTTATTCTCCCCCCCACACACACACACACAAAGGTAATTTTGAAATTGAATTAGAAAAGCAATATAACCCTGAAAATATCCACAATGGAAAGAAACCATGGATTTTATTTCTAGCATCCAATATTAAAATTAATTTACCCAGATTCTGAATTTATGTGAAACTTTGGATCAGTTCTAGTGGAAGTGAATCTTGGTTTTGTGAACAGTTCAACATGAAATATGATCAAAGGCCAATGCAACCAGGACAGTCTTATTTGGCTGGTAGGAGAGTTGGCCAGTGATCAGAGAGCATGTGCATCCTTTGAGATGAGTGTGGCTCATTTCAATCTGCACCAGGAGGAGACAGCAAAAAAAAAAAAAAAAAAAAAAAAAAAGCTGTGGGGAAACGAATGCAAAATTTATTGTGAGAGACATCTATATTGTGTTCCCAAATATGGGATATTTGGTTTCTCATTAAAAGCCAGTGATGTATGCAGAATTCAGGAAGCAATGAGGGAGTTGGTGACTGTCTGCCCCAGTTAAGAATGGGCATAGCCATCAACTCCCGAGAGACTGCGATCTACTCACAGAACAAAAAATGGGCAAAGGAAAAAGCAATGGGCTCTTAAACTGTTACCTATTTGCCCATTCACAAATGGGCAGCCAATGTCGCTCTTTGAGCAAAGGTACCACGTTCTTGTGGTAGGCTGTGCCAGCCGGCAGCTGCATATTGCATAGGCCACAGCTCCCAGACCAACCTGAAAGGCATCCCCACATCTAGTGCATTGCAGCAATTTAGGCTTGAGGTTACTAATGTATGGATCAACGTGGCCAGGCTATTCTCATCCAGGAATTGACATAGCTGGCAAAAGCTTTAAAAGGCACCCCTAACCACTGTGGCCACTTCAACCTCAAGAGGACACCTAGACTGACTACCTGCTGCTTAAGGGGGAGTGCAACCCCACCCAGAACAAACATTCTGCATGATATCCACACCTGGAAACCAGTTACCCACAATGTCTCCATCTTCACCTCTACACTTTCACCCCACCTTGGAGGGTGGGTAGGAGTTTGCAATGCTATCACAGCAAATCTCTCAAGGCAATTTTTTTTAAAAGTAGTATAAACACCAATAATTGTGAAACACTGGCTTATGAACGCTCCAGTTGGAGAACAGCCTTTACCAAAGGTGTCATGGACTTTGAAGATGCTCAAACACAGGACGAAAGGTGGAAACGTGCTAAGAGGAAGGCACGTTTGGCAAACCCTCACCGTGATCCTCCTGGGGAACTATGTCCCCACTGTGGAAGGACGTGTGGATCCAGAATTGGCCTCCACAAATGGACTCATTGTTAAGACCATGTTCATGGAAGACAATCTTCCTCAGCTACGAGTGACCGCCAAAGAAGAAGAAAGAAGCTGCCACAGCAAGGTATAGTCCAAGTCTTAGAACAAAGAAAGGTTGTCTTCTTGGTGGAAATATATTATATGCCTCTGGTTACCTTTACAGAAGTAACCTTAATGGGGATCATTTCACATGTTTCACACAAATGCTACACACATATGTACGTGTGTGTGTGTGTGTGTGTGTGCGTGCGTGTACACACACACACACACACAACCTTGTTATTTTCTCATTGATTCCCTCCATGCTTTGCCATCCTGTAGCACCTGTTGAAGGATCACTCCCCACATTTTCTCCAGCTCCTCTCTCTTTACAAGAGCTCTCGGGGCATTCCATTGGTAAACCACAGTAAGGATAACAGGAGACAAGGCATTTAGCTCTTCACCAGACACTTTCTACCCGATTAAATCAAGTTGCATTGTTCACAGAAATGTCACGCTGACAGACTGGAGAGGGAAGGCGCTACCCATCCAGAGAGAAGTGTGCCATTTGAAACTGCAAACTTATTAGGATGAGTGGAAATGGACAGTTTCAGAACTGTTGGGAGGGGGAAAACACTTCCCTAACACGACACAGGGTATGACTGTACCAGTTGCTGGAAACCACAGGAGTGGAGAGGGCTCTTGTGCTCAGGTCTTGCTTGCTGATTCTAGGAGCTGTAGAATCATAGAGTTTGAAGGGAATCCAAGGTCAGGAATCTCAGCTAAAGCATCCATGACAGATGGCCATCCAACCTCTGCTTAAAAACCTCCAAGGAAGTAGAGTCCACAACCTCTCAAGGGAGACCGTTCCACTGTCCAACAGCTCTTACTGTCAGAAAGTTCTTCCAGATGTTTAGTCGGAATCGCCTTTCTTTTAACTTGAAGCCATTGATTTGAGTCCTAAACTCCAGAGCAGGAGAAAACAAGCTTGTTCCCTCTTCCATGCGGTTTAACAAACACATGGATTGAAACCACGTGGATTGTTAAACCAGAGTGGTTTAACAAACAATCCCTCTTCACAGAGAACTCTGGGGAATTGTGGCCCTGGGGGGGAGGGGAAGAGGGGCTTCTTGAAAATTCTTAGCGCCTTAAACAGATTACAAGTCCCAGAATTCTTTGGGGATGCCCTTCTTTAGACTCTAGGGCAGGCTTCCTCAAACTCTGCCCTCCAGATGTTTTGAGACTACAATTTCCATAATCCCTGACCACTGGTCATGCTAGCTAGGGGTCGTGGGAGTTGTAGGCAAAAAACATCTGGAGAGCCAAGTTTGGGGAAGTCTGCTCTACGGCTACTTCTTTCTCTGCTTCTACAATGCGAGTTAGAAGGACTCATGGAGATCCTTGCAGGGATTTCTTCCCATCCTACTAGGTTTAAGGAAGAAACAAGAAGTGTGTTTCGTGTGGCAGATATAGTGGCAATGGAGCCTTTGGATATCCTCCACACCTTCTGACCTTCTATAGGTTCTGGCAGAAAAATAATCATTATCAAAGAATATTCAAACTTGTAAGCTGCACAGCTTCTGCTTCTGGGCGCCATGAGTGCGAGGTCAAACACCGATATCTATAGCCTCTAGCCAACTGAAGAAGCACCCCCATGTTATCAGATTTTCAGAACATTATCTGCCCAGACCCACTTTGATTGAACATGGAGACTGCACATTGACCACCACAAACTGCTATTGTACTATCATTTAAGTGGGGTAGATGGGTATTGTGAAACATAACAACTCATCCAGTTAAAGGACATTATTGGACATAATGTTATTATATGGGGAAACCATACAATGAAAACAGCATGTTGTGCTGGTGGCACTGTGGTCTGAACCACTGAGCCTCTTGTGCTTGCCGATCAGAAGGCCGATGGTTCGAATCCGTGCGACGGGGTGAGCTTCCGTTGCTCTGTCCCAGCTGCTGCCAACCTAGCAGTTCGAAAGCATGCCAGTGCAAATAGACAAATAGGTACTGCTCCGGCAGGAAGGTAAGTGGTGTTTCTGTGCACTCTGGTTTCCATCACAGTGTCCTGTTGCACCAGAAGCAGTTTAGTCATGCTGGCCACATGACCCAGAAAGCTGTCTGTGGACAAACGCCGGCTCCCTCGGCCTGAAAGAGAGATGAGCGCCACAACCCCATAGTCGCCTTTGATTGTACTTAACCGTCCGGGGTCCTTTACCTTTTTTCACTACAAATTGCAAAAGTCGAAATGCCACAGGGCACACACAAACCTTTGCCTTACCTCCTCCAGCTCTTTGGATCTTTGCCACTACATGACAGTTAATGAAATCCAGGCACTGTCAACAAATCAATGCGTACGCATGGCTTACAATTTTTTTCTCCATTTCTCTCCCCCCTCTCTCTTTAAAAAAGGCAAGCGTATTTTTAAGACCATACTCGTCTGCACTGCGAGCTTGACAGAGCAGAGTGTTGCGCACTGCATTTATTTATTTATCTCTCTGAGCTGACACGTTGCGTTGTGGAAAGTCACTTCAGATTGTGTCACTTCCTTCAAATTGTAATCCATAATGAAATGTGACCGATGCAAGCTGACATCACATGCCACCCCCAGGATCCTTCAGCCGAAAAATTTGAGTTAATTTGTTTTCTCAAAAGCTGCAAGATTCTAAAGATTAAGGTCATGCTCCATGGAGGAACTTCATCTTTGGTGGGTCGTAATTAAAAACCGAGGTCCTGGTGAAACTCACAAAATTTGCTTGGGCTCAGATACAGACTTCAGGACTTGTAAAACTCACCTGTTTTCTCTATGAAGTTCAAAATTTGGATTGAAGTCCAAGATGGGGTGTGTGGGTCATTTCCCCTCCTACTCTCCCTCTCCCTCTCAAATTATTTATAAATTTCAAGAAAAGGGGGAAATTAATCCAATGGTACCTTGGTTTAAGAACAGCCCTGTTTATGAACTATTCAGTATACGAACTCCGCAAAACCGGAAGTAGTGTTTCGGTTAGTGAACTTTACCTCGGTCTACGAATGGAAGTTGAACGGTGGAAGGGCACCGGTGGTGGGAGGCCTCATTAGGGAAAACACACCTCGGTTTAAGAACGGCTTTGGTTTAAGAACAGTCTTCCGGAATGGATTAAGTTCATTAACTGAGGTACCACTGTACAACATTTTACAATTAACAGTCAATTAACATTGGACTATCCCTCGACGGTTTCCCCAAATTTTCAAATATTGCTGCATACTGAATGAATGAATGAATCTTTATTTGCATCAGCCATGGGCCATAAGACAACAATACGATATACAAAGAATAGAAATAAAAAGTCGATTATATAAAATACATTTTAGGGTTTTGACTCAATAGTCAAATAGTGAATCTTATCCTAATTGCCCCAGCTGAAAACCTTGTAACCTTTGCTGTCACCTGCTCATCTTGATCTGCCAAGAGAAAGGACAGTGTGGCAGTGGCTGGGCAACCCGGAATGGACAATAAAAGAGGGGTGATAACCTCATTCCTCAAGTCTTTATAAGGAGTGCAAGCCAGAAGGGCATGCGCCACCGATTCGGTACTGCCATCTCCACAGGGACATAAGCGTTCTTTCTCGTGTGGAATCTATTGGAATCGTCCCTCAAGTACAGTTGAGTGCAATACATTCAATCTTGCAAGAGTAAAAGCACATCTATATTTTAGAATTGCTAGGTTATGCAGATAACTTGCATATTATAGTTATTCCACACCTTATCTCCACCACAATTTTCTCAGATATCTTCCTACTACTCTTCCTCTCAAGTCTTCCTAGTGTCCCAAATATCTTCCACACCAGCCTCCCAATTAAGAACATAAGAAGAGTCATTGGGCTAGGGATTTTGGGTATAATATTCAAATGAAAACTTGGAAGAAGTAATGGAGAGAAGAAATTAAATTTACTGCATGTTGTTTGCTGAAAGAAAATTATATGAAAATGATGTATTTGGCACCTTACAACAAGTAAAATTGCAATAAGGTAAAGGCTTTCTGGGAGATGATTTATAATGAATTAAAGAAAATGTTAAAAAATACATTTGTTAAAAAACCATAGGCCTTTCTGTTAGGTATAGTAGGTGAAGATAAATGACTATGTATGTATGCAACAACAGCAGCGAGAGTATTGCTAGCCCAGAATTGGAAAAAAGAGAAGTACCATAGAAAGAAGAATTGCAGACAAAACTGATGGATTATGCAGAGATGGCAAAAATGACATGGACGAACCGAAACCAGGAAGATCAAGTATTTGAAAAAGACTGGAATAATTTTTTTTACATTACTTAAAGGACCACTGCAAACATCTAAAATCACTGGCAGGAATGTGAAGATGTTTGTAATGTGAAATTCTTATCATATGGTGTTTTTTAATGGAAAAATTAGTAACTGGGTAATTTAAAAAGATGCCAATAACTTTGTATTATAGAAAGGACCCATGGAAGATGAATATATGAGAGAACATAAGAAGAGTCTTCTGGATGATGCCAATGGCCCATCTAGGCAAGCAGAGACAGTGTGGTGTAGCAGCTAGAGTTAGAGGACCTGGGAGACCTCAAGTCTTCACTCAGCCAAGAAGCTCCCTGGGTGGGCTTTGCCCAGTCACTGCCTCTCAGCCTAACCTACCTCACAGGGTTGTTGTAAGGATTAAACAAGGAGGGTGAGAACCATGAGCTCCTTGGAGGAAAATGTGAATAAGCAAGAACGTTGTGGATTTCCTGGTGCTGGCCATCGAAAAGAGTGCTTCGTAGCAGCTCATAGTACGACTGACCCTGCCGAAGGCTACTATAGCCCGAAGCTGGTAAAATGTGGGCTAGACAATGCTACCATTCAGTAGATTTGTAACTGGCTGACTGACAGAACCCAAAGGGTACTCATTAACGGCTCCTCTTCATCCTGGAGAGAAGTGACTAGTGGGGTGCCACAGGGTTCTGTCTTGGGCCCAGTCTTATACAACATCTTCATCAATGAATTGGATGATGGGTTTGAGGGCATCCTGATCAAGTTTGCACATGACACCAAATTGGGAGGGGTGGCTAATACCCCAGAGGACAGGATCACACTTCAAAATAACCTTAACAGATTAGAGAACTGGGCCAAAGCAAACAAGATGAATTTTAACAGGGAAAAATGTAAAGTACTACACTTGGGGGGAAAAATGAAAGGCACAAATACAGGATGGGTGACACCTGGCTTGAGAGCAGTACATGTGAAAAGGATCTAGGAGTCTTGGTAGACTATAAACTTGACATGAGTCAACAGTGTGATGCAGCAGCTAAAAAAGCCAATGCAATTCTGGGCTGCATCAATAGGAGTATAGCATCTAGATCAAGGGAAGTAATAGTACCACTGTATTCCGCTCTGGTCAGACCTCACTTGGAATACTGTGTCCAGTCCTGGGCACCATAGTTCAAGAAGGAGACTGACAAGCTGGAACGTGTCCAGAGGAGGGCAACCAAAATGGTCAAAGGCCTGGAAACGATGCCTTATGAGGAACGGCTTAGGGAGCTGGGTATGTTTAGCCTGGAGAAGAGAAAGTTAAGGGGTGATATGATAGCCATGTTCAAATATATCAAAGGATGTCATATAGAGGAGGGAGAAAGGTTGTTTTCTGCTGCTCCAGAGAAGCAGACAATGGATTCAAACTACAAGAAAGAAGATTCCACCTAAACATTAGGAAGAACTTCCTGACAGTAAGAGCTGTTTGACAGTGGAATTTGCTGCCCAGGAGTGTGATGGAGTCTCCTTCTTTGGAGGTCTTTAAGCAGAGGCTTGACAGCCATCTGTCAGGAATGATTTGATGGTGTTTCCTGCTTGGCAGGGGGTTGGACTGGATGGCCCTTGTGGTCTCTTCCAACTCTATGATTCTATGATTCCATGATTCTATAGAAGTGACAATTTAGAACAAAAAAGCAGGTGGTAATCCTTTTGGAAGAAAGCTGTGAATCAAGTCATAACATCATGGCTACTGTGCTGTCATTCCATTTTCCAGAGACCGCCAAATGTTCCCCTCAAATAAATGAAGCTGAAATGGTTCACTCAGTTGTGCTACAATAAGCACGCTCTAATATTTCTTTGTTCTGCAAAATAGGCCTTAATGCGCACATCAGAAAAGGTAGACGGCTTGATAAAACGTCTAGCCTGTATAACGCTATTAAAGTTGTTATGAGGGAGCAAAACAGAATTTCGTGTCAGATCAAATTGTCTTGAGTTGCAAAAAAAAAGAAAGAAAGGAAAAAACAGAATCATGGATATTATTAGAGAGGGAAAGTATACACTCTGGAAACACAAGTAGCATCAGGCAAATTATTCCTGTCCATTTAAAAATAATAAATATAATCTATATACTAATATGGAACTCGAGGTTGCTAGTTGGAGACCATGTTCAGGGGACAAAGAGGTTTGAATGTGGTCTGCCAGTGGCTGCAGATTATCATAGTTTTAGAGGAAATTTGCACAGAAATACTATCATTTTTAAAAAAACACACATACACATGCACACACAGAGAGAGATTTTTGCCCCCAATTCTAGCTATAATTAACAGGAACAGCACAATTGAATGTATGCATGGTTTATTTTAAGGAAACAGCAGTAAATTTCCATTACCTACCTATCCCTATGAAGTTCTAGCAGGGAGGAAGGTGAATGAATAAGGCTCTCGCCTCTCAAGGTTCGTATGGGCTCACTACCTGCCACTCCACACTGCTTATTTCAAAATAGTTACCTATCTCTCTTTAACTGGAGGCTGGTTCTTCTGACCCTTGAAGCCACCATTGATGGGTGGCTTCCTGCAGCTGCATCTTTTGAGGTCAGCATCGCATGGGGGGCAGTTGGACCTCACCCTCTGAAACCAAAAGGTGCATACGGGTTCTTTGGAACCTCATCTGTGGTTTGCTGCAAAAAGGCCTGGTGTTAGTTCACCAAACATCCCAGAGATGTCTCTGGTAATACTGGAGCCTGGAGTCCCCATAACATCTTTGGACTTTGTGACATTCAGGTCTTCACCTGATGAGGAGTCACCTTGGGCAGATGCGCCGAGTTCCGCCCAACATTGTGGGGCCCACCACGTGTGCGTGACATCACACGTGCCACATGCCACATGTTGTGTGGTCCTGCGAGGCCTGCTGCCACTGCGGTAAGGCCCTTTGAAGGCACCCCCCCCCCTTCTCTCTCTCACACACACACCATTTTGTATTTAACATAACATGTGCTTTGGCCCTGTACTGTGATTCTAAACCAGGGGTCAGCAAACTTTTTCAGTGGGTCCACTGTCCCTCAGACCTTTTGGGGGGCTGGACTATATTTTGGAGGGGGGGAAATGAACGAATTCCTATGCCCCACAAATAACCCAGAGATGTGTTTTAAATAAAAGGACACATTCTACTCATGTAAAAACATGCTGATTCCTGGACCGTCCGTGGGTCGGATTTGGAAGGTGATTGGTCCGGATCTGGAACCTGGGCCTTAGTTTGCCTACCCATGTCCTAAACACACAAACCTGCCGGTTTAAGACTAAACTGGAGACTAATGACTTAACAACTGTTTCCCCGGATCAGTAGCAGTGTTGTTCTGCTTGCTTACAACTTACCCTTCATACATCCAAATGAGGAATACATGGGACCAGCAAAGGTGAGGCCTTATGAAGCAACTGAAACTTATTATATTGCTAGAGGAATCCTCATAAGAACATAAGAGCCTGATGGATCAGGACAGTGTTCTCACAGCAGCCAGACAGATGCCTGAGAGGATTCCTGAAGCAGGACCTGAGCACAAGAGCCTCCTCTTCTCCTGAAGTTTCCACCAGCTGGTATTCAGAAGCATCAACGCCTCCAACCGTGACCTCCATGGGTTCTCCGGTGACCCATACCTGTTTAGATATTGTTTTCGCTACATGCTGCTCCTGCACTCCTATAATTTCCAGTGTTAAATTAAAGGGGACGTGGCTGTGAAAGTGGTCTTCTACAATTCCTCCAACCACCCAGTATGATTTCCATCTTTCTTTTTCATATCTCAGCTCATGCAGGCCTATTACTTAGTTTAAAGTAAAATTGGAAACATTTCCTCATCTGGGAAAACACAGAATGTATAGCCCCTGTAGCCATAGTTTTATTAGTTTTTAAAACATTCCCAGTGCTGGGCTTTTATATCTTTTTTTTTTTTAAGTAGAACATAGTTCTGTTAAATTGGCAACAAATGCTATTGATAAAAAAATTCTACATCTATTGGATTAGGCAATATTCTGATCTTGCGTTTGAACGAGGAGAATGCCACTGGGTTTTGAATGCTATTCCTGTCATTTTGCCAAAACTCAGAAGCATTCACATCTGAAAACATGACAAATCATGGTGAATTTAGGGGAAAATGTATATTCAATAAATCCCCCAGGTATTTTGCAATGCAACGTATAAAGACGGTATCAGAATGCTTTCAGTCAGCAAGCGTGGCATTTTGCTAGGAAGTCATTTGCATTCATTACCTTTTATACCAGCTTATTTACTGTGTTTCTGAAAAATCATTGATGTATCTGTGCCAAACACAGAAAATAACTTATTAAAGCTTGAGGAAACTATTGATGAGATTGGGGAAAGGATAGTGTTGTTGTTTTTCCATCAATGCTTATGGCTACACTTTCCCCATCATAGCAGAATTACAGGAAAGTAAAATGTAAGACAAACCATTCAACGGGCCTGTCAATTCCCCCATTTTTCAAAGAAGACAGACAAAGGTAGGAAGCTGCCTCATATTCAGGAAATTGCTCCATTTAGCTCAGTACTGCAAAGTCTCTTTAGGGTTTCAGACAGGGTTCTCTCCCAACCCTACTTTGAGATGCTAGGGATTGAATCTAGGGAGCTTTTGTTTCCAAAGTGAGTGCTGTGGCCCTGCCATTTAGCTTTTCAAAAATGGTTTTCCTACCTTCCATTTTGACATTGACTGACCTGGCATGGCCATTGCTCCAGTCAGCTCAACCTCCCTGGCATTTCCTGAAAACATAAGCATCACTTTGGAAGGACTGATAGTGTCTCCACAACGTAAGTGGTCTATGAGACCACCACACCTGCCAAGGCTGTCCAACCATGCCTTCCCTTGGCTCCACCCATGCCAAGTACATCCTAACTGCTCTACTCAAGCTTAGCCCATAGAAGGCCCTCTTATCAACCATGATAGCTATCTGGAGCACCCAGGTACAGAGACAGCAGACTTCTGATTCTGAATGTCTGATATTGCCGAGAAACAGCAAGAGAGGGCTTCCTGTGCAAGGTGGAGTCTGAGCCCCAAACACCAAAGTATTCCTTGTCCCCACATTTTCTGAAATGCTATGGTACACCATGCTGGAAATGGCTTGTGAGAAGGTAACAGGAGCCTGCTAGATCAGGTTAATGGCCTATCTAGTCCAGCATCTTGTTCTCACGGTGACTTACCAGATGCCTGCTGACAGCCTGTAATCAGGACATGAGCAGAAGAACACCCTCCCCTTCTGCCGTTTCCAGCAGTTGTTATTCAGAAGTGCACTGCACCTGACAGTGGAGGCAGAACATATCAATCAGGGTTGGTAGACACTGATAAGCTTATCCTTCATGGCTTTGTCTAATCCTCTTTTAAAACCATCCATCACTGTCTCCACCCCCAAACTTCTTGTCAGGGACTGCCTGGATGAAGAGGAGTGGTGAGAGGCTTTCAAGGGAAACCCCAGAGGAGAAAGGTTCATATCCCAGGGATTGGTTGTGGGACACCACTCAGAGGGAGAAGATTGGTGGGAGGAGTTGTTTGATGCTGAAGGGGCAACAGGGTTTAGTGAGCAGGAAGAGCCTGTGATAGAGAGCAGTTTAAACTCCTACGCTGAAGCAAAGGGAGGGGGGAGTAAGAAGCTGCTGAAGAATTCAGGGAGTCTCCCTCTCATGCTGTGACTAGCTCTCCTCTCCTCTAATCTCCTAGAACTCCTTAAATAACGGGGAGAGCAGAAGAGAGGCCAGAGGTGGGCAGACACAGTTTGAGAGCCTGATTGGGAAACATCCGGGAGAGGAAGAGCCTTAGAGAGGGTGAAAGGCAGGGACCTTTAGTCCTAGCAACTGCTCCATTGGGGTAGGACCTACTGGGAAGTGTTGTTGAGAGCACCAGGCTGAGTTGTAGTTCATTTTCTTAACTTCACTGACAACAGAGATCTGCTTCCTTTATTGCTGACCTGTGTCAGCAGCCCCTAAAGTTCCCATATTTACTGATGCGAAAACTTGGGTTGGGGATTAGACAGCCTCAGACAGCAACGGTGCACACATTATGACTTCACATAACACACAATTAATGTATAGAATTTTACCAGAGATAGTTCTATTTACTAAATTTTAAAATTTATTTTCTTATATCTGTATCCCACCTTTTCTTTCTTTCGCCATGGAACCCAAGGCAGCAAAAGTGTGGTGCCGAGGCAATCACCCAGGCACTAGGTAAATAGATAAAGGACCCCTGGGTTGTTAAGTCCAGTCAAAGGCAACTATGGGGTTGCAGTGCTCATCTCGCTTTCAGGCCAAGGGAGCCAGCGTTTGTCCACAGACAGCTTTCCGGGTCATGTGGCCAGCATGGCTAAACCACTTCTGGCATAATGGAATACCGTGATGGAAACCAGAGCACACAGAAACGGTGTTTACCTTCCAGCTGCAGCAGTACCTATTTATCTACTTGCACTGGTGTACTTTTGAACTGCTAGGTTGGCAGGAGCTGGGACAGAGCAATGGAAGCTCACCCCATCGTGGGGATTTGAATTGCCAACCTTCCGATCCGCAAGCCTAAGAGGCTCAGTGGTTTAGACCACAGAGCAACCCGCATCCCTGGCATCTAGACACTGACCAAGTCCTAATCCATGTGGGCCGTGTTCAACCCTTATGCCTTGCATGGAATTTGGAAGCACGTCAGGTTCACCTGATAGGCAGATACACTCTCACTCCCCTCCACATTTATGAGCCAAATTGGAAAGAAAACTCTCCGATCCAGCCCCTACTTTGGTCAGGGAGTAGCCAGGTTCAAACTGGATTCTACCTGACCCCAAGCTTTGTCTCTTCACCACTACTCTGAATGTTCAATAAGACTCAGATATCTCTCAGGGGCATTGCACATATCATCACTAGGTCGCTGCTGAATGTCAGGTAAGTGGCATTCAAAGCAAATTTGGAAATCCGCGCTAGGGCAAAATACCTGAGAAATAAGGAAAGAGGCTAAAAGTTTTTCAATCAAAACCAGGAAATTTCACTGCAGTGTTCTGTGCATCCTGTTTTTGGTTTGTTTTTGTTTTTAAATGCACTGGTCTTTTGAAATAAACATCTGGTCTGATGCCATCAAATGTATGCCTATAGCAATCTTACAGTAGAAGCCGCATCTCTGAATGCCGCACTTACTCGTTCCAACTGGTTTTTATAGAAACCTCCCTGAACAGGATGTCAACATTTCTCTGTGAGCATGAATATCCATAGAAGGGAATAATTTCCTGGAACTTCAGTGAGCTTTGATACAGATGCTTCTAATGTTGCACCAGTATTATCAGTGGGAAAAAGGTAGCCAATTTATCATTGTTTAGTCATATAAAAACATCAGGCATCCTAAGCCATGAAGGGAGGAGATAACAGTATTTCACACTCAACATAAAAGTAACAAAATCTTTGCAGAGGTAATGTTGCCATAATCTCCCAAACCAGATCACTAACCGTGAACAGAGATGCAGGAAGGAAAGCCCTGCTGAGCAAAGGATGGCTAATTTTAGAGCTTTTTGTCACCTACCTGAACAACATTCGTCTGTTTCCCTCTACGGTGGATCTCTTCATTTTCCATTTTGCCATGTTATTGTATCATATTTTATTTACTTTATTTACCTCATTTATAACCTGTTCTTTCTTTCAACCCCAGAGCAGGGAAGGAAGTAACAAAAATAGACAAGATACAAAAATTACAAAATCATATAAGCAGGTGCAATAAAGAACAAATTTTCAATTGCGTCGCAAGGTAAGCAAACAAATCTGCAAGGACATTAAAAAAAAATTGCAATACAGTGGACGCTCGGGTTGTGAATGCGGTCCGTGTGGGAGGCACATTCGCAACCTGCACCACTGCGTCTGCGCGTGATGCAATTCGGCACTTCTGCGCATGCGTAAAGCACGATTTAGCGCATTTGTGATTGGGGTCATGTGTAGGATTTACTTATGGTAAGGCACCAATATTCAGCATTGCTCACGTGTGTCAGGATTTGTGAGCTGGGTGGTGGAAGATCATTGATGCCTCATGTTGGGATAGGCTGGAATGTTCTGATCTAGTATCAAGTAAGAGGTAAGATCTGGCATAATGTAAACCTCTTAGCAATTTAAGTGGTATATAATTTTTTTTTAAAGAGAAGAGGAAAGTGAAAGGAGAAGATAAAACTCTGAACCCTGACTTAGTTCCTCAATCTGATCAGTTTCTCACTCAGACTGAACTACTCTCCAGCTGGTCATCCCATCTGGTCATCCCATCTAAAGACCAATCCTGACAGTGTGCCCTTACACACAGTTAGGGCATTACTGAACCATGATTATCTCTTCTTGAGATCAACAGTAATTCAAGCAGCCTGTAAAATGGCTGAAGGCCTCGGCCAATTGTCCCAAGTTGTGAATATACTTTCAGATGCCATTCCTGACCCCATCTGCTACCCCCAGCCTCTGCTTGACAAGAGGCAACCTAAATTGAGTTCATTACTGGCCATGAATCTGCTATTGGAGTTTGACCACTGGAGTCCCTCTTTACAGCCAGAATGTTGTGTTTTCCTTTGGCTTGCCTTGCCTTGCTCTCCGAAGACCTATCACTAAAGTTGCAGCCTCAAATATATCCTCCGGGAAATCAATAACAAATCAAGCCAGCTATTCACTCAGATTTATTGGCGTAACCAGGTGAGGCTGCCAAAAACCTCCAAGAGTGGGTTGTTGATTACCAAGGAGGCAGCGTAAAGCCACTCATGGCTGAATTTCAAGCTGATTTGATAAACTTCACCTGCAGCCCCTGGTAATGCAAGCGCTAAGTCAAATGGACAGATCCTCAACTCCGAGCAATACACTTTATTCTGTTTCCTTGCATGGGCCTGTCTGGAGAATGCCTTATCCGTTGCGGGCCAGAGAGCCCTCCTCAGATACACTTTAGGGATTAGAGCACAATTGATGAGAGCATAATTGAATATATTTAAAAAACGCAAAAGCGCAGCTCTCATTCTCAAAATGGCATTGAACATACAAAGCTGCCTTATACTGACTTCGACCACCTGTTGAAGTCAGCATTCTGTTTTACTGGCAGGCCGTGGCTTTGTAGGGTTTGAGACTGTCTATCCTGGCTTTAGTTGGATATGCTAGTGATTGGGCCCTGGTGTTTTCTCTCTCTACCTTCTCTGACTGTTGATCCTCATTGAGAGAATCAGGTCCCATCTGCTATAAATGATGAAAGCAGCATCATAGCCTTGGGATGTTAGGAGATCTCTTTTCCCTCACAAAGCTACAGTGATCAGAGTTCCGTGTGAATCATAGAAGCATAGAATCATAGAGTTGGAAGGGGTCCCAAGGGTCATCTAGTCCAACCCCCTGCCATTCAGGTATCTAAACTAAAGCGTCCATGACAGGTGGCCATCCAACCTCTGCTTAAAAACCTCCAAGGAAGGAGAGTCCACCACCTCCTGAGGGAGGCCGTTCCACTATAGAAGAGCTCTTGAAAGTTCTTCCTGCTGTTTAGTCAGAATCTCTTTTCTTGTAACTTGAAGCCATTCGTTTGAGTCCTACCCTCCAGAGCAGGAGAAAACAAGTTTCTTCCCTCTTCCATGAAGAGAGCGATTTTTAAACCACTGTGGGAATTGTACTTCTGTGAGAGGAACAGGAGTGCCGTGACAACTCTTAGCACCCTTAACAAACAAGAGTTCCTGAGTATTATTATTAATATTTTACAATATTACCCACCCTTCACCCTGAAGACCCATAGCTAGCTTCAAACAGTTTAAAAATTTACAATTAAAAATGCATATATTGTGATACTGCTTTAAATGTGTTGTACAAATGAGGCCTTTATTTGACAGGAGAAGGATTTTGTGGTGTGTGTGTGTGTGTATGTATCATCTGTTTGAAATCTTGGCTTCATGCTATGCTCAGCATATGAAAAGCAGCTCTATAATGTATATCATATGCTGGGTGGATCTACACAGGAAAAAAAAACCGCTATAAATAAATCAGAAATTAGATCGTTATAACAAAAGGGGGGAAACCCTATGGAAAACCAGATAGAAAAATATTCTGCTCTCTGGCACCATCTGGTGTTGCATGTTTATAATGCAGTGAAGGATAGGCGTGCCTGGTGTACTCTGGTCCATGGGGTCACGAAGAGTCGGACACGACTGAACGACTGAACAACAACAACAACAACAACAATGCATTCAATTTGTTGTTTATTTACTAATGTAGCTGAGTCCTCTGACTATCAAGAATTCTTAGGTTTCACCTGGAGATGCAGAGAAAGCTGGTTGAGGTGTAGAATCACTTTCACCAGTGTTTGCTTCTCTTCTTTAGCAGCTTGATGTCCCTGCTCCACTTCCCTCCCAAACCCTTGGAGCAATGACACGATTGCATAAAGAAAAGGTAAGCAGGTGGCACTGTGGTCTAAACCACTGATCCTTGGGCTTGCTGATCAGAAGGTCAGCGGTTTGAATCCCTGCGACAGGGTGAGCTCCCGTTGCTCAGTCCCTGCTCCTGCCAACCTAGCAGTTCGAAAACATGCCAGTGCAAATAGATAAATAGGTACCACTCCAGTGGGAAGGTAAACAGCGTTTCCATGTGCTGCTCTGGTTCACCAGAAGCAACTTAGTCATGCTGGCTGCATGACCCGGAAGCTGTCTGCAGACAAACGCTGGCTCCCTCGGCCAGTAAAGCGAAATGAGTGCCACAACCCCAGAGTCGTCCGCGACTAGACCTAATGGTCTTTACCTTTACCTGTACCTTTAAGCATAGTTCAACCTGGTGCCCTTGATGTAGCTCACCTGCAACTTTCATCAGCCCCAGTTGGCATGACTAATGCTCAGAGATCATGGGAGCTTTGGTCCAATGCTAGAGAACCTCTGGTCTGTGGGACAAATTTGGCCCGGCGGCACTCCCATGGGGTCATTTTTCCTAACCATGCCTGTGTGCTCCACACCTGACATATTAATGTGCACTGGGGGGACACAGGTACTGAATGGGGCCTATGGAAGTGGACATGCAAAACATCTGAAGGTCACAAGTTGCTGAAGGCTGCAGTGAGAAGTAGTTTCATAAGAACATAATAATGTACAAAGAGCTTGCTGGATTGGGTCAGTGGCCCATTTATTCCAGCATCCTGTTCTCACAGTGGCCACCCACAGTGCCTGTGAGAAGCCTGCAAGGAGAACTCAAGCAGAAGACTCTTCTGCTTACCTGAGTTTTCTAGTAACTGGCATTCAAAAGCATACACCTCCAAATGTGGAAGTCAAGCATAGTCATCTTGACTAGCAGTCATAGAATTATAGAATCATAGAGTTGGAAGAGACCGCAAGGACCATCCAGTCCAACCCCCTGCCAAGCAGGAAACACCATCAAAGCATTCCTGACAGATGGCTGTCAAGCCTCTGCTTAAAGACCTCCAAAGAAGGAAACTCCACCATACTCCTTGGCAGCAAATTCCACTGTCAAACATCTCTTACTGTCAGGAAGTTCTTCCTAATGTTTAGGTGGAGCTTAAGTCATGGAGTGACTTAATCTGCACTGAATCCCAACAATGGTGTTTCTTGGAATCAGGGTCTGGGTTTGAATCCAGGGAAGCTTATGGGAGGGGGAGTAGACTGCCTCCATCATGGTTTCCATCTGCCCATTCTAGCCTTGAATGAGTGTGTGAGAGTCGGAAAAATATAATTTGCCTTTGAACAGCTGTATCAAAGTACAAAATGTCCAAATGATAAGCAGCCCCCACAGGCAGCGTGGTTAAAGGTGGTCTTGTTCTGAATTAATATCAGCAAGGTGGCCGCAAACAGAATTTGAAAGGCGCAGTTAAAAGGGGGGGAGAGATGCCACTCATTTTCACTGGTGGCGAGGCTGCCAAACCGACAATTAATTTTCTATTATCCTTAAACATTGTTAAAGGGCTGGATCCTACCCCCCACCCACTGACATTGTCTCACTTTGTTTGCAATCACTTGTTTGGGTTGGCAGCCTTCTATGTTTCTTAATTGGGGAAAAATGTCACCTGAATGTTAATTTAATAATTCAATATATCATTACAGTTTCCTTTGGCTAATTGGGCTCCCTCCATTCTTTGCAGGTATAATTAGAAAAAGGGATGACTAATTAGGAAAAGAAACTTCCTGTGAGTCTAAAAGAAGCTTATTTCATGTCAGTGCACCAAAGCATCCTTAACCTAAGCAAGATCAGTTAACTCTTTGTGCTATAGACCAGTGTTCTTCAACCTTGGGTCAGCATATGTTGTTGGACTACTGTTCTCATCATTCTTGACCATTAGCTAAGCTGCCTGGGGATGATGGGAGCTGTAGTCCAACAATATATGGGACCCAAGGTTGAAGGACACTGCTGTAGACCATTGTGGGAGTTATATGGAAGGTGCCACTGTTGATCATAACTATCAGGGTTTGTGGCCATTGATAGCTTCAAACTCCATGAATTTTTCTTTTTGGGCCAAATCATTTTTATTAGAGTTTCCAATACAACAAAATCACATTGAAACATTCCAAATTATTTATCCAATTATCAATAAAAAAAGAAAAGTTCCAAATCTACCGAATTATTATTTAAATTTATTTGGAGGTTTCCCATGCTTTAAACTCTGGAGGTATCTAATCAACTATTGCCCATTGTTTTCCACCCTTCCAATATTTTCACAGCCTCTGATGTATTCCACCAAGCAAGATAAATCAAAGCAAACAATGTCTCTGTGTGGATTTAAGTCCATATTTCATCACCATACGATCACCTTGCCCCTTGACTCTCTGACTCCAAAAGCCTAATCACGGACAGTCGCCATCTTTGTTCTAACCCGATAACATCCAAACATCTTTTCCCACAGCTGTTATTCACCCGTCTGCTTTCTAAAAAAATTTCTTCTTCTAATCTTCTTTTAAAGCCATCCAGCTTAGTGGCCATCACTGACTCTTGCACAGACAATTTCCACAACCTAGGACTATGTACTGGATTCAGCCAGTGCCTGAACCAAAATGGGCCAATTGCAGGAAGAGATCTGGGCATTGTTCAAGTTGGTTTTGGCATGCTCCCAGTTCACCACAGATCAGGTGGTCCAGAGCGATCAGAGGTTCTCAGGCGACAGGGATCAGGTAAGAAGGAGAGGCAGGCATTGAGTGAAAGAATGAGAAACTATAAGAAGAGACTAGGAGACATTTCCTGCCTTCCTGCATCTTCCCGGGAGATGGTAAAGGTGGGTTTAGATGTCTTTGGATATAGGATACAGGCTTTCCCTGACCTCTCCTTCCCATCCAGGGTCCTACCCTTGACCACCGGTGAGTAGTCATCCGGTTAGCCTGGGGTGGGAAGGTCTGATCCAAGGCTCCCAAACTGGGTAGATCCAAGACTCCCACAGGGTAGATGGGGGGGGGGCTGTGCTTGCCCTACTTTATATGCTGGATGAATGTATTTCACACATACCCTGAGTATTGTGTCAATTTTAAGCTGCAGGGCCATCCCATCAGTCTAGCCACATCCTGAATCCGCATTCTAATTCATACAAAGATGCAATAGAATGGTGGATCTTGTTTTTATGCATATGAATTCTGTGTGAAAGCGGACTGTGCAAACATCATGGTGTAATATTTCACTTACGCCATTGACCTTGTCTCCAAAGAGATTTTTGCCTCTCCTTTAAAAAAAGAAAAGGAAAGAAAAGACAAGACAAGAAGCAAACAACACTGAAGAACCAAATGAGGATCAGTACAAAGTGCTGCAATCTGTTTACACACCTATAGCTTTCTCTTAGGAGCCCTCACAAGAAGTGTGTGTTGTGTTTGAAAAAGAACTTAATTTATTGGCCCTTGTTTCATGAGAGCTGTTATTTCAAAATCTAACAAAGAAAAAGTAGTGCCACCTCTCAAGATGCATCTGTTGTTATTGTTAGTCCTAGTCAGTGCATGATTCTTCAGTTAACCCCCACATGCGAATCTGAAGCTGAATTTGTACTAGGCACTCTGAAACAAATTAGCATCTTTGCAGCACGACAGCCATCGAGCCAAGGCCGCTCATTATATCTCTTCTACGTTTCTTTGTCAGACAGAGATGTACCATCTATGGATAGCCAGAGCATCCCTTCAGAGTCAGTCGCAGAATTGAACTCAGGGGGTACAGAAACCTCTTTCAAAGCTGGGCATGGGCCTTCCAACCTCCAAACCTTCTTAACTTTCTCATGGCACCTAAAATCTGAGAACTGGGGAAATGAATTCTCTTGTATACTTTTTATTCTGGAGGTTGTTGTTGTTGTTGTTGTTGTTGTTATACAAACTGAAGAAATTGCTTTGCTTCATTAGTTTGAATGGGGGAGTGGAAACAACTGATCTGGGGTAGGATCTGATTTCTCCCCAGCTACACACACCCTCCCTGAAGACAAGCAGAGGTTGGGATATATCCACCCTTCAGATTTTGCATATGCAGGTTTGCTTTCCCTATCTGATTACAAGGCTGTCTGGAAACCCATCTAACAGGTCCCCTGCCTCTGCAGAAGTGAAAAGGTGCTGAAAGCCTAAATCTCAACAGGAAGTGAACTGACAATGACAAGGGACTAATAGTCCATTCGGTGTGCTTTGTTGCAACCTGTGCCCAAGACAGTTTCTTCATTAGGCAAATGTACCCATGGCCCCCAGAAGGTTGGCAACTGCTGGCTTAGGGGTTAACTTTCCCCTTTCTGGCCCTCATCCCATGACATGGAGGCTTCTGCCTGACCAGACTTGATAGAGCTATCGACATAACTTGAAAGATGAAGAAGGTTCACTGGCTGATACGAATCAGCTCGTCCGGCCGAGAGGCAAAGATGACAGCTGAAAGATTCATGCTTTGGTACAGAAGGCACATTTTCAGTGAAAGGAAACTGCTGACATCCCAGCAAGTTAAGAGATGAAAGGATTGGTATCATTGAGCTGATGTACTTTTCTCTCCCCCCCATCCCCACTGTCACCACCTTAATGCAATGGCAATATTTCTATTGATCCGGTGGTCAGGAGAATGATAACAAAGCTGTAGAACATTGTGTGTTTATTTCTGTGTGTTCTTGGAGAGCAAATTGAATTAGATTAAATTGACTCCTCTTAATCTTCCCCAGAGTAATTGCCACCCATCTTCTTCAGTGTAACTATGTTTGAGAGCAGTACATGTGAAAAGGATCTAGGAGTCTTGGTAGACCATAAACTTGACATGAGTCAACAGTGTGATGCAGCAGCTAAAAAAGCCAAAGCAATTCTGGGTTGCATCAATAGGAGTATAGCATCTAGATCAAGGGAAGTAATAGCACCACTGTATTCCACTCTGGTCAGACCTCACCTGGAATACTGTGTCCAGTTCTGGGCACCACAGTTCAAGAAGGAGACTGACAAGCTGGAACGTGTCCAGAGGAGGGCAACCAAAATGGTCAAAGGCCTGGAAACGACGGCTTAGGGAGCTGGGTATGTTTAGCCTGGAGAAGAGAAGGTTAAGGGGTGATATGATAGCCATGTTCAAATATATAAAAGGATGTCATACATATAGAGGAGGGAGAAAGGTTTTTTTCTGCTGCTCCAGAGAAGCGGACACGGGGGAATGGATTCAAACTACAAGAAAGAAGATTCCACCTAAACATTAGGAAGAACTTCCTGACAGTAAGAGCTGTTTGACAGTGGAATTTCCTGCCAAGGAGTGTGGTGGAGTCTCCTTCTTTGGAGATCTTTAAGCAGAGGCTTGACAGCCATCTGTCAGGAATGCTTTGATGGTGTGTCCTGCTTGGCAGGGGGTTGGACTGGATGGCCCTTGTTGCATGTACAAGGGAGAGCGGGGCAATTAGGCCTCTGGTCCTAATTATGTGCCACCACTAGGCTTTTACCACTTAGCATCCTCATGTTTACCATGGACACTTGCATTCATGAGCAGATGATTGTGCCTCAGTGCTCACTGTGGTTGAGACCCTGTGAGGTGAGGTATCCCAGTTGTTTAGAGCCTCTGTAGTGACAGGACTGGAGGAAAATTAGTGTGCTTGAGAAACAGGAGAGAAGCATCAGCATGCTTGAGAAGGTGTCTCAGTCCAATGATAACCAAGTGTGCTCAGTGCTCTCCAGGAGTCATGGACTATTAAGCATTGGCTGGAACAGAACAGAACATTGTGGTGGCGATGTCAGTGAACGGAATGACCTAGTTGATCCCCTTGGAACTTAAGAAGGAAAGCTGGTCTGGTCTAGCTAGAACCTTCAAAAGGAGCATGCCCTAAGTTATAAACCCAGAAACATGCAGCAGCTTAGCAGAAACCCTTCAGAGCCACAAGTCCTCCCAGTTTTGTAGAGGTGATGTGGTGAGTCCTTTATTACTTTGCAAAGGAAGGTCTTTTTATATATAATATTTTTATTAGTTTTCAATTACAGTCCAATAATTTGTTGTCATTGTTTAGTCGTGTCCAACTCTTTGTGACCCCATGGACCAGAGCACGCCAGGCACTCCGGTCTTCCACTGCCTCCCGCAGTTTCGTCAGACTAATGTTGGTAGCTTTAAACCCCTAAACGGCCTGAAGGAGCATCTCCACCCCCATCATTCAGCCCAGACACTGAGATCCAGCGCCGAGGGCCTTCTGGCGGTTCCCTCACTGCGAGAAGCAAAACTACAGGGAACCAGGCAGAGGGCCTTCTCGGTAGTGCCGCCCGCTCTGTGGAACGCCCTCCCATCAGAAGTCAAGGGTATAAACAACTACCTGACATTCAGAAAATACCTGAAGGCAGCCCTGTTTAGGGAAGTTTTTAAACTGTGAAATTTTTAATGTATTTTAATATTTGATGGAAGCCGCCCAGAGTGGCTGGGGAGACCCAGCCAGATGGGCGGGGTACAAATAAATAAATAAATAAATTATAATAATAATAATAATAATAATAATAATAATAATAATAATAATAATAAAGTTCAATCAATCAATTTATTTATTGCATTAGCCCTATGGCCATAGCACATAGTAAAAGACCAGGCAGTAAGTTCAAATTTGGCTGTTTTTTTCTCCCTCTTCTATATGACATCCTTTTATATATTTGAACATCTAAAAGTAATGACTTCAAACAATGACTGCAAAACAAAGTAAAATAAAAAATTCCTTCCAGTAGCACCTTAGAGACCAACTAAGTTAGTTCTTGGTATTAGCTTTCGTGTGCATGCACACTTCTTCAGATGACTGCAAAGTTAAAATTGGAAGCACTCTAAAGCTTGCATGCTTTCCCATTTCTTCCTTTACAACCATGGCTTGAAATTTCCTATTGCCGATGTCAGGTGATTGACAGGTGAGGACATCCCACCCACTAATCAATATGGCCTGTGGAAGGCTGGGCACTTTGGGATTCAGTCCTTGGGTTGAAAGTGGTTTCCTACTCCTAGGGGTGTAGATAAACACACGCACCACCCTCAGCCCCCTCACAATGATGGTGAGAAACCAGAGGACAGATTTTGGCACAACACAAACATGAAATAGTACTGCAGATTTTCTAGTTTTCCTCTTTCCTCTCAGCTCCTGTCGCCTTTTGTGCTGTGTCTCTTAGATTCTAAGCCGTCCCTTTCTCTACAAAGAAGTATAAACTTCCTAGAATGCCTTGGCAGAAAAGTGGCCGATAAATGGAACAAGAAAACAAACCAAATGCTGGGAATATTTCCTAAGCAGGTGCATATTCCGAAAAGCACAAGCTACGGCTGTGCAGAATCGGTGTTTGAAAATAACACCGACTTCAGCTGGAAATATTAAAACACTCTTTCATGGACATCTGCAACCGTACATCAGGCTTTCAATCTTCCCCAGAGGGTCTGGGGAAAAAAAAAAATCTCCAGTAACAAGCCTCGTAATTCCACTCTGCTTATCTCCAGCCGTCTCGCCTTTATTTATTGAGGGACCTTCAGCACCTTTTTCTTTCTTCTTTTGCTTTTTTGCTTAACCTTTCCTTCTTCATCCTCCTGCTGCCTCCCATAAGAAAAAAATTGCATCAGTATTTCATCTCTTCATCCACACTTAAGTGCCTTTGATCTGTTGCTGTGCAAGGGTTATTTATTTGCCACTATCTCCGAGGGTTGGGTGGGAAGTCACCCAGGAATAGAACAATAGAGTTTTCACCCTTTCATGAGTGTTTTGCTGCGCGCAACCATTTATTTTTCCCTGATTGTCTTTGCATTTCATTTTGAAGCGGTCTCGACTGAACTTTACCATTTTCTGCATATTTGGCATTCTTCTTTTCCCGCAAAGATGAAACGGCTTCCCCCAAATCTGTATTGTTTTATTATTCATCTCCCTTTGTGCTGGAGTAGCAGAAACATGATTGCCTTTTGTCAGGCGGGCTTCAAGATCTCTTTAATTTTTATTTCCTTCAATGAGAGACCTCTGTTTGTAACGTTAATGTTTTCCCAATTACTTTTGATCATTGCTGAGAAGCAGCCTGGTTTCTCCTTTATTCTAGTGTAGAGTCTCCAGCACTGGAGACTACATAAATATTTGTGTGTTTATTTGTTAAATGTATATCCTGTCTATCCTCTGCAGAAGGTGCCTCGGGTGGCTAGCTACATAAAACAGGAGTGGAGAACCTCAGGTCTGAAGGTCAAATGTGGCCCTCCCCACCCCATTCTCATGCCTTCTCCAGAGGCCATACCCTCACCTGCCTGCTTCACACACTTCTTGAAAGTGTCCTTCAACTCTGGTCAAGACTTTTGTTTGGCTGGATTAAGGGGCAGCCGTGAGTGTGCATTGCTGCTTTTGTTGTTGGCATCTATCTGTCTGTCTGGAGAGACAATGGAGTGCGTCTCTGAGGGTGAAGTCAAACTTCTATGTTAGCAGCACCAAAGTGACCTCCCCTGGGCAGTGTGTATGGAGGTCCTGGGCTGCCCAGAAAACTTGTGGTCCAAAGTAAAGTAGAGTAATACGTTTGGCACCAGCTTGGCTGCAGGAGTTGCCAAAAGGAGGTGTACAAGGCTTCACCCAACCACCTTAGGGACTCCACTCCATATTTTTACTCCTTAGCCTTTTCTTCTCCTGAAGATACCCCTCAAGGTGGCAGAAGTATAGGATCACAGTAGATGACATTAATGGGGGCTCTCCTTGGTCTTGCTGCCATTAAACCCCAAGAAGAAGGAGAAGTAAACTATCCATTGGAACTTATTGAAGAAGGTGCTCCTTCAAATACTTGGGCTTTGTAAATTACTGCCAATACCTTGAACTGGAAGGTCACCAGCTGCTGCTGCAGTATTATTACTATAAGTATTTTTTTTTACCCACCCTTCACTCTATGGTCCCAGTACTCTCAGTATGTGCTCTTCTCTGGCTGCTTTATGGTCCAGTTCAATGATCTGGCCTAGTTTCAGCATCATTGTCCCCTGAACTAAGGAGACCCATTTGACATCAACACAATATCAAGCCTTTGGTGTCATTGTCTCACTCATGTGAAACGCTCTATCACAGAGATCGGCAGGCAACGTTTGTCTCTCTTCTGACTCAAATTCCCCTCTCAAGCTCCCCTCCCTCCCTTCCCAAATTCACAAAATCTCCTCCCCATTTTCACTGCTTGCAAATCCGGCAGCAAAATATAATGTGCAAAGAAAGAGATTTTTTTATGTTGCAATAGCCTTGGCTTTTTTTTTTAACTATAAAAATTGCTGTTTTCATTAAGTGTTATATTTGAACATTTTAATTATTACTTTGAATTCTCTTATCTCAGGTACATTTTGCCAAGCAAAGAGAAATGAATTCTTTAATAGGAGCATATGAACATCCTAAATAAATGCATTATCGACCACCACGCAGTACAAAGATCTATGATAACATTTAAGTCCTGAAGAATTATGGGATGAATAATATGTATATCCTTCCCTCGGCTTCAGTTATCAAGTGATTAGCTGAGAAAATTTTCTGTGAGAGATTTGCCATGTGAACAAGAGCCCCCAAATTACTTAAACTAATAAGTATATTATTGCGAGACTCTCTATATTATTTAAACATTTCTGGTTACTGCTAGCATGATTTATACATTCAATACGGAAAGTCTCGGAAGCTTTCCCTGCTATATTATTAGTCTCTCTTGATAAAACCTCTTTGCTTTCCTTCCATCTCGAGGGAACCTAATTTAAATATGAATACACACACGCACATAGAGAGAAAAAATAACAGTTGTTGAAACTGAAATTAATAATGCCCTTTTTTAAGAAAGGAAAAGATAAAACAAAATTGAACAAAACAAAATCCTTTTCTTTCTTTCTTTCTTTCTTTCTTTCTTTCTTTCTTTCTTTCTTTCTTTCTTTCTTTCTTTGAAATAGCCCAGACAAAAATATGAACAAAATGTTAGTAGTTCCTATTTTAGAAACAAGAAAAGGGTAAAATGTGCCTGTTTGGCATTGCGTTTGCCTTATGGGTAATAGATTTAGGATGCAATAAGATTTTGCGTGCAATGCAAGCAACTGCAGGTTAGCACACTCAAGTCTAATTGGTTTCCATAGGAGTGGAATGTAGTTACTTCTCTCCCATGAAAATTAATCAGATCTGGAGTGTGCGTTAAAGATCACAGTCCTAAAGTTGGCAAAAAGCCCACTGAGAAGCCATTGGGTCTGTGGGAAGAATTGGGATCCGTTTGTGCCCTAGCATACTCTTTATTGTAGATGTTGGTCGATTGATTGATTGATTGATTGATTGATATACTAGCTAGCTATAAAATTGATATACTAGCTAGCTATAAAATTGATCCATGATTACAATATGCAATGGCGTTAAAGAACCCATAATGGAAAAACAACAACAATAAAGCAAACAATTCCAAAGTGATTTGAATTGTCACACCCATAGTCAACATCAGTTGACATCTGCACAGCATGCCCCTTCTTGGCATTGTTGACTTCATAGTCCATTGTTAGCTTCCAGCTCAGGTATGACAGACTGATAACCTTCCGTATTCAAGCTGTTCCCCTCTCTCGTTCTGCCCGTATATCCTTGTATTCAAGTGGCACAGAATTTATTAGGTGGAGGCGTGATAAATGAAAATTAGCAATAAGTATTAATGAGCCTACTGTATATGCAAATTCAAAAAATGACAGCAGATCCTCTGGTATAATTATCTTACACCCTTTGCAACATCCTAGATAAGGGAATATCAGTAATGCATGTCTAGTTTATATCTCTAGAGAGAAAAGTAAAATGTATGTATCCTCTGATTGACTGAATAGGCATGTATTGAAAGCTAACAAAGGGATTCTGTTGATACTTTTTTTAATCAGTCAGCTTTTTGTTTGAAGAGAAATAAATAATAATAATAATTGAATTATGTTGGTTATTGTGCTACCATAGCTGTTATGGTTTCTCACAAATACAAAGGATTAAATAACTATCACTATTAAATGTATGAAATGAACTGAAATGCATGTGCCAGAATTGTTTCACAACTTTTTCTCGCTTACATAATATTTTCATTGGGTTATAATTGAACAGTTAAATTGCTGTGATATAATTAATAGCAGTTAGCTGATGTGGTTAGACTTCCTGGTTGTTGTTTTTAAAATCCACTATGGGTTCTGTTTAAGATCCAGATACAGTGGTACCTTGGGTTACAAACACCTCGGGTTACAAACACTTTGGGTTGCAGACTCTGCTAACCCAAAAGTAGTACCTTGGGTTAAGAACTTGACCCGAAGATGAGAAAAGAAATTGCACACCCATCATCCAATCCAACCCCTGACACAGTCCCCCATCCAATTCAAAACCATACCCAACCCTGCTTAGCTTTACAAATGTGCCAGCCGTTTTATTGCTGAACCATTAGGAGGGTGCTGAACCACTCACTGAAACACCAGCCTTCCGCTCTCACCCAGAGTGGAACCTCTCGCTTAAGGAAAACTTATCTTTACAGCTTTCCAAATACAATACAATCAAACACAGCATTTTATGTACATTAAGCTTATAACTTTAACAACCTGACCTTACCTCAGCCCTGCCTCGGCTCCTTCCAGGTAATATACAGTGACAATTTGCTGAAGGGTGTGGACAGCTCTGTCTCACCACACAATTCTCTAAAGTGTAGGGATGGTCACTAGTTTGGATGATTTACATAAGATTATGCAAATTCATGGATGATGACTGTGGTATTATGGGAAATGTCTGTTGTGAACAATTTGGGATTTGGTTATGTTCCCTGGATGAAGTGAGGAATATTCTGAAATAAGCCCATGGGGCAAAATAGGTTGATTTACTTATTATGTGTTTGTAAGAGCTAAAAAGCACCTAAGATGTTCTGATCATTGTAAAATTAGGAAACAGTCCCTGCCTGCAAGCTCACAATCAAACAGACATTAAACAAAAGAAAAGAAGGAACGAGGAGGGAGCAAGCATTGGAGCAGCTGCACCTTCAATGGCAGAAAGGGAAACTTGTGGCTCCATCAAAGAGCATCTCTTTTGCATGCAGAATGTCCCAGGTTCAGTGCTTTTTTCTGGGGGGACGCAGGGGGATCCATACCCCGAAACATTTTGTGAATCTAACAGGAGAAAAAAAACTAAACCTTTTTAATTTAAAAAAATAGTTTCTTTTCTGGCACAGTGAATCATCATTTCCATTGCTACCCCTGATGGCGGCCTCATTTCCTGTCATGATGTTTTCCTGAGTCTCAGACAGAAGTGAGCATTTAATATGTGAAGCAGTGTGGAATGTGGATGTGTGGTGTTTTACTGATGAAAGTTTGGCCTCATTGAGGGGCAGCATTTCAATATGAATAGGAAAATTACTATTTTTCATCATCATGAGGTAATGCATGTTCTTTGTACTTTTGTCCATTTACTGTATTTATTTCCCCCAGTTTGAACTATAAAATGGTGATATTCTTGAGTCAAAATGAGAGTACCTCTAAACATTTTTTTAAGAAAAAAAGCACTGTCCAGGTTCAATCCCCAGAATCTCCAGGTAGGTGAGGGCAGGTCACCTGTCTGAAACCCTGGAAAGCTACTGTCAGTCAATGTAGATTGCTTCCATGGTTTCCGCCCCCCCCCAAAACCATTCTTCGTCAATTAATGAGAAAAGGAATTGCATTTGAAAACTTATCAAAGGTGGGAGAGAAGTGAAATTCTTCCGAGCAGGGTGCCAGTCTCCCCCAACATTCTCTGCTTCAATTAAACCCCAAGGGAAGACATAATGAGTTAATTCCTCCCATTGAGCTTTTTCAGATTAGGAAGGGTGGGCAGCCAGGAAGGCTATGGAGCAGTGGGATAAATATTTATTTGGCAAGATGGGGGGGACACCCCCCCCCTCAGCCTTCCTACAATGGTGAGGTGAGCTCAGCCCTGCAGGGAAAGAAATATAAATATATAAATGTGGCAAAATAAAGAGAAATTTTAGAGAATTTGAGGACAGGTTTCAGCATAGCACTAGTTAGCAAAGACACCGCTGGGCAAGGGAAATCAATGGATTTACTAGGGACAGGAGATAAATTCCGTTCCATTCACATTTAAAGAACTGCCTACATAATCTGCACTTCCTGAAACATGTGTACCAGAATGCTGCCATCCTTTGACATTCACAATTCTCAGAATTTTTGCACTGCTAATTCATAAGTGACATGGACAAAATGCATATTCTAGAACGACATGTGCACAAAAGTACAAATATTAGTGGGAAAATAACATACAAATATACACCGTACTAGGGAAAGTTGCTTTGAAAAGTGTGTCTACATATGAAACTCGAAAAATTAGAATATTGTGGAAAGGTTCATTTCTTTCAGTAATTCAACTTAAAAGGTGAAACTAATATATGAGATAGACTCATGACATGCAAAGCAAGATATGTCAAGCCTTTATTTGTTATGATTGTGATGATTATGGCGTACAGCTGATGAGAACCCCAAATTAACAATTTCAACTTTGGGGTTTTCATCAGCTGGACGATATAATCATCACAATTATAACAAATAAAGGCTTGACATATCTCGCTTTGCACGTCATGGGTCTATCTCATATATTAAACTCCAGTAGCTAATGAAAACAATTGCTTACATAAATGGACTTTTCCATGATATTCTAATTTTTCGAGTTTCACCAGTATATTAGGCCAAATCGCATACAGAAATGTGCATATTACTATATTACGAAAAATTCACTGGTGAATTTTCATGAGGACTTTGAAGGGAAATCTGCAAATTGATATGGAAATGTGGAGAACTGAATTTAAGATTGGGAAAATGAGAAACTGGGAGAAATTGAAGCTCACAGATTCACCCCTTCCTTTATTCAATATAAGGCAGCTTTGTGCAATTCGGCAAATCTGTAGGCATATATTTCCATTAGTGTGCCACAATTCCCCCCTCCCCCCAAAAAAACCTTTTATCCAGCAGGATCTAATCAATCCCGCCAATCTAAACATTCTGGGTCTCTCTGTGCAGGCTCTTCTGATGATTCCCCTGCCCACTCTCCGAGTAAAACTCGGTAGGACCTTTCGTGCATTGACAGTTTCCCTCGTCTTTCAGTAGTTACTCAGACTGTTGCCTTTGATATGTTGGAAGCCATTTCATGTGAGAGTTCTCTCTTCCCAGGCTTGAATTTGATTCTCTGAAGGATTACTGTAGCTGCCTTTGAAGTGAGGTCATCATCACAACGGAATCCTCATCATCGATGGTGACAAACACCTACTTGGCTTGTGTGCTAAGCTTTCACTTCTTTCTTTCTTTCTTTCTTTCTTCCTTTCCAGACACAGATGTTTTTACTTCAAGCCTTCAAAGAAAAGTGGGAAGAGAAGCAAAAAAAAAAAAAAGCCTCTTGCACTGTCGTTTCCTTGCACCTGTAGTTAAACTTTTCCAGCTGACATGTCACCCTGCAAGATGTCTTTTCAGATTTGATTGAAAAGAGGAGTCAGACATCCTACTGTCGATTAAACTTGAGCCAGTCTTCAGGGGCTTAGGGAGCATATGAAAGAGGCAGGGAGCCTTCCTGTCTGAGCTGTGCTCCCAAATCATTCCCACTAACTCTTTTGTGAGGCTGAGATCCTTTTTCCTGTTCAGAAGCCCTTGTGCTATTGAAATGTTGTTCCAGATAGGCTCCATTGGGGGGGGGGGGGTTGACAGGGGCGCACATCAATGTATTTTAATATTTGATGGAAGCTGCCCAGAGTGGCTGGGGAGACCCAGCCAGATGGGTGGGGTACAAATAATAAAATTATTATTATTATTATTATTATTATTATTATTATTATTAATCAGATGCTTGCAAACAAATCCTTCAGATGTCAGCCATATCCAAAGTTGCAGAGAATGAGGCCCTTGTAGATCCTTTCTGTTAAATTTTGTGGCATATTTTGCATCTATAGCCCAGCTTTTTCTCCAAATAGCTCCAAGGCATACAACGTTCTTCACCTCCTCAATCCTCACAACAACCCTGTGAGGCAGTGACTGACCCAGGGTCACCCAGTGAGCTTCATGGCTGAGTTGGGATTTGAACCCTGGTCTCCCAGTTAGCATGCTATACCACTGTACCACACTTGAGGCAGTGTCTTTTATCTGCCCCACACTTGCTTCTAGGGCTTTGCAAAATATTCTCCCAGAATTGGTTACAAGGTGATTATAAATACTTCCCAGAAACCCTTTTTTTGCTCCAGCGCAGTATTTCCTGTAACTCCAGATCTAGCGAAATTTGTGTGTGTGTATTTCCTTCTGATAGACACATTTTGCATTCTGTTTCGCCTAACTTACACATTTTGGCAAGCCACCTTCCAAGTCAATGCCTTGTTATTTTCAGTAAGATACACAGCTTATAAATCCTTTCCCCGATATACACATTGTTGATTCCATCTTTGGCTGGAATACTGCATCACAAATTCAGAGTGCAGCAAAGGTCAAAGAGTTGCATGCATGTGTTTCACACATTCTTTCAAGAAGTGTGTACAGTGGTACCTCGGTTTCCGAACGTCTCCATTGATGAATGTTTTTGTTTTCGAATGCCATAAACCTGGAAGTAAATGCTTCAGTTTTTAAACACTCCTCAGAAGTCAAACATGAAACGAGGCTTCTGTATTGAGTTTTCTTTATTGGGTTTTCCGTTTTGAGCAGGCATAGGCAAACTTAGCCCTCCAGATGTTTGGGACTACAATTCCCATCACCCCGACCACTGGTCCTGTTAGCTAGGGATGGTGGGAATTGTAGTCCCAAACATCTGGAGGGCCAGAGTTTGCCTATGCCTGGTTATGAGGCTTCCATACTGAGTTTTCAGTTTTTGAACGTTTCAGAAATCAAACGGCCTTCCAGAATGGATTACGTTCGAAAACCATGGTACCACTGTATTTGGCAAGACTGCATCAGTATATAAAGTGAAATTAATTTACCCTCCATCACATGACCTTTCTTTACAGCCTTCAAAATGGAAGAACAGACAACTACAAGAAGCATCCCTCGCTTTGGCTGAGGAACTAACTTTCCTTGGCTGTGAGAAAATCACTGACAGTGGTTCAGTGCATAACAACCTTTGTAGGGGCAGCATCAAACCCAAATGTCCTTTCGATACATTAGATGAGCCAGGGAATTTGCTGTCTCTACTTGCTGTAGATTTTGAGATTATCCTAATAGCAAGGCAAGCGGGTAACCAGGCCACTCAAGCAAATCTGAAAATTGGTGACATTTGCAGCCTAGAGTTCAACAGACTGCACTCCATGACCCACAAGAGCTAAATTTTGTTCATTAAACCAGAGGACTCTGCATGAAGTGCTACAAATTCTGAGATGACCAGCTGTAGGAATCCCCATGCTTATATAATTGCAGACACTCTACAAGGAACAATCTATTGCAATTTCACAGGAACGGAGGCTGGAGTCATGCCTCCCCTGGTTCATGACAAAGCTGGCAAACTTTTCCACTTGAAGTGAACCCTGAATATATATATTCTGCTGTTTCACTTTCAGTAACCACCTCTGTGTTCAATGTGCTTTTGGAGTAGCCCTTCAAAATTTTGTCTAGTTTTTGACAAGTTCTGACAAAGGTTCTTTTTTAAGATTGTGGGGTACTGAGCTAGCCTACAAAGCACACGCCAGCGTTGTTCCTGAGCAAGGAATCCACTCCCTGGATCTGCTTGACCAGCCTCTCAGGAAGTCTATCCTGAGAGTCAGTAATCGGACCGATCCATCAAGCAGCTCTTAGAATCATAGAATCATAGAGTTGGAAGAGACCACAAGGGCCATCCAGTCCAACCCCCTGCCAAGCAGGAAACACCATCAAAGCATTCCTGACAGATGGCTGTCAAGCCTCTGCTTAAAGACCTCCAAAGAAGGAGACTCCACCCTACTCCTTGGTAGCAAATTCCACTGCCGAACAGCTCTCACTGTCAGGAAGTTCTTCCTAATGTTTAGGTGGAATCTTCTTTCTTGTAGTTTGAATCCATTGCTCCGTGTCCGCTTCTCTGGAGCAGTAGAAAACAACCTTTCACCCTCCTCTATATGACATTCTTTTATATATTTGAACATGGCTATCATATCACCCCTTAACCTTATTATTCCATCTCCAACAGAACCTCGATGCAGCTGGTCAGCAGCACAATCCTATACTTGTCAACTTAGAAGCATGTTCCATTGAATTCAGTGGAATTTATTCCCAAGTAATGGAACAATCCAGACCACCAACCCCCTCATCCAGACTAGGGTGATGGTGGATTGGGCAAAAGTGACTCATCACCCACCTTTCCCAGAAAAGCAAGCCAGCCATCCCCAACAAGAAGCATGCCATCCGAGTCACATGCCCCTTTCCACTCACTGAACACACAGGTGGGCAGGATGCCCGCTAGTGGAAGCCCACTAAAGCCCCCCAAATGGGACATTCTAGAGGTAGGGAAGAGCTGAGATGGTTCAGAATCTGTTGATTCCTGAGCCAGTCTTACTGCCATTGTTCAATGGCATCAGACCCAATCCAGTGAGCTGGTTTGATCGCTTCTGGAATTCTGGCAGACATCTGGCTAGCTACAGCTAACTAGATGGGACTTCACTCTGACGCTGTGGAGCTATTCTTACATTATTCTTGCGTTTTGATCCAAGGGGGGATGAAAGACCACATTAGACATAATGAGGAGCATATTTGTCTTTACAGGGGGACAATTTTTAAAATTGTTATCAAGATTGCAGCTTTCTGGCAGGGGACATTTATCCCTTCCTTTCCCAGTCAAAAAGCCACCTGAAACCTTTAATGAGGTTTGGTTTTTCCAAAAAAACAACCCCCCAAAAAATCATAAGGGTTGTGGTTGGGGAGAGGTAAAGTTTCTTTCCCCATGTGCCACAATTCTGATGACAATTAGTCAGGGCAGGGGGATCTCTGGCTGCAAGCCATTAAAGAAAAGCATGAGAGCTGTGCATTTCACGCTAATCGTGACATACAGTTCCCCACCCCACCCCCAATAGCTCCTGGGAGCAGTGCAGGAATCCATGCATGACCTCATGCTGATCGGCACATCTGTGGCAGGAGGAAGCCGCAAGCGTACAGTAAATTGAGGACAAGACTGCAAGAGCAACTTCTGGGATTCTAAGGTAATGTTTGCTTTTCTCCGCCGGCTGAATTTACGCCAATAAGATTTCCTCTTCCTGCGTCTGGAGAACCAAGAAGTGTACTCAGTGCTGCAAAGCTTCACCTGGTGACATTATGGTTTAATAAATATATAGCTTTCCTTTTCCTCTGCCATTGACATAATGTTCTTTGTAGATTTCCTTTGCCTAACTTTTAGTATGCCTGTCAGCACTGAACTGCCCTGTAGCTGCTCCCATAACAAGGGAATTTGTGCCTCCTAATTCCAGTCACATGGCCTCTTGGGCATCGATTCATCACTTAAATTTGTCATAAGTGCATTAAACTGAACATTGAAATTGTTCTTGTCAAATCATCTCCAAGACTTATAGAGCTAGGCTCCACCGCATCCCCGGCATGCAGCTTTGATATCTTTGCTCTGTCAAAATATAGCAGGCATTTTCATCCTTTTAAAAAGTCCTTAAGCCATTAAATTGCATTATCGTTTCTACATTTTGATGTAAGAGCTTATTTGCATTGCATGTAGTTATGGATCTGTCAGGGTGTGTGTGTGTGTGTTTTCTTTTCACTTATTAAATTCCCTCCCTTTCACCATTGCCAAGGTTTCAGGCAGTAACTCAGCCTTAGTCATTTGCTTGAGGCTAAAACTTAAAAATGTAAACTCTCAGATGGAGATACAAAATGAAGCAAAAGTTGGGAGAAAATGCTCGAGCAAATTGGGTTTTGTAGCCTTCAGACAGGATGCTTCCAAAATTTTCATCATCAAAATTGCTCCATGGAGTTTGGGAGTTCTTAATGACCTATACACAATTTTTGGCTCATGCATTGTCAGGATCTCACCCAACCCAGGCCTTGGAGAGACCTCCTCTGAAGAAGCATCAGACCTCACTCTAACTGAGGACCCGGAAGAACATCTCAGAAGTACCCAAGGCAGCCTAAAGTGGCTCGGATCCTGCGTGTCTCACCTGAGCCCCTGCAATGATTCATCTAACCACAGGCCTACCTTGATCTCCAATTCTGCCTGATCATCATCTGCCCCTCAAGAGCAAAGGCAACGGTCGGCCTCAATGGAAAACCCACAGTCACAGGAGTGTCCACTTGGCTGGATCCAGACATCCTTCCACAGTGGGGACATTGGTTTCCGGGCAGGAGTTGATCACGGTGTGGATTTGTCAAGCGTGCCTTCCTCTTAGCATGTTTCTCCTTTGCTTCCTGAGTAAAGGCTGTTCTCCAATTAGGGTGCTCACAGGCCAGTGTTTCCCAATTGTTGGTGTTTATACTACATTTTTTTTTTTTTAGATTTGCCTTGAGAGAGTCTTTAAACCTCTTTTGTTGACCACCAGCATTATGCTTTCCATTTTTAAGTTCGGAATAGAGTAGTTGCTTTGGAAGACGATCATCAGGCATCCACACATGTCCAGTCCAACGAAGTTGATGTTGAAGAATCATTGCTTAGACACTGGTGATCTTTGCTTCTTCCAGTACACTGGTATTAGTTCACCTGTCTTCCCAAGTGATGTGTAAAATATTTTGGAGACACCATTGATAGAATCTTTCAAGGAGTTGGAGATGGGGTTTATAAGTGGTCCATGTTTCACAAGCATACAGGAAGGTTGATAGTACAATAGCTTTGCAAACAAGCATTTTGGTTTCCCTGCAAATGTCCCGTTCCTCAAACACTCTGCACTTCAATTGGGAGAAATCTGCACTTGCAGAGCTCAGGCGATGCTGGATTTCAGCATCAATGTTGGCCCTTGTGGAGAGATAACTGCCCAGGTAGGAGAAGTGATCGACATTTTCCAACGTTACACCATTGAGTTGGATTTGGGGCGCTGCAGAGGGGTTATTTTGTACTTGTTGGTGCAGCACGTTGGTTTTTTGGATGTTGAGCGATAGGCCTCAGGGACATGGCTAATCGATGCAGTCCCACTCAGGTGGTAGCAGGAGGCATGCATTAGAATTCTGAACAGGGCAATAATCCTATTTCCAAGGTGGAGCTGATACATCAAGAAGCCCCAGTTGTTCTGATTTACTGTATATGTATATGCGTATGACCTGCAGGTATATGGTGGTATATAAATTCAATAAACAAACAAACAAACAAATAAAATACATATATGTACATCTAAACAAACTGAATAGTTTAGAACTTAGGTCATATGAATGAATGAATCGATTTATTTCGGTCCACGACCAGAGTGCAACATATGCAACAACAGAGAGCACACAAGCATAAATACATTAAAATTAAGCTCCGTGAGCTAATACACGATAAATAATTCAGATAAAAAACAGCTAAAATGTGTAAGTTAAAACCTTAATTGCTAATTTAAAACATATTAAGACATCGGCAGCGGTAAGATTCATTCAAGGCTTGTCTCCTTAATTTTAAAGCAGCAGCACAGAATTGAGCCACTTTTAAGGTAATCTCTGGTCATATGCAGTTTGCACATATTTCATTTCCTTCTGGAGACAGGTGACCTTGAGTTCTCCCCTATTTTAATTCAAAATGGATTTGAACACACACACACACAAATGGGAGAAACCAGAAGAAAAAAAATCAGAGCCCAAATGGCAGTGGGCCGAAAGATGCCCAACAACTACCGGTACCTGTTCCGTCCCCCTGCTTTGCCCCGGTATGTTTCCTGCTTGCTCTGCCTCTGTTCCACAGGTAGTGATAGCAGAAGCATTAGAGAAGTTTTGAAATGAAGGCTTCATCCCTTATTCTTCTCCTTTATGCACTGATTAGCGACTTGTAGGGGATAAGATCCCAGTGGATGGTGGGAGGGAAATTTGTCTGAAATCCCGCACTGCAATCCCGCACCCATTTACCTTGGGAGGAGGCTCAATTGATTTCAGTGGGGTTTCCTCCTACAAAGTCGACCTGCATAGGATTGCATCGTTAGGCTGCGAGGCGGGCAGGGTAACGACTATTCTGAGCTTACATTACTCTATAAAATGCCAAATACACTGATAGTGTTAGAAGACGATGATTATGATGTGTGAGAGAGAATTGTAATGTCTGCAAGAGTGAAGTGGCAGTATTGATTTTAGAAAGTTTGTTTCTAAAGGTTTTGTGGCAGAAAGCTGTTGCTGAAATAGAGCATGGATGAGATCGAGATTTCAGGCAGAAAAATCCAAACCCTGCTTACCTCGAAGCAAGCCCCATTCAATTCAGTAGGACATCTCTGCCTGCAATAAGACATCACACCACCCTTCATCTAACTTTAGCTCTTATTTCCTCATCATTACCACCCCTTTCCCCCAAATTATGGTTGTGCAGAGAATGGCATTTTGGCAGGTTACATTTTTCAAACACTTGCTTACAGCCGCGAGTAATATGTCAAGGAGCACATACTAAAATCCTCAACTCTGTGCAATTATTAATGATAAAGAGCTGTAATAAAAGCATAAGAAAATTGTCCATTCTGCATAATAGGTCCCAAAAGTGCTGAGGAATGGGTCTCCAATCCGAGTGTCTTCAGTTGTCAGATAACTGATTACAAGCCAACCTTGTTAGCCATGCTTAGAGTAGACCCATTGAAATCAATGGAGCTTACGTTGGTCAGAATGATGCCCCACCGAGTCCAACAGGCATAGTCTGTGTCTATCCCTCTCCCTCCACTTTACCTGCTTCCTTTTAATCATTTCAAAGATTCGCAGTGACATTTAACGAGGACATCTCTAGAACCAACAGTGTTACGACATCCATTAAATGGTCCCATTTTCTTCTTAGGAGAATGAAGAAAGAAATGAGGAGGAGAATCTGTGGGAGGAAAAAATGCAGAAATAAGGTTAGAATTGACCTTGTTGCTACGAGGACTTCTGCCAGCTTTTGAGGATGGGGGGGGGGATAAAATAAAATTTATTAACCTTGTTCTCTTGCATCTGCACTGCCTGAAGAAGGCCTCTTGGCACACACATCACTTCTAATCTTATTTCCATTTCTTCTTCTACATATTGTATTAAGCACAGTTTGCATTTGCCTTGTTTTTAGCTTTTTAAAAGCATCACACGGGGGTTTGGAACCCCCACCCTCAAAAGCTGCTTTGCCCAGTCAACAGCAATTTAAATCTTCAGTGTCACAACAGATTAATTTAGTAGGAGGGGAGGGCTTGTGGCTGCCAGGTTAAACTTGAAAATGAGTTTTTGGGAAAGCTAATACAGCTTCTGCGCATATTTGTGGGTGGAGTTGGGGTGTGTGTGTCAGCTGGCCAACAGCCACCACTTCCACTGAAGGGACATACCGTATTTTTCGCTCCATAAGACGCACTTTTTCCCTCCTGAAAAGTAAGGGGAAATACCTGTGCGTCTTATGGAGCGAATGGTGGTCCCTGGAGCTGAATTGCCCAGGGGCCAAAAGCAGATTGTGCTTTTTATTTTACAAAGAGAAAAGGGAGTGTTGAAAGGACCCCGCTCAGCAGCTGATCAGCAAAAGATCGGGAGAGAGATAAGAGTCCCGGCTCCCTTTCAGCCCCGCCCTCCTTTGTTCAATGTGCTGCAGAGGGAGGTTGTTTGTTTCCCCAGGACATGTGACTGGCTGATTAGATTATCTGTCTACAAACAGTAGAAATGGCTCCCTTTCCTTAAGATTTTTTCAGAAATGTGAGTTAAACCCCATAAAAATGGGGCTTTTCCTCTTTGCTTTTCCCCCTTTGCAAAAGGAGCTTTGCTTTCCCCCCTTTGCAAAAAAAAGCTGCAAAACCTTTAGCTGATCCTAAAAAAAAACACCCAGGGCTTTTTCCTTTGCAAAAAAAGCTGCAAAACCTTTAGCTGATCCTAAAAAAAAACCCCAAAAACAAAACAAAACAGGGCTTTCCCTTTTGCAAAAAATCTGCAAAACCTTTATCTGATCCTAAAAAAACCCCCAGGGCTTTTCCCTTTGCAAAAAAAGCTGCAAAACCTTTAGCTGATCCTCAAAAAAAAAAAACCAAAAACAAAACAAAACAGGGCTTTCCCTTTTGCAAAAAAGCTGCAAAACCTTTAGCTGATCCTTTAAAAAAGGCCTTTTGCCTTTGCAAAAACAGCTGCAAAACCTTTAGCTGATCCTAAAAAAAAAACCCAGGGCTTTCCCCTTGGCAAAAAAGCTGCAAAACCTTTAGCTGATCCTTAAAAAAAAGGCCTTTTGCCTTTGCAAAAACAGCTGCAAAACTTTTAGCTGATCCTAAAAAAAACAACAACAACAAAACCAGGGCTTTTAGAGGAAGAAAACCAGAAAAATATTTTTTTTCCCTTGTTTCCTCCTCTAAAAATGAGGTGCGCCCTATGGTCCGGTGCGTCCTATGGAGCGAAAAATACGGTACCTGAATTTGGAACCATAGCTCCATGCATGAATTTATGAACACAACCTCCAATGTACAGGCAGAGAAGCTTCCCCTGCAAGGGCATTCATTTTTCAAGAGCAGGGGAAACACTGGGCACACATGTTTATTCCACTTATTTATTTATCAGGCTTATACCTTGCCCTTTCTTCACAAAGGTCGGTGCTTCTTATACAAGTTTCCCAGGTGGCCTCCTAGCCAGACAGCTAGCAGGGCTAGGCCTGGCTAGCCTGACTTATAGAAGCACACAAGCTGTTCTTGTGGAGAATTATCTGAGGGGGGGGGAATGGGAAACAAAGAGATATTTCCAGAATGTATTAGAGATAAGTACTATACAGAGCAGCTTATAGGTGGTTGCATTCTATCATCACTTGGGATGGTGACATAGTTTGTGGAATTGAACAAGAGAGTGAACTTGGCGGAGTTCACTTGTCCACAAGCAGAATGATCCTCGGACCGCCCTGTGAGTTTTCCCAATAAGGCCACAGTACCAAATTTTAAAAACCTTTTTCACACCCAAATTCCAATCGCTGAGTTTGGGAGCATTCTGAGCCAGCCTGACGAAACCTACCAGCACTAACTGAGCACAGAGAAGCAACATGCCCCATCCCTAAACATCACAACAGCTCTGTGAAGTTGGTTGTGTTGAAAGGTAATGAGTTGTATCCAGCCTTGTGCAAGCAGCATCTCAGATAACAGGACTCCACTTCTGTGCAGTTCAAAAAACTGCAGAAGTCCCATTGAGCAAGTCTGTTTTATGGCCATCTGTCATGGATGCTTTAGCTGAGATTCCTGCATTGCAGGGGGTTGACTGGATGGCCCTTGGGGTTCCTTCCAACTCTAGGATTCTATGATCCTAAACCCATCCATTTTCATTTCTCCCAGCTTCTCATTTTTCTTCAGGTCTCCACATTTCCACATCAGGTTGCATTTTCTTCCTTTTAGTCCTGAAAATTCGTCATGATTTTAGTGTGCTTAAGATACACATTGTTCAGAAAGCATTTCCCCCTGATACAATGCATTACTTTATGTTATTTTCATGAATGTGTGCATTTATATGCACACTTTATCCTGGCACATGCATTTTTGTATGCATTACTTAGCTGGAAATCTACATTACAAAATTCGGGGAAGTCAAAATTTCAGAGGATGGCTGTGTTTCGGATTGGGTACTGTTTCAGAAATGAGAATTTGGTGGGCTCACCTTTAAATGTGAACTGAATTGAATTTCTCTCCCCACCCCCCTGCATAGGATATATGGCATACATAGCAGATTTTATTCAACTGCTATACTTTCCTGTTGCATTCAGTGGGCATGTATTAATTTAATGTCTAGGTATCCCACAATTTATTTTCAAAACAACCCTGTGAATGATACTTAGTGGTCTGAGAGGCCTTGAAGGATGAAAGTGATCTGAACACAGGTTTGTGAACACAGCAAAATTTCATTCAGGTAAGCAATAGGTTACGCAACTTGATGAAACATCAGAGAACTAGTGGGGGGAAATGTTTGTACATCTTTGCTCTGCTCTGTTGTGCCATTTTCTTTTTTTATTGAGTTTTAAATATATTGTAAGCTGCCTCAAGAGCTTTGGTTGGTAGGTATAAAGAAATCCTAAATAAAGTTAGCCATGCCATGATTTTGTTTACTGCTTGTCTTTTAATGTATTTGAATCTCTATCCTGGCAAACCACTTTGAGATTGCCTTGTTTATACTAATCGGCATATAAATATTATTGCATGGAAAAAATATTAGGCGGGCTTCAAGAAACAAGCCTTGCCCATGGAAGGTCACACAAAGGCTTCTGCTAGCATAATAGGGCTTTTCCAACTTTCCTCATTGCATGCCCCGCATTTGCTGGGTGGGTGTGTTGGGGAAAAACCCTGAGCAATGCACAGTGAGATGAGAAGGCAGATCATTCCATCACGCTAGCAGAAATGTTTGCACTGTCTGACCGATCTGCTTATTGCTACACTGAATTCCTAAGATTAAATAAAACTTCCAACCCAGAAGGGAAAACCCTCTACAAAGGCAGATTGAACCAGGTTGCTTTGGAGTACCATCCTCAAGCCGTTCACAAGGCTGATTCAACTAATACAAATCCACTTAAAATGTGTTTGACGCCAAACCCAATGATCTCTGCCTGTTTGCACAATCAAAATCTGTTTGCAGACAGAGACTTCTACTCTCTCTCTCTCTCTCTCTCTCTCCAGTTCCCCCAGACAGGCCTCCAAAATCTACTCTGGAAGGTCTACTTCTGAAGCAGATATTGTGGGTGGGGCATAGTGGGAAATTCAGGTAGGGAGGAAAAGAAAGAGAAGCATTCTTATGGGAGTGGATGCCTGCCTTGTGCTGAAACACCACCCTCCCCTTAAAAAAGCCATCAATGAGATTCTAATTGGGATACATGGACATGCTTGTATTTATAAAAGCTACTAGGTGGCTCAGCCCACACGCCAATGTGTTGCTGTTTGATGCACACAGTCTCCTGATGAGGATGAATCATCAACTAGAGACAGAGGATATTTGTTGCTTTCCCCCACCCTGCAGTGTGCTTTGTGTGGTTTCTCAATGGAACGTTATGGCCAGCTATGTTCGTTTCTTTAAACCGCTCATGTCCTGCCTCTCAGCCATAGCTACAACATTTCAAAGTATCTACAAGAAATGCAACCGCAAAAGCTAGAGCAGCAATTAAAACGAAGTCGCGGAAGAAACAGTGAAAGCAAGGAGTAATGAAACTGCTATGAAAACATTTCAGAAACAACACTATGAGTAAGAAGCATATCCCAAACTGAAGCTGAGCCAAAAGTTTTACACAGAGAACTTCAAATTCAAGGCTCATGGAAACATGTGTTGATATTTTCACCCCTCCCATTGTGAGAGTCTGGTGATCATATGTTTTGAGAAAGGAGGGGGCAGACACTGCTCTTTCTCTCTTCCGTCCCTGACTGCCTGACTCTGTGTTGGAAAGAGTCTTATCTTTGTTATGATAAGATGGGCTGCATGAGGGCTGACTCTCTCATGCACGTCTTCTGTGTATATAGTAGCTGTTAGAAATAAAAGGAGATATGCTTTCATAACCTCTACAGCTAGTTTCCACATTATTTATACTCTGCTAGAGTCTGGTGCTCACAATGAGCTGTTGTGAGTCCAATGCACCAGGACCTGTTCTCCAGGACTGGAAGTTTGGTGAAGGTGCTCCTGTCGCCTAGCCCAGTCGGGGCAGAACCAGTTGCAGGCACATCGGTTGTTAGACTCAGATGCTGCACGTTGGTTAACAGGCTTACTGACAGCATGAATGGGGAGTCACTTTCCCCATCAATTTGGAGAGCGGGGACTGGCCAGAGGTGAAATTGACTTTATGGGCTGGACCATCTCTTTCTCAAAATCCCTCTGGTGCATCAGTATAAGATGATGTTGCTTCACTCTGATTGGGGCTTCTGGAAATTTGGTCTCTGTGAGCCGATCATGTTTTTTATATATTAATTATATTATTATTATTATTATTATTATTATTATTATTATTATTATTATTATTATTATTATTATTATTATTATTATTATTATTATTATTATTATTATTATTATTCAAATTTCTATCCAGCCCTCTTTCCTCCCAAGAGATTCCAGGATGGCAAACAAACAAAGGAGCATAATGAAACCATGAAAGATAGAATGAAAACACATTTAAAACATTTAAAGATGGTGACACACTGCCCCAGCTACTAATTCCAAGGTTGCCAGGAACTGTCTCTTTTTAGCCAGGGTGAACAGGAACACTTTACATTTCCTCCTGAAAGTTAACAATTAAGGAGACAGATGTACTTCATCAGAAGGAGCATTCCACAGATGGGAAAACCACGAGCTAGAAGGTCACTTCTTCTGGGAATCAGGGCCCTAAGTGCCTCTCCTCCTTCGGCCTGCTTCCAGAAGTTACTGCTATGTGAGGTTTTTTTTCACTGTCCCAAGTGAAGTAACTGAAGCAGATTCTTCTTGTGCTTCAGTGCAGCAGTAGCCAACATGGTGCCCTCCAGAAGCAGTGGACTACAATTCCCATCAGCCCCCAGCTGGCAGGGCGGGTGGTCCAGGATGATGGGAGTTGTAGTCTAAAATATCACCTCCCGCTTCTTTAAAAAAACCTCAGTAAACCAGGAGGCCCTTCTGGGACATTTTCAACCCTGTTCAACATTTTCAACCCTGTTCAACATTTTTCACCCCAGACCCTTTCTTTTTTCAGGACCAGGACACATGTCAAAAGCTAAAAGGAACCATCACTGAATGCAATGCCTCAGTTTTCACCTTGACATAATTCCAGTGTAATTGTTTATTAATCACTTCCAATAACAATAATTTCCAAAGTGGTTTTAAAAGAATGGATAAAAATACATTAATTGGCATTTAAAACTATAGGGTTGCATTCAACCCAATCTTTGCATGCGCAGACTGACTTTCAGGGATGCAACTGAAGTTCTTCTCCCTCTCATTGCCCTAAAGCCCCCAATATTGCCCCCCCCCCCAAAAAAAATGCTGCAGGAGGTTGGGGAGATCACCTAGAGTAGATTGGGAAGGAGTGTCCAGAGGGAGAACAGATATGTAACATTTTGTTGCAGTCATGGAAATTGTTCCATGCGCACAACAATTTTGTGGATACAGCTCACTGTCAGAGTAAAATTTCTCCAAGAAAAAAAACACTATTGGTAGGCTTTTGAGAAACTAGCAATATAAAATATTCAATTTAGTACTTTTAAAATGGCAATTATGAGAAGGCCATGGTGTGTGGGGTTGCCTTTTGCAGAAAGAGTAGAGTTGTTACTCCTGAAGGCGGTTGACTTAAGGGCAGGATTTATTTTCTTAAAGGAAATGGGAAATATCTGGCAATGAACTGGAAACGTTTGAGGCAATTTCCCTCTACCTTTCCCCTCAGATGTGTGTGTGATGAAGATGCACCGTGGATTGTTTGCCGCCATGAGAGCGGAGGCTGAGGATGGATCCTAAACTGTACTTCTGTATCAAGAAAAGATGACAGGAGAAATCAATAAAAAGGGAATTGCTTGTCTTGTTTTTGCTTTCTTCCCTTCCTATTATTTTCTTTATTTCCCCCCCTCTCCCCCCAGAAAATAATACTCAGAGAAAATATGATAACGTATCTTGAAAGGAGGTCAGCCAGGGCAAGTTTAACTGAACAGAGGCATAGAGGAAACAAAGGGCATGACTAATCCAAGGATTCCTTTATGGCCGGGTCTCTCCAGCTCCTTGATGTTGCCGGATTGGATTCAAGCAAAACCGATTGTGGAGATTGCATTTTGTTTACTTCGCCTGCGCCACAGCAGGGGGCTCATCACCATTAAGTTAGCAGAGGTTCCTTGGTCAACAGAGCAGACCTGCATGTTGGGAATATGTATTTTCCATCCGAACCTGCTTGAAATCCCATGGTGTTTTGGGACAACCTGAAAGAAACATCAAGATAAATAAATAACATCAAGCCACCCTTTCCTCCAGGACTCTCCTTCAGTCAGACCCCCCCCACACACACAAAACCATGCCTATCACCAGCCATGCTTGGGCACCTCCTTCACAATTTTTGCCTGCCTGGAATGTGTCCTTGAACCTTGTTAATGCCTCTTGCTTACCCTTCTGGAGAATAGAGAGGTGTATTTGTGTTGTTGTTGTTCAGTCGTTCAGTCGTGTCCGACTCTTCGTCACCCCATGGACCAGAGCACACCAGGCACCTCTATCCTCCACTGCCTCCTGCAGTTTGGCCAAACTCATGCCAGTCGCTTTGAGAACATTGTCCAACCATCTCATCCTCTGTCGTCCCCTTCTCCTTGTGCCCTCCATCTTTCCCAACATCAGGGTCTTTTCCAGGGAGTCTTCTCTTCTCATGAGGTGGCCAAAGTACTGTATTTGTGTAGAAACCTTCAAATTCTGCATGGCTAGGATATACCATGCTCAGACATTGTTCCACCTCCTTTTGCCTCTGGCCCCATCTGCCACCAACATGTGGTCCCCAGAAGGTTCTGTGTGTGGGAATGTGCCCCTCAGCTGGAAAATGTTCCCCACTCCTGATTTAGGTGTCCATAGATCTGGGGGAATTCATAATGTCCCACCTTCTGGTATCCAAAAAGCTGAGCTGCAAGTATTATTTTCCACAAGCATCTGTAGCAAAAGAGAAATTTAGAATTTGAAGCTCCTTCTTTAGAATTTTGAAGCTCCGGAGGCAAGGTAAACGGCGTTTCTGTGCGCTGCTCTGGTTCGCCAGAAGCGGATTAGTCATGTTGGCCACATGACCCGGAAGCTGTATGCCAGCTCCCTAGGCCAATAAAGCGAGATGAGCACCGCAACCCCAGAGTCGTCCGTGACTGGACCTAATGGTCAGGGGTCCATTTACCTCTGAAGAAGAAGAAGAAGAAGAAGAAGAAGAAGAAGAAGAAGAAGAAGAAGAAGAAGAAGAAGAAGTAGTAGTAAGCTGGCCAAAATTTACGAACAGAAATCCAACTTATGCTGGAAAAGTGGGAAAGTGGAAGGAACACTGTTCCACAGCTGGTGGACCTGCAAAAAATCCAAGGCCTACTGGGGTATGATTCATGAAGAACTAAAAAAAAAAAAAATCTATACAAAAGAAACCAGAGGCATATTTATTAGGCTTATTGGGGAAAGATATACCACAGAAAAAGAGAGGAATTTTCTTACGTTATATGCCACAGCAGCTGCCAGGATAACTTTTGCCAGCAAATGGAAGAGTGAGGCAATACCTTTAAAAGATGATTGGCTGTGTAAACTAAGCGAGTTCCTAGAAATGGCAAAGCTGACTGCCTATATCAGAATGCAGACAAACCAAAAACTTAGACTAGAATGGCAGTGCTTTGAAGAATATATGGATAAATATTGTTCTCAAAAGAATGTGTTGATATGTTTAAATAAAAGGAGTAAAGTGGAAAAAACAACATTATCTAGGAATGTTATAAAGAGATAAAACTTCAAAATTTAAAGAGTGCAAGGATCATATAGAATTTAAAAAATAAGGAAGTTGTGGTGTGGTGGAGGGAGGTTGAGGGGTGTGGTGGTGGGAGGGGAATGGGGGGAGGATTTATGTTTGTGTAATAGTGTGTTTTTGTGTGCTTTTGTTTTGGTAGAATGTACTTTTTCTTTTTCTTTTTTGTATTAATAAAACTCTATAATATTTAAAAATTAAAGAAGAAGAAGAAGAAGAAGAAGAAGTTCTGAAGTCAACAGTGACTCAACATTAACAAGAGTATTGACTAAAGTTGAACACGAATTTGATTCTCTTTTGGGAGCAGAAGAGGAAAGAAACAAGGAAACAGCTAGATTTAAGGTATTAAGGGGACAGTGCTGAGAAGAAGAAGAAATTATTGAGAAATGAACAATGGTCAGATCACTATCTGACTACAATGGACACAATACAGTCCACAGATTATTAACAGAAATTCCACAAATCCATTTAAATATAAAATTAAACATATGATGTAATGTAATAATAGAGGACAAGTAGGGCTCTTGTAATGTGGACCCAGTACTGTCCACCTTTACTTTCAGTTGCATTCTTCTTCTTCTTCTTTCTTGGGAATAAGCCCTATTGTAAACCATGAGACTTACTTCTGAGTAGACATGTGTAGGATTGTGTTTTCATCCTCTGGCTTTCGCTGTGTTTCAACACAGTTTGAGGATCAAAAAAATTGCTTCTAAACTATCTATTTCTTTGTTCGTGTACCAGTGAATGCAAAAACAGGTCTCTAAGCAGCTTACAAGCATAAAAACCAATTATGGAAGCATTAAAATATAAACATTTATAATTTCAAAAATGTAATAAAACAGTTCCATTTAAACATTAATATACAGACTTTCATAATTTAAATATGCAATAAATTTTTTTATTAAAAAGTACAGTGATTAAAAAGGGAGGCTCAGGTCCAGAGATCAAAGGAATCCCTGGTAAACAGTTGCATCATCGAAAGCCGACGGAATGCTAATACAGATGGGGCCTCCCATATTTCAGCAGGGAGTGCATCCCATAATACTGGTGCCATGGATGGGAAAGCTATTTTTACATATATATTTCAAAATGTAAATTTGGAGAGAATATATACTTTAAAACATGTATTTTTTATTTGGAGAGAAAATACAATTAAAATACATATATAAATAGGTTTTGTGCTGACTTTTTTTTTAAAAAAAGATATTGATGCAGAAATTAATTTGAAACACCCACCTTATGAAATGATCTCTCTTTGGAGGTCTGGCAGGCACCTACAGCACTGGTATTTCACCGCTTATTAAAAACTCATCTGTTTACTCAGGCATTATTAAGGCATTAATTCTTCATAACAGCATTTAATAAGCCAGGGTATTTTTTTGTGTGTATTTTAGTTCATTGTAAATCACCCTGTAATCATTCTGGTGAAAGGTGACATAGAAACTGGTTTAAATAAATAGGATGGGAATACGGGTGAGCAAATGCAAAAGTGCCAAAGACCATAGATAGATTGGTTTGTCCAACCAGAACCAGAACTCTATGGGGCAAAGTACACATCGCTTGTAAAAGAAGAAGAAGAAGAGTTTGGATTTGATATCCCGCTTTATCACCACCTGAAGGAGTCTCAAAGCGGCTAACGTTCTCCTTTCCCTTCCTCCCCCACAACAAACACTCTGTGAGGTGAGTGGGGTTGTGAGGTTTGGCGCTTTCAGGGTTAAATAAGCTCAACAGTACGCCCCTCCCACAGGGAAGATGTGTCACAATATCTGGGTATCTGCTGTATGCGAAGCCTATGTGATTTATGTGACGCACTGTTTATTGTGAGTCCTACTTTCAGTTTTGACCGGAGCGGAGCGGAGGTGTCCTCTGTGAGCCCCGGAAAGAATGTCTGTGATTTATGCTTGTAAATAAAGCATGCTTTACTTGAAACAAGCTAGACTGTGTGGGAGTTTATTTGCCGGCAAGAAAGGCACACATACCGTTGCGCAAGAATAAGTTTGAACAACTCTGCAAAAGCACTGGAGAAGCAGGGAAACGCAGCAGAAGTGTAGCTGGACACCACTCCAAGTGCTATACTGGTTTGGAGGCTTTTCCAGTTAAAACCAAAAGCCCCAACAGGGGTTGAGAGACTTCAAAGAGTTGTGACTAGCCCAAGGTCACCCAGCAGCTGCATGTGGAGGAGTGGAGACGCGAACCCGGTTCCCCAGATTACGAGTCTACCGCTCTTAACCACTACACCACACTGGCCTATTATACTCTTTTTCAATGAAAAGCATTCTCGGAAGGCTGCATTGCTGATCAGAGGAGCAGTAGGGACAGGTAACTCTTTCCCTCATTGACTGATTGCATGTTTCCAAGATTAAGTATGCATCTGATTCCCTGTAGAAGGGGAAGTTGCTTGGGATATATGTGCTTTCAATTGGAAAATCAGCCATTTGGGAAAGAACTAAGCACATATTCGTCCACACACACACAAATTGGCTCCCAGCCAATCAGGATCAAGCACAGCCTTCTGCCAGCTCATCAGTGCTATGCCGTAGACCCGACAGAGCCAGTCTTTCTGTTCTAAAGAGGAATAATATGTGAGTCAACAATGCAGTATGTGCATTCCAGAACACAGTGAATTCTGCCCCTTAAATCCACTTTACTGCTTTCTGTATTATCAGTGCGATTCTATAGAAATGTTTCCTTTTCTCCTTCAGAATGTATATTTTAATAAAGCCATTGACATCATGCTCTCCACTCTAAACCGCAATCTCCTATTTTTTTTCCATTGGATAGCTCATATATTGCATCAGTTCCTCCACTCCCCAATCACTGACTTCTTCCCTGGTCTAGTTTAGGAGATTCGCCTTTTGAAAGCAGGCAGCAACAAGATTAGACTGAGAAATTCAAGGCACTCGTTTCCTAAAGTTAGGGTCTGCATGAAAGGAATTCCCATTTGACACAGGGTCATGCTGGATGCGCAAGCAACCCAAGCCTCGGCTCTGAAAACATCAAAGACTTCAAACAAGCCAATAAGAAGGGAACAAACAAAAAACAATGTGTAAATTGAGACTCCCTGGGAGGTTTGTAAAAATAAAAATAAAAATCAATGTTTTTTCCATTTGAAATAATGTCTCCCTCTTTTTTCAGGCTTCTCTCCTGAGAATATTGGAAATAAAGGAAGGGGGTGAGAAAAAGATGTTTTGTAAGAAAAAGAATTCAGCAGGAGGTTAAACCAGTTCTTATATCCTTTCCATTGAGGGCAGCATTTCCATAAGCAAATGGTGCTATCCAGCACAGGCTTACTCCAAGTGGAAAAGGGAGTTTGGTCCAAAGTGCGCTGGAGTGAACCAGTGCCTGGGAAGTTCATTTTTAAAAGGAACCAGTTCTAGCTATAGTTCCTCCTGTCCCAAATGGAACTAGTTCTGGTTCAAGTGCTTCCTTTTACAAAGTGAACTACGGTAGTTCATAAAAATGAAATGCTCACATATATATCAGAATGTTACAAGCTCCTGTAGTCAGGGGTGTAACTAGCTGCCCTTGGAGCAGGAAGGGCAGGGTGATCCACCCACGGGGGAGGGGTGATTCACCCAGGGGGGCACAGTGGCGATCCACCCATGGAGTCCGCCTGGGAGACGCAAGTCCCACGCTGCCATTTCGGGCAGCACGGAGTCCGGAGCCACCGTGTCACTCCCAGGAGAGACGCGTGGCTCGGGCACGCTGCAGGTCATGCCCCACAATAAGTGCCACCCCCCATGGTGTACCATTTTGTCACACACTCAGGGGTGACACCCAGGACAGGCCATTCCCCCGCACCCCCTGCACCCCCCTTCATACACCCCTGCCTGTGGTGAAGTGTAGGGTCCAAATGTAAATCATAATAAGGTTTCTGACAGGCTGAACATCTACAGGTGGAGCATTCCCTATAATTTTATTTCCATACTTGAAGAGGCTTACTTTGTTTAATTTGTACCACACACACAGCCATTAAAGAAACAAGGCATCATTTGCTAGTGTTGTGTAGTGGTTAAGAGCGGTAGACTCGTTATCTGGGGAACCGGGTTCGCGTCTCCACTCCTCCACATGCAGCTGCTGGGTGACCTTGGGCTAGTCACACTTCTCTGAAGTCTCTCAGCCTCACTCACCTCACAGAGTGTTTGTTGTGGGGAAGGAAGAGAAAGGAGAATGTTAGCCGCTTTGAGACTCCTTTGGGTAGTGAAAAGCGGGATATCAAATCCAAACTCCTCCTCCTCCTCCTCCTCCTCCTCCTCCTCCTCCTCTTCTTCTTCTTCTTCTTCTTCTTCTTCTTCTTCTTCTTCTTCTGTATTTCTTGCTGCAAGCTGCCCTTGTGGGATGAGAGGAAAACTCTTTACCAGGGAATGCAAAGGAGATGCCTCATTTTCCTCCCTTTTGATTGCTTAGCAGCAGTGGTAGGCAGAGCAAAGCTATGTGTTTGAAGCCGGTGGAACTGGCACTGGTTAAAATTAAGATAGCATAAATCACCCCTATTGAAACTCTGTTCAGGAGTGGGGTTATTGTCAGCTGAACTGGCCTAAGCCTGGCAGAGGGAAAACAAACCCTTTTTTTTTTTTTAAAGAGCTTTACTTACACCACTCTTTTCTGCCAGTGTAAGTTCCACCAAGTTGCCAGGTCATGTGACTGAACCGAATGGAGTTATGATCCAGTGTAAGTCTCTTGTGCCCAGTTTTTCCCTCACCACACTGCAGTTGGCCCATTTTCCAGGGTTTATGCTGGTGTAAGATCCACCAGTCTTGTCTCAGTTGACTGAACCCTGGTTTCACTGAGATGCAGGTGTTACACTGGTGTTGCATTCGCTGAACTGGAACATGGGCTTATTCAGGTATAGTTTGGCTGAACCAGGAACTGGTTGGCTGAGCCAGAGATGTGACAGATCCAACCTCTTACTGGCAGGACTTTTTCCCCAGCTGGAACTCACTGAAACTCAGTTCCAGCACCCCTCAGGTGGGCACCATTGCCATTCTAAGAGAATGAGGGAGGTGTTCATGCTTAGTTCCGGCATCTCTTTTTCTAGAAAAACAGCACTGGACAGATCTTTACTCTCTTGTCCCAAAAGATATTGTGTTTAGATTGTCCCTTAAGTCCATAGCAATGGCATTAGCCATGCCTGCATAATAAGCCTTAAAATGTTGCCTCCACATTTTGCTTTCTAACTTTCTAATAGATGTCTGATTAAGTTACTTAAAAACAGAAAGTTAAAAATTCATCAGTGTTTTAGTGCACTTTACTCATAACAGACACCAGTTTGGAAAACAATTTCCTTTAACGCAATGAATCTTTGTATGATTACTTTATATGCATTCTTATGCACACTTTCCCCTAACAAACAGACTTCTGATTAGAGAACTGTACTGCAAAATTCAAAGAAGTGGGACTTTTGAAGGGCAGCTGAATTTTGATTCATGTGTTTTTCAGAAAGTGTGAATTAGCTGGGTTCGCACTAAAATGTGATTTAATACCCCCCCATCCCTAAGGAGGACATGGATCAAAAGAGGTAATCCAAGGTCATTAACAGAACATAGTAAAATTAAAAATGTAAAGGACCCCTGGATGGTTAAGTCCAGTCAAAGGCAACTATGGGGTTGTGGTGCTCATCTCACTTCAGGCCGAGGAAGCCGGCATTTGTGCACAGGCAGCTTTCTGGATCATGTGGCCAGCATGACTAAACCGCTTCTGGTGCGACAGAACACCATGATGGGAGCCAGAGCACATGGAAATGCCATTTACCTTCACACCGCAGCGGTACCTATTTATCTACTTGCACTGGTATGCTGGGTTGCCAGAAGCTGGAATAGCGTGCCGGGAGCTCACCCCATCACACAGATTTGAAATGCCAACCTCCCGATTGGCAAGCCCAAGAGGCTCAGTGGTTTAGACCACAGCGTCACCCAAATCCCCCTAACAGAACATAGCATAAAGAGTCATTAAACTGACTGGTGTGCGTGTGGGAATGGATGTGGAAGCTGTGCAGTAAAGGCTAAAGCTAACATCCTGCCTAACCAACCGATCTAGGACCAGGGAATCAGTGATTTTAACTCTCACCTGAGCCATGAAATGCCTAAGTGGCCTTAGGCATGCACCATCACTTCTCTATCTGCAATATACAGAAGGTAATAACAGTAGGCATTACGTAGGGTGAGGTGGCCTAACTCCAAGGGACGATGCGTTCCTGCCTATGCAAAGAGGACACCTTCGAAATGTGACTCTGAATACCCCAGCTTCCATAATGTTCCTTTCTCTGCAGTGAGGCTTGGTTTTGCTAACGAAACCTTATTCCTTTCCTCACCCCCTCCCATCTCTCTCTCTCTCTCTCTCTCTGCCACTTTGCAAGGAAATGTTCGGTTCCAAGCGTTTCGTTTTTTGATCACAAATGTCAGCCTTGCCAACACTGCCAAGTAGAAACTGAAGAAACCGAGAAGCTTCTTTTTGCTTTCCATTTCCCTTTTGACATTGTGACTTTCCGACTGAAATCAGAAACCATGTGGGAATGACCTTACTCGAGTAGAACCGGCTGGCAAACCTGAGCCAGGTGCAAGGCGCATGCATTAATTTACAAGGCCCTTAACCATTTGGATCCAGGTGGCTCGAGGCCTTCCCAATCCCTCATATCCCAGTCCATTCTCAGGTGTCTTTGAGGGAATCACTGTTAGTGGTTCCTCCATGATTCAGTGCATGATTTGCACCCACCAGGAGCTGTGCTTTCAGGATTAGGTGCATATTTTTCCAGTTGAGGTCAGACAGGCCTCCTCCTTGTTGAGCTTCGGGAGGCTACTGAATACTTAAAAAAAAAAATAATAATCCATTAGGCATTTTAATTGGAATCTGATTTTTCAGTTCCAACTGAATTCTGACCTTATTTGTGTTGTATTTCTTCTACACCATTTAGAGGCAATGGTAGTTAAGTGGTATAGAAAGAAAGAAAGAAAGAAAGAAAGAAAGAAAGAAAGAAAGAAAGAAAGAAAGAAAGAAAGAAAGAAAGAAAGAAAGAAAGAATACTGTCACCTCACACCACTAGAGGGAGAAACATAAAGAGCATTGAGAAATCCAGTGCTAAAATGGGTCTGTTGTGATATCACAGCATTTGTGGCCGTCTCCTGCTTTCAGCATCTAGCTGCTTCTGCTTGTCATCGTTTCTGTAGTTTACTGAGATTTTTTCATTATCTATATCAGAGCTGGGACCAAATGCGGCCCTCCAGACCTAGTTATGTGGCCCTCAGGACTCTTTCTCAGATCAAATTATCTAACCAGGTTACACCTTTCACTGCTCCTGCTCTCACCTGTCTCGTGTGCTTTGGCCTGGCTGCAATGTGTCCTTCCACTGCGATAATGCCTCTTGCCTGCCTGGCTGGAGAAGGGATGGATGCCAGTGTAAAGAAACCTTTTCACCTTTGCATGACTGGAATATATCCTCCTCAACAATAGCAAAAGCCACATTTGCTGCTTTTCCAGGTTCTTCCCCTACCCCCAGGAGGGAATGTGGCCCTTGGGTTGAGAAAAATATTCCCTACCTTTATCAATAACAATAACAATAAATTATGAGAGAAATGGAAAAGAAGAGGCTGTTCCAATTTTAGTCATACCTTTTTTTAAAAAAGGCATATCATCTTTTTGGGTAAAAGAAGTAAAAGAAGAAGAAGCTGTCAGGAAGAAAAGAAGTTTGCAATAATTAAATTATGCCCCTGTCATAACAGTTTTGGAGCTCTGTAGAATTATTGAAAATCCAGCCTTCCCTTTTTATCGAGTTAAGTAGGAAGATTGGGGAAAAGGCAGAAGAAGAGAAATGTGGGGGAAGAGCAGAAGAGGGGATCAGAGGGCAAGGAGATAGATCACTGATGGAGAGCCTATGCTTTGTCCAGAAAAAAAGTTCATAGAATCATAAAGTTGGAAGAGACCACAAGGGCCATCCAGTCCAACCCCCTGCCAAGCAGGAAACACCATCAAAGCATTCCTGACAGATGGCTGTCAAGCCTCCGCTTAAAGACCTCCAAAGAAGGAGACTCCACCACACTCCTTGGTAGCAAATTCTACTGCCGAACAGCTCTCACTGTCAGGAAGTTCTTCCTAATGTTTAGGTGGAATCTTCTTTCTTGTAGTTTGAATCCATTGCCCCAAGTTCCAGGTTTAATCACCAGAATCCCTCCAGCAAAATGCACCAGGTGATGGAAAATAATTTTCCCTCCCTCAAAGTGACTTTAGCATGGTCTTTTCCAGTTGCAACAGGGTAGGACTCAGGGTAGGACAGGCATAAGGAGAGCCTGCTGGATCAGGCCAATGGCCCCTCTAGTCCAGCATCCTGTTCTCACAGTGGCCAACCAGATGCCTGTGTGGGAAACCCACAACCACAACCTAGGCAGAAGAGCACTCTCTTCTCCTGTGGCTTCCAGCAACTGGAAACATAGCCATCATGGCCAGCAGCCACTGATAGACTGACCCTCCACGAATTTGTCTTATCCTCTTTCAAAGCCATCCCAGTTGGTGGCCATCATTACCTTTCCTGAGAGCAACTTCCATAGTTTAACTATCTGCCATGTGCAGAAGTACTTTCTTTTGTCTGTCCTGAATCTTCCAACATTCAGCTTCATTGGGTGATCCCCATTAAGAGGAAGGGAGAAAACCTTCTCTCCACATCAACTTTCTCCACATCACACACAATTGTGCATACCTCCATCATGCCCAACCCCTTTAATCATCTCTTCTTCCACACTGATGTTCCCACCACGCAAATGTAACTCTTCCTCAAGAGAGATTTCCTCCCCCCCAAAAGTGCTTCCAGGTTGTAAAATTGACTGTTTCAATTCCTTTCCTTCCCGCACACATCTCCTCCCGCAATGATGAGCGTTCGTCTAGTATCTCTATTAGTTTTCCATTGTGTATATTAAAATACTCAGATGTCTTTACAGATGCGTAGACTTTGCAGATTGGTTTAAGTCAGCTGTGATTTAGGGTGGTCCCTGATACCATATTTGTGGTAGTATTAGAAGTGTGTATGTGTGAAATGCCTGTTGTCTTTGTCCATGGAGTTTTCTTGGCAGGGATACTGGAGTGGCTTGCCAGTTCCTTCTCCAGGTGGATCACGTTTGGTCCAAACTCTCCACTATGACCTGTCCATCTTGACCTGTCCATAGCTTCAAGCCCCTTCGCCACGACAAGGCAGTGATCCATGAAGGAGTTTGGCCAAACTGCGAGAGGCAGTGAAGGATAGGCGTGCCTGGCGTGCTCTGATCCATGGGGTCACGAAGAGTCGGACACGACTGAACGACTGAACAACAAACAACACGTGTGAAATAAAGAGCACTGGGATTTGATCCAGACAGGGGCATAAGAAGGGGGTGTGAGGGCTGCGGTCTGCCCCGGGTATCATTCCTGAGGGGGTGTCAAAATGGCACACCGCAGGGGGCAGCACTTACTGTGGGACCTGGCCTGCAGCGCACCCGAGCCACACGTTTCTCCTGGGAGTGATGCAGTGGCTCGGGGCCCTGCACTGCCCGAAATGGCAGCGTGGGGCTTGCGTCTGCCAGCTGTGGGCAGCTCACTGTGCCGCCCCCCACCCCGGGCGGATTGCCGCAGTGCCCCCGTGTTCGGTTCGCCCTGCCCCCGCAGCTCCCAGTGCCAGAGCAGCTAGCTATGGCCCTGGATCCAGAGCAATGTAGCTAAATCACCAGATCACCTCCGATGGGCTCTATCAAGCATGGGCTGATATAATTGCTCAAGTGGGCATCTCACTTGGATTAGCAGCTGTCATATATATAAATTTTACAAAATCAGCCTGCAAATATATGTAAATCAAATGCATTATCTCATCAGAGTGAACATCGCTATCAAAAGACAAGTGACAAGTCTCACTGAAGCCCCCCTACTGAGTGCATATTCTGTCATTCAGCAACTTGTTCAAAGTCCTGTATTTTCCATTTCCTTTGCAAACTTTTGATGATCCTCTCACTCAGTCTGGTTCCAACACCTTCTCACTTCTTTAGTGAAATTCTGTGGCTCCTTCGTTTCTCTTTCCACCTCTGCAAAGCTCCCCACTTCATGTCCTTCTTGTAAAACTGCCACCTGTAAGGGCAGCCATTCCACACAGCCTATTCGTTCAGGAATATTTATCTCCAGCTCTATCTCATCTGTAGATAGATTATCTCTCTCTCACACACACACACAAACACACACACACACACACACACACACACACACACACCGGGTATGAATAATAAATACATATTAAAACTGCTGCTGCTGTTGTTATATCCTGTCCTCCCTCCCCAAGGGGACCATGGTGGCAAAAGCTGCCCCTCAGTGGCACTGTTTTGTAGCCTTGGTTGCAATACTTGCAGTTGTTGTTGTTGTTGTTTTAATCTGTTGCTATCTTGTTAGATCTCTCTGAGCATCTAAACCTTGGTTCCTCTTCAGCTGGAAGGGTCCACCAATATTTGGAGGTAAGAACAACTTTATTTGCACAATCTTCCCCAGTGGAGCAAGGGGGAGGGGCAACAAAATTGGGCACCATGATATTTGACAACAGTGAAACTGGCTTGGGATCCAGTGGATAATACCAGCCCAGCACCACAACAGCTGGAACAGACTGTTTTGGAGCCTTCTATTGGATAGTAAAGACACTTTCTGACCTTGGAAGTAGCAGCAGGAGAAGCTGGTGCCCACTGAGACTGGTAGAAGGTGTTCCAGTAGGTGGAGATAGAGCCAACAGCTGGTGGAGTCAACTAATTTTGGGCTTTCCCCCAGCCTCCTCCCTGCCAAATACCCTGCTGCACTGGATGTAAGGAAGAATGTAGGCTGCTGGAGACAAGATGAGTTTGGTGACATAATGCCACATTCATTCTAATGGACCAGCTTTGACTGGCTGTTGTTGCAGAGGGTGAGACACCCTCTGGCCTAGGCAGTACATGGCAACAGATCCCTCTTCTGCCACTTTCCCAATCCATCGGATGCTGACTGTGCAGGTAAAAAAGTGGGACATCCTCTCAAGGCATGTCTCATAGATTATGAATGTACTAAGAGTTTCAGGGTAATAGTTCCTGGCTCCAAATAAAAAGTGAGTATTATGAGCAGCAGAAATTCATATTATATGTATCACTGGTTTTGTATTCATCAGCATCTTTAGTTTCAGCTCAACTCTACGTAATAGCATTTCCAATCTGCAGTTCATCCAGAAAGACTTGTTAGAGTAACACAATAACTGGGTATCTCTCTGTGTGTGTTTGTGTGCTTAACGCTCTTTCCTGCGTCAGGCCAAAATTTCAGTGTTCTGTCAAAGCTGATCTAAATTAACAAACTAAAACAGGAAAGCTTTATTGCCCAAATAGTTTTTCTGTTCCCAGAATGATAAGGACATTATGACAGCTATTGATCTCCTAAGATGGCAGTGGGCATTGAAAGATGGATCTCCCCATTTCCTTTTTGTCCTCACCCTATTATTATCTGTATTGGGAATCTGTCGGGATGGTTGACACTAAAGCTCGGGCTGCTGATAAACAGATAGACCCTGTATATGTGGGAAGTAATGACTGATCAATGTATATTAAATAGCTATTAGGAGGGGGGAATATAATACTTTCTCAGCTTTCCCCTGCAGCAATATTTAATAGCCAATCTTGCCTCCCAGGTGCTTCCTGGGAATCTCCACCGCTTTCCCGACCCTCAATTAATTACTTTCATTTGAATGATGAGTATAGTTTTTTTCTCATGGGTGAGCTCTAAGTCAGAAGAGCCCCACTTGGAGAAGAGTAATTGTCAAACAATGTAACTTTGTATACTTGTTGTTTCTAATTAGATTCTTCTCCCTCTCCTTTTCATGCCTTACGCATGTTGAAAGCACATTTAGCAAATCAGAAATGTGCTTCAAGGGTGGCTGATGTGTAAATAAATACCAAGGTGAAAGCAGAAGATATAAGGTTGTGTTCAATGTAGCACTAAGCAAAAGTTTCAGTGGAATATTCTTCCCCCCTCCTTCCTCTGAATGCCTCCTGAATCTATTATGGGATTTGTCCTCCCAACCATCTGGAGCAGGTTTGAGGATGGTGCAGGAGGAGAGGAGGAAATCCCATTGCATTCACAGTAATCCTTACATTTTTTGTTGTTCAGTCGTTCAGTCGTGTCCGACTCTTCGTGACCCCATGGTCCAGAGCACACCAGGCACGCCTATCTTCCACTGCCTCCCGCAGTTTGGCCAAACTCATGCTAGTCACTTCGAGAACACTGTCCAACCATCTCGTCCTCTGTGTTCCCCTTTTCCTTGTGCCCTCCAACTTTCCCAACATCAGGGTCTTTCCTAGGGAGTCTTCTCTTCTCATGAGGTGGCCAGAGTACTGGAGCCTCAACTTCCGGATCTGTCCTTCCAGTGAGCTCTCAGGGCTGATTTCTTTAAGGATGGATAAGTTTGATTTTTTTGCAGTCCATGGGACTCTCAAGAGTCTCCTCCAGAATGCTGCAAACCCAAAAGTAGGTGTTCCAGTTTATGAACTTTGCTTTGGAAGCAGAACATGTTCCACTTCCTGTTCCATTTATAAATTGAGTTCCCTGCTGCTAAACAGAGGTTTCCTGTTGAGTCTGTCGACTGTTGAGTCCTGAGCACCCAGGCAACACAGAGGTGATATTTGGAGCTTTTCTTTTTGCTATTTTTTGCATTTTTGTTTGTGTTGCTTTTTCATTTTTATGACTGTGACTTGCTCTTTGTTTCATGCAACTGACTTGTGACTCTGGCTTGCGACTTCATTTTTGTGACTTGTTTTTGTGACTGTGTGGAACCCAGTTCAGCTACTGATTGATTGATTGATTGATTGTGTGCCTGCAGTAATGGATAACAGCCCCCCATCCAAACAATGACTATCACCAGTGCACGTGGGGGAGGGTTAATTTTTATCATCTGCAATACTGTCTTGTTTATTTTATAGTACAGTACATTGATTATTGCTTTCATTTTATGGATCAATGGTCTCATTAGATAGTAAAATTCATGTTAAATTGCTGTTTTAGGAGTTGTTTTTAAAAGTCTGGAACAGATTAATCCATTTTGCATTACTTTCTATGGGAAAGTGCGCCTTGGTTTTAGAACGCTTTGGTTTTGAAACAGACTTCCGGAACGGATTAAGTTTGGGAACCAAGGTACCACTGTAGTTGAAAACTGCCCATAGGCCACTTTAGACTGTCACTATTTTGTGAGAATGATTCAGTCGTATATCAGCATATTTAGGTCACACAATTCAAGTGAATTTGACACTCTTGTACACCATGCTAGCTTCTAAAAAACCCCCACAACTCTCCTTCACTGAACATTTTTAAACAGAGGTAGGATGGCCATCTTTCAGGGATTCTTTAGCTGCGATTCCTACATTGCAGGGAGTTGACTAGGTGACCCTCTGGGTCCCTTTCAACTCTACAATTCTATGAATCTATGAAAACAAAAGCAAAACAGCAGATTTTTATTTTTGCTGTAAGAAAAGTAATGGGGAAATGTCCTGGAATGCATGGGATAATGATGACATTGGGCAATGTCATATAACCTCTGTACAAACAAATAAAAAATAATGCTTAATAAGCAGCCGTGTCGAATAAACTCCATACAAATATGATGCAAACAAATCAGGACAAATGCACAATAAGCAGGTTGTCCGGGAGAGCCTATAATCTAGTTTACCAGTGTAAATGATCAGTTAATCAGCAACAAAACTCTCTTAGTGTAGGAGTGGAATCAATCAATCAAAATGTCTTTACCGCACAGTGAGAAAATTGCCTTACAATATATCAAAAATACCCAGACAAATCCGCAAAAATATGGTCCACCACTAAATCAAAAACACATTAACATGATCAATGCTATAGGAGTTAGAATTCCTTACATCGGCATGAAAGAGGAAAGGAAAACATGTTTCAGTCTTATCCTTTTCCAAACTCACAGAAACACAGCTGCACAGTTTTCCTCGTCGGTTAGCAAAAGAATGAAGTCAACATTTTGTAAATGCTAACCACTTTGGGCTCTTCTTAGTTTGTAAGAAAGAAAGATGAAATGGTACCCAATGGAGGGCCAACATTTTTTATGAAAAGGAGTCAATTGGACAAGGTAAATGAAGAAGACCACTCAATAATCTTTGTAATAATAGTGCTTTGGGGAAATGTTAAACTTTTCCTCTCCCTCTCTGTCAAATTAATTCCATGAAGGAACGATTTTGATGCATGCTCCTTCAAATGTCCTTCAGAGGATGAATAATGATGCTTGAATTTATTTTTGCTAATAGAGAAGAAAATGCTAATCTGCCCCCCCCCTAATAAATTAATTGCAGGGTGTGTGTTTTTCCCCCAATCCCTGTTGTATACTTGCAAAGTAATCCTGTTATTAAAATCTATTTATATTTTCCAGCTTTAGGTTGCATGGATTTCTTGCCTGCTGACAAAGCTACTCTCTTTCTTTTATTGCATTTTGATGGGTTTCCTTTTCCTGAACCTGATCTCTATCTCTTGATATAATGGCAACCACTCTGTCCCTCTCCTTTTTTTTGCAGAAGCCAAATGGCTCCCCCCCCCCTTCGATAAAATGAAAAGGTATTAATCACATTTACAGGTCTGACATCAGTCGTTGGCATGGCTGGGTATCAGCCAGGAGCAGCGTGCTCAGAAGGGCTCACTCAATAGCAGGATGCATTGTGGGTGTGGGAATGTTTAGGGAGGCAGAAGAAGATATATTGTTTGATAATACGCTTCCTAACTTGTGTTGTTGTTGTTGTTGTTCAGTCGTTCAGTCGTGTCCGACTCTTCGTGACCCCATGGACCAGAGCACACCAGGCACGCCTATCCTTCACTGCCTCCCGCAGTTTGGCCAAACTTGTGTTAGCAAGTTCTATATCTTAGCAGAGTTAAACATACCCTTTTAAATGCACAGCGGTTTGATTGTTGCAGGCTCGTCTGAGCCTCTCTCTATAAGATTCCTGGTTAGATCCATTCTTGTCCCTCTTAAAAAGAAATCACGACAATCTTATTAATGTCTATATAAAAGTAATTTACTCACATTCATTCAGTTCACAGTTGGATCCCTGAAGGCACACTTAGGTTACAAAAATATATGTGTACATGTGGAACTATCCCTTAAGGGAGTTAGTCCCAAATGACTGCCGACACGTGGAAAAACATAATGGAGAAGAGAGGAGCAAAAGAAGAATGTGTGCTCCTCTACCCAGATTAGGCCACACCAACAGGAAGTTTTATATAAATAAAAGTTTTATTATTATTATTATTACTTGTTATTATTCCTTTGTATGAAAATATAAAATAATGTAAAACCATTTTTGCGGGGGGGGGGGGAGAATCAATGGGGGGGTTGACAATAAATTTTCCGCACCGGGTACCACCTGACCTTCCCATGCCTGGGGGGGGGGTTGACTTTTTTTTTTGCCCCCGGGTACCAATTTACCTTGCTACGCTCCTGGGCTGGACCATTAGTGTCAGGAATGAGCCAGTTCCAAGCGAAGGTTTGCAGCCAACTGCAGAAAGCAGCCAGGAACAGAGAGGCTTAGATGTTAGTCAGGCAGGGGAGAGCCAGCAGGTGCAGACTTTGGCTCTTCCTGACCTTGACAGGCAGGCTGATGAGGCAGTAGCTGAGAGCAGGCTGGAACACAGCCAAAGCTCGCAGGAAGCACAAAGAGGCACGAACAGCCTCTCAGAACAGGAAGAGGTTGGAGTTGACCCACTCAGTCCAAAGAGTCGGCAAATGGGAGGGCTGTTAGAGAGGAAGCAAAACAAGAGACTTAAGTTCAATATCTTCTGTCATCGCCAGAAGCAGTCTTCAGAAGGGTCATCTTGAGTAATGATGCCGGAGGCTTGGTTGAAGCTGTCCGGAGCTATGTGTTTGTTTTTGCAATAAATCCTCCTTTTTAATTACCTACGCTTACTGTGTTCTCAAGTGGGGAACCTGGACTCCTGACAATTAGGTCCTCAGCCAGTCCCAACACCTACCTTTTTCTTTAGAATTAGTCCAGTAGATGGCACGGGCTGTCAGTTTTATCCTTCTTAGCGTCAGTGTTGACTTTCTAGGACTCAGCTGGGATGAGAATGGGGACAAAACCACAATTAGTTGGCTATGCCTGTTGTTGATTGTGGTTGCGCCTGTCATTGGCTCTAGCTCTGCCCATTATTGACCTTCTGGCATATGTCCCACAAGTCTCAACGGGCACCAGCCACCTCTCAGAGCAAGCCTGGGACTTCTCGGAAGCAAAACATCTGCTTTACGAGACCATCACACAGGCCTACTTTACCAGTGTGGTTGTAAGCATTCCTGGGATATGTCTTGTTAAAAAAAAATAAAAATTAAAAAAGCCCTGTGAAATTAAGTATTAATTAAGTATAAATGCAACAAAGTGTGATTCCATTTCTCTCCCCTGCCTCTGAGAGCTGCTCAGCTAAGTCACAATTTGAATACCAACAAAGTGGTCCCTCCTGACAGCCTGAGAATTTGACAAGTTGGCATAAAGTGCCTTCGCTGAATTGTTGGTCTTGTCATGTTATTTCTCCCCATAATGGGTATGACTCGAGTTGATAGTGACTCGAATGCCTAAAAATAGATGAACGGAAAATAGGCCTTTTTTCGAATCCATAGCCAGGAGGAGCTGGCATTTCTTATCACCTTGGCTCTCTATGCCATTACATGGTGTAATGTGATAGCTTAAAATAACTAAGTGCCAGTTTGGTGCCAAAAATATGAAGTGTCACTCAGTATTACAGGATCTGTTTCAGCAGGAAAAAAAGCTGGTATCACTTTCTCGGAGTAGCTTGCCTAGCAGAAATAATTTGAAGGGTTGCCCCAGATTGAATGCTTGCGAGGGACGAAAGCTCCTCCAACAATTACTATTCTAAACGTGGAATGAGATAAGCAATTGGGCCGTAGTATCTCCCCTTCTGCACTGGGATTAGTGTACAGAAGATGCTCTGCCCTGGTTTCCATTGACTCTGGGCTTTATGCAAGGTTCACAGGATGTGCATTTGTGACATTATGCTGACAACAGCCCCTTCTTTGTGTTTCTGCAAGAATTGTGTGTTTCCCTCCCCGGCGATGCAGCCTGATCTCCTGCAGAACACGCTGGCTTAAAAATGCATCATTGGTGCCGACATCCCCAGGGAAGCTCTGTATTGACACTCTTGGGTTCGACAGTGTGGGAGTACAGAATCTGCACTTATTCTTGCTTGCTTGCTCATGTTCTAATTTTTGTTGTTCCGGAACTCATTCATGCATATGATGAATCTACCGTTGTTTCAATGAGCTGGAACTTTCTGCTTGAGATGATGTCTCAGCAACTTGCTTCCCTGCTCAAATGCAGACAAAACGTTTTCTTGTTCAGACATCATGCATTCTCATGAGCATGGATTTTGCATGTCTCTGGAGAATGTACCACAGGAGAGATTGTTTCCTGGGCATTTGATTGGTTGCAATTGCTTTAAATAAGGCCTGGACTTCCTATTTGCTTACAAATTTGTTAGATTATTTGATAAATTTGTATCTTACCTTACCTTTTCACCAGAGTGCTCAAGGCAGCTTACTAAATACAGTAAAATGTAAAGGGGAAAAAAATCAAATCGTAAAAATGTGGGGGCAAAACAATAAAAACAGCCTGTTGAACAAATTACACAGGTAAAGTAAAGGTAAAGGTAATTCCCCTGGACAGTTAAGTCCAGTCAAACTTGACTATGGGGTGTGGTGTTCATCTCGCTCCAGGCCAAGGGAGCCAGTGTTTGTTTGCAGACAGCTCTTCCTGGTCATGTGGCCAGCATGACTAAATCGCTTCTGGTACAACGGAACACCGTGACTGTAGCCAGAGCGCAGGGAAACGCCGTTTACCTTCCTACCACAGCAGTACCTATTTATCTGCTTGCGCTGGTATACTTTCAAACTGCTAGGTTGGCAGGAGCTGGGGCAAAGCAATGGGAGCTCACCCCATCGCATGGATTCGAACTGCTAACCTTACAATCAGCAAGCCCAAGAGACTCAGTGGCTTAGACCACAGCGCCACCCGCGTCCCCACAATACTTACAATGGACGTAACAATCTGCTTATGAGTATCTTCTTTTTCTTCTTCTTCTTTGGCGATCACTCGTAGCCAAGTAAGATTGGCTTCCATAAACACGGTTTTAACAGTGAGTCCGTAAGTGATTGTGGAGGCCAGTTCTGGATCCACACGTCTTTCCACAGTGGGGACATAGGTTTCTGGGCAGGAGTCAATCATGGTGAGGGTTTGCCAAGCATGCCTTCCTCTTAGCACATTTCTCCCTTTCATCCTGAGTTCGAGCGTCTTCAAAGCTCATGACACCTTTGGTAAAGGCTGTTCTCCAATTGGAGCACTTGCAGGCCAGTGTTTCCCAGTTGTCAATGTTTATACTACATTTATTAAATAGTGGGTGGACATAGCAGACGACACAGTGATTCTCCAAGCAGCTCTGTTTATTCTCAGGCTGGAACGGGACTGAACTGAAGGGCTCAGCAGCCTGCTTACATAGAACTCAGCTACAAGCAACAGTCACAACTTTCTGTAGTTACCCAATCCCTAAACGTCACTTTCCATCCCTCATTTGCATGTGCGGACCTGAGTGAGAACTGCAACAGAATGAACTATATACACACACCCCTAGTGGCCTAGGGTGAGAACTTCAATACATAACAACATTTTGTTTGTGTGCTGGTGGAGAGTCCCCAGAGAAGAGGCAAGGGAGTCCTCCCTTGGTAAGAAGCTCCAAAGCTTGGGTGAAGCCACCAAGAAGGCCCTTCCTCAAGTTTCCACTGTATGGAATGTCTGTAGCAAAAACGAGTAACCCTATGTTTCTCCCCAGTACCTCCCCAGTAGTGTTCAGTCTTTTAAAAAGTGAGATATGATATTGCTTTAGCATTTGAGTGGTGTAGTCATTAGAGTGTTAGATTAGGGGCTGGGAAACCACGGTTCAAACCCCACTCAACCATAGATCTCACTGGGTGACCTTGGGCCTGTCACAACCTGACCTACTTCCTAGGGTGATTGTGTGGGTAAAATGAGAATTGTTAGACCACCCTTCAGCTCTTTTGAGGAAAGGCAGGATATAAATGTAATAATGATTGGGAGGAGAGGCTGGATTCATCCTTCTCTCTGTGTGTGTCAGACATATATCTCAAAGAGCAATGCAGAAACAATGCAGAAACCGACTTTCAATAAATACAAAGTGGCTTTATTTCTTACTGTTTATTTATTTGCACTTGCATATCACAGTGATGAACATTCAGGGTTCACGAGAAAGCTCACCATGCAAATGTAAAATAGATAGGAAACCAAAACCAGCTTCAGAACAAATGGCACAGAAATAAATGTAAAGGAAATTGCACAACGTTTTTTTAAACTTTTTTATTTTATTTAAAGAAAGCTAAAGTGAATTCTCAGCAGCTATCCAGTCCCAACACAGCTTTTCATCAGTAAGTGAGGAATTAGGGCCACACTAGATGTGATGTTAAATGTGCCTTTGCATTTAACATGCACATTTGGGTGCCAATTGGAGTTTTCCTCCCAATGCAAACAGCAGCTTCAAAGGAATGGATTTTTGTCAGGATCTCAGCAGGAGAAAGGAGGACTAAACTCCCCCTCCCCACCCACTGTGATTCCAACACTGTGATTCTCACAAACAACAGAGATGCTATTTGCATTTATTTAATTTTAAGGGGCACATTAAATGCAAACACACATTTAACATTATGTTTAGTTTGGTCCTGATAGGTGAGAGCAGCCCCTTTCACAATGTTTGTGGGCTCTTTGTGAAGAGGAGTGGTTGGAGCATCAGGCAAGGACTTACGAGACCTGGGTTCAAATCCTCACTTAGCCAGGAAGCTTGTTGGTCCCGTCACTGCTTCTCAGCCTAACCTCCCTCATGGGGTTGTTGTGAGGAAGGATCAAATGAGGAGGGAAATAACTGTGGGCCCTTCTTTGAGCTCCATTGGTGAAAAAAGTGCATAGAATAAAATTGCACAGGCTTGTGCGCTGGGGAAAGTTGCAGGGGCAATAGGTATGATCCTGATAACCTCTACACATTCAGCTGACATAATATCCAACCACATAAAAAGAAAGAGTGCTGTGTGCATGGACTGAGGGAGGAAGCTGGAGCAATGTGGATTCCTCAGCAATGTGAAATCTGATTTAGGGGTGGTGGCAATCTAATCTCTGTCTCCCCTTCCCGCAGTCCAGCAGTGGGACCATCTCTGCACCTGTAGCCCTGCCATGCAAGGCAGTAAGGACACATGCTGAAAAGTGAGCCTGGAGTTGGTGAAGCAGTTAGGATGGGATTGGGCCCAGTGCTGTCACATAATGACAACAGGGCCAGATTGGAATCCAGTGGATTGTCAGGACAGGTTTACTTTGCTGGGGTGGGAGGGCGGGTTTGCTGACTGCTACTAACAGGGATTACCGGTATGTTAGCAGCACACTTTGGACAGAAGGAAGGAGGAGCAAGTGGAGTGACACTCTGCAAGCGGCAAGCAGTGTAGAACCCTTTATCAGGAAGTTTTTAATGTATGATGTTTTTCTATGCTTAATATATGTTGTAAGCCACCCAGAGTGGCTTGAGAAACCCTGTCAGATGGGCAAATATTCACGTAAATATTATTTATATGAAGCTACCTTTGAAGGTGACCTGGAAACTACAATTAATCCAGAATGTGGCAGCTACACTGGTGACTGGGAGCAGCCGCCAAGACCACATAACACCAGTCCTGAAAGACCTACTTTGGCTTGCAGTACGTTTCCGAGCACAATTCAAAGTGTTGGTGCTGACCTTTAAAACCCTAAACGGCCTCGGCTCAGTATACCTGAAGGAGCGTCTCCACCCCATCATTCTGCCCGGACACTGAAGTACAGTTCTGAGGGCCTTCTGGCGGTTCCTTTACTGTGAGAAGTGAGGTTACAGGGAAACAGGCAGAGGGCCTTCTCGGTAGTGGCACCCTCCCTGTGGAACGCCCTCCCATCAGATGTCAAGGAAATAAACAACTATCTGACTTTTAGAAGACGTCTGAAGGCAGCCCTGCTTAGGGAAGTTTTTAAAGTTTGATGTTTTATCGTGTTTTTAATATTCTGTTAGGAGCCGCTCAGAGTGGCTGGGGAAACCCAGCCAGATGTGCAGGGTATAAATAAATTGTTGTTGTTGTTGTTGTTGCTGTTGTTAAACCAATGGACCCTGACAGGGGTGGGCAGAATATTACCTCCATGCACTCCCAAGAACCCAGCCCAAAGGGAGAGGTGGATGGACTGATTTGTCTGCTGATTATCTTAAAGATAATTATACATCCAGTTTATACTGCAAACAGGCTTAGTAGCATTGCGTGCGCAGCCACAGAGTTCCCCCTCCCAGCGCGGCTAACTGCTGAGTGGTAAAATGAATGGACACAACAACTGTCTGGGATTTAAATGGCCACAACTTTATTGACTTCAGATGTAGGAAGCTTTGGCATAGGAATTGGGCGTGCATCCCTCTCAGCCCCCCCCCCCCCCGGAACTAAGGCATGACAGGGTCTATACAGGGGTGAATCCACCGCAAAACACAGGTTTACGCAGATGGCCCCCAAGCGCTGAGGGAAGCTCTATGGCCCGCTAGCCCTACGCACTTAGATCTTTGGACAGAGACTTCCCTTCAGACCCCTCTAATGGGGTACCCTGTTAACGCCACCGCAGATAATGGGGTGAGCAAGACAGTAAGTGGCCATTCCTCACACGAGTTTGAGTCTCCTCCAGTTATCTTCAAGTCCACTTCACATGCCCTCCAAAAAATAACAAACGACAGATATATATGTGCACATAGCCAGACACTGTAAGCACATAACTACTGTTTTACACCCAAGAAAATGTATGGGAGTTCTCTTTCCCCTCCCCCCACCACTTCAAGATTTCCAACGTTTCCCTACCAGATGGTGGTACAAACTGGGGCGACCTTTTTATCTAGATTTCATTGCAGGCACTCAGATCAGTATTCATTATGTACGATGCATCTGTGGGAACGCTGGGGCAAAATCGAGATTGTAGTAGCCATTTATCTTCGTCATGAAGCCTGTGAAGTTCACTCTGGTTCTTACAATCTATTTGCTGAAGCATCAAGGACATCTGCCACTTTTATCCATCAGATAAGGACCAGCAATGGGAGCTGGAGGTGCAAAGCCAAACCAATTTAGATATTATTAACCTCAATTCAAGTTGACGGGGAAAAAATTGCAACCTGTTGGGCACTCTGGGGAATGAACTCAGTACTTCTTCCAAGGTTTGGACCAAGTAGTCCTCCTAGCTGTCCTTGAAGAGAAAGAACAGGAGATTGAATGTCACCCACCCTTTCTTTGAGAGCTTTTCATTTCATGGAAACGGCTATCTGTATTCTACTATTGCCTTTTCATCAGGTAAGAAGAATTCTGATTATTTCCCAGAGTGGCTAAGACTTTCTACTATCTATCCATCCACCCACTCAATTTATAATACACTCCACCCGAAAAGCTTTGTGGTTGTGCTATATTTAAAATGGATTAAAAAAATGGATCCACCCTGCAGAAATGAGTTTTCCCAAATTATCCCCTGTAGTCTCCAGAATCAACCATGGACATGATTCTGGTAATAGTTACTTGTCATTGTTCACACACACCCCTGAGCCAATACAGAGCCCTAGCTAGCATTTCAGAGTGCCCCCAACACCAGCCTGGCTGAGATCCGGGCCCTGAAATGACATGAGATGTTCTTTCCAATTTCTGCATTCAGCTCTAAGCCCTTTCCAAGGTTCAGAGTAGAATCACAGAATTGTAGAGTTGAAAGGGGCCCCAAGAGTCATTTAGTTCAACCCCTGCAAATGCAGGGATCTCAGCCAAAGCATCCATGACAGATGACAATCCAACCACTGCTTAAAAACTCCAAGGAAAGAGAGTCCACAACCTCCAGAGGGAGACGATTCCACCGTTGAACAGCTCTTAAGGTGAGAAAATTATTCCTGGTGTTTAGTCGGAATCTCCTTTCTTCTAACTTGAAGCCATTGGTTCGAGTCCTACCCTCCAGAGCTGGAGAAAACAAGCTTGCTCCATCTTCCATGTGACAGCCCTTGAGATATCTGAAGATTCTACTGCATAATTCTACGGGATACAACTTTTACCCATATCCCTTGGAACAGTAAGTGTATGTCTATTTGCTTTCTCTCTTTCTCACACACACTCAAAAAAATCCAAATGCACCCTTGGGCATAAAAACAGTCAGCGATCCCTGCAAACTTGCATGCTAGCTTAGATGGACCACAGAGTTGTTGTTTTTTTAATTATTTGTATATGCATATGCTTTGGCCTTTGGGGCTGCAAGATTTGAGTGACTGACAGAGGCAATGAATCTACCAAAGGTTTAATTACAAACTAAAAAGGGCCTTTCAATCAGTCTAGCAATCAGCATGGCTCACGACAACTCACGCTCCTCATATATGAAAGTACATCTTTCTGACATGGGAAACGATATCTGGCTGAAAGACATCACAGAGGGCATTAGAGGTTGGTTGCAGGTGTGAGAGTGTTGGCGGCAAGCCGTTTGGCCTCGAGGGACAGTTAGGCATTGGGTAAGGCTTTTTTTTACTGGGGGTGGGGAGCTCAACAAGGGTATCCTGTTAAAGGGATCCGGGGGTGTGGATCCTGTCCGAAGCACAGATGTGGACTAGGATCATGCCATAACCCCAACAGGGACCCCTTGGGGGAGCCCCTATTTGATATAAATCATAGGGCTCCCCCTTCTTGTTGTTTACCCTTAGTTTGACTCCCTGCAGATGGGATGGAGTCAAGATATAGCCTGGTTTCACCCAATGCCTAAGCCAAACCACTCACATCTGGAAGAAGAAGAAGAAGAAGAGGAGGAGGAGGAGGAGGAGGAGGAGGAGGAGGAGGAAGAGGGTTCTGCTTGCAGGGTTTCCCACAGTCATCTGGTTGGCCACTGTGGGAACAGGATGCTGGACTAAATGGGCTGTTGGCTTGATCTAGCAGGCTCTCCTTATGTTCTTATGGCACCCATTGTAGTAGTGGTAGCAGCGGCGGCAGCAGCATGCTCACTTGGGGGGGGGGGAGTCCATGTCAATCACGTTTGAATCCTAGGCACTCAGAGCTTGCTGGTTGCTTGGTAACTCTCCCCCCTCCCCTTTGTAGGAACACTTGAAAGTGTTTTCTGAAAAGAGCTTAAAAGCCGGCAGCAATTACAAGCAAGGCAAGGCAACTCTTTCCCTCTGAGAAACCAACATACAAACGGGTCCTACTAGTCTGTTAGCATTTCATTATGATTTAAATCCCCCTACCCCTCCTCCTCTCCTATACAAGTGGCAAAGTGTTGAGGTAATAGGCCTTTGAATGGGAGTTTTGGTTTGGTATCTTTTCTTTCTTTCTTTCCTTCTTTCGTCAACAGAAAGCTTCCACTTCCATCTGCAGTACTTGTTTTGAGAGAAACATCTGAACCGGAGGAAGAACAAAGGCAGTCTGTGCCAACCTGGTGCCCTCTAGATGCTTTGGACTACAACTCCCATCAGCCCCAGCTAGCTTAGCTGTATTGGCTGGGAATGATGGGAGCTGTAGGATGACCTCAGGGTAGAATCACAGAATCATAGAGTTGGAAGAGACCACAAGGGCCATCCAGTCCAATACCCTGCCAAGGTTGCCACCTTCGGTGGGTCAAAATACAGGACAGGTCGGGGGACTGGGGATTGCGGGGCTCATGACACCAAATCTTCTGCCCCTTGTGGAGGGGGGTCCTCACATTTGACCTCTTGCCTCCCTCACCATCCCAGCTCTGCTCTTGGCCAGGAGTAAACGGCTGGCTCCCATGGGCAACTTGAGCCACAGCTCCAGTTTCTTGGTGTTGGAAGAGACTCGAGTGCATACAAGAAGAAGGGAGAAGGAGAGGTCAGGAAGGAAGGAAGGAAGGAAGGAAGGAAGGAAGGAAGGAAGGAAGGAAGGAAGGAAGGAAGGAAGGAAGGAAGGAAAAATTATATTTAGAATCCATACAGGGCTGGTCTCCTTCATCCAGTCCTGAATCCATATGCAAAGAGATCTGGCCACATAAGGTTTTGCATACGGCATCCTGTCCCTCTCGGCATCTTCCAGATTTTGTTTTCTCCCTCATACCTTCATCTGCTGGATAATGAAATGTCAAACTGTGAGCTACAGGGTGGTCTTGGCGATTATTTATTTATTAAACCTTTCACGGACTTTTGCCTCCCATTGTGATGGTTTTAATTAGCCATGCAAGCCTTGAGTAATTTGGTTTCCATCCAGCTCTTGTGACTGTCAAAGGCCCTTGAAAAATGTCTCGAGAAAGAAGAATGCATAAAGGTAACCACCCAAGTTGCTCCATGTTGTCCCAGGGCCGGCTTCGGAAGAGGCCGATTTCTTCTTACACGGAGGTCGCTTGTGATATTTTGTGGCAACCTGAGAGCGGATTCTGAACTGACTCAGACCCACAGCTAAGAATAGAATGTGGCCTTTTCCATAGAGAAAAGAAGGTGTGAGATAGGGCCTCCCTGATGTATTAACTTTCCATGTGTGAGCTTTTGCAATCAGACACCCACATGCAAAAGAAAGCAGGTCTCCTTCACATCCAACAGCTGTGTGGGAGTAAGAAATCCAGCAACATCTGGAGTGGCAGGAGGGGAAGATGATATTCTGGACTAAGCCTCCTGGTGGTGGCAGCAGCATCACCATGTACCTGCATGGGAGGGTGAAACCCAGAGTGGTGGGAACGTTGGGTAGTTTGGGAACACTGGCAGAGCAAATCCATTACTCCCAATGGTGAACCTGAATCTTCCCAACTTCCCCAGCCCCCTGCACTGCCCCTTACTGTCCTGGTCTACAATAGTTCTGCCGCTACTAGGAGGCCACTCCTGTGCATGAGCTTTCTCCACTTTTCTTCATCTTCAAATAACTCAAGAGCTGTCACATGGAAGATGGAACAAACTTGTTTTCTCATGTTCTTTGGGGGGGGGGTAGGACCCAAACCAATGGCTTCAAGCTACAAGACAGGAGATTCCAACTAAACACCAGGAATAACTTTCTGACAGTTAAGAGCTGTTCAACAGTGGAATGGTTTCCCTCTGAAGGTTGTGGATTCTCCTTCCTTAGAGGTTTTTAAGCAGTGGTTGGATTACTATCTGTCATGGATGCTTTGGCTGCGATTCCTGCATTTGCAGGGGTTGAACTAGATGACTCTTGGGGTCCTTGTTAACCCTATGATTCACCTGGCCACCTGTCAGGGACCATGCTGAGGAGAGCTGCACTGAGGAGGAATGCTCCTGATCAGGATCCTGAATCTTCCCAGGAGCAGGGAAGTAGTATAGATTTGGAACAGTGGTTTGCAGAAGGACATAGTTCAGAAGGCAGAAGTTGGGAAGTACTGGGTGGGGAACAGCTAGGAGGAGGAGAACTGGGAGAGAGAGAGTTAACAGACTCATTGTCGCTGGAAAGCGTCCAGCCACTCAGCCCAAGGTCAAGGAGAGCAGATAAGGTGGCAGCACAGAAAGCACAGTGGTTGCGAGATCAGGTTTCAAGATGCTGTAGTGATGTGGGTGACTAGGGAGGAAGTGGGTGGACCCCTTCATTGGGAGCACCTTCATTCTGAGAAATGAATTCTTTGTTCTCTGTTGCACTGGCAAAGAAATGACGTGACGACAGGATGGTATCAACGGGAAGGCAACCCTGAGCCACACCCGAGGGCTCCCTTTTATTGGCAATCTCACACACTGGTTAATGATTAGTTCCACAGGAACAACTTCAAGGACCAAATAAGGAAACATATAACCCAATGGTGGTACATCCATACCATATAAGGACATGCTCCTACACAGGGCACCCCGGCAACACCCCAAAACTTCCCCACATGACATCTCCATTGTGCACGTGCTCATCCTCCATGCCTCTCTCTCATGCACCCCTCCCGTGCTCATCTTGTGACTTTCCACCAATCCTTTGTTTTGCTGTCCCGCTGATCTGTGTCTCCCATCCTGATGTTCCAGGGTCAGCATGGTTTGCCAGCGCTGTATTTCTAACCTTGGCAGAATCGACGTGGTTTGCCAGCGCCAATCTGGCCATATTCCCTACAGTTCTCTTGGTGAAATCATTTAAATTTCTAACTGGTAAGGTACTCCTTTGGCTTTGTTCTGCTTATCTGCTGCCAAAGGGGTGGGGGGTGGGGGAGGGGGAGGAAGCTGAGTCCCTGAAGCCTGACACCACCCAGCCCTCAAGCACTCTATAGTGCTACAGCCCTTTGAGAGAACTTTACCCCCTCCATTTGAATCTGTTCCCATTTTGGCAGGCATTGTCTCTTCTATGGTGGTCCAGTTGACTTTAGCTTTTTTCCAGATGCTTCCTGGGAGGCTAACAATCCTTTAGACGTCCATTGTTGTCATATATCCAATAATATCACTTTGTCCATTTGAAATAATTAATTGTCAGGGGGTGCCAGAAATGACCAGAAAACGCAGAGCAGTTACCCTAACCCATTAGCCCTTGAGTGGCTCCAGTCACCCTTCCCCTGAGTTACTGAGGGGTCACCAGGAGCCACAAGGATGAAATGGTATTTCGGTCAGGGCCATTAGCACACTTTGGGGATAATTACATAATGTAGTATTCCTCGGGATTTACTTCGGTGCCGTAATCATGTATGTGAAGTTCAGTGGTGGGAAATTATAGGTAATTTATATTGGTTTTTGTTCTGTTTCTATAGCAATAGCCGTAATTACTAATAAACAGACCACTTTATTCACTGATATCCTTCTACAGCACAGCCTGAAATGGGAAAACAATGCTACTGAGACACAGCCACGCAACCCACTCAAGAAAGAAATGCTATATGTGTGTGTGTGCGCCCCCCCCCCACACACACAACAGATCCTTTTCACTTGATTAAATTCCCAGGCAGATAAAGAGTTATGAGCTGGATCCTCAGCTGGAGTAAATCAGCAAAGACGGTGATGTGCCAAGAGTCTAATCTATCTGATGGAACTGGTGCTAAAACACATCCCTGATATACGTCCAGTCTAAATAAAATAAAATAATAATAATGGGCCAGTGAATTTTCTACAATTATTTCTTTACTCTTTCCCCCACCATACCAAGGCTCCTGTGCCTTTAAAAATGCAACAAGAAAGACATTAAGAACATATGAAGACCCTAATGGATCAGGCCAATGGTCCCAATCTAGTCCAGCATCCCATTCTCACAGCAACCAACGTCTGTGGGTAATCCACAAGTCGGATGTGAGGGCAACAGCACTCTCCCCTCCTGTGGTTTCCAGCAACTGGTGTTCAGAAGAATACTACCTCTGTCCAAGGAGGTAGAACATAGCCATCAGGAGTCACAGGCTATGATAGAGCTCTTCTTCATGAACTTGCCTGACCCTCTTTGGAAGCCTGCTGTGGGAGCAAGTTCAGCTATACGCCATGTGAGAAAGGACTTTCTTTTGTCTGTGCTCAGTCCACCAACATTCAGCTTCATGGGCTATCCCTGAGTTCCAGTTTTATGATTATAATCTAGGTACCCGTTTTAATGAATGCACAATTCCTGGGATGTGCAAGTAATAAAACTATTCCCAAACTGGTTCATTTGTTTCTTTGTTTGTCGCTATCTCTCTCTCTCTCTATGTATATGTATATGTATATGTATATATCTGAGGGCCTTCTGGTGGTTCCCTCGCTGCGAGCAGTTAAGTTACAGGGAAGCAGGCAGAGGGCCTTCTCGGTAGTGGCACCCACCCTGTGGAATGCCCAGCCACCAGATGTCAAAGAGAATAACAACTACCAGACTTTTAGAAGACATCTGAAGGCAGCCCTGTTTAGGGAAGCTTTTAATGTTTGATAGACTATTGTATTTTAATATTCTGTTGGTAGCCGCCCAGAGTGGCTGGGGAAACCCAGACAGATGGGCAGGGTATAAATATTATTATTATTATTATTATTATTATTATTATTATTATTATTATTATTTGATTCCGGGACTGTTCCTGGAAAATTGGAGGGTTTTGTTTTTTACACCCTTCCTGTCTCTTCCATTTTTCTAAGCAGGCAGCTTCCCAAAGCAAGGAAACTAAGGCTTTATAAGTCCCTAAGGGGTTCCTTTTTAATGAACGATAATGCTAGCCTTTTGATAAAATAAGTTCAAAGAGCAAGAGGATCAAAACTGACATTGAAGCTCCTAAGAACCAGTTCAGAAACCAATCAAGCCCTTTTGCCAGAAAGATAGGCCTTCTACTGATGCCAAATTAATTTAGGAAGGCCGCGTAGTCAGTATGTCTCATAGGAGTATTCCACAATGTAGGTATTTCCTGTGTGTGTGTGTGTGTGTGTGTGTGTGTGTGTGTGTGTGTATGTGTAACACACACAGACACACACACACACACACTCCAAAAGACAGTTCAAATGACACCAACAAGGTGATATAATAGAGAAGCCTGTTTTGTCAAATGAAACTTTACCAGAAATGTGGGTAAACTGTACTTGATACATAAATGTGTGTGAATCAAATCTCTCTCTCTCGCTCTCTCTCTCTCTCTCTCTCTCTCTCTCTCTCTCACTGTGTGTGTGTGTGTGTGTGTGTGTAAAAGTCATTTTGGGAATGGTTACTAGAGCGAGGCAGCCTCCTCAGGCACATAGCTGTCAACTTTTCCCTTTTTTAAAGGGAAATTCCTTTATTCCAAATAGGATTCCTCGCAAGAAAAGGGAAAAGTTGACAGCTATGCTCAGGCGGCAGATTTTGGGTGTCATGAAAGGGCAGTGAATTGTTAGTTATTTAATTTATTACTACAGTATTATATTGCCGCTGCTTTTGGGGGTGGACTCAAACTGTTGGAAGGTTGCAGCGCCTGCTGTGGCTATAGAGACCAATGCGGAAGAGACATGTTTTGCTGCAGCTGGGGCAGATGAAGGCATTCAGTTATGCAGATGCCCTGTGGAATTTATGCTCCCTGCCCTCTTCCAAGTGGAGAACTGCATTGGGGGAGGGGAATGGAGGATTGTAAATTTTGAAGGATGGCTGCATTTCAGCTTGCACATTGCTTCAGAAAGTGTGAGTTAGGGAGGTCTTCCTTTAAATGCAATTTTCTCCTCATTCCTAGACGAAAGGAGTGCATAACCCCTTACTCTGCCAATCATTTCACCAGTAAAAATCACTCCTTCTGCTGCTCTTCATTCCATCTTTATCTGCTTTTGAAACCTATTATTTTACTTTCTCTTGCTTGGGTTCTTCCAGGCATCATAGCGCTGAGAAAGCTGAAAGCTTATTTTTTATCTTACATGTGCTGCTGTAGCCAGAAAACTTTCTGAGTATCCTGGATGAAATCTACTCCCCCCCCCCTTCTGCTCCCAGAGATAAACCACTCCATCTGCTCTCCTGTTTTCCTGACATAAAATCTCCTCCTATCCCAGGACTCACTTGTCCATTCTTTTCCAATCTACAAAGTTTCTTCTCTCCCTGACCCCGTACTCGCTCCTCGTTTTTCTCCTTTAAAATGCACCACACAGGCAAACTCTTTGGTTTTCAGACATATTCCCAGACTGATCCCCACGCCTCCTTGAAAAATTGATGCACGGTGGTCTGCCTGCAGAGCTTCACTTTCTCATAACTTGCATCTCTCTCTTGTACATATCTGTGCTGCCTTTGGAATGCATGGTCTAATTGTGGTTTGGGCATCGCTCTAGCAATAGACTCTCGCAAAGGAAGTCAGACCTGAGAAGAATCCCTGACAGTGGTTACAATGTTAGCATGGATATACCACTATTCCTCATTTTTGAAGCATGCTGTGTTCACTAATTGGTTGTTCCGACTGAGATAAAGGTAGTCTAAGGGAAACAGAAAGGCTACAGGCTTATCCATTCTTAACATACCTCTGTGCTTTCGAGGCATGATTTTTGCCATGAAAACTCGCCATTTGAGAGACCTGTGGCTGTGCGGGGCAAAATGTAAGAGTGAACATTCACAAACAAACAATTGGGCCACGTTCACACTCTACGTGCCTTCCATCAGCTTCAGCTGGTGGCCCAGCTATGCTCCTATCTGGACAGGGATAGCCTAACTACTGTTGTCTATGCTCTGTTAACCTTAAGGTTAGATTACTACAATGTGTTATACGTAGGGATGCCTTTGAAGATGGTTCAGAAAATTCAGCTGGTGCAGAATTCAGTGGCCAGGTTGCTCACTGGAGCAAGACAGTTTGAGTATATTGCACCAGTCCTGGTCCAACTGCACTGGCTACCAATTAGTTTCCAGGCCCAATTCAAAGTGTTAGTTTTGACCCATAAAGCCTTAAATGGCTCAGGACTGCAATACCTCAAGGACTGCCTCTTCCCATATGAACCTACCCAGACCCTGAGATCATCTTCGGAGGCCTTTCTTCGTGTGCCTCCTCCTTGAGAGGTCCAGAGGGTGGCAACATGAGAACGGGCCTTCTCTGCAGTGGCTCCCCATCAGTGGAATGCTCTCCCCAGGGAAGTCTGCCTGGCGCCTACACTATACACTTTTAGGTGCCAGGCAAAAGCGTTTCTTTTCAACCAGGCCTTTCCTTGACTTGATCTACATTCTATACCATTTTTTAAAATGCTGGCTCTTGTGTGTGTGTGTGTGGGAGGGGTTGTTGATTTATTTATTTTTTAATGTATTTGATATTTTATGTGAGCCGCCCTGAGACCTTTAGGTATAGGGCGGTATAGAAAACAAACAAACACTGAAAGCATTGTGATTCCACTTTAAATGGCTTTCCCCCAAGGAGTTATGGGAACTATGATTTTCTAAGGTTGTTGAGAGTTAAGTAGGAGGCCCCTATTCCCTGCACAAGGGATGTGGGTGGCGCTGTGGGTTAAACCACAAAGCCTAGTGCTTGCCAATCAGAAGGTTGGCGGTTTGAATCCCCGCGACGGGGTGAGCTCCCGTTGCTCGGTTCCTGCTCCTGCCAACCTAGCAGTTTGAAAGCACATCAAGGTGCAAGTAGATAAATAGGTACCACTCCAGCGGGAAGGTAAACGGTGTTTCCATGTGCTGCTCTGGTTCGCCAGAAGCGGCTTAGTCATGCTGGCCACATGACCTGGAAGCTGTACGCCGGCTGACTCAGCCAATGAAGCGAGATGAGCGCCACAACCCCAGAGTTGTCCGTGACTGGACCCAATGGTCAGGGTTCCCTTTACCTTTACCTTTATTCCCCGCACAGAACTACAATTTCCAGAGTGGTTTAAAACAAAATTAAAAAATAAATAAAATTCCTTCCAGTAGCACCTTAGAGACCAACTAAGTTTGTTCTTGGTATGAGCTTTGGTGTGCATGCACACTTCTTCAGATACACAGAGTGGTTTAACCATTGATCCCTCTCCACAGGGAACTCTGGCGATTTAAGCTGATGAAATGGGGATGGGGGAAAGGTTTAAACACACGACCTCATCCAAATCACCCTACATGCACACACTTGTTTTAACAAGCCAACGAAAAAGACAGGCTATCTCACCATAGTGTTGCCAAGTCAGCTATAGTTTCACCTTCAGACCTTTAGCAGCTGCTGGGCTTGTTCAACATGCCTGTCCCCGTGCGATAACCATGCATGTGTGAACCAAAAGCAGCCTGCTGTATAATTGGCTTCATTTCATTTTTTTTTTTAAAAAAAAAACTCTCTACAATGCAGAAAATCCGCCGCATCCATAAAATTGTAGGTATTATTTTATTATTCAACAAGTGTTCTAAATATTTTAGCCATAAATCAAGGAGAGAGAATAATACCTATCCTCTTGACTGCAGCTAAAAACACATATGCCTTTTTCTTCTTTTTTGGGGGGGGGAGTGGGGGGAATAAGTTATCTGCACACATCTGTATAGCATGAATGCTTATTGTGGAAAAAGCTATCATTATATGTGATTGAGAATCAAACAACTATTTCATTATTGGGCCCATTATCAGAAAATACACTGGCATTTGAATACCTGCATGCTGTTACTATAGATACCTGACTTCTCAGTAAGTGTTCTACAATATCTCGATGTGTAGAGATCCTGAGTGCCTTCTTCAAGCATTTTGTACAGATGTTAGCGTTCTTTGATAGACGTAATTACACGAGGTGTGCTAGACAATCTTTATTTGAATGCTTTGAGATCTCACAAAAGTGTCACGAATGCAAATGCACAAGGCAATACTTTTGTAATTCAGCTTTTTTTTTTTTTTCCTAGCGGGCAATACATTTTTTCTAAAAGAACCTGTGAAAACACATCGGACTGGGAGATTACTGTGTGGAGTACAAAGAAAATGCCTCTAATGCCTGGACAGTCACACTTGCAAAGTGTCAAGTGCCACAATCATATTGCTTAGTTGTTTCCAAAGTGGGAGTTACTGCCCCCTGGGGGTCTGCCCCCTAGGGGGTGCTAAGTGGCAGTGGGTGGCATGGGGTGGCATGAGGATTCTGGAGATGTAAATGACAATCAGATTTTTTCAAAGCTGGTATGACTAGATGAAGTTAATCTATTTTGTTGAATTAATTAAACTAAATCGTTTCAACTAGATTTTGAATAATTGTGGAATCAATTATTACTGTCTTACTGTGTTATCATTTTCCTTAGTGGGCCATTCAAACCGCTGTTTTGAACCATGCTTTTCCTAGGATAGGAGGAACTGGGGATGAATTTATGGAACCAAGGGGGCAGTCAGTGCCCCAAAATCTTTGGGGAAAACTGGTCTAGCTCATCTCTCCATGCTATACATTTTTATTTCTATGGGAACTCATTGGCTGCATTCAGACATAAACGTTAACCATTATAGCCAGAGTCTAAAACATCCCCCTTCTGATCCCTCATAGGGAATAGAAGCTGCCACTCCTGGTTTTCAACAAACCCTAGTTGGCCACTTGATCCAAACTCTGAAAATGGTGGCTTTGTGTTGTGCCTGCCATGGTTTGGAATACTGTCATGTGGGTAAACCATTGTTTGCTGGGTTTGGATGAAATGGAAACCCAATGTTTGCTGCTATGTTAAAAATGAAAGCTTTTCGTGACTGCACTGCACACTATACAAAGAAGGAAGGAACGAACGAATGAATGAGACTTTGGTTTATGAGGCTAAAGTAGCCTTTCTCAACCGGCTCCTTTTCAGATGTTGTAAAGCGGATCAACCTTCATCCAGTACCACTGGCCATGCTGGTGGGGGGAGATGAGTATTTGATTCCAAGACATCTGGAGGGCATGAGGTTGGGGGTCACTGTGCTAAACCATGGTATAACATGACATCTAAATAAGGTTGCTCAAATAGTTATTGGCCCACTAGAATTAGAAGTCTTTGTGGTTGTTCAGTCATTCAGTCATATCTGACTCTTCGTGACCCCAGGGGCTAAACTCTACCCTGCAATTACAAAATACAGAAGAAGAAGAGTTTGGATTTGATATCCCACTTTATCACTACCCGAAGGAGTCTCAAAGCAGCTAACAATCTCCTTTCCCTTCCTCCCCCACAACAAACACTCTGTGAGGTGAGTGGGGCTGAGAGACTTCAAAGAAGTATGACTAGCCCAAGGTCACCCAGCAGCTGCATGTGGAGGAGCGGAGACGCGAACCCGGTTCCCCAGATAACGAGTCTACCGCTCTTAACCACTACACCACACTGGTATAGCTACACAAGAAAGCTAAGTGGTCCATGAGCTCATGTGTTGATTTTGTTGTTGGAGTGTACCACCTCAATTAAATGGTGGAGAGATTTTTTTAAAAAATACCCCCCCATTAATCAGAAAATGCCACACACATACAAAACCATGGTATTGAGCAGGAGAGTTCCAAGCTATTACTTGTCCATAACTTACTAGTTTTATATGGCTCAGCAATCCATGGGTCTACTCCTTCTGCATACCCTCCAACATTTCTTGGATGAAAATAGGGACGTTCTGTTCCATTATTATTATTATTATTATTATTCTGACTGGGTTGCCCCATCCACTCTGGGTGGCTTCCAACGTATATAAAAGCATAATAAAACATTCAACACGAAAAAGACTTCCCTATACAGGCCTGCCTTCTGTTGTCTTCTTAAGGTTGTATAGTTACTTATCTCCTTAGCTCAGGGGTTGCATAACTCCATACCTTCCAACATTTCTCCAATTAAACTAGGGACATCCTAAGGAAAAGTGGGACATTCTGGGATCAAATCAGAAACAGAGACGGCTTCTGTAAATCTGGGACTGTCCCTAGAAAATAGGGACACTGCTCCTGTGTTTCACCTCTGAAGTCTCCTCTATTCACATTGCTCAAACCTAGGCTAAGAAACACTTAAGTCTCCTCGTGTAATTCCTGCAAGGATGTTACCCAACCTATCACCATTCCTTGCATAAAAACAGAGCCCCCTCACAAATGCCATGGCATTAATTGTCAGTGATACCTTTGCAATGCAACATCCCACTGACCGCACCTAATTATAAGCCGTTGTAGGCTATCATTCTAATGCCCTCCGATAAGCACTTGACAGTGCAATATTCACTTAAGCTGCAACCATCCCTAGGTATAATCATGGCATTGCTTGCAAGGTGCATGCACAAAGCCCTTTTCAAATATATCAATCTTGGAATCAATGGCAATGATCATTAAATCCCACCCTTCCTCTCCGGAGAGCCTAGCATTGCTAGCTCTAAGCAGAGAAGTATGAAAAACAAAAGCAGAACCACAACACAAAAATACAGCCTGTAATAATAATCAATAATGCATTATGCAAATGGTGGCATTCCTGCTGGAATTCAAAGACTCTGGGGATCCTCCGGCTTCCTTTCAAAATAAATTTGCAGTCTGTGAGCAAAATAAAAGCCTCCAAAAATCAGGAGCATCATTGGCTACCTAGGCTGAATACAGCCTTCCAGACCTGCCCATGTGGCCCTTGGGAGTCTCTCCAGGCCACACCTTCTCTCCAGATCTGTACTTTGAGTGCTTTTGGCTGCCTGGAATGTGTCCTTGATCTGCGGGGATGCCTCTTGTTTGTTGCCAGGATGGAGAGGTATGTGGGTTGGTGTATGTATGCATAGAAACTTCTGCAATGTAAAAAGGTAAAAGACCCCTGACAGTTAAGTCCAGTTGCAGACAACTGTGGGGTTGCGGTGCCCATCTTGCTTTACAGGCTAAGGGAGCCAGCATTTGTCCACAGACAGTTTTTCCGGGTCATGTGGCCCGCATGACTAAGCCGCTTCTGGCGCAATGGAACACCAAAACCAGAGCAGCACACGGAAACGCCATTTACCTTCCTGCCGGAGTGGTACCTATTTATCTACTTGCACTTTTTGGTGTGCTTTCGAACTGCTAGGTTGTCAGGAGCTGGGACTGAGCAACAGGAGCTCACCCCATCGCGGGGATTCGAACCGCCGACCTTCTAATCGGCAAGCCCAAGAAGCTCAGTGGTTTAGACCACTACTGTAAAAAGATGGCCAGCTCTCAACAAAGTTGCGAGCTGGAAGAAGCAGGTCAGTAGCTTGCTAGTGCTGCTAAATCAATTGTCACTGGAAACTCAGACAGCCTTGGTGTTCTCTTTCCAGCTATGGCTGGTTCACTGGCTACAGTGCCTCTTTGACAGAGAGCTGATGTCTATGCAAAGTACACCAGCATCACCTAGAAGCTTATAATTTCCAGCCAGCTCAGGAGGAACCAATGTGTGGGATGGAACCATCCTTAGATCAGAGAAAGGAGTACTGTTCCTTCTTCTTCTGCCACTCTAAAGCCTTGACTGGCTTACCACAAGGGGCTCCTGGTTCAAATCCTGGGCAGCTCTGATACATGGATTTCATTTCTCCAGAATACTGTTGCCAAGCAAGGTGCTTTCGTTTTCTTCTGCGCCCAAGCAGAACATGCAGAACAACTCGGCGGCATGTGAACCCCATAAACAGAGGTGACCACAGAAGTCACCACAAAACAGGGAAAACAGAGCCTGGCAAATCTACTCTTCATTTAACTTAATCCAAGGCCAAGAAATAGGAGCGCAAAAACAAGTGCATTAAACCCAGAATGTCACCTTGGTCCTTTTTCGTTTCTTCTTTTCTTTCTTAAACACACCTCCTTCTTTCAAAAGAAAACCCACGGTCTTGCAAATTGCAAGCAACAATAACCCTCATTCTCAGGTCCCCTTGACCTGGACCTTGATCCTGGAATCAGACGGCAGAAAGAAAGAGTCAATGCTCATCTTTCATGAAATATATAAAGAGCCTGGATACTTATAAAGAGCTTTTCTTCTATTGTTAAAAGAAAGGGGGGTGCTTAAAGGTAATTCTGACATTTTCTTTCTGATGACTCCTTTATTAACATTGTACGGATTCACGGGAAGATGGCCTGACAAGAAAAGAAAAGAAGAATGCAGTTACTACTTCAGTCTGAAATGGCACCAAGAGTTGAGATGCCAGAGTCAAGCAAATCAGCCCCCCCCCCCACATACAATCCCCCATGCCTATATCTCTTTCTTTCACTCTTCCCCTCCCCCTCCCCTAACCATTTTGCACAAGACTGAATTCTCCTTGGATTAGTACTTGTGGAAATTAAGTTGATTTATAACCTCCCCCACTTTTCCCGTCCAACAATGGCTGCTCGCATGCCTCTGAGGACCAAGTTAGACGGCGGAAATTATGGGTCTCTCCGTTTGCTGGTTGAAGCAGAGGCAGTCCCGAGCATGGGTGCTGGTGGCACGAGCAAGACGCCTCAGAGATGCAAGGAACCATTTTGTGCCTCGCTCCTGATTTCGCTTTTGAAGCAACTCAAGAACTAAGAGGGAGAACTGAAAGTTGGTGAGTGGGTGATTTGTAGGGTTATGGGCAACTTTTTAGTTCATGGATCATGTGGCTTTTCAGCAACGGATTATCTTCAGATGTACTAAAACTCCAAAAGAGGAATTGAGGGAAGTGTAAGGTAGCTGAAGGCATGGATGCAATTGATGTGCAAATTTTCTAATTACGTAAATAGCATGGGGTGTGTGTGAGGGTAAACAACTCTCTCCTTGCACAAGTCTGACAAAAAATCCTCTCTCAGAAGCTGCTGGTTGCATTTCAAGGGTTGCTGCCATTAATACCAGTGTGATTTTCAGCTATTTATTTATTGGATTTATATTCCAACTTTTATCCAAGGAGCTTAAGGGGGTGCGCATGATTCTACCTTAGGCTGAGAGGCAGAGGCTGGCTCAAGGTCACTCAGTGAGCTTCATGGCTAAGTGGGGACTGGAATTCTGATCTCCCAGGTTCTGGTCTGAAACTCCAACCGCTACATATGGGGAGGAGATTCTTGTTGAGACTGTGGAAAGAAGAGAAAGAATTCATCATCAACAACAACACCGTTTTATTTCAGTGCACAGACCAGGGAAAGAAAATGCAGAGCACACCAAAATCTAAAATAGAGGACCAATACTAAGAAGGATAGCATAGTAACAACAGCTCAGTTATAGTAAAAAGTAAAGGGACCCCTGACCATTAGGTCCAGTTGCGGATGACTCTGGGGTTGCGGCGCTCACCTTGCTCTATAGGCCGAGGGAGCTGGCGTTTGTCCGCAGAGAGCTTCTGGGTCATGTGGCCAGCATGATTAAGCCGCTTCTGCCAAACCAGAGCAGTGCACGGAAACACTGTTTACCTTCCTGCTGGAGCGGTACCTATTTATCTACTTGCACTTTGATGTGCTTTCAAACTGCTAGGTGGGCAGGAGCAGGGACTGAGCAATGGGAGCTCACCCCATCATGGGGATTCGAACCACCGACCTTCTGATTGGCAAGCCCTAAGCTCTGTGGTTTAGACCACAGTGCCAAAGCAGCAAATAACTTCAGGTTATTTTAGGTGTCAGGGGCCATGCTGGGGAGGGCTGCACTGAGGAAGAATGGTAGGAGCTACCCCTTCCCGCTAATCCTGATCCTGAATCTTCCCAGGAGCAGTAGTACAGCATAGATTTGGAACAGTGGTTTGCAAAGGGGCATAGTTCAGAAGGCAGAAGCTGGGTAATACTGGATGGGGAACAGCTAGGAGAAGAAACACTAGAAAAGAGAGAGTTAACAGATTCACAGTCTCTGGCTAGCATCCACCCCAATTCTCCAAAGTCACAAAGAGATCAGAAAGTGTCAGAACATAAAGCACAGAGGGTACAAGCTCAGATTACAAGACGTAGAGGTGATGTAGATTAATAGGGACGGATGGGGGAGTGTCCCTTAATTGGGAGCACCACCATTTCTAGGAGACATGTTCTTTGTTCTCTCGCTGTGGTTATTAAAGATTCTAACTGGTAAGGCGTTCCTTTCGTTCAATCTCTTATCTGCTTTTTTGGGGGGAGGAAGCCGATTGCCTGAAGCCTGACATTAGGTGGCTGATTGCCTTCTTGTTCTCATTGCCCCCCATAGAAATTTGGCCACTGTCAGTGGCACACATGGGATTTGCTCTCCCAGAAAACAGACAACCCAGTGTGCCCAGACCCATTTCACGTTGTCAGAGCGTGAGACAGGATGTGTGAGTCAACCATGCAGCAGAAGCAAATGCCCATTAGGTTCTACATACATGGGCCCAACTGCAACTCTCACCCTTGCAAGCGCCCTGAGATGGGCAGGGATTTAAGGTGCCCTTTCCTCTGTGCTCCTCACAATGTTTAAGGAAGCAACCAGAGAAAGTATCTTCCAATTTGTCCCATTAGTAAAATCAATAATGAATGGAAACAGGAATGGATTGAATCGCTTAATGCATTGTGAGCTTTTATAAAGATGCTTTTCATGGTGAAAAATGAAATTGAAACCCAGCAGAACTTTCTTCAGGAGCTGTGTGGTTACACTGCTGAAAAACTTTATGGCAGTAAAATGGGAAATGTGATTCAGTGCAAACAAGGGTAAAACGATACACATTTGGACAACACCCCACCCCTGAATAATTTCAAATATAAACCATTAGGGATGTTATAACCAAAGCAAGACCACCTCCATCTTTGTTACAACTGAAGATGCCATCTTGAGCCATTAGTCATCAACACCATTTTTAAATAGCGTAATCATTTGTTTGTCATCATGCTAAAATGCCAGCTTAAGAGAGGAACAGAAAAAGAACAATGAAATGGTGTAAGCAAAAGTTATAAAAGCATGCAAGGGAATTATTATTATTATTATTATTATTATTATTATTATTATTATTATTTCCCACCCATATGACTGGGTTGCCCCAGCCACTCTGGGCAGCTTCCAACATATAGAAAAACATTGCACATTAAAAGGCTTCCCAATACAGAGCTGCCTGCAGATATCTTCTAAAGGTTGCATAGTTACTTATCACCTTGACATCTGATGGGAGGGCGTTCCACTGCCTGGCTCCCTGTAGCTTCACTTCCCGCTGTGAGGGAACTGCCAGAAGACTCTCGGTGCTGGATCTCAGAGTCCAGGCTGAACAATGGGGGTGGAGACGCTCCTTCGGGTATGACCTTTAAAAAAAGGTGCAAACAGGGAAATGCCTGGTTAGCTGAGTTGTGGAAACATCTGGCTTTGCCATGAAGCTGGTGGTAATATCATATCACCGGGGGTCTTGCACGTCTAACCTATGTGGTTATAGATTCAGGTAGGGAGCCTTGTTGGTCTGATGCAGTCGAAATAAATTTAAAAATTTAAAAATTGGCCAGTCGCACCTTAGAGACCAACTAAGTTTATTCTGGGTATAAGCTTTCGCGTGCATGCACACTTATTCAGATACCATATGGTTCAGATCTACATGGTTATAAAAACCGTGTGTAAACAGAAATCAGGATTCCAGGCTCTGATCACTTTCCTGGGTGCTTGCTGTAACCTTTCCTGCTGGAGCAAGAAGTGAAACCTTGATTTTAGATAATGCTTGGGCATCACTCATTATTGCTAGTGAGTAAAGAATAAAGAAGACTGATCGCTGTAGAATTGATGCTTTTGAATTATGGTGCTGGAGGAGACTCTTGAGAGTCCCATGGACTGCAAGAAGATCAAACCTATCCATCCTTAAAGAAATCAGCCCTGAGTGCTCACTGGAAGGACAGATCCTGAAGTTGAGGCTCCAGTACTTTGGCCACCTCATGAGAAGAGAAGACTCCCTGGAAAAGACCCTGATGTTGGGAAAGATGGAGGGCACAAGGAGAAGGGGACGACAGAGGATGAGATGGTTGGACGGTGTTCTCGAAGCGTATGAGTTTGGCCAAACTGCGGGAGGCAGTGAAGGATAGGGGTGCCTGGTGTGCTCTGGTCCATGGGGTCACGAAGAGTCGGACACGACTGAACAACAACAAAGGACTTGGTTGTGCAACAGACCTTAGGTGAAGATTTCCCAAATCAGGCACAAGGATGGGAGCAGAGGTAACTTGCCTGTCCTGACTACCAACCCTCCTCCCCATGCTGATTAACGATTACGTTAACAATATGATTAATAATATGCTACTGTGCATATTATTTATCATATCTGTGCAACATTTTTTAAAAAAAAAATACTTTGTAAACCACTTAGAAGCCTGTTGACAGAAAGAATAACTACAGATCTGAGTTAATGGTCAGCCCTAACCTCTCTGTCACAGAGAAAATGTGGTGATGCAGAGTTGCAGTTAGGCCAAATAATTTCATCGGCACAATAAATACCCTTCACACAGTTTGCAGAGGGGAGACAGAAGTCAAAAGGAACATCAAGATATTTGCTTACACTTTGACCAGTAGGAATGCTGCTATTAAAGTTAGCACTGCTTTTCTTAAGTTGTATTCTTCTGTAAAATGAGACACAAATTTCAAAAGGTTTTGTAAACTGAGGATGATGGGTTAATCGTGAGTATAAGTGGGATCTGCAACAAAACGTTGCAGTGTAAAGTGTTGCTGCTGAGGGTTCTAGTCAGCCAACCATCCCCTATTCCACTCCTGTTTTTTTTTTCCCCTCTCCCATTAAGGAGTAGGGTTTTGTGGGGAGGGAGGTACTTCGGCAAACATTGGGTTCTCCTTCAAGCCTTTTACACCTCTCTCCATTTTGAGTGCAAATGGATCCACACTCAAAGAATGAGCTTGCAGCAGACATTAACTTTGCAATTTTGGGTGAGGGTTGACCATGTGAATTAAGCCTTGTATTCAGTATGATTGCGGGGTTGCAGCAAAGCGTTTGATTCAGTAAGAATCTGTGTTATTTTCTTGGGTTGCACTCCCCCCACACACATTCATTTTGTGCCTTAGCATAACCATTGGGGAGAAATTTCCTCTGAGCATTGCCTTTTCCCTCAATCCGCTCCGGAAACATATTGCATTGTTTTGCCCAGCTTGCCAGCTAAGTGCATTTCTAAAGATCCCTGATGCCAAACTTGATATATCCTTAACATTTTCATTAAGTTCATTCTTTGGGGCATGCATTATCCCTTCAGGTAGCAAACAGCATGGCGTTTCCCTGCTGTGGCCATGCATAGTAAGCTTTTCGAAACACCAGAGCTATTGGTGGAGGCTTCGGCAAGTGAACAACGGAGGGGAAGGAACATGCAGATTTTTTATGCAAAAGATCTGTGTGGCTTAAGTGTGCCTTTACTTAGTAGCTATGGGTATGAAACTCTCCTTAAGTACTAATAGGAAAGACCATGGAAGACCAGGTCATGTGTGGCCTGTCTCTTTAAGGAAGTCCTCTCTCCTCTCTGGGTGTGGCTCCCTCCATGGATCACATCCTTGCTGCCTTGTTGAGTCGCTGCTCTGCCAGTGTGGTGTAGTGGTTAAGAGTGGTAGACTCGTAATCTGGTGAACCAGGTTCGCATCTCCGCTCCTCCACATGCAGCTGATGGGTAACCTTGGGCTAGTCACACTTCTTTGAAGTCTCTCAGCCCCACTCACCTCACAGAGTGTTTGTTGTGAGGGAGGAAGGGAAAGGAGAATGTTAGCCGCTTTCAGACTCCTTCAGGTAGTGATAAAGCGGGATATCAAATCCAAACTCCTCCTCCTCCTCCTCCTCCTCCTCTTCTTCTTGTTCCCAGGATAGTTAATGATGGAAGTTCTCCTCCTGCTTCTTGGTATTAGGGCACATCCATTGCAAAGTTTCCAAGGCAGTGGCTGCTGCTTCCTAAGCCACAGGATACTACAGTAGGGATGAATTAATTCAGTTTGGGTTTCAGTCAGAGCTTTTTTCCCCAACCGGAACTCACCAGAACTGAGGGTGGTGTTCCTGGTGAATTCTGGTACCTCTTTTTCTTGAAAAAAATAGCAGTGGTTTTAGCGCAACCCTACATGAACTGCCAGTTTCAAACCAGTAAGAGAATGGAAACACAGCTCTCTGAATTCTGTAACATTGGTGCATACAAAAATGCATACACTAATTTAAAGAATGCACAAACACACATATATTAGTAAAAATAATGTACAGAGTTGTATAAAATTAGGGGGCATTTTGAGAAAGTTAAGGGAGCATCGTTCATAAAGTGGCTGCCATCAGTATGTGGCATAACACAAAATGGCTGCTGTGGAGTGTGGCGGCCTAACACAAAATGGTTGCCACATCCAAAAGGGCAGAAAAAGAGGCAGGGCCTCCTCTTAACCTAGCTCTGGAGTGAGGAAGAACCTCCTTTCCCCCTGCCCCTCTGCTGAGTGGGGTGCCCACTGCAATATGTGTATGTGAGCACAGACACACCCCTGCCTTTCTATGTACCCGAATGTGCGCATGTGGTGGGAGAATGTGAGTGCATGCACCTGTGTGCGCGCACATGTGCATGAGGCATACAGTCCATAGAACTGACCCTTAGCCTGAAAAACATGCGCCACTCCTGAATGAAGGCTTCGAACAAGAAACTGTTACCCTTATGCTAGCACGATCTGGTTTCAGTTAGGATGAGCCTCTGGGAGGCTGGGCAAGGAGATTGATGGGTTTAGAAGCCGTGGCACATTGGGGAGGTGGAACATCTGTGGTGGTGACTTGGCAAGGCAGCCAACCAGCCCAAGTCGACCACAAGCAAAGATTGGGGTACTTGTGAGGGTGGGAATAGTTGGGGGCTCAGGAGAAATGCACAAGGAGCTCCCACTGCCCTTTGGCAACCTCCACCTTCCGTGGATCCTCACACTGCCCAACGGTAGAGCCAACCCTGTCTATAAAAGCAGAACTTCTTATTATATTGAAGTGATTTACACAGACTCTTCTTACCTGGTTTTCCATGTGTGCATTGAGTACCATGGGCCTTAAGTTCCAGACTACGGTGTACAAACAGGTATGTTAAAGTAGACTAGTAAGCCTATAGGATCAGGATGCAGCCATTCTCTGTTGATGCTATAATAAAAGATAATGCCTCACCTATTTTGCATTTTCTGTTTCTCCAAATACTGTCATAGAAAGCCAGCACAACAGCTGTTAGTTCTCCCGCAGCTCCTGATTCCTCCCCCAGTCTCTTCCCCTGTGATTTCTTCTTCTGTGGTTTTTTGTGCGTTTTGTACAGATGCAATTTAACAGATCATAAATCAATCACTACTTTTGGTAGGTTTTCCCCCAACCCCTCTTCCATGAACAGATGTCCTCTTTAGGGACTGCCATATAAATGCAGTTAGCCCCCCACCCCATATTCTCTTTGTTTTGAAGAACTGCCAGTTACAAAAGGATGCCAATTGGCACCACCATTCCTCGAACATATGACTTCCTAATCGATACAATTTTCTGGATGACATATAGAGAGATGAGCACAGAAGGATGTTTTTGGTTGTCCATCTGAGCCTTCAGATGGGAGAATCTGCTTTTTAGCGTCGTATGACAGGGCCACCACCAAGCAGAAGCGAAAATGTGTTCATTGTTGTTGGCACTTCAAATAAACAGCTGCCTTCTTAAATGGTTTGGAATAAGCACTGGTGAGCACCCTCCCATGTTAAAGGAAGATCATCTGCTAATTAAAAGCAATGAATCTCTTCAAATGCCCAACTTTAAAAAGTGCTGTTGCCACCCGAAAAACTTTGTTGACACAGAGAAGCACCAGGGAAGTGCTTCCTCTAGTCCAGTGAGTTATGGCTGCACCATGGAATTTACCTTTCTTCTTCTCACCTTAAAGGCAAAGCTAAAGGGACCCCTGACCATTAGGTCCCATCGCGGACGACTCTGGGGTTGCTGCGCTTATCTCACTCTAAAGGCAGAGGGAGCTGGCGTTTGTCCGCAGGCAGCTTCCGGGTCATGTGGCCAGCATGACTAAGCCGCTTCTGGCGAACCAGAGCAGCGCACAGAAACGCCGTTTACCTTCCTGCCGGAGCGGTACCTATTTATCTAATTGCACTAAGTTGACATACTTTTGAACTGCTAGGTGGGCAGGAGCTGGGACCGAACAACAGGAGCTCACCCCGTCGCGGGGATTCGAACTGCCAACCTTCTGATTGGCAAGCCCTCGGCTCAGTGGTTTAGACCACAGCGCCACCTGCGTCCCACACCTCCTAAATCTGTTCTGGTGCTTCCTCCAACCGTCTGGATTTAGGGAGGATTAAGTAGGTGTGGTAGGAGAAGAAAGGGAGGAGAAGTTCCTGTGTTAGCAGGATACCACCCACATGCTGTAGTTGTATTAACTAAGAGCCTGTGCATTGGGTATAATGGAATAATGTAAGGCAGGCACCACTCTTTCATATATATGTCATTCTTGGGGTGGGGGAGTATTTGACAAGATGTGGGCAAAAGTATATCTAGAAATCTTTTTATGTCTAGAAATCCTATGGGAATTGGTCTTTAAGTAGTTAGCATTGTTCTCTTTAATAAGGTATTAGTTTCACACAGGGCTCATCCACATTTACCATTTACCCCACTTTTTCCAGGCACTGGTCCACATTTAAAAGCTCTGTGTCTGAGGGTGCTTTATTTTTTTTATGTTCCAAAGTTTTCCATGTGAAAACCCGCTCTTTAGCACTCATCATTTCGAGGGTTTCTCGCATTGAGGTTTGTCCAGTTGAGCTGTAAAGCGTGGGTTTTCATGTGGAATTCTCTGGAGCAAAGAAAGAGGGTGTGGGGCTCGGACAAAGAGGCGCCTTAAAGTGTGGACTTCCTGGAAAGAGCAGAGGAAAGGAAAGGAAAGGATAAGCCATTAGTTGTATATTGAGATGGCTCCATATTTGCCAGAGGCGCCAATTTCTGAGGGACAATGTGTGGGGGGGTGAAGCCATGCACATGACATCAGGATGTTGGGAGGAGCTGGGGATGGAGTTGAAAGTGGCAGCAGCGCAGCATCAATGGCCAGCGGCTCCTCCTCCTGCCATCGCCGCCACCATCAGGCACTGGGTGCTTTTCTGGAGGAGGAGGAGGAGGAGGAGGGAAGGACCAGCCTCTGAAGCCACACCATGCTTGGCCTCTTCCACCCCCTTTGAACATTGTGGGAGTCTGGCCCCCTCCCAAAATATATTGGGGCTTGGCTCCTAGGAGGTGGCACCCCTGATATATGCCCACTTGACCACTTTGATCTGCAGAGCTTGCACCAGGGGCAGACTTTGTTTTTTCACCTTTCTGTGGTGCCCCGTGCGAAGATAAAATTTGGCACCCTGCACCACAACTTGCCTCCTTTTCTGCACAATTCACTACCTCCTAGTCGTTGCTCTGTGGTGCCCCCTAGGCTTGGCACCCAGTGTGGCAGAACTGGTTGTGCTGCCCGAAATCCGCCTCTGCTTGCACTTTCGCCAGTGCCACATAATACTCATGACACACTTGTCAGAATCAATATTTCACCCATTCTTTGGAACTCCCTGCCTCTTGATGTCAGGCAGGCACTTTCACTGTACAGTGGTTCTTCTGGTTAAGAACTTAATTCGTTCCGGAGGTCCGTTCTTAACCTGAAACTGTTCTTAACCTGAGGTACCACTTCAGCTAATGGGGCCTCTCGCTGCCGCCGTTCCGCCACCACATGATTTCTGTTCCCATCCTGAGGTAAAGTTCTTAACCCGAGGTACTACTTCCAGGTTAGCAGAGTCTGTGACATGAAGTGTCTGTAACCCAAGGTGTCTGTAACCTGAGATACCACTGTACTGTTTTCAGCATGTGCTAAAAATATTTCTGTGACTTGCCCAACGTTGTCCAGCGAGCTTCATGGCTGAGTGGGGATATGAACCCTGGTTTCTTAAGTCCTAATCCAATGCTCTAACCATCACACCACACTGGCACTCAGTCATCCAATGCCAGGAAGGCCTGAGTGAACAGGTGAGATTTTGACTAGGTGAAGAAATATCGGCACTGTGAGAGCATGTGCGGAATCCAGCAGACATGGCAAAACCTAGAGGGCTTCTTCTGATCAATGTAGTGGGCAAGGCACCAAAACTCCATGTAAAACCAGGAAGTGTGTTTAATCTGATAGCTGCATCCTGATCCATAGGAAGGTAAGATCAGGTTGGCCCACTGTGAAAAGTGGACCAAATGAATTCCTCCCTCATCCCTGGACTTTAGGCTCTGCTGCCGATTTGCCTTCAGGCGGCTTCATGTCTTGACTTTAGCAGGTGAGACAGGAACTCTGCATATTGCCCTCAAATGAAGTGGTGTACGGTGGAAAACGAGTCATGCCCGGTAAATGAGAGCATCCTAATCAGATGGAGAAAATATCTATTATGCCCATAGACAAGGCTAGCTATCTTTCTACAGATAGTTCCCCCCCCCGCCACAAATCTGCACAGCCTGAAGAAAGCGTAAATAGTTAAAGTGAAAGCAATACAGAGAAGTATCTCGGTTGTCATATAGCAAAAAGATTTTCTTCACTTCTCTCTGAATAAGTAACTTATCAGGGCAAAGATGTAAGAGTAATTCTACTGCAAACACTTCATATGGCTTAGTGACAAAAAAAAAAAAGCCAATCCTAGAGGGAAATATAACAAAATCGCACTGGTTATTGATGATCCACTTGCTCTGATTCCTGCTCCTGGTGCAATGTTAGCTGTTACTCAATTGATGTTATAGGCTGCATCTAAAGCTACAGTCCTCTGTGCATTTCAAATGAAGCCCATAGGGTTAGAGCCAGACTTCGGCGGCAATTCTAACCACGTCTACTCTGAAGTAAGTCTCATTTAATTCAATGAGACTTACTCCCAGGTAGGTGGTGTTAGGATCACCACTTAGTCATTCTTAGTTGTGACTAACCTAAATCCTATTGATTTCCATTGGTCTGCTCTAACCATCACAAAGTCTGGACCCAACACATAGGCTTATTAAAAAATAATAAGAAAAAAAACTTGCAATAGGTTCTTCATCCACAGTATGAGCCCAGATTTCCAGGTTGCAAACATGCATTAACCAAGAAGTCAAACATAGCGTCAGCCCACAGCCATGTGCCTCTTGATGAACATCATACAGTGCTTTTGCTTTTTAAATAATTATGGAGGTGGCATGTGAGCATCTGCTCATAAATTAATTTATTGCACTTTACCCCTTAACATCACAAACATTTACAGAGGAATGTTATATATGTTTACTTGGAATTAAATCCTGCTGTGCCTGGTGAGGCTCTCTCTCAAGTACAGGTAAGTGTTCAAAGAACTGCAGCCTTAAATACAATTGCAAAACTGCTCCAAGGTTGTTGTTGTTTTGCTGCGGGGCGGGGTTAGGTATGCTACTGATGTCACAGACACTAGCCAATATTACCTCCATCACCAGATTTTCCTACTGGAGCTAAACCATTTAAAAACAACAACAACCCTGCATTGTCATCTGTGTTTTTGTTCTGTGCACCTTGCTCTGAGCGTGAAAAACACGAACCATTGGTCTTGCTACCAAACTGGCTACTCTTAAAATGTTCCATCCATCTCCACCCATAGATGATGAAAGAGGGAGCTGAATGCTTTGGTGAATAATAGAGGAATGTCACGACAGTGTCAACAGAGTGTTTTATTTGTCCACTCTGAAGCAACACAGATAACAAAATACACAAGGCATCTGATGAAGAGCGCTCTCCCTCTGCAAAGCTCAAAATTACTTCATTAATGTATCCCATCAAAGGCATCAAATATCGGCTGGCAGTTTCCTTGCCAACCATCTGGAAAGTTGATATGCTGTTGGCTTTGCATAAAATTACCCTCAAAATAATGTTAAATAATGAGGGGAGGGGTGGAATCTCACAGCTGATAAGGACCTGTGAGTGGAAGACAGAGATGCGAAATGAATCCGCAGTGGGGCAAGAACAAAACACAGCACGAAGGGATGGCACATATTTCTCTACTTACATTTCAAAGTATGCATTATCTAATGAGCATGGATTGTGTTTCTTTCTAGTTTGGAAAATAAATGTTACGTTAATCCACTAGATGGGGGAATATCCTTCTGTTGTGGGAATGCTTGGGCAAGTGGTTTTTTTCCCCCTGCATCTGATTATTGGAGAACGGGCCCTTCTCTGTGGAATAGGTCATTTCTTGCCATGGGAACTGATAGTCACACATCTGACATGGCTTTTGAAGACAAGCAGTAAGGAATCTAAGCATCCCCAGATGGCCTTGACATGACCCTCAGGACATAGGCAGATTTTATGATTTTTTAAATGCATATGTTGGGAAAGATTGAGGGCACAAGGAGAAGGGGATGACAGATGACGAGATGGTTGGACAGTGTTCTCGAAGCTACTAACATGAGTTTGACCAAACTGCGGGAGGCAGTAGAAGACAGGCGTGCCTGGCATGCTCTAGTCTAGCCCATGGGGTCACAAAGAGTCGGACATGACTAAATGACTAAACAACAATGCCTGTTACATTCAATGAGTGTAGCATTTGTGTGCCCCTGTACACTATATTGACCTATATACCTGTATAGTCATTCACATGCAATTATTCACAAGCAGCATTCAAGCAGAGTATCACACAACAGCTGAGTTGTAGAAATCAGCATGTGTGCGGTTCACACAAGCACTTGTGCATGTTCACAAACTGCCTTTACCTGCATTGCATGCCGTGTGTGAACGAGACTTAGGTGAGGTACAATAAAGTATCTGAAATGAGTTCTAGAATTCCTGTTTGCAAGAAACGAGAAACCAACCATCTACTTACAACTGAAGTGTTTTCAAACTTGTTGCTTAATGTTAATTATTTATGAAAAAGAAGATATTTGATATTACCATGAGAGATACTTTAAAGGCACTTGAAGTAACTGATACGCCTTTGAATACACAGTGTGAGACCTGGGGAACAGAGATGGTATTTTCGAAGCCCCCTGGAGTTCTGTAGCTTACCGAAACAATGATCATAAGCTTGGAAGGAGAGAAGCTCTTACTTTGATACTAGCCGCCCGACTGTTGGATGAACATCGTAAGCCTGGAAGAACGTCGTAGGAGATCTGGCTGACAGAAGTGTCAGGAAGTTTCATCACTAGGAGGGAGAGGAAAGGAAAAGGAAACGAAGCAATATAGCTAGACGCCAGAAGAATAATGAATTTTGTGGAACAGACACGTAATTGAATAAAGACACCCTACTATGTTTAAAGTTTTGCACATCTTTTTTGATGTCGGATGAGCTACTTCTTAAGAATAAAGGGGGGGGGTCCAATGATTTTGATTCTGATTGAGTGGGTTTGTTTTTCTGTTGAATGCTAATGATGTGAGGAGAAAAATAAATAGCCCGTAGTTATTTGTAACATTTTCTGATAAATTACAGAGTAGCTGATTGTGCTGATTGAAGGCCACATTTATGGGGTTGACTTGACCCAAGACGGTCACATTAGCTCAGCCCAACCAACGAACGAACGGGCAAAGCAGCCTTTGCTCGCAATCGTTTTAAAGAATGTTCAAGCTGATTAAAAATGGGTTGGTTAATTTGCGGGTCAATTGGTTTATAAAGCCCTCAATTATTTGCAACGGCATTTCTCTTGAATGTCTCAGATAATCATTCCAGCTTTCAAAGGAATGTTTCTTTTTTAAAACAAAAAAAAAAACCTCTGCTTTGCTAGATCAGCTGAAAGTCTAAAAGTCCAGTGTTATATTTCCAGCTAAGGCCACAAAATATAAAAAAATAAAAATAAAAAATAGACGCCTCTGAATAATCAAAGCAGAAACAAAGGATGAAAGTGCTGGCCTTCTACTGCAGTTCGACCCCAGAATCTGGTACCTTGGAAATTTTTATGAATGATGGAGAGAGAGTAAATTAACAGACATTCTGTTCTGAGTCTCACAATACTATAAGTCAGGATCAATAAATGAAATCGATTGAGGTATCACAAAACAGAGCACTCCTTCCCATGGCACATAATTAACTTATGGAATCCCATTACCACAACAGTCACCAGCTTAAATGTGTTTTTAAAAAAATAAAAATAAAAATCATTATATTATACAAATTAATGGCTAATAGGCCAAGAGACATTTGCACACCACATGGAACCTCCACAGCTAGAGGCAATCTATCTGGGAATAGCATGTGCTGGCAACAAACGAGATATGAGTGATTAGATCATGCCCCGTCCGAGAGTTCCCCACAGCACCCGGCTGTTCGCAGTTTTCCAAGTGCTGGACATGATGGGCCATTTGCAATGACCTAGCAAAGCAATTCTTGTGCCCTTAATTTGAAGGCTGTTTACAGCAGGAGTGACTGAAAAGTTCTGTTCTCTGAAATGAAGCATTTGCCAGGAGAGGATCCAAGCTATTATCGAACAGCTAGAAGACACAATTGCAAGATATCTACCACTGTAAAAAAGAAAAAAGGGGATTATTGCTTTTGGAAACCATTAGAAAGCATGTAAATAACTTGAGTAAATCTTCCTCTCATTTGCATAACTCTCATTTGCATAATGTTGCTTGTTTACGCACTGGCATGGCCTCTCCACTTCTTTCCCCCTCTCTCTTCCTTTGGCTACGGCAAACCTCTGCATCTGCAGTGGATATTTACTCCTGCAACAAGAGGCTTAGAAACGTGTTCTTTTTGAATACTTCATGACCTTGGCTTTTTCTCTTGAAGCTGCTAGATTGAAACTATGAAGTTCTGAACAATATATATATTCTCACCCTTCTTGCCTTCTGATAATTAGCTCGGCTTGCACTAATGCTGTCACATTGCCATCCATTTGCATAGAGATTTGGGCGCAACGGCTGAGTTGATTTCTCCTCCCCAGGAAGGCTTGCAAGAAGTGGAAATTTCAACCATAACTCCTTGAGAGTAAGAAAAGATACATATTTTACAGGCCTGGTGAAGTGAGAATTCCTTGCAATGCTCACCTCACATGCTACAATTAAATTTATTTATTGCATGTATATATAGTTACATTCCACCTTTCCTTGAAGGACCTCAAGGTGGCATAAACACTTCTCTTTCTCCCCATTTTATCCTCACAGTAACTCTGTGTTGTAGTCCAAAAAAAATAATAAAAAATAAAAAATCCTTCCAGTAGCACCTTAGAGACCAACTAAGTTTGTTCTTGGTATGAGCTTTCGTGTGCATGCACACTTCTTCACACAAAAGCTCATACCAAGAACAAACTTAGTTGGTCTCTAAGGTGCTACTGGAATGATTTTTTTTTATTTTTTATTTTTTTTTGACTATGGCAGACCAACCCGGCTACCTATCTGTGTTGTAGGTTAGTCTAAGAGACTGTGACTGGTCCAAGAACATCCAGTGAGATTCATGGCTGAGTGGGGATGTGAACTCTGATCTTCCTGGTCCTCCCAGCTCTTGTGTTTACCTTTGAAGATCTCCATAGGTTTGCCCCATCCTATCTTTCCACACTTAGCTCCAACTTTTTCCTGCCAGTGACCTTCATTCCATCTTTGGCTACCCCAGCTTTCCTCTTAATCCCTTACAAAGCTCAAAACTTAAGAGCAGGCCTGCTGGACCAAACCTAATCCCCATCAAGTCCAATATCCAATTTTCACAGCGGCAAACCAGATGCCTATGAGAAGTCTCCCCACTTGCGATTCCCAATAACTGTCTCGGGTAGTGGAGACAGACCACAGCCATCCACTCATTTTCTAAACCTCTTTTCAAGCCATCCAAGTTGGTGGCAAAAATGCTCTCTTATGGTAAGAAATTCCACAGTTTAACCATGTGCTGTAAGAAGCAGGTGCTTATCACTTCATGCTGCCTAATGGGTGGGCCGGCCCTGGTAGCAGGTGATGGAGTAGACCTCTGTCAGAGAGCAGTCACCACTCAACATAGATAATATTGCCCTCCATGGTCCCCTAATCATATTACTAACATTTTTCCAAATGAGAAAAAATGTGTCTTCCTGAAAAGAGAAAAACTCTCTTGGTTTACCCTCCTCTCCTATGGCTCAGTGGAATGTGATGCAAATGGCCTGGGACGGACCCTTGCCTGCTCAGTCTGTGCCTGCTACATACCAGCTGCAGAGGTGGCCAATCTGAAGTGAGAGGACAACATGGAAAGAGAGGGAGTTGAATGATCCACCACTACAGTCCCAGGGTAAATAGCACCCCAGTCCTGGCCAGGACTGTGTTTGTTGCAAAGAGTTAAATGCCACCAAGCTGTGGCCCTGATCCAAATAACCCCACCCCAGATATCATGGATGAGGGGACCACAAGGGTAAAACATACTGTGAAATCACATTAGCCTTAGGTTTTTCCTCTGGCCACCTCCTCCTTCCCCTCCTTCCTCTGGACCATTCCCTCCCTCCATTCCTTGTCCCTCTGCTTCTAGGGATTTACCTTCTCCTGAAGTAGTAGTAGAAGAAGAGTTTGGGTTTGATACCCTGCTTTATCACTACCTGAAGGAGTCTCAAAGCGGCTAACAATCTCCTTTCCCTTCTTCCCCAACAACAAACACTCTGTGAGGTGAGTGGGGCTGAGAGACTAGTGTGACTAGCCCAAGGTCACCCAGCAGCTGCATGTGGAGGAGCGGAGATGCGAACCCAGTTCACCAGATTACGAGTCTACCGCTCTTAACCACTACACCACACTGGAAGTCCCTACCTAGCCCCTTCAACCTCAGCCAAGGGTAGGGAACATCAGGCTAAAGAGCAAAATGTCAGCCTCTAGCCCTCTCTGGTCCCCTGGGGTCTCCCTAGGCTTCACCAGCTCTCTTCTAAGCCATCCTTGTGTGCTTTTGCTGGCTGGAATGTGACCTTGAACTATGAGATATTGTCTCTTGCTTGCCTGGGCAGAGGATACAAAGGTGGATGGATGGGTGAATGTGGGAGTGCTGATTTTTATATACCTGGAATGTATCTCTGCCCTAGGCTCTTACAGCTGTTCTTGTCCTCTCTAGGATTTGAGCAGCTCAGCCAATTACGGCCCCACCTCACTGTGACATAAGGGCAGCTCACCCAATCACTGCCTCGTGTTCCACCAACGCAAACACATTTTGAGAGTGTTTCTAAAGATACTGCATTGTGCCACCTTAAATATGGAATCTGTCTTCGTGAGTTCAATACCTTCCAGCAGGGAAAAATATATATAATGTATGAAGAACAGAGTGATTTATATCTGGTTTTATAGTTAAATAATGCACTACGGAACTCGTTAATCAAGGCTGCGTTTGCCCCGCCCCCAATAAGACAACGAATGAATTTTAGCTCCAAGGAAACAAAAGTTGTGTGACACTTTCAAGCCAATTCTTGTGGTAAAATTGGGAGTTCGTGGACAGGTCCTTGTGGTTTTAGGGCAGTTGATTAATCCGCTATTCTTCAGAGCAGGTTTGATTTCAGAGTTCAGGTATTTTACAGACCCATTCAAAGCAGCCGGCAACAGAGACTTTCCTTTGAAATTATTTTTCATCTAAGGCAGTGCTGAATTATACCCCTTTTTTCCCCTGACAAGGGCACAGCTGTGTTAATAACAGAATCCAGCACAAGCCCTCCTACAGCCCTCATTTTCCCAGAGAGCGCCATTTAAAGTTTCCACGGATGTCCAACAAAACGCAGCAAAGGGACACGGATTTCTTTTGTGCTCTGGCTAATGAAACCCAGAAACTACACACCAGGATTCCAGGTGGATTTTCTAAGTGTGCTGAAATGTTCCTAACAGCCAATGAGGCCTATTCTAGTCAATGCTAATGATTAACTCCCTTTGTTGGCAGGACCAGGGGCCACTGGCACTATGTCGTCATAGCCTGCAGATTATATGCTTCAGTTTTCACCATCAGGAACAATAAATGTATAGAGATAGGTAAGAGCCATGACATGCCCTCCAACATTTCTCCCATGAAAATAGGGACATCCAATAATAATAATAATAATAATAATAATAATAATAATAATAATAATATCCCATCCATATTGCTGGGTTGCCTCAGCCACTCTGGGTGGTTCCCAACATATATAAAAACATTAAACATTATTTTTTTTAAAAAAACTTCCCTATACAAAGCTTCTTTCCAGACATTTCTTGAAAGTTGTATACTGTAGTAACTTATCTCCTTGGCTTGGGGGTTGCATAACTCCATACCGCCCAACATTTCTCCGATGAAAATAGGGACGTCCTAAGGGAAAGCAGGACATTCAAATACCGGTATATAAAAGGATGTCATATAGAGGAGGGAGAAAGGTTGTTTTCTGCTGCTCCGGAGAAGCGGACACAGGGCAATGGATTCAAACTACAAGAAAGAAGATTCCACCTAAACATTAGGAAGAACTTCCTGACAGTAAGAGCTGTTCGACAGTGGAATTTGCTGCCAAGGAGTGCGGTGGAGTCTCCTTCTTTGGAGGTCTTTAAGCGGAGGCTTGACAGCCATCTGCCAGGAATGCTTTGATGGTGTTTCCTGCTTGGCAGGGGGTTGGACTGGATGGCCCTTGTGGTCTCTTCCAACTCTATGATTCATTCCAGGGTCAAATCAGAAACCGGGATGGCTTCTGTAAATCAAGGAATGCCCCTGGAAAACAGAGACACTTGGAGGGTCTGCCATGACCTCAGGATTCTGGAACATTGTAGAGCCTCAAGCCCTATGGTCCAACTGTAGCATCCTAGCTTCCATGTGTGCAGACTCTCCCCTGCCCATACCCCTTCTGCCACCACCTGTTTTCTCTCTAGGCCACACCCCTCCCTGGTCCTGTTTGGCAACCCAACTTCTGCAGTTTTGCTTGGCTGGAATGCGTCCTTTGACCTCTGATTTCTAAAGGAGTAGTGGGATAGATGTATATTTCCTGTGTAGCACTACACATGTTTACTCAGAGGTAAGCTCCTTCGTGTTTGACAGGATTTGCTCCCAGGTAAGCAAGTACAGGATTACAGGGAGAAGAAAATTGTACTCTATGTCATTTTGTGAAATTGCATTCAGCAAATCTCACAGAACACAGTAGGACTCACTTTCCACCGTGCGAATTTACATTGCTCTGTAAATGAGTTAATAAATATTTGGAGTTTGCCTGCCTTTTCATTGAGATTGCTGGATGCAAAAGAGGGCGAGGACCCCAAGGTGTAGATAAAATACCGGTAATTTCAATGAGTATAGTTTCAGTGATAGAAAAGTCTTGTCATTTATTGCATTTGGCCATGCTATTTTTCATCAGAATTTAATTTTGAGTTTTAGGGTCCTAGTCCTTATGATGGGATTCTAACAATTTTGTTATACCACTGCAATGACGTGTCAATTAAAAAGAGGTCGTTAAGAACACCAAATTAGGCAAAATATTCTCTGGTACACCATCACACCAGCATAAATCATTTAGTGACAAGAAACTTCTAGTATTAAGCAATTCCACCAATGTAAGTGGGGAGAGAGAAATTTCTCTGTTTTAATGAGAACTGAACAGAGAGATACCTAAACATCAAGAGGGCTTTAATTAGAAACCCTGCCTGTAACTACATCTAAATAGTGGGAAGCAAAGTCACTGAATACTTCTAATTATAATCATTATTCTGTTTTCTTTTCTTAGGTAACTAGATTCATTAATTACTTGGAAAAACTTCAAGGCTTTTATTAAAAAACCTACCATGGAGTATAGAGTGGTTTCTGTTTGTATTGTGATAGTTACACACACACACACACACACACACACACACTGCAAAAGCACTTTGTATTAATTAAGCAGTAGAAGCAAATGTTAGTAGGTCAAATCTAAGAGGATATTGGCTCGACTCTAAGGCAGACATTCTCTTCCAACTTTTACCTATTTTATTTTCCAGATTTGTAATTGACATGCCCACTCCTACCCTAGTATGACAACTTGTCATTCATCCATTCTCTCATAACACAGCATGCAAATATCCAAGCCTGGACACTTGTGTCACCCAATATAATTAGATACATGGCACTTCTGAGCAGGGATGGACAACTCAGTCAATTTCAGTTTCTGCCCCCTTTCTCATTTTCCCATTTTTCCTTCCACATTTCTACATCAATTTCTGGTTGTTGTTTTTTGTAGTCCTCAGTAAAAAGTGTTAGCCTTTTAGCATGCCTTTTACATAATATACATTGTGCCATGTGCAGCTTTGCTTAATATACCACAGTTTTGCAAGCAAGTCCCCCTATCAAATGCATTTCTGTATATTGATTTTGCTACAACATGCACCCTTTCCCTTGATGTGTGCATCACAACTGCTTCACAACATTTGAAGAAGTGTGAATTTCAAAGAATAATGGTGCTTCACACAGTATTTCAGGAAGTATGAATTAGGCATCCCCTCCTCCACCCCCCCCAAAAAAAATCCTTGCTTCCAAGCAGAACTAATGTCATAAAGGATTTGCAGCTGCAAGAAGATCAAACCTATCCATTCTTAAAGAAATCAGCCCTGAGTGATCACTGGAAGGACAGATCCTGAAGCTGAGGCTCCAATACTTTGGCCACCTCATGAGAACAGATGACTCCCTGGAAAAGACCCTGATGTTGGGAAAGATGGAGGGCACAAGGAGAAGGGGACGACAGAGGATGAGATGGTTGGACAGTGTTCTCAACGCTACCAACATGAGTCTGACCAAACTGCGGGAGGCAGTGGAAGACAGGAGGGCCTGGCGTACTCTGATCCATGGGGTCACGAAGAGTTGGACACGACTGAACAACAACAACAACAACAACAACACCAACAGCAGGAAATTGACATGCTTTGGTCAACTCATCACCCTACAACATGACCTAGGAGGGTCACAGGCAAATGATGTGATCCAAGACAATGGTCGTCTGAAAACAATACAGTGGTACCTCGGGTTACAAATGCTTCAGGTTACAAACGCTTCAGGTTACAGACTCCGCTAACCCGGAAGTAGTACCTCGGGTTAAGAACTTTACCACAGGATGAGAACAGAAATCGCGCGGCTGCGGCGCAGCGGCAGTGGAACGCCCCATTAGCTAAAGTGGTACCTCAGGTTAAGAACAGTTTCAGGTTAAGAACGGACCTCCGGAACGAATTAAGTTCTTAACGAGAGGTACCACTGTAATCAGATTCCAAGGGCCAGAAGCAAGCAACGTGATTCATTGGTTAGGTTCCATGGCAGGCAGCCAAATATATAGATCAGATGGTGCAAGTCCCTGGCAGATCCTCCAAGTGTCCCTATTTTCCAGGGATAGTCGCAGATTTACAGAAGCAGTCCCAGTTTCTGATTTGATCCTGGAATGTCCAAATTTTGCATAGGACGTCCCTATATTCATCAGAGAAATTTTGGAGGGGGGTGGAGTTATGCAACCCCTGAGCCAAGGAGATAAGTAACTATACAACCCTTAGAAGACACTTGCAGGAAGCCCTGCATAGGAAAGTATTTTTTTTAATGTTTAATGTATAAATACGTTTTGATATATATTGGAAGCTCCCCAGAGTGGCTGAGGCAACCCAGTCAGATGGGTGGAGTATAAATAATAAAATTATTATTATCATCATCATGGAATAGAACATCCCTATTTTCATCGGAGAAATACATGCATTCTTTTATTCGACCGTCAGTCAGAAAAAAATACATTTGTACAGAATTAAAAAACCTCTGAAGGAACTTTGAGGGGGGGGGGAAACATAACCCGCAATGGAATGGAGCTAAACAGATAGCCCCATATCGATGCAATCAATTAAAATCTTATGGCACTTAAAAGCTAAAGAAAGAAATTTAGCCACCTGGGAGGCTGTGTTTCTAGTGACATTGTTCAGTAAAGATAAAACCTGTCTTTCTCTGGATAGAAAGTTAGATTGACGTAAAAATGGAGCTATAAGGTTTTGCCTGAGTTCTACATAGAGAGGACAAGTCAGAAGACTATGTTCGGTAGACTCAACCACACCCATAGTACAATGACAGGTTCTCTGGGTGTACGGAACTCCCTTGTACCTTCAGTGTGCTGTAGTGGTTAAGAGCCAGTGTGCTTAAGAGCCAGTGTAGAGCCAGTGTGCTGTAGTGGTTAAGAGCGGTAGACTTGTAATCTGGGGAACCGGGTTCGTGTCTCCACTCCTCCACATGCAGCTGCTGTGTGACCTTGGGCTAGTCACACTTCTTTGAAGTCTCTCAGCCCCACTCACCTCACAGAGTGTTTGTTGTGGGGGAGGAAGGGGAAGGAGAATGTTAGCCGCTTTGAGACTCCTTCGGGTAGTGAAAAGCGGGATATCAAATCCAAACTCTTGTTGTTCTGCTTCTTCTTCTTCTTCTTCTTCTTCTTCTTCTTCTTCTTCTTCTTCCCCACAATACTGCGGAATCAAGGGCGTTTAGTCTAGCCGCTGTAAGGAGTCTGCGGTATTCCACGTAGTGGATTTCCGTGAGATAAGGGGCTGGTGTCATTTGATATATCTGGTCCCCTAGGAACATCCCTGGTTTCACTTGGGCTATGTCCTCTTGTCTGGCAATATCGCCCAATCTCCGGGAGATTGCAGTTCTAGCTTTATTGTACATCATAGACTCCAGGTAGAGGTGTGACAATCTACAGGACTGAACCTCTTTGATGACCTCCCTTTCCCACGATGACTGGAAATCATCCCTCAGTGTCAAGGGGGTGATGCCCATTGGCTTAAAACAAAGCTTGAGCCATAGCCAAAGCTTCATCATCAGAGAAATGTAGGAGGGTATGAGACTGGTAAAGGGTCTATTTCCAGACTGTTGGCAAACCAAGATTTCTCAAGCAGCAAATTCTCAAAAAGCCTCAGTCCACCTCTAGGCTTTTAAAGAGCAAGTTGATGTCTCGCCCTGTGGACTACTCTGCAAGACCCAAACAGGACAACTTGAAACTCTTCACCCTATTCAATAGGGGGGGAACTGGGGGGGGCAAGCATTTTGGCAAATATTTTAAATAGGTTGTGTGTGTATTATTTCTCCCAAAGTTCAAAGAGAGCCCCCAAAAAAGAAATTTCTCATTAAATTTACCAGAAACTTGTTTTGTGTAGAAATTCAGGCCTGCAGCTCACCCACATTTGCAGGGAGCCTAATTTTCTCACTCGTGTTTTGCTCAAGAGGATGAATTGAATACCAAGCCCATAATGAGCATTTAAAGACATTTTTTTCCTCCTGAGATGATTGATTGATTATTTCTAACAAAGTACTGAATGTGTGTAATCAGCTTACCAATTACATGAAAAATGCAAATGATTTGATGTCCTTTTCCCTCCTCCTCTCATTCCATTCTTGACCCATACAGAGAAAGTAGGTTTCTATTTAGGTGGGATTTGAATGTCAGATTTATGACAAATACAGTGGGGTATTGATAGTGCTAAAATGCTGCCTGCGGCAATAAACGCAGCTCTGCCGGTATTTGCTTTTCAATAATTTGATGAATTGCCTTGTCAAAATACATTGCAGAAAGTTCTCCAGGTGGGGGAGGGGGGGAAAAAAAGATTGGCATTAGATTGATTCTACTTTTTTTTTCTTACTCCCTCACCCAAACCAATCCTTTTTTTAGGAAGGTGGGGAATTTTGGAATTGTTTTGAAAATACTTCACGAGTAAGGCTATGTAGAACTGTAATTAAAGCATTGCTGTGCTTTTGATTCTATTGCGCAATTAATTAGCTGTTTGTATTGACGCTGTATTACTAATTAAGGCTGCCCTTGGCCAATTCAATGAATCCTTTAGGACCAGCAATTGACCTGCCTAGCCAGATGCAGAACCTCCACCCTTTCAGCAACAAACATAAGTGCATCCCAGGGACATATGAAATGGGGGGGCGGAGGGGGCAGGTCGCCCTGGGTGCCACTCGGGGGGGGGTGACAAGATGGCCCCTGCCTCCCCCCAGCTGTAGAGCGGCCAAGGGCGCGCGGCATCTGCACAGGCTGCCGCTCTCACGCGCCATGCATACGGGCGTCCATACAGGATGCCAATCGCACAGCAGCCCGTACGGAGTGTGCATGCGCGGCAGCCCATAGGTCGCTGTGTGTGTGCACTCCGTACGGGATGCTGCACATGCACAGTCCATACAGATGTTGCACGTGTGTCACCGGGCGGTTTGCCCCGCCCTTCAGCGTCCCGTCCCAGGTGCTGGAGAGGGTTCCTCCGCCACTGCTGCATCCATGCTTTATGTTAATAACCATCCTCCCCTGCCCCCCCATGCTCCTGAAAATGATGCCATGGCTAGATCTAGAAACATCAAAGAAGCATTCGAGTTTAAAGCGTTGTAAATTTAAACAAGGGAAAACAGGTAGAGAAAACTGGGACTCCACGTCACCACATGGTGGCACAATGTTATATTGCACATACAACACACAGGGATGTAGCTAGCTGCTCCAGCTGGGGCGGTGTGAACCGCCCTCAGGGGTGCCGTGGCGATCCGCCCATGGGGTGAGCTGTCCACAGAGTCCGCCTGGTGGATGCAAGCCACACGCTGCTGTTTCGGGCACTGTGGGGCCCCGAGCCACCGTGTCACTCCCAGCAGAGACTCGTGGCTTGGGCGCACTTCAGGCCAGGCTCCGCGGTAAGTGCCAACCCCCACGGTGTGCCAGTTTGTCACCCCCCTCAAGGATGACACCCGGGGCGGACCACATACCCCGCACCCCCTTCCTACGCCCCTGACAACACATAAAAATCGCCTTTTCTCTACCAGTCTAGCTGAGTCCTTAGTTGTCATCTAGGCAGAAGTGGTTTGTCAGGTAGGGTGTAGTAGCTATGCCAGCTTCCCAGCAAGTGGGTCATTGGTAGGGCCACAGATTGGGGCCACATGGCAGATGTGGGGGGTACATGCACAGCCCAACCTTCCACTCTGATCCTAAACCTTCACTGCCTTGTGGGGTATCTTAAGGAGAAGAAAAAGGATAAAGAGTAAACTCTGCACAAATCTGGAGTGGATTCCCTACGATGGTTCAATGCCGCCTTGCACTCCTCCTTCCAGCAACTCCTGAAGCAAAGCTGGCGCCAAATGTATTGCTCTGCTTTCCTTTGGACCACATCAGTGAGGCTAAGAGGGGAATCTTGTCATACACACTGCTTGCTCCCCGGGGAGGTGACATCAGTGCTGCAAATGCTGCAGTTGCCCTTCACCCCAAAAGGTGCACTCCATTGTCTCTCGAGACATATGGATGCTAACAATAATGCTTCATGAGAGAGTTTCTGATACCTCTGCAATGTCCAACAATCACTACCTGTTAGAAAGTTCTTATATGTGAACTGGAATCACTATCCTCCTTTTTCCATAATTGATGCTTGATGAATTCCTTCCTCCTCCAGAGGAAGGACGGCAGTTTGACTCCAATATTGCATTGAAAACCAACAAGGGAGAGAGCCAGCAGAAAAAGAAGAGAACAGAAAAGCCAAGTTTTCAAAGAGAAATGATTCTCTGTCTCATCTTTTTTATTTTTCACTCCGTTGAGATTTGTTGTATGCATCTGATTTGCTGTTCTTGAGATGTGTAATCTTGATGTCTATAAAGGAAGCATCTTTGCTATCAAATGTGAATATGTTTAGAACACTGTGTTCCTTCCAGCACTTCATTTCTAGTTCGTTTTGCCCTTAAGTTTGATGAAGGAAACTGGGTCTGAAAAGTCACTCCGTTCTGGGCGGTTGCATCATCATTTTGTATGCGTATTCACTTTGGGAAGGAAGAAGCTCCCATGCACGAAAATGATTTACTCCACCCTCCCCCTCCCCGCATAGTTTACCGATGAAACTGGCAGCACATGGAATCAATATCATACATCAGATGATCCTCGGGAATACTGAAGTCAATATATGTACGCTCTATTCAGCTACGGCTTGAGCAGGACTCCTCTACAGACATCAGAGCCCTGCTGGATGAAACCAAAGGTCAATCTAGTCAAGCATTTAGTTTCCAACTGTGGCTAGCCAGAGGCTTCCAAATGCCCAGAAACATGTCAGGAAAGCAACTTTCATTCCCTGTTGTTGATTCACAAATTTATCAGTGAGTTACAGTCATGCCTCATGTTGCATCCGCTTCGGGTTACGTTTCTTTGTGTTGCATCGTGCGGAACGGGTTACTTCCGGGTTTTGCCGCTTGCGCATGCGCAGAAGCACTAAATCGTGCCACACACATGCGCAGACCCGGTGCTTCGGCTTGCGTCAGTTTCGTGCTACGGGCGGGCCTCCGGAACAGATCCCGTCCATAACACGAGGTTCCACTGTATTATAAAAAGCACTCAGAATCATAGAATCATAAAATTGTAGAGTTGCAAGGGAACCCAAGGGTCATCTAGTCCAACCCACTCTGCAATGCAGGAATCTCAGCTAAAGAATCCATGACAGATGGCCATCCAATCTCTGCTTAAAAACATCCACAAAAGAAGAGTCAACCACCTTCCAATTGAGTCTTTTCCACTGTCAAACAGCTCACAACAACAACAACAACAATTTACTGTCTTAGTCAGAACAGGGATGGGCTTTGGTCTTTTACCAAAGCTGTCAACTTTTCCCTTTTTTAAAGGGAAATGCCCTTATTCCAAATAGGATTCCTCGCAAGAAAAGGGAAAAGTTGACAGCTATGCTTTTACATTACAGCCGTGCCCTGTGCAATGCCAAAACTTGGTGCTCCCCCTTCCATTCTGCTCAATTCACTAAGTCATAGTTGTGACACTCTGCAACGTCTTTTCCTGGCTAAACATACACAACTCCCTCAACCATTCCTCATAAGGCTTGGTTTCATCTTGAATCCCAAGTCTGTCTTCTGCGGCATTACCGGTAGCTACCCCTCCCAATTTGGTGCCATCTACAAATTTGATGAGCTTCACCTCAGTTACTGCATCAAGTCATTTATAAAGATACTGAACAACAGACAGAATCCTGTGCCTCCCCCCCCCTTGTAACTTTCCCCCCAGAATGACAAGGTACTGTTAGTGAATACTCTTTGGGTTTAGTCAGTCATTCAGTTACAAATCCACCTTACAGTTATCTCGTCCAGCCCACATTTTACCACCCTCTCTGCAATAATATTACGAGGGACTTTGTCAAAAAGCCTTACTGAAATCAATATATACTATGTCCGCAGCATTCCCCTGATCCACCAAGCTTGTAACTCTATCAAAAAAAAATAAATGAGATTTGTCTGGCTTGGCTTGCTTTTGAGAAACCCGTGCTGGGTCTTAGTAATCACAGCATCCTTTTCAAAGTGCTCACAGACCAGCTGTTTGGATTATCTGTTCTAGGAATTTTCCTGGTATTGATGTCAAGCTCACAGTTTGGTAGTTACCTGGGTCTTCATCCCCCCCCCCAATTTGGAAAATGGGGACAACATTTGCCCACCTCCAGTCTGCAGGGACCTAAACTGTTCTCTAGGAAACCACAAAGCTTATAAACAGAGACTCTGAGATTACATCTGCAAACTCCTTTAGTACCCTTGGATGCAGCTCATCAGGCCCTGGAGATTTGAATTCATTTAAAGCAGCTAACTGTTCCCTTACCAACTTTTCTCCTATCTTGGACTGCAGCTCCCTCCTTGAATCTTTTATTCTGTTATCAGCAGATTGGGCCCTGCTTTCCATTTGGGTGAAGACGGAGGAAAAGCAGGCATTGAACAGTTCCGCCTTCTCTCTGTGACCCAATGGCATTTCTCTGTCTTCACACAAAGGACCTCGTATTTGCTTGTTCTTCCTCTGGCTGGTTTTGGTTCCTCAACCCATTCAAATACATGCCAAAAATACTTACTGTGGGTGTGCATTAGCTTTGTGCATACCCCCCCAATTAAAAGGCGAATTGGGGTGATTTGGAGGAGGTCCTCACATTTTTAATGTGGATCCTGCATTTCAAGGCAATTCGTGAATTTCCTTTGTTTTCAAAGTGGCTCTGTGGCCTTGGGTGTCCAGAAGAATAAAGAATAAGAAGGCATGACCATTGTTTCCCTGCAAGCAACAAAGCTAGGCTTATTGGGGAAATGCCAGAAGCTCTGAGAGAGGAGAGTGGTAAGGTGGGGGATCTTTGGTTTTGATTTACAGGTCTAGCTTTTAATCCCAGTGAAGAATTATCCCAGGGCTTTCCTGTCACTGCGGAGAGAAGCAAACTGTTTTTGGTTTCATGTGGGTGCCTGCCCTCCCCTATGAAGGTCAGTGGAGAGACATCCATTGTATCCTCAAAACTCTGTTGTGGGGAGAATAAGTTTATCCCCACCAGGAAAGGAAACATTCCTCTTCTCCCTGGATTTTGGCTTATCTGTGGGATGTAAACACAGAGCAGTCAAAACACAACATTGCTAGAGTGGACATGAAGGTGTCTCAGTCCTCCAGCCTTAACTTCCTGTTTACCTGGACTGAGAAAATTTCCTCTATGTAACTGGAGATGGGTGTGGTTTCACCTGGGGAGGTTTACACAAAACCACAGGAACCAGACCCCATCTTTCTCTTTTGGATTCGCTTCTTCAAGGAAGAGCATCTCAGAGACATTTATCTAAGCCTGCCTGCCTCTCTGAGCCTGTACTGTAACTCAGGATGCCTGTAAGTAAACTCTTTTATATCTTATAAACAGTACTGTGTTGTGTCTTTACTTTTAAGAGGGAAGAAGGGGAATATACCAGGGCTATATACTTATTCTAAAGGCTTTAGCAAGCCTATGCAACTGTTTTCTGCTGTGTAGAAAGGGAATGGAACTCTGCTAAGTTTGGAGCTTGTTAATACAAGCTGGGATGAGATATATAAAGTAATATATCATCATCCACACTCCCAAGCATTCCCACATTATCAAACTATCTATCGCCTTTTGAACTGGGGAGGTATTGATTTTGTTTCTCCTTCTCCTTCTCCTTCTCCTTCTCCTTCTCCTTCTCCTTCTCCTTCTCCTTCTCCTTCTATATTGTAAACTGCCCAATGATCTTTGGATGAAGGGTGGTATTGAAATTTTAACAAAAAAACAATAACCCTTTGAGCAACAGCTGGCATTTAATAATCCCTAGTGATTTCTGCTATTTTTCCATCATCCCCATCCCCTGTGTAAGACCTCTCTCCCAGAGAGAACAAGCTGTAGCTCCAGCATTCCACAGGGGTGGGAGAAGAAGCTCAGACCCCATCAAATGACCCTTGGGGTCCCTGCTGAGAATGGCATTTCACCCACCCCAGTCTTTCCTGGGAATCCAGGCTATTTTTCCACCACCTCCACACCCCCAGTGATAAAGTGTTAAAGTTTGCCATTGTGGGAGAATCATTGCATTTATCCTCCAAAGGTGAGGCACTGCTTGAAAATTGCATCAAATTCTGGTAGAAAATGAAAAAGTTATAGGGTCCCCCCGGTGTCTCCAAAAAATCATGCACATCACTTGGGAAGACAGGCGAACTAATGCCAATGTACTGGATGAAGCAAAGATCACCAGTGTTGAAGCAATGATTCTTCAACATCAACTTCTTTGGACTGGTCATGTTGTGCAGATGCCTGATTATCGGCTTCCAAAGCAACTACTCTATTCCAAACTTAAAAATGGAAAGCTTAATGCTGGTGTTCAACAAAAGAGGTTTAAAGACTGTCTCAAGGCAAATCTTTAAAAATGTGTTATAAACACCGACAACTGGGAAACAGTGGCCTGCATGCGCTCCAGTTGGAGAATAGCCTTTAGCAAAGGTGTCATGGACTTTGAAGACACTTGAACTCAGAACGCAAGGGAGAAATGTGCTAAGAGGAAGGCACGCTTGGCAAATCCACACCATGATCAACTCCCGCCCCGGAACCAATGTCCCCACTGTGGAAGGACGTGTGTGTTCAGAATTGGCCTCCACAATTACTTACAGACTCATTGTTAAAACTGTGTTTATGGAAGACAATCTTACTTGGCTACGAGTGATCGCAGAAGTAGAAGAAGAAGAAGAAGAAGAAGAAGAAGAAGAAGAAGAAGAAGAAGAAGAAGAAGAAGAAGAAGAAAGTCAAACTTTAAAGCTGCCCTGTACATAAACTCATGGATTTCTCTGGCTACAATTTGGCAGCCTTAATGCACTCCGCTGTGCCTGTCTATTTCATCCAGTTCTGTGGAAAGGGGGAGGGAAAACAATGTCTAGATTTCCCATTACAGGAGTTGAAAGCAGAACTCAGTTTTCTACAGATCTACCCTGGGTCTGAAGACACAGAGCACCTCCAAAACAGATCAGACCGCTTTCCAAAGCTGCAGAGGTCAGTACTGTATACACCTTAAACATTTGCTAGGAGTAAAGCAAGATTCACTTAATATCCTGCTTTAGCACCTTGGAAAGCAGGTCTCTTCAGCAAACACTGCCTTGGTACAACCCACTTTAGAACAGAACTGAAGTCTCCTCTCACTCAGAGATGGCCAAATCTGTTAAACCCCCCCCCCCCAGTTTCTCATTTATCCAGTCTTAAATTCGTCTCATTTCTGCATTTTGTGCCAGCACAGGAAAAGCCCAACTCTAAATTCCCTTTGTAATCTCTCCGTAAGAAATAGAAGGAAAACAGCTTTCATCAACCTGATACCCTCCAGATGTTTTAGACTCCAATGCCCATTAGCCCCAGCCAGCACCACTGTGCCGCCATCATTTGGCCAAGCTGGCTGGGACTGATAGGAGTTGTAGTTCTACACATCTAGAGGACACCAGGTCTGTCTTAAAAGATGAGGGGGAAGCATATGGGGGAGAAAGAGGAAGGAAGGAAGGAAGGAAGGAAGGAAGGAAGGAAGGAATGTTTTTCACATTTACCCAGGTATCCAAGCATGCAACAATTTGGGTTGGATCAATTGCCAGCTTTCCCAATTAGTGTCATTAAAAATGGCAATGATTACAGAATAGGTACTAAGGCACAGAAAGTTTCTGTAGATCTTGACTACGGCAGATGTGCTCATCTACACTTAAATAGAGTTCTGAGCCATATCTTTCCCAAAGAGAGGTGTCAAAACGCTATCAGTAAATGATTCATAACATTGGATATGAGCCCTGCATTGCATGGCAACATCTCCTTTAAAGTGTTCCCTCTTTTCCCCTCTCTCTCTCTCTCTCTCTCTCTCTCTCTCAGAACTTGCAGAATTAGCGTGAATTGTGCACAAAATTCTTGAGTCAATGACCTGCGTGCAGCTGATTTTTAATAGGACATTAGGTCCGTCTCACCTTTTAGATGTTCCAAGTTCTCGCAAACAATGCCAGAGTCAAAGATGATATTTAGAAATTGTACGCTTGCCATGCACTCACCATTAATTATAAGAGGAATTCGCGTTATTCAAAAACCTGCTAGGGACTTGTGTTAGGGATCTAATGAGGGGGGCTACAAGTATTGGGGGCCCATTTGAAAACCACACCTTTTTGGGGGGAGGGAAGGCTTTCTCTGATTTTATGGGAGTATGTTTTAATTCCTTCCCATTTTATATTTTGTAGCAGCAGCAGCAGCAGCAGCTAGAACAGTTTCTTCCATTCATTTATTAACTTACTTCTCAAAACTTTTAGTTTTTCATTCAACCTTAAGTTCAGTTCACCACATTTCCACATCAATATTTCTTTTAAAATATCAACCCAGAAATATGTATTATTTTGTTTCAAAAATTCAACTTATATTGAAACCAGTTAAGAACATTGGAGGGAAAAACCTAAAAACACAGCTAAACAGATAAAAAGCAGGACTTATACATTCTATAGCACTAATAGAGGCCATAATGGCACCCTACAAATTAAGGGCCAAAACCCAAGTAAAGAGAAATGCATTTGCCTGGCACCTAGAATTGGGGGTGGGGTGGGGGTGGGGAGAGATGGCTCCAGACATGCCTCCCTGGAGAGATCATTCCACAAGCAGGGAGCCACTGCTGAAAAGGCCTAATCTTGTGTTGCCATCCTCCAAATCTTCTGTGGAACGGTCAAATGAAGAAGAGCCTCAGATTATGATCTTGGGGACCAGGTTGGTTCACATGAGGAGAGGGGATCCTTGAGGTACTGTAGCTGTTATGTATTGAAGTTCTCACCTTGGCCACCAGGGGTGTGTGTATATAGTTTATTCTGCTGCGGTTTTCACTCAGGTCAGCTTATGCAAATGAAGGATTAGAAACTGACACTCAGGGATTGGTTAGCTGCAGAATGTTGTTACTGTTACATTGTAGCTGAGCTCTATATAAGCTGGTGGCTGAGGCCTCCAGCTCAGTTCTGTTCCAGCCTGCAAATAAATAAGAGCTGTTTTGGAAATCGCTGTGTTGTCTGTTGTGTCCACCCACAACCTAACACTGGCGACGAGGATGGGATCATGGACATCAGAACACAGACAGCACACAGCCAGTCAGCGCAAGGGCAAATCACTGAGCTGAATCACTGAGCTGAATCACTGAGCTGAAACGCTGAGCGAAATCACTGAACAGAACCAACTCAGAGCTGCCCGTTCTGGCTAGAGCACTGTGTTCCATCCATCGCCCACCACGTCGGCATCGGAGTCATGGCTACACTAGTGCCTCTACCGCCGTTTGCCCCGGCCTCTGAATCATGGGACTCATATCTCGCTCGGTTCGAATGCTACCTTCAAGCAAACGAGCTAACAGAGGTATCAGAGGAGCGGAAGCGAGGCCTTTTCCTCAGCCTCTGCGGGCCCGAAGTGTTTGAGACGGCCAGAGTTTTAGTCGCTCCACTCGCAGTTCACAGAGCACCGTGGGACGCGCTACAAGAAAAGCTACGCGGCCACTACGCGCCCAAGCCGTCCAAAATTGCGGCCCGCCACGCCTTTTACCACCGGAACCAGGCAGAGGGGGAGTCGATCAACGACTACGTCGCCGCTCTCCGAAAGGCCGCATTAACCTGCGAGTTCCGAGACTTAGACGATGCCATGATGGATCGGATCGTCTGTGGGGTCTGGGACAACCGTCTGCAACGGCGCCTCCTTGCCAAGCCAGACCTCACGCTGCAGAAGGCCATCGAGGAGGCTGCGGCCTCAGAAGCGGCTGAACTCTCCGCCCAGGAGATCCGCAAGGCCAGCAGCCCACGACCTACAAAAAAGCCAATCGCCGTACACCATGAAGAGGCTAGCAGCGATGAGGCATCAACCAGCGAAGACGATGACGTGCACCAGACGAAGCGGGAACGCGGGAAGTTCAAACAGAAGTCCAAGGGCCAATCAGAATGCGCCGGCTGTGGAGGCGACCACCCCCGCGTCAAATGCCGATTCAGAGACGCCATCTGCCGGCAGTGCTCCAGAAAGGGTCACATCGCCAAGGTCTGCCGATCTACGCCATCAAACACAGCCTCTTCACCATCTCGCAAGTCCAAGTCGTCAACCCGGTCCGCAAACAGTAACTGTTTCGCTCTCACCAACTGTTGCTGCTCATCCAGAACCACGATTGGACAAACCGACTCGCCTACGCGACGCAAACTACACATCACGGTGCTCATCGAAGGAGCTCCGTGTGACATGGAGATCAACACCGGGTCTGCCCTGTCCGTTGTGTCCTGGAGCACTATCAAAAGACTTGTGCCCAAGCTGTCTAAGAGGCAGCTTGACCGACATCGTGTACACCTGAGGGACTACCAGGGGAACGACATTCCCGTGACGGGCGTCGGCCAGTTCCAGGTCAAGTTCAAAAACTTCTCGGGCCCACTCCAACTCGTGGTAGTTGAAGACCCGCGGCCCAGCCTCCTAGGGCTAGAATGGTTTGGCGCCCTCGGTCTGGAAGTCACCGGCATCAACTGCATCTCCAACGCGGAAGTGGAAAAGTTAACTAAAGAATTTGCCGAGGTTTTCGATGGCACCTTGGGCCAATATACAGGCACACCCATCTCCTTTAGCCTTGATCCACAAGTAGCTCCAATCAAGCTAAAGCCACGCCGGGTTCCGTTCGCCCTCAGGGCTAAGGTGGACGAACAACTGGACAAATTAATCGCGCAAGGGGTTTTGGAGCCGGTCGACCATGCCAAGTGGGAAACGCCTATCGTCACACCTGTCAAGCCGGATGGGTCGGTGAGGATATGCGCAGACTACAAGTGCACGATCAACAAGGCGCTTCAGCAGCACGCTTATCCCGTTCCCGTCGTCCAACACCTGCTGCATTCTTTGGGCGAAGGCAAGGTCTTTGCTAAGCTGGACCTTGCCCAAGCCTATCAACAACTGCCTGTTGACGACGCCACCGCTGAAGCTCAGACGATCGTCACCCACCGAGGAGCGTTCCGATGCCGCCGACTACAGTTCGGGGTGAGCGTGGCTCCTGGCATCTTTCAAAGCCTCATGGAGCGCCTCCTGCAGGGACTGCCAGGCGTGGTACCATACTTCGATGATGTACTGGTATCCGCAGACTCAAATCAGCAGCTGTTCGAGCGCCTCCGCGCTGTGCTGACCAGGTTCCAGGAGGCCGGACTCAAGGTAAAGAAAGAAAAGTGTCTGATTGCCGTTCCACAGGTGGAGTTCCTGGGCTACCTCATCAACGCCTCTGGCCTTCACCCAACGGCATCCAAAATCCGGGCCATCCAGGAGGCCCCGATTCCAAAGAACAAGACTGAGTTGCAGGCGTTCCTAGGGCTGCTGAACTTCTACAATATGTTCCTGCCCCACAAGGCAACGCTAGCTGAGCCTCTCCACCGCCTGCTCAGCACGAAGGCGCCATGGTCCTGGGGTCATCGGGAGACAGCGGCCTTCAACGCGGTCAAGTCCCTTCTCTCCTCAGACAGTGTGCTGGTACAGTACAGTGAAGCCAGGCCACTGGTCCTCGCCTGTGACGCCTCGCCCTTTGGCATCGGTGCAGTCCTCAGTCACCGGTTCCCGGATGGGAGGGAAGCACCACTTGCTTACTTCTCTCGGACGCTGTCTCCGGCGGAACGGAATTAGAGCCAGCTCGACAAGGAGGCACTGGCGCTTGTGGCTGGAGTGAAGAGGTTCCACGAATATCTCTACGGGAGAACCTTTGACCTCATCACTGACCACAAGCCGCTCCTGGGCCTCCTTGCAGGGGACAGACCAACTCCGCCGATCCTCTCGCCACGCATGCTGCGATGGACTGTTTTTCTGGCAGCATACAGCTATCGGCTCATTCATCGCCCGGGAAAGTCGCTGGGCCATGCTGATGCCCTCAGTCGTTGCCCCCTTCCGGCGTTGGTGGAAGATCCAGCTCCTGCTTCATCGGTACTCCTGCTTGAGGACCTCCCAGCTGCACCAGTGTCGGCTACCGATGTGGCCTCCGCATCTTCCCAGGACCGCACCATCAGACGTGTGCTCAACTGGGTGTGGAGGGGGTGGCCAGAAGGGCCATTCACATCTGAGTTCCAGCCATTTGCGACCAGACAGCATGAGCTCTCGGCTCATCGCGGCTGCCTACTGTGGGGAGACCGAGTCGTGGTTCCCCAAAGACTCCGCCAACGCGTCCTTGAGGCTCTGCACATCGGCCACCCAGGGATCGTTAAAATGAAGGCGTTGGCTCGGTGTTACGTCTGGTGGCCTAACATGGACGAGGCCATCACCTCCTGGGTTGCCTCCTGTCAAGCGTGTCAAGAATCGAGACCTGCACCACCGGCAGCTAAGGGCAACACCTGGGAGACGCCAAAGGCACCCTGGTCGAGGGTGCACATTGACCTTGCTGGCCCTTTTCACGGCTGGACCTTTATGGTAGTGGTGGACGCTTATTCGAAATGGCTGGAGGTGGCTCTGATGCCCTCCACCACTACCGAAGCCATAGTCCGGGTGCTGCGGGGCCTATTCGCAACGCATGGATGTCCTGATGTCCTCGTCTCCGACAACGGGCCACAGTTCACATCAGGCGCTTTTGAAAGATACCTCTTGGGGCTGGGCATCCGCCACGCCCTAACAGCTCCATTCCACCCGGCCAGCAACAGACAGGCAGAACGAATGGTGCGCTCAGCGAAAGAGGCACTGGCACGCCTGGACCAGAAGGACTGGCATGAGCGAGTTACGGAATACTTGCTCGTGCAACACATTACCCCGCATGCAGCCACAGGGCGGAGTCCAGCTGAACTGCTTATGGGCCGTCGCCTCAGATCTCCGCTCGACCGGTTGCATCCAGACTTCGGGGTAGCCGAGCCCCCGGGCGGTGCTAACGCACCAAGGTCTTTTATTCCCGGGGATAAGGTTTTTGCCAGAAACTACGTGGGGGACGTTCCTTGGGTGCCGGCCACGATAGTGGGAGTCACTGGGCCCCGCTCATATCAGGTGGCACTTGAGGACGGGCGTTTGTGGCGCCGGCACATAGACCAACTGAGGCGCCGGGTTGGAACTTTGGACGATACCGCAGTACCCTCAACGGCAGCCTCAGCTCTAGAACCGACACCATTGGAAGGCGAGGCTCCATCTACACCCCCTTCACAAACTGCGGACATGGGGCCAAGCCGAGCCACTGCAGGGGTTTTGCCTGACTCCCTTGAGACGCCGACCACCGCCTTGCCTGAGTGTCCACCAAGTCCGATCGTGACAGGCCTTCCAACAGCAGCGGAGCCGGAGACCTCAGGCCCAACGACACCAGTGGTAGCACAGCAGTCGCAACGGGACTCGGGCAGCCAACCGGACTCTGATACTGGCCCACGGCGGTCAGGTAGGGTTCCCAAACGCCCAGCATATCTAAAAGACTATGTTACACACAATTTGCACACATAATGCTGCATCGTAAATTGAACTGTTATGCTATGTGTTTTAATGAATATTGCTGTATATAATGGAACCACTATGCTTGTAACCTAATGCCTTATCTCGGTGGGGAGGGGTGTTATGTATTGAAGTTCTCACCTTGGCCACCAGGGGTGTGTGTATATAGTTTATTCTGCTGCGGTTTTCACTCAGGTCAGCTTATGCAAATGAAGGATTAGAAACTGACACTCAGGGATTGGTTAGCTGCAGAATGTTGTTACTGTTACATTGTAGCTGAGCTCTATATAAGCTGGTGGCTGAGGCCTCCAGCTCAGTTCTGTTCCAGCCTGCAAATAAATAAGAGCTGTTTTGGAAATCGCTGTGTTGTCTGTTGTGTCCACCCACAACCTAACAGTAGCATATGGATTTTTGCATGCAATTTGCCTGGGTGTATGCATTGCTGAGGGATGTGGGTGGCGCTGTGGGTTAAACCACAGAGCCTAGGGCTTGCTGATCAGAAGGTCGGCGGTTCGAATCCCCACGATGGGGTGAGCTCCCATTGCTCGGTCCCTGCTCCTGCCAACCTAGCAGTTCAAAAGCACGTCAAAGTGCAAGTAGATAAATGGGTACCGCTCCGGCGGGAAGGTAAACGGTGTTTCTGTGTGCTGCTCTGGTTCGCCAGAAGCGGCTTAGTCATGCTGGCCACATGACCCAGAAGCTGCATTCCAGCTCCCTCGACCAATAAAGTGAGATGAGCACTGCAACCCCAGAGTCGTCCATGACTGGATCTAATGGCCAGGGGTCCCTTTACCCTTTTATGCATTCCTGAAAAGTGATAATTCTCTAATATAATGGGTTGTATTCAACTTAGTGCAGCAATTTCTGCTTGCACAACAGAACTTCCCCCCCCCCTTTCCCCCCAACAGAAATCTGATCTAGGGGTCCGTCCGTCCCCCCAACCCTCAGGAGCAGATTCCATTTTGCAAGCTGATGGGATGAGTTAGTAGAGTACCATTTCTGCCTGGTTTTTACTTCTGTTGTTGTTGGAGAGATGCATCATAAAATCCAGAGGTGTGTGAATTTTGCAAGGTTCCCTTTTGCGTTTCAGTTCCCTTCTTGATTCAAGAGGTATGCATCAGGACAGATTCAGCTGAACTGAAGGAATTTCAATTAGGATTCAGTGTGAAATTGCATCCACAAGGCTTTGGTGCTGAGGGTTTTTGTTTTGTTTTTTTTTAACATTGCCGACTCTTCCCTTCATTGATCATGAGTACAGCTTGGCCGGCTTCCTACTAATGAATGAAGGAATACATTTCATTTGGTTCTCAATAAAGAGGATATAGGGTGGGTGTTCTTCCTCCTTTAATCAATTCAGAGAGAAACTAGTCCTGAATTAATATTAGATTTTTTTTCCTTATGTTTAATTAAGTCTAATTAAACAATGCAGACATCTTCCTGTCACCTGTGGTGTGATTACGTTAAATATTTAATGGTTTTGAAGGATTAGCCTGAACATCTAATCTATATCTAGCAATCTGTTTCCCTCTCTGGAGTATTTATTTATTTATTTATTTATTTCTGTTCTGCTTTGGTACAATGAATTGCATTTCTTAGGAAATTGTTAGATGCATCGGAGGAAAAAAGGGAGATGGGCTGGGGGCCATTTGGAAAGGTGAAAAGCTCTTTTAATTGGGTATGGAGAATGACATTAAGCTGGTGTGCTTTGATGCTTGCTCTTGGGAGAAGTGGGAGGAAAAAGGTGTCTGCTTTTTGAGTACCATTCCATGCCCTTGTTTTTTTTTTAAAATAAATGTGATTATTTAGCTGTGGCCCATCCATCCCAGGACATGGCACCAGGACTGCTGTTGTGATAATAGATGACAACAAACCAGTTCAAACCTTTTGGCTTATTTGCACAGGTACCTATTGACATGAACAACGAAGACTTAGGCTGCACACATACCATACCTTTAAAGCACATTCAAAGTGCACACAAGAATCCTGGGAACTGTTGTTCACCCCTAGCAGGGCTACAATTCCAATTGCCCATGGTGAACTACCGTTCCCAGGATTCTTTTAATGTGGTTTCAAGCTATGGTGCATATTCAGCCCCACACTAGGGCCCAGACTTCCCTGTAGCCTGAATCCCTGCTGATCAAGATCTTATCACCACCAACTTCATATTAGTTAGTAGTTGTCAGGCAGCAGAGGAACCAACCACACGGCAGGTTGCCAGGAATGGACAAGATAAGGGAAAGTCCTTACCATCTGCTTTTATTCAATATTCACAGAGAGAGGCTTGGGAATGTGGCCTCTCGGAATAATGGCATTGCTCCAAGTGAATCTCCACCCCCTCTCACTTCCTCATGAGTCATCACTACGGGTGCTGGGACGTGTCCTCTGTCTTTGAACTCTTTGCTCTTCTACTTTCAAGGCCCGCCATGTTCTAGGAGAGAGGAGGGGTTTGGAATGCTCTCTAAGGACACTGAGTCCATCAGCTTTCTCTCCCCTGGTGCTTCTTCTTCCTCCTCCTCCTCCTCCTCCTCTCCCATTATTTCCCAGCTTTTCCCCTCATCTGCCTCTGAGCTGTGGCCTCCCTCAAACCCCTGCTGTAATTTTGAACTGTCTCCTTCTTCTCTAGAAGGGTCAGGCTGGAGAGGTGGTCTTCACCATTCCTCCTCTGCCCTGTCCCTGACATCAGTGATGGGAGACAATGTAGAAGGTTCCACCAAAGACCAGAGGGGTGCATGCTACAAAGAAACCTGTTGGGGTATCCCTGCTTCTGCAGCGTAGCTACAGCATTCCACCATTATAAGATCTCAAATCCCCATGGTGTCAAGATTGCTTGGGTCATGCTGTACTTAGGACCAGTAATGAATCCAAATAAGAACTCTGGCCTAAAGTTTTAACCAAAAAGCATACGTTTACTCGTAAGTAATTCCAATTGTAATATCAATTCTGTAAAGAATTACAGTCTTAAACATAAAATAGTTTCATATGGAAATTTTCCTTGAAGTCTTCTAGAGATAGATGTCAAGGCTTCTCAAATACGTGTCAAATGTAAACCAGGGAGACCAGGACAGGGCCCCGTTTTGGCATGGATGCCTTCTTCAGCTGGCAATATCAAATAATACAGAGTACATCAAGTTTCAGAATTTAACATTTTACAAAATCATTATAAAACAACATCAAACGCGTTATATCAAAGTTCTGAACAAAATTTTAAACTATCATTCACTAAAGGTCATAATTCAACAACATCAGAAAAATTATTATTACAAGAAGTTTTAAGATTAACCAAAGTGACTTTTCATAGTATTTGGTTCCTTACCTTGTTTTTTATGATAGAAGTATATGAAAAATATATATGGTGTCTGTTTCTTTGGTTCCTAAAAGGATATAGTGTCTGTAAATCATAGAAAAAACGACTGTTACAATTTTTCCATTAAATTGTATGCATGTGAAGTACAAGGTATGTATCACCTCACCTTAGAAGAAGTTTTGCTGTGTTTTTCTGGCGTTTCCTACTAATAGGTGAGTTTGTGGCCTTATATCTGATAGGGGAGGAGATAGCGCCCTGTTCTTCTTAAAGGTATAATACTATCCAAAATCCTCAAAGACAAAGAGCACAGTGGTGATATTTTAAAGAAAGGAAATGTATTCCTGGTGTTCATTCAGACCCTTGGGAGACATGGTTTCAAACAGATGAATGTATCTGGCTTCCTGTTGTAATAGAAGTTTTTCAATATTTCTTCGGTTATATAAGTCTATTTTGGGTTTCCAGATAATAAAGAAGACAAAATCATCCTCTGTGTGTTTTTGTCGTATATAATGTTTAAGACTGTAATTCTTTACAGAATTGATATTACAATTGGAATTACTTACGAGTAAACGTATGCTTTTTGGTTAAAACTTTAGGCCAGAGTTCTTATTTGGATTCATTACAGTGTATTTGGCAATAAGAACTCCAACTTCTTTTACGAGTACTTAGGACCAGTGGCATAGGAAGCCGCTTGGGCACCCGGAGCGGCAAACCCGGGGGCACCCGGGGACGCAGTGTCGCTACGTACACCGCATGTGTCACTATGGAACAACGCTGCGCATGCAAGCTACACAGCGCGTTGCCAGCAGCACTGGAGCGGCACCGCAAGCAAACCGCGAGCAAGCCGTGGAGCGAGGCTTTTTGCTGGGTGGCAGGGCTCGGCTTGGGCATTACAGGGGGCGCGCGCCAAGTGTCACCCCCTCCAGGGTGGCACCCAGGGCGGACCCCGCCCCCAACACAACCCTTGCTCCGCCCCTGCTGAGGACTGTCTATAGCCTGTGCTCTACTTTGACGGGACCCTCTCTGCTCCCACCATCCCATTCTCCACCTCCAGTAGTAGCAGAAGTTCTTTTTTAAAAATATATTTTATTCCAACTTTAGCGCACACCATTGGAAGAATAACAGTGCAACATGGCCCAAACATTAATGCTGACATGGTTGTTTGTTTGTTTGTTTGTTTTGGTGCTTTGCAAGTTTCTGAGGGTTCCCTTTGCCCAGCAGAGCAGGATGATTAAGGACTGAGTGTGAGAGCTGAGGGTTCACATTGAAAATATCCCTGCTGGCATATACACACTTCTCAAGGTTGCTCGTTTCTTAGGCTTGTTTCCCCAAGGTGCTGTCAGCTGTGTAACAGGAGGAAAAATGTATTTGCACATCTCCCCTTCCAGCCTCCTCCCAGACCCACAGCCCCCTTTGCTCCTGCTTCTCTCGGAAACTGCACAATTCAGTCATTGTTGGGAATAGAGCAATTGTAAGAAAGGTCCACATACATGTGAACATGCTTTATTCTGTGTGTACATGTCCAACAGTTCTTAATGATGTCTTCCCTTTGGCTGGCTAAAAAGGAAAGGGGGAGGGGGGGAGAGAGAGAGTCCTACTTTGAAAGGGGGGATTTAGAAGAAAATATTACACAATCAAGGCTATGACTAGAAATGGGGAATAATTCACAGAGTCTTTATTTGCATTGCATCTAAGAACAAAAGATAAATTCCAATAATTATTTTCCAGTTGGTTTGGTCCATGCTTGTGTAATCATTCTTCCTATTATTTCCCCCCCCCTTCCCATCATACACAGCCCTTTCTCTATAAAACATCCTGGCTAATAGCTCCTTCATATTTACTGCTCAGAAGGAGATGATCTGGCAGTCGGACTTTATTTTTATTTTATGATGTAGGACGAAATTTTAAAAAAAATTAAATTAGTGGCGCTTACAGCGGCGCCTCTCGTTGTCAGCTAATTACTCCTCTTGGCAGAGCCACCTTGGCTCTCCTATTTGGATGTGAAGATGTGGGAGCACAAAGGGGACTTGCTGTCAGAATGTGGGTTGGGAACTCCCACATTCTTTGGAAACAAAGAGGGCTGGGGGAGAGGGGATGCACTGATGAGGTGAGAGGTGGCCAGGGAACACTCGAAACAGGCCTTCTCAAACAGGAAAAGAAACTCTCATCTGAGCGAACCAGGAGCACTTCTTCTACCCCCTCCCCCCCGCCGCCGCCCAATTCAGCAGAATCTCGCAGTTGCGGCTTTTCTGATCCTGCCGATAAACCCACACGTCTTGATCTGCAGAAACTGTTTAACGTTCGGAAGGGGCTCTATTACACGGAGCTCTGTAGGGGGAACTTGAGTCAAACAATAAAGCCTCAAACACAGGAACACACCCACCGCTTGCCTTCTGTGCGGTGGTGGTGGTGGTGGGGGGGTGGTGGGAGGTAGGACTGAAATAAATGGCTCCTTGGGTACCTGTCGGCAGAGCAGATCATGTATATTCAACAGCCTAACAGCTTTTTGAGCAGTAACTTTGCACTTATGCAAAATTAATAGGGTATTCATTCTGAAATCCAGGCAGAGTCTTATTAAATCTGCTCTGTCACTGAAAAGAGAAGTCGAAAGGAGGAGCCAGGGGCTTTTGTTTTGTTTTGTTGTTGTTGTTTTTTTAAGCGGGGGTTTGGTTGCCCTCTAGTGAATGAGGTCAGCATAGGGAAATTGTTTTGATGGCTGCATAATTAATGTTTGCGGAACTTCCACAAAGAACACAGAGTCCCAGCCCAAGCTCCCCGCGACCGCTTGATTCACATGCACGCCAGAGAAGCCCCGTGCTGCTGGCACACAATTTTCGCTGCTAGCTTTTCTCACTGCAATGGAAGGGGGTGTTCAACAGGGTGGCTTTTCGCGATAAGGCGAGCAAAAGAGGCATGTGGCATAAATCAGCAGCAATCTGGCTTGGACGCACGGCAGCTGTTTCATGTATTTCTATACGCTGAATGTGCCTTTGAAAGAGAATGTCTACTGTCATGTTCTCCCCCCCCCCCCCAAAAAAAGGTCAATGTGTTTACAATAGTAATCTTAATGTGCACCGTGGCTTACTTTCAGAAAGAACACCGAAATTTATGGGCAAAAATTGCAATGCCACATTTTTGAGGGGCAGGGGATGAAATAAAAGGGGGGTCCACAAAGTAGCAATAATAATAATAATAATAATAATAATAATAATAATAATAATAATAATAATTTATTCCCACCCCGCTCATCTGGCTCAGTTTCCCCAGCCACTCCCTCGTTCCAAGGAAAAGAAGGATTTCCCCTTTGACGCCTCCTCCTTCCCACACCCTCCAAAATCTCTTCCAGGGGTTTCCTCAACCAACCAGAGCAGATTTGTGGAAGGCATGATATGCAGGTGGGACGCCGAGAGGGAGGAAAGTTCCACTTGTGAAAGTGGAGATCTTTGCAATGGAGGAATGAGGGAGTTGGATATCGGATCTCAGTCCGGAGAATCAGTGAAAATTCAGTTGATACCCCAAAGATGTTGGAATCCATTAGTACTGAGTTGGTGGAATCAAAATTGGGTGGGAATTCTGTCAATTTAGGTAACCCAAAGGGGGACACGAAGTGGGTAATGGATGTGACAGACAGAACTTGGGTCATCCTCCTGGCCAAGTGGAGAAACAGCCAATCAGGTGGTAGTCAAAAATAAGAAGTTAGAATTTGGTAATTTAACTGTGAGATAGGGCCTGGCTAGGGAAGTAGCTGTGTGGTTTGGAGCTTGTTAGGGAGGACAAAGTGGTTTAATATCCATAGGGGTCAGGAGAGATCCTGGAAAGGGGCTAGAGGCATTTTACAGGCAAGGTAAAACAGATAGCCATCCTAGGAAGCATTGGATTTCTTAGAAACAGCATGGTAGAGGAAAGTTATAAATAAAGTTCTTTATTACATTTGTAAAAGAAGGTTGGATTGAAAGTAAGTACTGTGCATTTACTAGTGAAACCACTACGCTTCATTCCTCGTAGAGTGCTTGTTAATAAAATTCCATTTTTATTTCCATTCTGCCTCATCTTTAGTTTTATCCCAGTTCAGGAAATACTTGGTAACAGGACCTCCCCCACCCAACAAAGAAAGTCCTTGTTGCTGAATTATAAAACACTACCACACACATGAATTCTCTGAATTCATAGTTGTTTCAGACAGGGAAGGTTTGAGTCTAAATCACCCAGACCCGGTCAAATTACCTCACTTCCACAATGGGCTCCCTCACCACTGCTCATAGGGGGAAAGTGGACTTGTCCAGAGATGCTGTAGTTTTATCACCAGTCCTGTTTCTATAGAGACAAAGTCACTAGGATCTATTTACCTTTTTCCTAGAGCATAGCATGATTTTCAGGCAATTGTCACCAAACACAAATGGAACACTGGACTGCTGAATTTCCCCAATAGTGGAGAAATCTGGGGCACTGGCAAACTGGAAATATTTTAATGTGGTGTGTGTGTGTGTGTGTGTGTGTGTGTAGGCATTATCTCCCCCACACACCCTCCCTGAAATGTATTAAGTTTTCTCCTTCATTCTTGAATATAATTCCACAGAACTACAAGCATGTCAAAAAGGTGGGGGCTGAGGGGGCAGATAAACAAATAGTTGTTTATTATGGGGTGGGGTTTGGCACACTTGCCAGCAGTACAGAAAATGCAAAAAGCCCAATGTGATAAAATACATTTCTTTACACCTGTCACTAGCAGGATGAGACACTGCAAGGGTTAGTTGTTTCTTCTTCTTCTTCTTCTTCTTCGATCACTTGTAGCCAAGTAAGATTGTCTTCCATAAACACGGTTTAAATATTGAGTTGGTTGGACAGTGTTCTCGCAGCTACTAACATGAGTTTGGCCAAACTGAGGGAAGCAGTGAAGGATAGGCGTGCCTGGCGTGCTCTGGTCCATGGGATCACGCAGAGTCGGACACGACTGAACGACTGAACAACAACAACAACAACAAATATTGAGTCCATAAGTGACTGTGGAGGCCAATTCTGGATCCTCATGTCTGTTCACAGTGGGGACATTGGTTTCCAGGTGGGAGTTGATCATGGTGAGGTTTTGCCAAGTGTTTCTTCTTCTTAGCACGTTTCTCCCTTGCATCCTGAGTTTAAGTGTCTTCAAAGCCCATGACACCTTTGGGAAAGGCTGTTCTCCAATTGGAGCACTCGCAGGCAAGTGTTTCCCAATTGTTGGTGTTTGCCTTGAGACAGTCTTTAAACCTCTTTTGTAGACCACCAGCATTACGCTTTCCATTTTGAAGTTTGAAATAAAGTAGTTGCTTTGGAAGACGATAATCGGGCATCCGTACAACATGTCCAGTCCAACGAAGTTGATGTTGAAGAAACATTGCTTCAACACTGGTGATCTGTGGTAGGACCCGGGAGACCAGGGTTCAAATCCCCCACTCAACACTGGTGATCTTTGCTTCTTCCAGTACACTGGCATTAGTTCGCCTGTCTTCCCAAGCGATGTGCAAAATTTTTCGGAGACACCCTTGATGGAATCTTTCAAGGAGTTGGAGATGGCGTTTATAAGTGGTCCATGTTTCATAAGCATACAGTAAGGTTGGTAGTACAATAGCTTTGTAAACAAGCATTTTGGTTTACATCCGAATGTCCCGGTCCTCAAACACTCTGCACTTCAATTGGGAGAAAGCCGCACTCGCAGAGCTCAGGCGATGCCACATCCCAATGGACAGTGAGGTTTCACACACATCACTGAAAGCATCTATTTGTGTTCCATTCCTTTCAGTGTGATGCCTATTTGGATACATATTATTCTGGTGGGACTAGTCATGCATGAATATGCCTTACTGAAAGTTACTGTGGTTGGGCTGAGATCTATGGGGAGCAAGTCATGGAATCAGCTCCCAACAGAGGAGCATTTAGCACAGTGCAACTGGTTCCACTGCATGGGGCACTGAGCCAGGGGGGCACCACAGGGCATCACACATAGGACATAGTGAGCACAGCAGAACCGAAGCTGAGGTGTGGAGGGCACCGAATCCGGCCACAAACCAAAGTCCGCCCCTGCTCCCAGCTGCAAAACCAGGAAAGCACCACAAGCAGGAAAAGAGAGAGAGAGAGAGAGAGAGAGATCACAGGAGCTCTGGATAATATATTTTTTCTAGGCTTGATGCGTTTCAGAACAAACCTTTCCTAAAGCGCCCCTTTCATTTGATGAGAATTGCTGAGGAAAATGTACCCAAGGAGATGGATCTGCCTACATCGCATTGGGTTGAGTCATAGCACCATCCTACACACATCTATTCGAAAATGAATCCCTCTTAAGGACAATAGAGCTTACTCATAAGAACATGCCCAGGCTGAAAAATTGTCTGCGGATTTGGTTTCCAATTGTACTTGTTTTATCTGTTTCATATTATTTGGTTTGACTTGTACTGAGATCATACATGATGATGGGGAGGGTGTCAACCTTGCACACAAACATACAGAAGAAGAGCCTGCCAGGTCCAGCCAAAGTTCAGCCTAGCATCCTGTCACAGCGGCCAGCCAGTTGTCTATGGGAAACTTGCAAACTGAACCTAAGCTAGGCTTGCCATTTAAACCAGAAGATTCTGGTCATGTCCAGGGGGCAATGACAAACATGGATGCCTGGGTGGAATTTTAAATTTAATAGTAAATGTCTGGGTTCTTTCTCTGTTCCCCAGTGGAAGCAGGAGCACTGTAGAGAGGTCGCTTTTGCCTGCCACACAGAGATTGTGGAAGCCCACTCTCCACCGCCAGTGCCAATCACCCCAAAAAAGGTCAACAATCTTGGATGATCATCCCCCAAGATGGCAACCCTAACCTAAGCCCCATAGCACTCTCCCTATTTGTGCTTCCTAGCCACTGTTATTGAGAGGTATCACTTACTCTTAGGTAACTGGATATAGGATTGCAGGTGATGCTGTTTCGTGAGTTGGTTGGCAGGTCATCTGAAGCTTTTGCCCAATGATGAGTTGCCAAAATGTCTGTCTTTTCCAAAGACATGAGCAATCAACGTAAAGCAAGGCTGTGGAACCTGGAGGGAACCTCTTCAGGTGTCCTTGGACTCTAACTCCCATCAACCCCTGTCAGCACAGTTAAGGATTGTAGAGATGAAGCTACACCACATCAAAATCCATAGGGCCCAAGGTGTCGCAGGATTGGAAGAAATTTAAGGATTATTTATTTAAATGTGTAAAATTGAATATTTGAGCAGAACTAGTCAGAAGAATCGGCTTTAGCATGTTAATGTTAGTTAAAATTGTTTAGAAGAAACTTTTGTTGTGAATGATTTAATTGTTTAAGAGCCCCTTCATGGATCACTGCCTTGTCGTGGCGAAGGGGCTTGAATTACTCAGGCAAGCTATGGACAGGTCAAGATGGACAGGTCATAGCGGAGAGTTTGGACCAAACGTGATCCACCTGGAGAAGGAACTGGCAAGCCGCTCCAGTATCCCTGCCAAGAAAACTCCATGGACAAAGACAACAGGCATATAAAAGATATGACGCTGGAAGATGAGCCCCTCAGGTCGGAAGGCGTCCAACTTGCTACTGGGGAAGAGCGGAGGACAAGTACAAGTAGATCCAGAGCTGATGAAGCGGCTGGGCCAAAGCCGAAAGGACGCTCAGTTGCGGATATGTCTGGAAGCGAAAGGAAAGTCCAATGCTGTAAAGAAAAGTATTGCATAGGAACCTGGAATGTAAGAACCATGAACCTTGGTAAGCTGGATGTGGTAAAAAATGAGATGGCAAGAATAAACATTGACATCCTAGGCATCAGTGAACTAAAATGGACAGGAATGGGCGAATTCAGTTCGGATGACTATCATATCTACTACTGTGGGCAGGAATCCCGTAAAAGAAATGGAGTGGCCCTCATAGTCAACAAAAGAGTGGCGAAAGCTGTACTGGGATGCAACTTCAAAAATGATAGAATGATCTCGATACGAATCCAAGGCAGTCCTTTTAACATCACAGTAATCCAAGTTTATGCACCAACTACCAGTGCTGAAGAAACTGAAATTGATCAATTCTATGAAGACTTACAGCACCTTATAGAAATGACACCAAAGAAGGATGTTCTTCTCATTATAGGGGATTGGAATGCTAAAGTAGGAAGTCAAGAGATAAAAGGAACAACTGGCAAGTTTGGCCTTGGAGATCAAAATGAAGCAGGGCAAAGGCTAATAGAGTTCTGTCAAGAGAACAAGCTGGTCATCACAAACACTCTTTTCCAACAACACAAGAGACGACTCTACACATGGACATCACCAGATGGGCAACATCGAAATCAGATTGATTATATTCTCTGCAGCCAAAGATGGAGAAGCTCTATACACTCAGCAAAAACAAGACCTGGAGCTGACTGTGGCTCAGATCATCAGCTTCTTATAGCAAAATTCCAGCTTAAACTGAAGAAAGTAGGAAAAACCACTGGGCCAGTAAAATTCAATCTAAATCAAATTCCTTATGAATACACAGTTGAAGTGAAGAACAGGTTCAAGGATTTAGATTTGGTGGATAGAGTACCTGAAGAACTGTGGATGGAGGCTCGTAACATTATACAGGAGACAGCAACGAAAACTATCCCAATGAAAAAGAAATGCAAGAAAGCAAAGTGGCTGACCAATGAGGCCTTACAAATAGCGGGGGAGAGAAGACAAGCAAAATGCGAAGGAGATCGTGAAAGATACAGGAAATTGAATGCAGATTTCCAAAGAATAGCAAGGAGAGACAAGAGGGCCTTTCTAAACGAGCAATGCAAAGAAATAGAGGAAAATAACAGAATGGGAAAAACCAGAGATTTATTCAAGAAAATTGGAGACATGAAAGGAACATTTCATACAAAGATTACCACAATCAAGGACAAAAGTGGAAAGGACCTAACAGAAGCAGAAGACATCAAGAAGAGGTGGCAAGAATACACAGAGGAATTATACCAGAAAGATATGGAGGTCTCATACACCCCAGGAAATGTGGTTGCTGACCTTGAGCCAGACATCCTGGAGAGTGAAGTCAAATGGGCCTTAGAAAGCCTTGCTAACAACAAGGCCAGTGGAAGTGATGATATTCCAGCTGAACTATTTAAAATTTTAAAAGAGGATGCTGTTAAGGTGCTGCACTCAATATGCCAGCAAGTTTGGAAAACTCAGCAGTGGCCAGAGGATTGGAGAAGATCAGTCTACATCCCAATCCCAAAGAAGGGCAGTGCCAAAGAATGCTCCAACTACCGCACAATTGCACTCATTTCACACGCTAGCAAGGTTATGCTTAAAATTCTACAAGGCAGGCTTAAGCAGTATGTGGACCGAGAACTCCCAGAAGTGCAAGCTGGATTTCGAAGAGGCAGAGGAACCAGAGACCAAATTGCAAACATGCGCTGGATTATGGAGAAAGCCAGAGAGTTCCAGAAAAACATCTACTTCTGCTTCATTGATTATGCAAAAGCATTTGACTGTGTCGACCACAGCAAACTATGGCAAGTTCTTAAAGAAATGGGAGTGCCGGATCACCTCATTTGCCTCCTGAGAAATCTCTATGTGGGACAAGAAGCTACAGTTAGAACTGGATATGGAACAACTGATTGGTTCAAAATTGGGAAAGGAGTACGACAAGGCTGTATATTGTCTCCCTGCTTATTTAACTTATATGCAGAATACATCATGCGAAAGGCTGGACTGGATGAATCCCCAACTGGAATTAAGATTGCCGGAAAAAATATCAACAACCTCAGATATGCTGATGATACTACCTTGATGGCAGAAAGTGAGGAAGAATTGAAGAACCTTTTAATGAGGGTGAAAGAAGAGAGCGCAAAATATGGTCTGAAGCTCAACATCAAAAAAACTAAGATCATGGCCACTGGTCCCATCACCTCCTGGCAAATAGAAGGGGAAGAAATGGAGGCAGTGAGAGATTTCACTTTCTTGGGTTCCATGATCACTGCAGATGGTGACAGCAGTCACGAAATCAGAAGACGCCTGCTTCTTGGGAGAAAAGCAATGACAAACCTAGACAGCATCTTAAAAAGCAAAGACATCACCTTGCCGACAAAAGTCTGTATAGTTAAAGCTATGGTTTTCCCAGTAGTAATGTACGGAAGTGAGAGCTGGACCATAAAGAAGGCTGATCGCCGTAGAATTGATGCTTTTGAATTATGGTGCTGGAGGAGACTCTTGAGAGTCCCGTGGACTGCAAGAAGATCAAACCTATCCATTCTCAAAGAAATCAGCCCTGAGTACTCACTAGAAGGACAGATCCTGAAGTTGAGGCTCCAGTACTTTGGCCACCTCATGAGAAGAGAAGAATCCCTAGAAAAGACCCTGATGTTGGGAAAGATGGAGGGCACAAGGAGAAGGGGACGACAGAGGATGAGATGGTTGGACAGTGTTCTTGAAGCTACTAACATGAGTTTGGCCAAACTGCGAGAGGCAGTGAAGGATAGGCGTGCCTGGCGTACTCTGGTCCATGGGGTCACGAAGAGTCGGACACGACTGAACGACTGAACAACAACAACAAATCTTAAGATATTGAGTTTAAGTTATGATTTATATTTGATTAAGTAAATCTAAAGAGTATCAAGAGATATGGTAAATGTTAATGGAAAAAGATACCAAGTTACCCAATATATATATATGATTTTGAATGCAGTGGAGGGAACGGGGGAAGTCCCCAAATAGAGTAGTTAGAAACAAGAAAAGTACAAAGATAGGTATGGGTTAAGGTATGTATATGTTTTTCTTATGTTTATTATTATTGTTATTGTCTTTATTGTTGATTTTGTTTATTGTTTATCATGTATTGTGTTTTTATGGTGTTTATGTTTATGTAGTGTTTTTTCTTTGTTCTATTGGAAAATAATAAAAACTTTATTAAAAAAAAAAAAATCCATAGGGCCCAGGGGCGGAGGAAGGGGCTGTGGGGGTGGTACGCCCCGGTTGTCATCACTGAGGGGGTGACATTCAGTGCGCTGCCTGTCCATGATTCCCAAGCCTACCCCCGAACCATCATTTTGACAGCTCAGGGGAAGCTTGGGAGTCATGGGCGGGCAGTGCATCGTTGCCCCCCGCTCCGGACTGCTTCCAGGGGGGGCGAGCCTCCCCCGAGCTGTCAAAAGGAAGAGGGAAGGGAGGAAGACTGCTGGCAAAGCTGCGCAGCTCCCCCCCCACCTAGGAAGCAGCACACCATGGGTGGTTCGCTCTGCCCCCATGGGTGTCTTGCCCCGTGGGATGCTCACCGTGGGTGGTGCCCCCCTTGGATGCTTACACTGCCCCCCTGGGATGCTCGCCCCGCCCCCATGACCCCACCCCTGGGTGGACAGCATGTGCTCTGCTCCAGGTGCCAGAGCAGCTAGCTCTGCCTCTGATAGGGCCACAGAGTCTCCAAACCATAAGACTCAGGGCAGGGCCTTTTCAGTTGTGGTGCCCAGACTGCAGAGGCGGTTTAAGGGCAGCCTGGCCAGTGCAGCGGCACTGGATGCTGCGCTGCAAGGGGCGCCACAACAATGCCGTAGAACAGAGTGGGAGAGGCAGGGGGTTGCCCAATTTTAGCTCCACACTTTAGCCACTGAAATTTAAGAGCCCAAAGTCCACCACTGCCAGACTATGGAACTCCCATCCTAAAAAAAATAATAATAATAAGTTCTGCACTCCTTTCTGAGTTGCAGGAGAACCTCGATTCCTTAAAAGAAGATCTTATGGTTAGGATTGAGTCTTTGTCTTTTGTTCCTACTGGTTGACTTATTACCCACAACTGCTCCATGTGCGCTATAGGAGACAGCCAACACCCTCTCATTGCAAGGTCTACTCCATATAATGTAGGAATTGGGCCTTTTAGTGTAGAACCACCTCCCTCACGTTACATTTGAGAGGTGCAATCTGCACTGTTTTCCTATGACCTTCCTTTTTCAGCGAGCCTTTGGAGTAGAGCTATTTTATGCCTGCGTGCATCACTATTAAATATGAAATGATATTTACCGGTGTACATGTTTTCAATGTTAAACCACCTCAGGATTTTTCACAGGAGGCAACTCATAAGTGAAATAAACAAAACGGATCTTCTCTACTTTCGCTTTAAATTGTTTAACTAATATTGCTGCTGTTGTATTTATCAGTATTATTTTATCATAAGCCACCTTGGTAAACTTTTAAGGGCTACAAAGCAGGGCTGTTGGGTTGTTGTTGTCTTTTTTTTTTAAAAAAAAAAAGTTAATTACTTAATTAATAATTTGGTGCAAATTGTGGCTAACCTAATGAAAATGTAGGGGAAACCTTTTAATAATAATAATAATAATAATAATAATAATAATAATAATAATAATAATAATAATTGCAAATCCTTATGGACAAAGCAGTCCATGATTTGCATTTCTTTATTCTATGCAAAGTTGTTCCCCTGTAGCACCTTTTGGGGAGATTTCCAATATTACTTTAACTATCTTCATCTTATTTTCCACCTGCTGTTTTCCTTTTATCTTCTCAACTATTCATAGTAACAGCATTTCCCACCATGACAGCACAGCAACAGCATTTATAATGTCATCCTGTATGCACATCAGGCAGAGTTAATAATATTGGTGCTCGCATGGAACTTGTGACCTCTAGACAAGGCAGGAAACGGAACCAGGTGGACATAATGTTGCAAGAAGCAGCATGTGAAATGTCAAGACATAGAGAGTCAGACCCTTGTGTGCATTTTATATATATATATATATATATATATATATATATATATATATATATATATATATATATATATATATATGAAAACTAAATGTAGGAAGCAATCCTGAACAAGACAGTCAGAGGTTAAATCCTAAATATACTTGCTTGGGAGTATATTCAGAAGTGGCTCACTTGATGGAGCAGAACTGCCATGCTAGGTTTCCAGAAGCGGCGTCATTGCAGCTCACCAGCAGGGGGAGAAGTAAGGTGGCAGGGAGATTGTGACTGTGCAGACACAGGGCATGCAGGGCCAGCAGAACCCACCATGTGTCAGGACGCTGTCAGCGGCTCCCAGCTGGTTGCCCAGGAAAGTATAAAGACAAGGAAAAGTTTCTTACCGTCCTTTTTAATTTCAAACTTTACAGAGAGAGGCTATAGAACCCAGCCTCCTGGATAACGGCATTGCCCCAAGTGAATCTCCACCCCCCCTTCTCTCCCTCTTCATCATTCTGCATCATCATCACCTCCTCCTCACTGTGGTGTAGTGGTTAAGAGTGGTGGACTCGTAATCTGGTGAACCGGGTTCGCGTCTCCGCTCCTCCACATGCAGCTGCTGGGTGACCTTGGGCTAGTCACACTTCTTTGAAGTCTCTCAGCCCCACTCACCTCACAGAGTCTTTGTTGTGGGGGAGGAAGGGAAAGGAGAATGTTAGCCGCTTTAAGACTCCTTCGGATAGTGATAAAGCGGCATATCAAATCCAAACTCTTCTCTCTTCTTCTTCTTCTTCTTCTTCTTCTTCTTCTTCTTCTTCTTCTTCTTCTTCTTCTTCTTCTTCTTCTTCTTCTTCTTCTTCTTTACAGGTGCCACTAAGTGTCCTCCGTCTTCAAGCTCTTTGCTCTCCTACTTTTAAGGCTTGCCAGGTTCTGGGAGATGCTGGGTCTGGAATGCTTTCTTTTTTGTTTACTTTTTTTAATTAAAGATTTCTTGGTTTACAAGTACTGTATGTGCAATGTCTCTTTTTTTCAAGTTACATTTTCTACAGATCAGTTTCATTCATTGAGACATTAGTGTTACATTAGGAAGAAAAAGGGGAAAGAGGTGGAGGGGGGCATGGTGAGTGGGGGTGGGAGTCTGGTGGCCATGCTTCTATTCTCCTTAATGTATGTGCGGGGTTTTGTGTCAGTGTCGCTTGTGTGGGTTCTCTTTGCTATTCACTTGTGTTCCTTTGGTGGTGAGAGAGGTTGGGGTTGGCCTAGGGTGTGGTTGTTTGTCTGTGATTGGCTGTGGTGAACTTTGTTTTCATGTGTGAGTGGGGTGAGTGGGCGTTTTTGAATCAGGTTAGCCATATTGATCCGTATGCTGTTGGCGGATTCTTGTCGTTATTTGTCCCCGTGTCAGTTTCATTCTATTGGTTAGTTTTTTCTAATAAGGCTGTTTCCCATACTATTTGATACCATTGGGCCATGCTTACTCCTGACAGGTCTCTCCGGTGTCTGACTATGATGTTTCTGGCTGCTGAGAGTAGGTGGGTTATGAGCTCTTTATGATGTGCGTTCTAGTGAAAACATGTCAGCCAGCTGCTGCTGCTGCTGCAGCTCTGTCTGCTCTTCCTCTCTCATTATTTCCCAACTTGCCCCCTCATCTGCTTCTAAGCTGTGACCTCCCGCAAGCCACTGCTGTAACATCTATACTGTCTTCTTCCTCCTCCCTGGGGGGGGGTCACGATGGGGAGGCGGTCTCCACCACTCCTTCTCCCCTGCCCAGCCCCTGACTCCAGGCCAGGCCAGCCTTTGCCACCAATGCTGCTGGGCACATGCACACAGGGTGCAGAGGCAGGTGGGTAGCCGTGTTGGTCTGCCATAGTCAAAACAAAATCGAAAATTCTTTCTAGTAGCACCTTAGAGACCAACTGAGTTTGTTCCTGGTATGAGCTTTCATGTGCATGCACACTTCTTCAGATACACTGAAACAGAAGTCACCAGATCCTTAAATATAGTGAGGGAGTGGGGAGGGGTATTGCTCAGAAGGGTGGTGGGAATGGGTGATCAGCTGATAGGTGTGGAAAACCTGTTGACGACTCCCATGCACCATCTCAGCCCTGGCCAACTGGCCAAGCAGGACTGTGCTGCTCCCTTGCCCACCCATGCAGGGAGGAGCCCAGCCGGCCAATGTGGCCCTTGGCAGGCAACTACCCCCCCCTCCCCGATGCTAGCCAGGCAGCTATTCAGTGAGAAGGGCAGGGATGCAGTAGCCAGGCCAGGCCAGGCTCTGGCAGGAGGCAGGGCAGAACAGGGATCCCTGTCTTTGGGTTACATTTGACTTAGGGTTGCTCTCTTGTGTTTGACCTTGCCTTCACCTTGCCTTCACGGATCCCCCCTTGGTATGGCTCCAGATGTCCTCAGTGCCCCTCACAACTCGGTTTGTTTTGGGAACGAATAGTGGCGACTGTTAAAATCACATTTGTAGATTTCACAACCCCGAGGAAAGATCCATACCCGCTGCCTTGCAGGACCACTTCAAGAGAAGAAAAGGCTAAGGAGTAAACCCTGCCCAGATTCAGAGTGAAGTCCCTAAGATGGTTGGGTGGCATCCTTTACGCCTCCTTCCGGCAACTCCCGCAGCCAAGCTGGTGCCAGAAGCACTGCTCAAACCACACCAGCAAGGTTGAGAGGGAGTAGAATCATAGAATAGAATCATAGAATCATAGAATCCTAGAGTTGGAAGAGACCACAAGGGCCATCCAGTCCAACCCCCTGCCAAGTAGGAAACACCATCAAAGCATTCCTGACAGGTGGCTGTCAAGCCTCTGCTTAAAGACCCCCAAAGAAGGAGACTCCACCACACTCCTTGGCAGCAAATTCCACTGCCGACAGCTCTTACTGTCAGGAAGTTCTTCCTAATGTTTAGGTGGAATCTTCTTTCTTGTAGTTTGAATCCATTGCCCCGTGTCCGCTTCTCTGGAGCAGCAGAAAACAACCTTTCACCCTCCTCTATATGACATCCTTTTATATATTTGAACATGGCTATCATATCACCCCTTAACCTTCTCTTCTCCAGGCTAAACAGCTCCCTAAGCCGTTCTTCATAAGGCATCGTTTCCAGGCCTTTGACCATTTTGGTTGCCCTCCTCTGGACACGTTCCAGCTTGTCAGTATCCTTCTTGAACTGTGGTGCCCAGAACTGGACACAGTATTCCAGGTGAGGTCTGACCAGAGCAGAATATAGTGGTACTATTACCTCCCTTGATCTAGACGCTATACTCCTATTGATGCAGCCCAGAATTGCATTGGCTTTTTTAGCTGCTGCATCACACTGTTGACTCATGTCAAGTTTATGGTCTACCAAGACTCCTAGATCCTTTTCACATGTACTGCTCTCAAGCCAGGTGTCACCCATCCTGTATTTGTGCCTTTCATTTTTTTTTGCCCAAGTGTAGTACTTTACATTTATCCCTGTTAAAATTCATCTTGTTTGCTTTGGCCCAGTTCTCTAATCTGTTAAGGTCATTTTGAATTGTGATCCTGTCCTCAGGGGTATTAGCCACCCCTCCCAGAAGTACCCAAAAGTACTTGTCATCTGGGCAGCCCAGGACCTCCAGACACACTTCCCAGGCTTGCGCCCTGGGGAGGTCACTTAGGTGCTGCTAATGCAACAAAAACGATGCTGGAGGCAGCAGCTACAAGTAACTGGACTCTGCAGCCACAGCAGACACCGTGATTCTCCAGCGGTTTGACTTCCCCCCCTGGAGGCACACTCCATTGTCTCTTGAGACAGACGGATGCTAACAATAATACTTATCAGTAAAGTGTAATGCGCAACCATCCTGTATGAATGAAAGTGGCAATATAATCCTCACTTTCCCCATTATGCATTGGCCCGGTGATATTTGCTAATACGGTTTGATTCCCCTGCCTGCTTTTTTGTACTCAGTGCAAACAGCTATGAACCTTGACCCAGCTGCCACTTATTACATCCCCTTTTGCGGCTGCATTAAAGTAGAGTCTGGGAGTTATGGACCCCTTGGCAATAAAATGCACTCATAACTGGAAATTGTTTAAAAAATTGCAACAGAGGGAAGACACCAAGAAGGCATCTGGTTGACTGGTCTCTAGGTAGCTCATATAAGATAAGGTTCGACTCTGTTCCCTCCGTTAAGAATGAGAAGTCGTTTTGCCACATTTGAGGGGAATATTTCAAGGGCTTTTGCTCTGTGATTACAGATAGTTATGTGAAAATGAAATCACAGGTTCCACAGCTCTGGAAAGCACTTGTATTTCCCCTGGATCATGATGGAATAAATGTTATCTGAAGTTGCAAAACTGTAGGATCAGGGCACAGTTATAGCTGCAATTGGCTGAATGCTCTTCAGTGGGGTTGCATTTCCTTGAAGGAAGAAGTGCATAACTTGGAGTTTCTCCTGGACTTGACACTTTCCATGGGGACAGTGGTGGCCAGGAACTACTTTTATCGGTTGTGTCGGCTGGGTTACACTAGTGGTAGCCCCCTTCCCATTTGTTCTTCCCGGGTTCCTTGGCTGTACCTGCCTGCTGGAGGACAGGATTGAGTGAGCCACTCCTGGAACCCCCATAACTTTCCTGCCTCAGGGAGCAAAATATCTCAGGCCAACCCAATAGTCTGCTTTTGCAGAGAAAGCATTACTGTTTTCTCCTCTTAGACTGTTGTTTTCTTGTACATGTATTTTAATTGCTTTGTTTCTTTTTAATTATAGACCTCCCTTACTTTCATTCACATGAAAGGTAGGGTATTAAACATTGCAAATAAAAGAGGAAACAAGACAGCTGGCAGACGTATGTCGTCTTGGCACTTCACATTTCATGATTCCAAATTGTGGAAGCCTATCTCTCTTTTTTTGATAATAATTTTTATTAGTTTTCAATTACAATAATCCAACAATAGCCTCATTATAACAATACCAAATTATAATACAATTATAATACAATTGCTAATACCGATCATTCAGATAACAAATTATATAATTTAGGTGGCCCCCTGCATGCTAGAATTGATGGTTTGATTATTTACTTTATTTTTGCATTCCAAAATCTTATTAATTTCAATTACACTCTGGTCAAAATAATAATAATAATAATAATAATAATAATAATAATAATAATAATAATAATAATACCCCGCCCATCTGGCTGGACCTCCACAGCCACTCTGGGCAGCTTGCAACACAATATTAAAATACAATAATTCATCAGACATTAAAAGCTTCCCTAAACAGGGCTGCCTTCAGATGTCTTCTAAAAGTCGGGTAGTTGTTGTTCTCTTTGACATCTGGTGGGAGGGTATTCCACAGGGCGGGTGCCACAACCAAGAAGGTCCTCTGTCTGGTTCCCTGTAGCTTGGCTTCTCATAATGAGGGAACCACCAGAAGGCCCTCGGCACTGAACCTCAGTTTCCGGGTAGATTAATGGGGGTGGAGACGCTCCTTCAGATACCGTATACTGCACCGAGGCTGTTTAGGGCTTTCAAGGTCAGCACCAACACTTTGAATTGTGCTCTGAAACGCACTGGGAGCCAATCCCTTATACAACAACTGCAATATTAACAATTTCCATTTGTTTTGACACATTAAATTATTTATAAATCTACAGGTGAGGATGTAGGCACTCAAACTACATCCTTGTTCTTCCTGTGTGTGGTGATTATTCTGTTGGTGATGTTTCTTCCTGTCTTTGTAAAATAGTATGTCTATCTTTTCCCGGTTGTTGCTGTTCTCCATCATGCCTTGGGTGGAGCTAATATCCCATTGTTGTTTCAGAAATTCTCCATTGCTCCATCCCGTGCTTCGTTGTTTTCCAACTTTAACAGCAGCTGCAAAAATCACACTGTCCCAATAAATCAGTGTTTTTCGACCACTGTTCCGCGGCACACTAGTGTGCCACGAGATGTTGCCTGGTGTGCCGTGGGGAAAATTGAAAAATTACTTTATATATAGTCAATATAGGCACAGAGTTAATTTTTTTTAACATTTTCTAATGGTGGTGTGCCTCGTGATTTTTTTCATGAAACAAGTGTGCCTTTGCCCAAAAAAGGTTGAAAAACACTGCAATAAATAACCTGTTTTCGCCATTTTCCCTCTCACCCTGGGAAGGAGAGTGATCCGTCAAACTGCAAATGAATCAGTAATGAACCTTATCAACTCTTTGGCAAGCTGGCAGATTCCTTTCATCCCTATGTTCGGCCAAAGATAAGTGAGCCAATCTCAACCAGAACATGGCAATCAATGATGGAGTTTGTTGTTGTTGTTTGTTGTTGTCGTTCAGTCGTGTCCGACTCTTCATTACCCCATGGACCAGAGCACACCAGGCACGCCTATCCTTCACTGCCTCTCGCAGTTTGGCCAAACTCATGTTAGTAGCTTCGAGAACACTGTCCAACCATCTCATCCTCTGTCATCCCCTTCTCCTTGTGCCCTCCATCTTTCCCAACATCAGGGTCTTTTCTAGGGAGTCTTCTCTTCTCATGAGGTGGCCAGAGTACTGGAGCCTCAACTTCAGGATCTGTCCTTCTAGTGAGCACTCAGGGCTGATTTCTTTAAGAATGGATAAGTTTGATCTTCTTGCAGTCCATGGGACTCTCAAGAGTCTCCTCCAGCACCATAATTCAAAAACATCAATTCTTCGGCGATCAGCCTTCTTTATGGTCCAGCTCTCACTTCTGTACATTACTACTGGGAAAACCATAGCTTTAACTATACGGACCTTTGTCAGCAAGGTGATGTCTTTGCTTTTTAAGATGCAGTCTAGGTTTGTCATTGCTTTTCTCCCAAGAAGCAGGCGTCTTCTAATTTCATGACTGCTGTCACCATCTGCAGTGATCATGGAACCCAAGAAAGTGAAATCTCTCACTGCCTCCATTTCTTCCCCTTCTATTTGCCAGGAGGTGATGGGACCAGTGGCCATGATCTTAGTTTTTTTTTATGTTGAGCTTCAGACCATATTTCGCACTCTCCTCATGATGGAGTTTAGTCTCCTTCAACCTCAAGTCCCCCAGATGTTGTTAGACTATAACTCCCATCATCCCTGGCCATTGGCTAAGCACACTAAGGATGATAGGAGCTGTAGTCCAACCCAAGGCTGAAGAAAACTGATATAGGTAAATTAGTTTTAGACACTTAACAATCACCTCTACATTATGAGCAAATAATCCTGTGAATGCAATCCTTGATTAGGTTGCTCAAACCATGTGCGTTTATATCACTGTGCCAAGCAATGCTTTAAAAGATAATAATGCGTTGCCATGCTTACTGATCTTCACATTCAAATGGTCCATTTCTGCATGTCTCTTCTTTTGCATCCTTCGCTATCTGTGAGACCTAATCTATGGATTTGTGCTGAGCAAATAGAGCTTTATATCCCAGATAATTGATTAAACTCAACATGTTTGCATGGGGAAAACAGTTGTGGGCATAAGATCCTGAGGAGGGGTACACAGCTTGCAAGTGCTGAATCAGATTACAAATGGCTGTCTTCTTCAAGAAGGGGGGCATTACAAAGCAAAGAGAAATTAACTGCTACACAAAATTTTGGTCTCACAGCATTTTTTATTTTAATGAAACATTCACGGAAGGAGTACATCTCAGCACGTTTCTTATGCCACCTCCTGGGCAAAGGCAATCTCTGTGTTGCCTTATTCTCTGTAATCATCAAGCTATTTTTCATAGCTTTATACACTGCAAAAGCTGAACCACGACTAACAGGCGGATCCTAAGGAGCTGTGCTTTTGCCATCCTGCTCAGTCCCACTTGCAGTCAGAAAGCCTTTAAAGAGCAGGAATTTCCGACACAGCACTGCAGCAGGTAAAACCGTGAAGAGTGATGAACCTGTGGCCCTCTTGAACTTGTGGAGTACATCTTCCATAAATCCCAGCCACCATGGCCAATGGTCGGGAATGATGGAGACCAGAATCCAACAAAATCTGGAGTCACAGGCTCCCCACCCCTATAATATAGTGAAGAGTCTCTTAGTTTACAGTGATGTCTTTTGACAGCATGTCAGTCTGGACTGTGGAATTTTTAGCAATCATTTTGTAGGCCACTCTACTGTGTTATGTGCGTGCCCTAACCTGCTGAACCATCTCATTTTAGTAAATCTCCACAGTACCCTGGAAGCAGGCTGTAGGAATCTAGCCATTAGATGAGCAGAGTTTAGGAGCATGACCTTGTTGATTCTTCTGGGTCTCTCTGTGGCTCTGCTTCAACACCTCCGGCAAAGGAGAACCCACCACTTCCTAAGTTAGTATGTTCCACTGCTGAAGAGCTTGTACTGTTTGTTTTAATAAAATTTACATAATGCTTGATTGTAGAAAACCTGGATGTGGTTTGGTTTCTGTGAGAAACTGTTGTTTTCTCCTAACGTTTAGCCAAAATCTGTTTCCTTGTAATCTCCACCCATTTTAGGGGGAGGGATTTCTCTTTACATTTCCAACAGGTATTTGTACTTGTCTTAGTAATCTCCACCCACTGGTTCTGGTTCTGTCCACTGAAGCAACAGAGAATAACCCTGCGACATTTTCTGCATTAAAGCCATTCAGATATTTGAAGGCCACTATCATGGTTGTCTGATCCAGATGTTTGAAGACATATTAATGTTGTCTACTCCAGCTAAACAAACCCACCTATTTCAGCCATTCACCACAGAGCATGGTTTCTAGACCCTCATCAGAAATTCAGCCTACACCTCATATGGCTTTTTTATGCAAGAATTGGGAGGATGGGGCTCTCCAGATGTTTTTGGATGACATCTCCCATCTTCCCTGGCTATTCACCATGCTGGATGACAACATGTGCTTCAACAACATCTGGAGGGCCACAGGTTCCTTGTGCCTGCCTTAGTGACCGTCTGCCCTTCTGTATTCTTTCAGTAACTTGGATGTTATTTGTTTTCAATTTATTTCGCTAACTGCTGTAAGCTTTTTAAAGGAAATGTGGTATATTGGATAGACAGATAGATATTCTTAGGAAATGATGAGGCTCAGCCTTGCATACAAATGGAGATGATGAGTGGTTTTTTTGTAAATTATTCTATTTGTGCATTGCTATACCTGTCAGATCTGTAGCTAGTTCCTTATATAACATTCAAACCCACACAAAAACGTCTTCATACTATTTAGTGTAAGAGGTCTTAATTTCTAGGAAATGATCAGTCCCCAAAATGGATCGCCATCTCCATAGCAACATGCTTTGAATGTGTGGTTTTTTGTATTCCAACATGTAGCAAAAAAAAGTGAGGGAGGCTGTGCTTCTGCTTTCAAACTTCTTGACGATAATTAGCACCGGGGATGTCAGCCAATTAAAGACTGTGTAGATGCCTGTCAACCAATTAATTATTTGATCCAGTTTAAATGTGAATTTATAGCAAAACTTTGGTGCAGATGCCTTTTAAGGCATGTAAGAGAGACACATAAGAAAACATACAGTTCAATAAGGAACAGATACTACTCTTTGTTAGATGGGAAGATCCCCTTTACTATTTGTCTTTTTCATTCCTTATTAAGCAACAAGCAGGCTTGTCCTTTCAATGTAATCAGTACAGCAAGCATCAAGTAATAAGTGTAACTCTTTAGTACAGTGGTACCTCGGGTTACATACGCTTCAGGCTACATACGCTTCAGGTTACATACTCTGCTAACCCAGAAATAACGCTTCAGGTTAAGAACTTTGCTTCAGGAAAAGAACAGAAATTGTGCTCTGGCAGCGCAGCGGCAGCGGGAGGCCCCATTAGCTAAAGTGGTGCTTCAGGTTAAGAACAGTTTCAGGTTAAGAACAGACCTCCGGAACGAATTAAGTACGTAACCAGAGGTACCACTGTAATTTAATATGTCAGTCAAAACAGGAGTGGAAAACTTGGGACTCTCCATTTGTTGTTGGACTGTGGCTGTGGCTGATGTGAGTTGGAGACCAACAACATCTAGAGACCACAGGTGCCCCATCCCTGTCAGATGTTAGAGCTATAAACTAATGTTCATGCCATATGCTACGTGGATCATGTGGTTCACACCAGAAACTGCATCCCCTATAATGTGTTTGGTGCTGTAATTTATTAAGTCAATTCTGCTAACTAGATGGAAAGTTTGCATGGCAACACCTTAAGAGTTTGTGCAGAGAAGAAGAAGAAGAAGAAGAAGAAGAAGAAGAAGAAGAAGAAGAGAGGAGGAGGAGGAGGAGGAGGAGGAGGAGGAGGAGGAGGAGGAGGAGAAGTTTGGATTTGATATCCAGCTTTATCACTACCTGAAGGAGTCCCCTTTCCCTTCCTCCCCCACAACAAACACTCTGTGAGGTGAGTGGGGCCGAGAGACTTCAAAGAAGTGTGACTAGCCCAAGGTCACCCAGCAGCTGCATGTGGCAGAGTGGAGACTCGAACCCGGTTCACCAGATTACGAGTCTACCACTCTTAACCACTACACCACACAGGCTGAAGGCACATCTTCTCCAGCATCCTCATTCCCACAGTGGCCAACCGGATGCCCTAGGAGAAGTTCGCAAGCAGGAGATGAGCTCAATATCTCACTCTTACCGTTGTGTTCCAGTGACTAGTCTTCAGAATCATACTTGCTCTGATAGTGGAAGCGGTATATATATTCATCATTACTAGTAGTCATTGGATCAATTTGTCTTTCAAAGTCATTGAAGTTGATGGCCATTGCCACCTCTTATAATGAGGGTGGTGGTGATGATGATGTATTTGTACCCAGCCCATCTGACTGGGTTGCCCCAGCCACTTTGGGCAGTTTCCAGCATATAAAAACAAAGTTAAACATTAAACATTATAAGCTTCCCTATACAGAGCTGCCTTCAGATGTCTTCTAAAGGTTGTACAGTTAGTTATAGGGCTGCCATGTTTCAAGAAGTGAAAATTGAGCTTTTTAAAGTTTTGCCCAAAATTTTAGGGTTTTTTGTTTTTTCTGTGTTTTTGTGTTGTGGTGGTGGTGGTTTCCCCCCCTCAAAGTTAGGCTACTTTTAAAGAAAATTTGCAAAAACAACACTGCCAATATGGTTTGGCATGTGTCCAGACATTTTTTGCCGATTTCCGGGAAGTTCTGGACGTATGGTAACCTTATATAGTTATTTATCTCCTTAACATCTGATGGGAGGGCCCATCCACAGGGTGGACACTATTACCAAGAAGGCCCTCTGCCCCAATTTTGAAAAATTGGGGGGGGGGGAGAGACACCATCAAAAGGTTTGGCAGAGCACAGCTTCATACCTTCCCATTTTGAGCCAGAAGCTTGCAAGGGCAATTCTAAGGCCATTTGGGGTTTCTGATAGCAAGGGAAACTCCAAACCTATTCGCCTGAATGCACATAGACTGAATGCACTTCAGAACTTTCCCTGTGGGTGAAACTGTCACTCTCTTTCTCTTAAGTTCAGTTCTCCACGTTTCCACATCAGCCTGCAATTTCCTCATGAAAATTCACCAGCATCTTATTGCCTACACACGGTCGTATGCAGTCTCCCCAAGTGTTAAACATTTTTATACATTATTTTCAAATAGAACGTTTGCATTTTTAGGTAAATGTTACATCTGTATGTGCGAGTTTGTACACATCGCCTGCCTGGAGAAGTGCACTGAAAAATTCAGAGTTGCACAAATGTCAATGGATGGCTATGTTTCGGTTCACAAATTATTTCGTAATTTTGATAAATTCACAGTTTACTGAATCAAATTTATCCTTCACCCCCTCCTCTCAGTGCAGGAAGATCTGAAGTAGGGGGAGCACACAGAGGGATCTTTGGAATGAAGATTGCACATATTTAAGATGCACATGTGTCTGAAGAGGGCTACAGTCTGCACAGCACTTGGGTCTGATCCAAAAAGATGCAACAGTATGAGGAAGGAAGGAAGTAGCAAAACGGAGTGTGCCATATTAGGCTGCAGATGGGGAGAGTCATATTTTTTACACCTGATGTTAGTATTAAAAAAACTTATTAATACTTAATAATTAATTTTCTACTTCTGCAAGTAGAAAATCAACCCAGCAAGAAACAGACTGGCCTTGAATCTTTATTCCTCAAGTATCAGCTTTTTTTCTTTTTTAACTTGCAGGATAAGTTACGTGGAAAGCATTATATACATCCTCTACCTGCAACATAAAATGACACAGTCCACTCTTTATCGCTCAAGATTCTACTTTCCCATTCAACTGCATGGGTAGACCAAGCCTTACTCTGGAAGAACCTCCATTGATCCTTCTGGATAGTGGAGAAACTCTTGTTGCTGACTCCTCAGGTTTTTTTGACATCCAATATTGTATTCTCGTGAAGTACGTAGGTGTGCATCTTATTTGACAAGTGAGGGCTCCCCCTCCCTCATATTCGTTTTCTTCAAATAAGTTCTTCAAAACCTGCAGACTTTGACAGGAAATATTCCATAAACAATGAGTCAGTCTTCACTGCTGGTGACAGCAGAAATGCATATTCTCCAGCACTGGCTACAATTCAAGTCTTCAGGAAGGCACAACAATATTAATGCACTGGGGAGTGCTTTCCATATAAATATATGTGACTATATATAGGTACATATTAGAGATGGGAGTGGGAGGGGAGTTAAATGAATAAGATGCTGAAGCTATATTCCCCAGGTTCAAAATTTCATAGCAACAGTATTGTAGTGCGTTCTGCGTGGTCTTGAGTCCTGTAATGCACTCCACATAGGTCTAACCTTGAAGACAGTTTAGAAACTGCAAAACGCTGTCACTAGCATGGTGCCTGGGCACTTCAGTGAACAGCCATATAAAACCTATCTTGCAAACTTTGCATTGGATGCCTATATGCTATTGGGTCCAATTTAAGGTGTTGATATATCTCTCACTAGGGCTGTAGGATTTCAAATACCCTAACCCAGGGGTCAGCAAACTTTTTCAGCAGGGGGGCGGTCCACTGGGGGGGGCAAACTATATTTTGAATAGAAAAAAATGAATTCCTATGCCCCACAAATAATCCAGATATGCATTTTAAATAAAAGGTCACATTCTACTCATGTAAAAACACACTGATTCCCGGACCACCCACAGGCCAGATTTAGAAGGCGATTGGGCCAGATCCAGCCCCTGGGCCTTAGTTTGCCTACCCATGCCCTAACCCTTTGGGGTGGGGGCTAAATCCTGCTCAGATTAGCAAGAATCAGTGCAAACCCTTGCCTGAATTTGCCAAACTGCTGAGGTTGAATGAGCAGTGGTAGTGGCAACTCTCTCCTTATCCAAGTGCTGAAAACAGCATCTCGACTCACAGCTGCTGCTCCCTGTTTTGGAGCCTTGCAGCCGCTACAGGAGGAAGGAGGCTTCTTCCCATGTTGATGCCACATGAAGAGGCAAACAGCTGGACCAGAGCTCACACAGTCCCAACTTTTAAAAAGCAAAATCTACATGATATAGCAGAATCCCCCAAAGCACAGAAATGTGGCAGGATCACACAGGGCATTCTGGCATCTGCCGCAATATATGAGGCAATTAGCATGTTTCCTTATACAGTAGACAACAAAGAAGTTCTATCTGTGGATTGATTCCTAGCCTTCTGTGGTTTGTGTGTGTGTGTGTGTGTGTGTGTGCACGCGCGCACACACACACACACACACATATTTTATTAGCTGATTATTAACATTGCTGCCTACCCTGCTTTAATGACCCATGTCATTAATCTGTGCCGCTAACTTCCTGCTCTGCGCTCGCCTCTCTGTCAGCCCTTCATGCCCATAAATATCCTCTGCTTGTACACCACCACAGAGAACTCTGTAAATCATCTCCTCCATTCTGCCCACTCTGAAATCCAGCACTTAAGTTCTGAAGTTCAAAGAGCAAGCGCAGCATGCACAAAAGTTGACTAAGCTGAATAATAAGTTGTGTAAGCTGAGCGGTGTGGGGGTTTTCTTTGACTGCAGTGAAACTTGAAGTGACGTGCTGTGGCCCTCCAAATGTTGCTGGACTACAACTCCCATGATCCCTGGCCATTGGCCAAATTGGTTGCAACTGATGGTGGTTGGAGTCAAACAACATGAGGAGGACCTGACCTAAGAAGAGGTGGGAAACCAGTCTGCAGCTCCAGCCAACATGGCCAATGATCAGTGATGGTAGGACCCAGGGGCTGATAACATCAGAAGGATAAAAGCTCCCCATTATTGAGCTATGTAGAGTACTTAGGTGAGAAGGGGGCATTCGTGTTAATACCATCCACAGCTAGAAACCAACACAGACCCAACGCCTTGGTTGCCTACTCTGGAGTCATCAGGCATACCTCTTTTGAGAGGGCATTCCACAGGCACCACTGAGAAGCCTATTGCTTTGTGTGATCACATAACATACTTCCAGTTAAGAAGGCATTTGGAGTAATGGAAGATCTTAAAACATTGATGGATGGAATCCTTCAAGATTGGAGTCTCTGACCATTTAGGACACGGATGGGGAACCTGAAGCCTGGAGGGCCAATGCAGCCCTCCAAGCCCTGCTTTGCTTCCTCCCTGAGTGTTTCTCCTGACTATAATAGGCCTTTGAACTCTGATATTGCTTCTAGTTTGCCAGGATGGGAGATGTGAATGTTGGGGGATGTGAAGAGAATCTGGCCTATTCTACCAGGGTAAAATTCATCTTTTTTCATTCTGCCCCCCATGGGCCCACTGTTTTGCATGTGGCTGCAGGTGGATCTTGGAGTTCCAGTACAAATAAAAAAAGTATTTGGTCTGTTTGTGTCTACACAAGACCATGCTGACCCTAGCAGCATGCCCAGAGATTGGTTTTGCTTAGTGCTTTACATTGGAAGATACCCTATACTGAGTCAGACCATTGGTCCATCAAGTTCAGTACTGTTTACACTGAGTGGCAGTGTCTCTCCAGAATTCCAGATGGGGCTCTCTTCCACTCTTGTATACAGATGCCAAGGATTGCCCCCACACACCTTCTGCATGGAAAACAGATGCTCTATCTTTTTTTTTTTTTTACAAATCATATTTATTGTGGTTTCCAATAAAACAATATCATATGAAACATTCCAAATTACATTCCAAATTATTTCTCCAATTATAAAACAAAAAAAAGGTTCCAAATTGTCCAAATTATTACTTTAAATTTTATTTAAGGCTTCCCATGCTTCAAATTCCGGAGGCTCTATTATCATAAATTATTGCTTTGCTTTCTCTTCCAATGTTTTCACAGCCGCTGATATATCCAACAAGTAAGATAAGTCCAAACAAGCAGTATCACTGTGTGATTTTAAGTCTGTACTCCACATTCCTTCTTTCGCCTTGCTGGTTGAAATCCAAAAGTCATATTTGTACAATCGCCATTTTCTTCTTTATTATATTTCATATATTTTTCCACTTTTAAAAGTCCCGATCTGCACCAGGTTATAAATCTTTGGAGGTTAGCCATCTCACTTATAAATCGTCACGTAAAAAGAAAAAGAAATGCAGCCTTGTCCCTCCTACGATCTCACGTTGCAGTCCGGGCATAATTCTAACTGCGTCATTTCTTGGCAGTCAACCAAATTCTTCCAATTAAAGTCCGTCAATGTCCAAGGGATTCATTTCATACTTCACACATTTATAGATTATAGTTCATATATTCTCCTCCATACTCAATTTTTCAATCATTCAAATCTCACTTGTTATATAAACGTTGGGTCTTCTGGGGGGTATTTGCCCAATATAAAATCATACAATCACATAGTCCAGGGCTCCTCCCCCCCTTCTGTCCCGTTTCACATATTTCACATACCGATACAGTCGTAAATTCTCATCCTCTTCTTTTCAAACAGTGGCTGGATTCTTTAGCAAAATACTTTCTCCTCTTTCGTTTGAAGCATGCCCAAGGCGACTCACTAATTTATATTTCTTAGCGTTGGGAATCCCGGACGGACAGGCCGGTCGCAGGAGTGCCGAACCTCAGGGGGGCTATCTGCCCTGACTCCCCTGCCCATTTCCCCGAAGGGTCAGAGCAGGTTTTGGAGCACCGCGGGCAAGCTGCCCTTCCCACATGCCTGGGAAGGTTGGGAGGCTGCATACTCCCAAAACAGCCTCAAAATTCCCCATGGAGGTCGGGAGCAGATGGAATTCCGACCATACCAGTCCGTGCCAGAAGCGGAAGCCGGAAAACAGATGCTCTATCACTAAGTCAAGGCCCTTCCCTTTATTCTTATCTCTGACATGGTATCTGTAGTCTCTGTGCCTTAGGAGGTGTAATTTGCCCTTTCATACATTACTTTGCTAGATCTGAGAGTTTTGAATAGATCAAACCTGTTGGATGTTTCTGAGAGGGCAGTGCTTCTGAGCCTATGCAAAGTGCCACTGAAATCATCGTGATTATTAAGACTCCTCTGCATTCACATTTAAATTGTGTGGGTTTGTATGGAGGGAGGGCTTGCATAAGCAAGGAAAATACGTCAGCAGACGGCTGTCGAGATTGGGGTCATGTCAGCAAACCTACGGCGGAGCATTTTCAAGAGGTATCACAAGACAAGCTTGATAAAAACTCTGACTGTCACATCTACAGGAAAGCTGACTTTCCATGAGGGAGATGGCGGCTTTATTGTGACAAAGTACAGCGATGTTTGAGAACTCCTAATATCTAATATATAAGGAAGGTCATGAATTCATATCTAAGAAGGGGTGAATATCACACTCTGTGTGCCAAAGACGGATGGTGCTTCACTATGTTATGCTACACAGCTATAGCTACACAGCTATGGAAAACACTAAATCATAAGGCATTCCTGCTCACCTTGCTGAATTTCTAAAATGGATATTGCATTTCCTGCCCACTGAAAGACCCAATTAAAATAGTGAATTGGCATGTGGTACAGATCCAGGGTTCCCAGAAGCTAAGCTAGTTTCACAAAATGAAGCATGAAAGACTCCGCAGAGAACTATACATCAGAAAAGGCAATAGGAGCCATGTTGGCCCACAGGACAAAAACACCCCAAAGCCACAGTAAGGCATTGTCTTTATTAGGTCAACAAGAACGCCACAAAACAGTGTGCCAGCTTTTGAGTTCTCAGAAATCTCTATCAAACTAAACCAGAGACATGGAACCTCAAGCCTGGGAGTCAAATGTGTCCATCCAAAACTCGCTATGTGGCCCTTGAGACACTCTCCAAGCCACTGTCTCTCTTTTCTGGCCACACTTTTTCCAGACCTGCCATCAGTGCCTGTGCCAAGCTATTTTGCACTCTAGGCAAGGCTAGCTAACTTCAGTTTTCAAAAACAGAGGCCTTGGAGGGGGGTGGAGAATGAAAAGCACAAAACTTGAAACTGCTAAATTTAGTTTAAATTGCAAGAATGAGTAACACAACAATGTTTGATTATCTTTCTCAAGTACAAAAGAACAGGTTTTTGCACACAGCCCACTTGGAATAATCTTGTGAATTGTGATGTTAAAATTTAAGTCTCTGAAAAGTTTCAGTTTCAAGCACGTCATAGTTTGTTTGCTTTTTCAGGAACGGTGGAGTTGCTTAAGCAACCTACCACCCACCGAAAATCCACCCAGATTTGTTTGCAAGGGAATTCAATAGCATTAACTAATAAGCATTTACTCTGGTTTGTTTACAGGGAGGCTGGATGATGCTATGTCAAAGCAAGTGTTATCCCACACTTTCCACTGCATTTTCCTGTCACTTTTCTTTCAGCCAAACAGTATGATCTTTTAGGGGAGCAGGTTCAGTGCACAAGACTTCTCAATCAACTATAATTATGCAACCTGAATTTACCAGTATATGATTGAATCCCTCCTGAAAACAGAGAGAGCCTGGAAGTGCTCTTTGTGTCCCAAAATAAGGAGTGTCAGTGTCACACGCTGGCAAGATGTTAACATTTGCGCTGCACACATTCCTGGCTTTTGTACAAAGTATACAAGTTCACCTTCGCTCTTGGTGAATGTTGCATAAGCACACATGCACACACTTTGAAACCTGGAGTTGCATCCCCGAACAACAGGAAACAGATATTCTCTTCAGCAGAATGGATGGGGCATGTCTTTTATACTCTACACAATTGTACATCATCCACCTGTAAGATCTAAAGCAGATGGAACATTATCTGATTGGGTAGTTACTATCTGTAGCTTGGGAAGTTTCTCGAAGAAAACAAATGGTGTTTATGGTAGAGTTTGAGGGAAACAATTGTTCTTTCAAATGATTGATTGAAAGAGATGTCAAGCGATATTAGCTTCAAGTACGCAGTAAATGTCAGCCAAGTAAATGAAAGAATGATACCTTTTTTTGAGGGTGTTTGATTCACAGATACACAAGCCCTAGATTAACTTGACTGATTTTCTGTTTAATATCTTCATCCGAAGCTCTTCTCCCAGCCATTGTGACTGAAGGCTACGGGATCCCTTATGCAGAGCACTTAAATAAAGTCACAGAGTGATCCTGTGACCCACCAGATGTTTGGCCTCCAACTCCCATCAGCCCCAACCAGCAATGGCCAATTATGGAAGCTGCAGTCCAACGGCCAGGTTCACTATTCCTGCTTTAGGTTCTATGACCTAAAGTAGAGCAGGGGTGGGGAACCTATGACCCTCCACGTGCTTTTGAACTACATCTCCCATAATCCCTGCCCATTGGCCATGCTGGCTGGGCCTGATGGGAGCTGGAGTCCAACAACATCTAAAGGGCCTCAAGTTTCCCATTCCTGGGGAGAGGAATTCGCCTGAGCTTGATAGGACAAATTTGAGGATTCTGCAGCTTAGTAGCATAGGAAACTGTCCTATACAGAGCAAATGGTTCATGTAATGACTTCCTGAGGTTTTACACAGCGGGCTTTCTCAGGTCTGCTTGGGATGCCAATAAATCTAGGATCTTCTGCATGAGAATCATGTGCCTTATTGCTGAGCTACAATCCATCCCTATGGCACTTTCCTGATGGTGCAAACTTTGTTTCTCTATGTTACCTGGCATTTTAAAAAAACAGATTTCTCATTGTGTCCCACAGTTATTCTTCATTAAGACATAGTTAAATTACTTAGCCTACTATCACCTATCACTAATACTTCCACAAACAGACAAACGTTCCAGGGAGCACTTGAAAACACACCAAAAGGAAACAGAGGAGGTATTGCTCTTAGTGAAACAAACTAGAGAAGGTTCCATTTCAGCTATACTGCAGAAATGATCTTCCAAATACTGTGTTTCATTTATACCTATCCAGCTCTGTCCTCTATAGAGAAGCCAGCAAAGTTATTCTGAGACAGGCTCAAAAAAGAAGCCCTCTTCAAAGGAGAGGCAACACAGGAAGCTGCTGAGTAAGTATCCTGAGTCAGATCATTGGTCCATCTAGCTCAGTATTGTCAACACTGTGACTAGCAAGGACTCTCCAGGGTGCCAGGTAAAGGACATTCCTTCCCCTACCTGCAGATGCAAGGGATGGAATTTCTGTGCGCAAGGCAGATGCTCTTACCCTGTGTAGGCTCCAGAAGTCTTCTTCCCATTTGTTTAGTATGTGTTTGTGTGTGTGAGAGAGGGGGGGGGGAGTGGGCGGAATTGTTGGCTCAGTTTTGAATGCAATGGAGCCATGTTGCTCCATTATAGATAGCTTAAAAGTGTCAGTTTGGGAAATGCTACTTTAGCAATGCCACAAAAGTATAAATAATAATTTGGGGGTGCAGAAAAGGCAAGTATGCAAAGCAAATGCATACAAATGACTAGTCTCAAGGCTTTCTGTGCACTCCTATCACATTTCTAGGCAGAAGTACTGACTGTCGTTCCCGGAGAATCATCACAGAATTTTGTATAACAGGTTGACCACATACACAATTGTAATTGTATGAAGATCATAGGTGTTGCTCTTAGCTATAGCATATAAGAGAAAAATCAATTTTTCATTTCTCTGGAACAGAACTGGCAATACAAAAGGAATATTACAGGTAGCAAGTAAACAAAATTATATTTTAGTTCTACTGAAAATAAGGGGGGGGGGAATGGAGCAAAAAAGATTTCTTGTTCTCTGTCTTAGAGTGGTTTTCAGAGATTTGAAAAAGGAGAAGCAGGAAGGTAAATCAAGCACAGTTTGGTATGAACCACTATTCTTCCCCCACCCCCTTTCTTTAAGTGAATCAAAACCAACTTGAAGCACTTTAAACACTCCTTACTAAATTTTATTCATTAACTAGTTTTGGTTCCAGTTTAGACTCAGCAAAAGAGTTTCAAATTATGCTTCTGGTTCTGTGCAGGCCTGTTCCTAAAATCCATCCTTATCCTTATCAGCCTAATAGCAACAACTTCACTTTAGAACATTGAGATGATTCTTACACACTGGATGCTTGCTTCTTGTGTTCTTAATGATCATTAATGTCTTTGTGACAGAAGAATCTAAGACATTTTAGGGGTACACCTAATTAAGGAAAGTATATGGAGCAAGTAAAATAGTATTTGTGTCACACAGGTACACTCGTAAGACAGCTAGGATTGGCTGCAGCTCTCAGGGCAAACCCAGATTTGCTGCTACCTCATCTGTGAAATGGGCCTCTTTAGATATTTTGGCCTACTCTACCCACTTTTGGAAACCCTATTTGCATTTACTGAAGAATAAGCCCTGTTGGAATCAATCATACTGAATTCAACTGTAATTAACCGGATCACAGCATGAACTACATTCACTTCAGCCCTAGCAGAACCAGAGCAAGAAATGAGCTGCAAAATTTACTAGCATGACTCTCTGGCCAGGAAGTTTGTAGGACAAAGGCAAAGTGGAAGAAATGCAAGCACCCAGGTATAAGCAGGTGCATGAAATCCAAAGGTAGAATAAAGTAGAACCTTGCTTTGGTCCAGAGATCCATGGGCAGTTGGATATGTATGGGCAACACTCTACTGTGGGTTGGTTGAACCTTTCATTAACATAAACAGAGTTGTTGTGAGTCAGACCGAAGGCCTACTGAGTCCAACATCCTGTTCTCATACTGGCCAACCAGATACAATAGCACTCTCCCCAACTGTGGTTCCCATTTCAATGGAAGAGGAAATCCACACATACCCTTAAAAAGCATACATTAATCTTCTAGCTCCATAGCAACGAATGTATGACTATCAGAGCTCCGCACTCATACGAAACTGCTGACCACAAATGATTATTCTTACTATATCCCTTTTCAACTTGTGTGCTGTCCTTTGTGCTGAAATGTGGAGAGGAGGATAGTTTCTTGTATATCATCCTGAATCATGAAACCTTATTGCCTTTCCTCCTTGAGTATGCATTGCAATCAGTGCTGATAGTGAAAACATTGCCTGTCCACCTTCATTTAGTGACCATCCCCATTAAAATCCAGCTACAGAATTTGTCTCAGTGAACTCTTAAGAGGAAATGCCCATTAGGAAATAAATAAATGTGTGGGTTTATCTTTAAATTATACATGGGAGGGGGAAAGGAACTGACATATTGACCTCCTCTATATGTCAGCTCTAATGCTAATCCCCTTCCTTTCTTACTACAAATGGTGCATGACATTTTTTCTTCCTTGAGTGAAACTCAGGATGGTAATCAGAAGTGTTCAGCAGCTTTCATAGCATTTACAGAGTGCAATTAACTTGCCCGACAAAGAAGAAATACTAATTAATGTGCAATGGGTGTATTGAACATCCCATTTCCTAAAGCTTTGAAATTACTTCACTTAACATTGTATTCTTTGTTTCTTTTTCTTTTATATATGAGTACAGTAGTGGTTGCCCACCCCCTTTAGATTTCCAGATGATTTGAAATGGTTTGGGTTGAAGCAAAGGAAATCATAGTTATATATAATAAAATTTTAATTTAATTGAACCTCGGGTTATTTATTTCCTAGAAGATTTTTTAAAAAGTAATTATCTCTACCCCAAGCTTGATTCCCCCCCGCCAAGTCAACAAAACTTTATTGTCTAAAACCTTATTGGGTACCCATGTTCTTTAATGGAAAATGTAGCTACATATGCCTCCTGGAGGAAAAAAACAAAACAATCTTGGCTTGTTAGTTATTGAAAAAGGCATGCCATCTGGTTCCCTGCACTGCAAAAGGGATTTCAGTGTCCAGTGGGATTTTTTTTGTCATATGTTTACCTCTTTTATCAACATCTCAGTGTTTACAGAAAAGCCAAACCTACCACTATTTGCCCTGAAACAAGTCTCTTTAAATATATTTGTGGCACAATCAATCAAGGCCTTCCCCAGTGAAATCCCATTGAAAGGCACAGGAGCTGCTCAAAATGTTAGTTGTGCTTCCGTCCCCAACACTGCACCTTTTTCTTTTCAGTGGGGCTTATATTTTGGAGAACTACCCAGTCAATGCTGAGTGTCAGTTTAGAGTGCTGGGTTGTTTCAGTTGCTGTTTTTTTACCTAAGTTTTTATAGTACTCATCCCATCTCCTGCTCATGGGCACCTGCCATTCCTAGAGCACCTTTAAACTACACATTGCGCTTCGAGATCCATATGTCCTTGCAACAACCTTGCTTGACAGGTTTACTGCTGTTTCATGACAGGGAGCAGAGACTGAGAGATAGATCCCAATCAGCGATGAAATGGAATGGTGTGGTTTTTTTCTGAAACTCCTGCGATGCGTTTCTCTTTCCCACGAACACAAACACGCACACACACGCACCTATTTTTAAAAGCTAAGTTTTGAAATGAGCCTTTGGAACTCCCATGGCAGATGCTCATTGAGCCCCACACAATTTCCTGCAGGAGCTGGGCTGCTAGCCAATATCTGACCCAGCTGGGATTGTGTGTAGGTGCCAAATCATATCACTGGAACCTCAAGATGGTGCGGGGGTGGACGGGTGGCTTCTGCAATTTGTTTGCTCCCACTGCCACCTTTCTGAGCTGCTACAATCGTACAAACAGAAGCAACCATAGGTTATCCCGCCCATGCGAATGTTGCAGCACCGTATTACACCATCTGCAGCTCTGTGCAGTCCTTGCCATGTTGCAAACCCAGTGCTCCCAAAGGATCCAGGTGATTCTCAATGTAAATCTGACCTGGGCCCATAATATTTTGCCAGTACTGGATAATTGGCTCATCCCTGACCACTGTTATCACTGGGTTACAGCACAAATGAACCTCTCCAAGAGGTTGCAGAAGGTGAGGGTGGCAAACTGATTGACAGGCAATCTCACCATGGAGAATCCAAAATGAGATTAGGAACAGAGAGGAGTTCCACCCCAAAGAGAATCCAGGCCACAGTTTTCCACTTCTTTCTAATGGGTTTGTGGGTTCATTCCAAATACTTCATTTATTCTGTCAATTGCATTTCTGTTCCATCCTTCTTCCCAAAGGAGCCCAGGGCAGGAAACAAGATTGCAGGAAAAGAATTTAATTATTTTACAAGCAGTTTGAAAGCATTAAAAAATATCTAAAGACATTTAAAAGCACTCATGTATCATTGCAGCTAATAATTTCAAGAGTTTGGGGAACAGTATCTTTCAAACCATCAAATGCTTGGGTGGACAGGAATATTTTAAAATTGTTTCTGAAAGTAAATAATGCAGGAGACAGACACACCACACTGAGAAGGCCCCATCATGATGATTCAGCACCAGGTGATCATAAGCCCCAAAATGTCTGATATTTGAGAAGGCATTCTTTCATGGCTTTGTGTGAGACAGTGGTGTGTGATGAGCCCCTGTGGGCTGTTGTCTCCACCTCTTCCATGTATTGCTCGGTCTCTCTTTGCATGCCCAGCATCTGCCACAGAGCCCATGAACTCCAGAGTATTAGCAGAGCAGAAGGGACCCAAATGTAATGGGCAACCCTAGCAGAGATTCCCAGTCTGCTATTCCAACCTAAAATGCCCACTATTGCCAACAACACCTCAACTCAAACTCTGCCTCTGTTTAAAATCCTGCGTGCACTTTTAGTGCTCTGCTGAATCATCTGTGGAGATGAATGGGGCCCCTCACATGAGCAGAGTTATGTATGTGTTTAACTAATTGCAGGATAAGGACCATGGAGAGCAGCCGAATTGCTTGTAAGGAAATTGAAAACATATTCTTTCCATTTAACCGAGGCTGCCTAGAGTAATTCGTATGACTGCGCTCCAGAGGCATTAAATAAGGACTCTGACTTGCTGCTGTTTTAAAATGCTATTTATATCCCCATTGTATGTAGTCTGCAGCTATAATTATTTCTTTAATGCATTATTTTATTGCAGAAGTACCGCAGCAATGATTATAAGGTATCAGAGAGTGTAGGTGGTTGTAGTGTTAATAGCATTCATAAATCCACTGGAACATCTATTTTCTCTGATGGCCCAGAATTTCCATTTTGCTTTTCCATATATTTACCTCCATGCAAAGTCATCACCTCTAAATTTGATTGTAAATGAAACATTCTGCCCACAGCCAGGTAAATGCCCTTTTGGAGGCATTCCTGCAAATTAATAGTGATGCCTTCTGTTTGATGAAGTGAGCTGGATTATTTTTTCCCCCTACAAGTCATTAAGGCATCAGCACTCTATGTAGCTGCTGCAACATAGGTAATGTAGTTTATTTAATTGGAGCAGGTTGCGTAAATATACAACTAAACTCTCTGCTAATGCAGAATACTTTGCCAGGAACACAGAATTCTTCTGTAAGGTCTGCCAACTGATGATATGATTTTAATGCCCCAATCACCTGCCTTTTGACCAGTTAAATAATGGCTTGATCAATTACCTTTTAATAATTTTGCCAGTTACCAAAGCCTTCATTTAGGTGCTCTTTCCTGAGATGGTGAAAAAATAATAGGATCCGGCAATAAACAAAAGTAACCCATCATTAATATGAGGATACCTTTTTATTGTTTCCTTGGCAATCCATTTAGATTTATAGGCCTCCCCAATGGCAAAGCTCAAGGCATGTAACAAAGAAGAAATAAATCAGCAAAAAGGGAAATAGTTTCATCTAAAGCTGTCTATTCTAGATTTAATCCTAATCCCCAGAGGCCAACGCTTAAGAAAGGAATTTGGGATTGGACTCGGTGATTTGTAATATTTTCCCATGTATGCCTTACGATAGTAACATACTATACTGAAACGAGCCCTTAGCTTGCAATGTCACCAATTAAAATTGGCCAGCTGCCACTCTTCGATGAAATGTTCAGCTAGCTAAGCAATTCACGGATAAAGCCAACTGAGGCTTGCAGTCGTAGTTCCAACAGGTCAAAAGTTCATAGATGGGTCAAGGATGGTTTAGTGGGATATGGTGGTTAGCATTGTCAGAGGTTAAGTGGTAGACTAATTAGGGGGACTGTAAAGGAAGAAAAAATAAGATCGGTTTAGAGAAATCTGTTTTCCTTTAATGCCATATGGAAGTAAGAACCCATAGGTTTTTCCTGCTGAAGTCCCAGGTGTCTTTTTGGACAGATTTTATTGTCATGAAGCAAATAAATAAATAAATGAAAATGAAAAAAAATGAAACAAAGTTTGTTATATGGTTTGAGTGAGGGGAAAATGGAAACATTTAGGACAGTTGTGGCTCAAACTCATTGCACTCAGACTGTTGCTTATTAAGTTTACTCTGTATATTTGTGTGTATGCACACACGGACCAATATATTATATAATATAATCACCATCGGCCTAATTCATCTCTAGCACCAATTTGGCAACATTTCTAAGAATGCATTTGTCTGAATAACACAATATTGTTATTCATTTTATAGTTTCATCTTTCTGCGAACCGCTTTGAGCTTTTCTTTTCTTTTTTACAACCTAGTGGTGTGTAAATTGTATGAAATAAATAAATAATATCCATTGTTGAGGGGTGGGTTTTGTGTTTTGTGTTTTTTTTTTTAATATGCCAATTCCTGTTAGATTTCACCATGAGCATGTATGAGTGTAAACATATTTTTTATTTGTTTGTTTGTTTGTTTGTTTGGAGTCTCCAGAGACATCAGAAACTGCAAAGCCTCCTGAACATAAAATGGTATCACGGAGGAGGAAAGAAGCTGTATAGTGTTCCATTCTCTCGTTATGTAAAGGATAATTGCTACCAGCACACCTGAGTCTAACATGACATTAAGAGGGGTATGCTAAGCCCCCTTCAAGCCATCTTGAATAAAGGGGATTACTCGCACAAAGGTAGGACTCGATCACCTAATATCAATACTACACCTTTAGTTTTTCCTCAGGTGTTAAGTGGGTGATTAAGGAGTTAAGCAGGATATACAACAGTTTAGTGACATGCTGTCAACAAGTGCGGCAGAATCCCTGGGACTCAGCTCCTTTTAGCTTTTCAGGTCATGCCACTCCTGTCTGTCAGGCAAACACAATAGGAATTACTCAATTTAACACCATTTCAGTTCTAATTGAATTCCATTTGCTAAATCCTGAATAAATACATTATAACTGCTGCTTCGGTCAAACAGAGAGAAATAGCCATCTTTTAATGACTCCCCTGTGGGTTTAATGCCTATTCTATCTGTTAGAATAATGATTCCAACATCACTTGAATACATTTAAGGGATAATAGTTATTTAAACATGCCAAGTCTTCATAGAACAGATAAGGGTTGGGGATGGGGACGGGCGCTTTTGTTTCGTTTCAGAATTTGCATTTATGAAATTGGAACAGAGGGCATCGAACACGCAGTTGCCAGCTTTTCTGTTTTCCAAGACATCTGTGAAATATGCGCGAATCATTTTTTAAAAAGTGAATTTTGCATGTGATGAGTAACGTCCCTGATGCAGATTTGAGACTGAACGGACTTCCCTAAACTCTGGCAACATTTATAAGTCCATCCAGTTCTGATAGTTCGGTTTGAGAGCTCTTGCTTGTGTGGACAATATAGCACTGCCCACATGCTAGAGGGAAGAATTAGCAGGATTGGGGGGGGGATTACAAGGTTTGGATAAGTATCTTGGGTGGAGGAGTAGGTAGTGTGGAGAACTGAGCCCAATAGTGAATAAAGACTGAGAATATCTAGTGGTCATAAAATGTTGAGAAACAGTTGAGGGGCTGAATGGAAAGCAAGTGGGTAGCGGATAGGGAGTGGTTTGAGACTTGAAAGGGGACCAGTTGCTCTAGGCTCCATCTATTTTAGTATAAAATAGATGGAGCCTAGAGCAACTGCTATGATTTGTTTTTGCAAACAAATCTAAATGCTAGTTCAATGCTTTGTTGTGTCTCATGCCTTGAATTTAGTATGAATTCAAGACATGAGACACAACAAGGCATTGAACTAGCATTTAGATTTGTTTGCAAAAACAAAAAAAAAATATCAGTCCATTGGAAGTTTCAATTATCTTTTAACAATTACAAGAGGGAGAAATAATAAATATTTCTCAAAAACCCTTGCTTCAGAAGAGCAGATATGTCATCTCTATGGGTGGTACAAAATTGTATGGAAGAAAAAAAGCTTCACATAATTAAAGGATGTGCCTATTATTCACAAATTGATCTGTGACCTATCCCACTCTGCAGCCTCCTACAAAGAGGTGTGGCCAAATTATCTCTCTGCAATGTACAATGGGCAAGAAGTCCCTTGCAAATTCAGAGTCAGGAAACCTGCCACAGTCATTGCATCCACAGATGCAAATTGGTTTCAAACCAGTTATGCGGATGATAATCATTTGAAGTTAAAACTGTGCTTGCGGCTGGCTTACAATTTAGAAAAAACCAGGGACTAGCCTACAGTGACAGAATTTGATGTTAACTCTGGATTCGTATTTCCTCTGGCAATGCTGTTACAGGTGCTAAATAAGGTCATCATATGCTCATTCCCCTATGAGTAGTGTTGTTGGTATGTGGTGATAACATGATCTCCCAAAAAGAAAGCTGGAATAGCTGGGCCCTTAAGTGAGGGGTCCTCCTGGAAATTTTGGAAACTTGTACTATCCATGGAAGTGCCATTGGGAGGCCCCAGAGTGGGAAAACTCAAATAATGGATTTACCCAGCCCTCCTTCCCCATGGGGAAGCGTAAGAGCATTGGGTTTAAGGCGGCCTAGACCAACAGCAAGGAGCCAGGACACTCCCATCCCCTTTAGCCAGAGCCTGCCACAGAACCCTGGCAGGATCTGTCTCTGAAATCTGGGATTTACTCTAAAGGAGGCTTAGGTCAAAAAAGGGAAACTGGAGAGGGAACAATGCTGAAGCTGCCACCCCTGAGAGCCAAGACCTGTTGAAAAGTGAAGTAATCTGGGAGCTTGGCAAATACAGGAGTGCAAATTAAGCTTTACCCTGTCCTGAACCAGTAGCGTATTCAAGGTACCCCGTTAGATGGGTCTCTGTGGAAGTCTCTGTCCAAAACCAAGCATGGCAATAGATGGGCCATAGGGCTTCCAGCAGCAGTCTTAGGAGGGCCATCTCGGTAGACTGGCATCTTGGGGAGGCCATTATCCTTGGCATGACCCTGAAAAAGTTTCAATCCTCCAGCAGGAGGCTAAAACAGATTTACCAGTACTTCTAATGCTTGAGCCAAAATTCCACCTACATCTGTAATCAATGAAGTTGTGGCCATTTCTAATCTAGATCATTGTCTTTATATTATGTGAGTTTATAATTATCACACCTTACATTTAGCCACTGCCCAGGGAAGGGTGGCACTACAACAGAGACCACAAGTCCCTTTCCCCAGGGTGAAGAACACAAGAGTTTCAGTGCTATCACTTACGGACTGAATCACAAGACAAAGGATTTTCAACTCATTACATGTGTTAATTGGCTTACCAGTGCCAGGATGTCTGTATCATCAAGAGCTGTTTTTTGGGTTACCAATGTTAAGTATGTAATTATCACTTTCTGTACTTTTCTGCATTTTTCTGCATTTCATTTCCCTCTTACATCACATTTACACACACACACACACACACCTCCCCAAAAAAACCCCAACTCTCTGTGTATTTGTATACACACAAACACCTATAACTCAGGACAACACTTAATGGATATGATGGATCGGACTGTGGACCATAAAAAAGTTATGCCATGATGAATGACTTACTCTTGAACATGCTACAAGACTCTTGGTTGAATTTAAAAAGACAAGCACAAATAATTATCAGGCATAACAGTTGGAGGATCTGCACTTCTAGTAACAGTGTGAAAGATGGGTGCTGGCTGGAGGATTTTGGGTACAGAGGAATACCTCTGCACTGGATGAACATATGGTCCACTACCACCAGTGGAGATATGCCAGCCCAGTTGTGTGGACAAGCCAGCTCGACTCCACAATGGCATAACTTCACTTTCAGCACACCTGGGATATAGGATTACTCACCTAACACAAGGTAATAGGTTGCTTCTGATACCTCCCGGGATCCTTTTTAACTATATCCAATGGTGTGATGATAGATTGTTGCTAGGTGACCAATGCAGTATTCACTTCAAAATGTCTAGATCTTAAAAGGGTGTCATGTCACTGTGTGCATATTTATTTACTTTTAAGAAAGGCTTCAGTGAAAGGGAGCAGAAGTTCCTTTCCAGTTGATACAAGTCATTGTGTTCTGGGTAACTGTTCTGCTTGATATCCTTAGCATGGAATATAAGTTGAGCCAATGATTTAAACTATACACACGACTGGTTGGGGGGAAGTGACCCCAAGGGTCATGTAGGCCAACCCCCTGCAATGCAGGAATCTCAATTGACAGGTGGGCCATCCAGCCTCTGCTTAAAAACCTCCAAGGAAGGAGATCCAACCTCCTGCGGGAGTCTGTTCCACTGTCGAACAGCTCTCACTTTCAGAAAGTTCTTCCTGGAGTTTAGTCGGAATCTCTTTTCCTGTAACTTGAAGTCATTGGTTCAAGTCCTACCCTCCAGAGCAGGAGAAAACAAGCTTGCTCCATCTTCCATGTGACAGCCCTTGAAATATTTGAAGATGGCTATCATGTCTCCTCTCAGCCTCCTCTTTCCCAGGCTAAACATACCCAGCTCCTTCAAGGCTTGGTTTCCAGACCCTTGATCATCTTGGTTGCCCTCCTCTGCACACGTCCCAGCTTGTCAACATCCTTCTCAAACTGTGGTGCCTAGAATTGGACACAGTATTCCAGGTGTGGTCTGACTGAGGCAGAACAGAGAGGTGAGCCACAGCTGAGCCTTTCCTTTTCTCCTTGGGCTGACCTCAGAAGAGTTATGGACACTTCTAATCTGCGTAAATTTAAGAAAAGCAGAACACATATACACATCTTCAAGCTAATGAAAAGATAAGATAAACACCCACAGATCTGGAGCGGGCGATACAATGTAATGTGCTGGTGAGCCAAAAACTACATTGGCAGCAGCCCAGAAATGTCTCGGGAGACAGACGAGAAAGAAGAAGGAAGGGGGGTGGGGACAGGCAGATTGAAACAATTATTGATCACGACCTTTCGTACAAGGAGCCAAAGTTAATAACATTTTATATCAAAATCAACGGTGAATCCTGAGGGCTAGATGCACATTCTAAAAAATGTTTGTTTGCCCTTTCCTATGCCTAGCTAGACAGCAGTTCGAGCTGCTTAGGATTTCTGCTGGTGTGCAACTCCTCTTTCTAACAAAGTACATCAGCAGCCTGGGCTGCCTGGCTGTGTATTACATTGCTGGCAAAATGCCTGCCATTAGAGTGCATGGGTTCTATGCAGAGGAAGAGGTTTCACAATTCAGTCACCCCCAGGGGGGGAGCTGTGAACGGGGGGGTGTAGGAAGAAGGGCAGTTGGGGCAGTCCGCCCTGTGTATCATCCCAGAGAGAGGGCTGACAAAATCCCCCCCCAGGAGGAACACCACCGTACCAATCTGGCCCCCCAGGCGGATCGCCGCCACGCCAATGCCCCCCCAGGCAGATCAAACCCCCCCGGGTGGATTGCCGCACCCTCGTGTGTGCACACCTCCGGGTGCCTGAGCGGCTAGCTCCGCCACTGGCAGTGAGCCCTGTGTGTATGTACAGATTAAATACATACCTCTGCAAAATCTTGGCTGTTGCTGGGCCAAGTCTCAGCAGTAGAAGGAGGTAGCTGGGCAGCTGACCTCCTGGTTGCAGTTTTGCTGCTGCTTACCATGTGGGCAGGAGAGCAAGAACTGACTCCACCAGGGCGCATGCACTGACCTGCTTCAGCCCAGTAAGTGACAATGCCCTCCTGTGCTGGCTGTTCCTGTTTGGCCCGTCCTACCCAATTGAATTACTCTCCCATCTCCAGATGAGAAAGCACCGCAGCTGGGGGTCTGCTTATTGAAAAAGCAATGTCTGCTTATTGAAAAACATACAACCAAAGTGTGAGTTGAGGACAACAGAATGCTGCTTACCTAAGTCTAGTGTCTATTGTGAAAGTGGCAAATCTGGATGTACAGGTGGGGTGGGGTCAAATGATGGGGTGCATACCCTCCCACATGCTGCAGAGGAAAATTGGGTTTGCAGATCTTTGGGGGCTGCACTCTTGCACAAGCCATGTGACTCATGCCAGAGTGCCCCCCCCCAAATGTGCATCTTTCAAGGCCACGATCTCACGGGAGCCTGGTAACTCACATGAGAGTGTGGCCCCCCCCAAAAGGGAATCTTTGGGGTGGTGCTCTTGAGGGAGCCAAAACAGGACATCCCGGAATCCAATCAGAAGCTTGGATGGCTTCTGTAATTCTGGGGTGTCTGGTGTGGTTGAGGGGTGTGTAGAATGTTCCCCAGCAGGCGTGAAGAAAGATTCCTACACATCAAAAACTGGTTAAATCTGCAATGATAGACTGGGCAAAAGATGTGGGACATAATATTATGATGGATGACTGGGAGAGGTTGTGGAAGGAAGGTATCTGTGATGGCCTGGGAGTCAGACTCTGATGCTGAACCTGAGGGATCCCAGCCTGCACAGGATTCCCCGCCTCCAGAACCAGCTGAGCCGGGGCCAGGGCTTGAGCCTGAAGGATCCCCACCTGTGCTGGATCCCCAGGTGCAGGCATCAGCAGAGTCTGCTCTGGCTCCTGATGGGAGGGAGGACCCATTGCCTGCAGGTGCTCCACTCCCAGCCTCTTCAGAGGAAGCTGAGGCATCCCCTGGGTCCAGTAACCCACCAGCCTCTCCTGAGCTACAGAGGCTCAGGGCAGAGAGGCGAAGGGAGTTAAGTGTCTGCAGGAGGAGTGCTCGCCTCCAGGCCCGGAGGAGAGGCGAGTCTCCAGAGGATCGGGGCGGCCCTAAGCATAGGGCCAGATAAAAGCCAGCCAGACCCAGCCCAAGTTGCGTGAGCAACATAGTTGCAAGCGTGTGCTCAACCTGCAACCTTGTGCCTGAACCTGCCTTGGACCTTGACCTGCTCCCTGCCTCGCTCCCCGCCGGACTGACCTCCTTTGGACCCCTAGACCCAGGACTGGACTTGGACCTCGCTTCATGGACAAACCCTTGGGGCCAGCACAGTTTGCTCACGCCACACCCGCACTCCCCCTTCGCTGGGGTGCGTTCGGGAGGAACTAATAGCCATGGCTGACCAGGCGGCTGCGCTGGTGGCATTGGCCCAGGAGAACCAGGCCTTGACCCACACCGTGCAGCAGCTAAGCAATGTGGTTACGGCGCTTCAGCAGCGTTTGGATGCCTTACCGGCTCCTGGGGCCGCCGCCCCAGCTCCTGGCAAGTACCCCGTGGCCCTGCCAGAGAAATTTGATGGGTCCCCAGCCAGCTTTCCCATGTTTCTCGCCCAGGCCAAGCTGTATATTCAGGGGCGAGCTCGGGATTTCCCCGACGACCGCACCAAGGTGCACTTCCTGATCAGCTTGCTGAAGGACCAGGCGGCCAAGTGGGCGTTGCCGCTGCTCCGGCAAGACTCCCCCTTGCTGACAGACTATACGGGGTTTTGCAATCTTCTGGAAACCACGTTTGCCAACCCTCAGAAGGGGAGTCAAGCCAATCGGGCAATTCGGCGGTTGAAACAGGGCAAGTCCACAGTGGCCATCTACGCCACAGAATTTCGGCTGCTGGCGCAGGACTTGACCTGGAACGACTCTGCACTGCGGGACCAGTATCTCGAGGGACTTTCAGACGAGGTACTGGATCAGCTGGCCACGTTGGATCGCCCTGCCACACTGGATGCCCTCATCCAACGGAGTCTGCAGATAGATGATCGGTTGGAGGACCGTCGCCAGGCCCGGGGCCGCCGGCACTCCGGGCTCCCAGCGCCGGTGCTTCCCTGCAGTTCCGTGGCCAGAGCTGAGTCATTGGAGGAGCCGATGCAGCTCGGGGCAGCGCGGCCTCGCCTCTCCCCCTCGGAAAAGACTCGGCGTCGGGAGGGGAACCTGTGTCTCTACTGCGGTGGGAGTGGACACTACGCCCGAACCTGCCCTGAGAAACGCCAGCCGCAGGTGAAACGGCCAACCCCAGTAGCCGATGGCCCAGGCTACCTGGGGCCCCAAGCATCGCATGATGGGCCCTCACCAGTGGAATTGCAACACCTCATGATACCGGTGCGTCTATACCCCCCCGGTGGGCCCTGGATTCTCACCCACGCTCTGGTGGATTCGGGGGCAACCCGCTCCTATATGGACTCTGCCTTCGCCACTCAGCATCAGGTGCCGCTTCAGAACAAGCCGGAACCAGTACAGGTGGAGGCAATTGACGGACGGCTCCTACGCTCGGGCGCGGTTACTCGGGAGACCCAGCCCTTGGTCCTGTGCTACCAGCAGCACCGGGAGGTGCGAACCCTGGACATTGCCACCATGCCCCGGTTTCCCCTGGTGCTTGGGATGGACTGGCTGGAGTCGCACAATGTTCAGATCGACTGGGTCAATCGGACTGTACGCTTCCCAGACCCGGGTTCCCATGCTCAGTCCGAGTTAGTAGCAGCTGCCCCCATGGGGCAGGCTGTGTCAACGCTCCCTGCCGTGTACCAGGACTATTTAGACGTGTTTGAGGAACAGGGAGCAGACCAGCTGCCACCTCATCGGTCCTTCGACTGCGGCATAGACCTCCAGCCTGGGGCGCCCCTGCCTGTAAGCCGCCTATATTCTCTTTCGGAGCCAGAGCGTGAAGCCTTGCAGGACTTCCTTCGCAAGAACCTGAAACGCGGGTTTATTAGGCCCTCTACCTCACCCACTGCCGCTCCTGTACTCTTCGTTAAGAAGAAGTGTGGGGAGCTTCGCCTCTGCCATGACTACCGGGCCCTGAATAAGATCACCATCCCAGACCGGTACCCCTTGCCCCTTATTGCAGAATTGCTGGAGCGGGTGCAGGGGGCGCAGATGTTCACCAAACTGGACCTCCGAGGGGCCTACAACTTGATTCGGATCCGTGCCGGGGACGAGTGGAAGACGGCATTCGGGACCCGGTATGGGCAGTTTGAATACCTGGTTATGCCGTTCGGATTATGCAACGCACCCGCCGTGTTTCAACGGTACATCAACCACGTGTTCCAGGACTTGCTAGACAAATACGTGGTGGTGTACCTAGATGATATTCTGATTTATTCCCGTGACCCAGCCCATCACGAGAGTCATGTTCGGTCCGTGTTGCAGCGCTTGCGGGAGCACCGCCTGTATGCCAAGCTCAGCAAGTGCGAGTTCCACCAGCGGTCAGTGGACTTCCTTGGACACCGACTCTCCCCTGACGGGGTGCAGATGGACCCTGGGAAGGTGGCTGCGGTTCGAGAGTGGGCAGCGCCCCGGAACCGCAAGGACTTACAGCGGTTCCTAGGGTTCGCCAACTATTACCGGACCTTCATTGCAGATTATGCTCATCGCACCACCCCATTAACCCGACTGCTGCGCCCCAAGACACCCTTCTCCTGGGATGAGGAGGCTGAAGTGGCATTTCAGGGGTTGAAAGCCTGTTTCCAGAGGGCGCCGATTTTACAGCATCCTGATCCCTCTCGTCCCTTCGTGGTGGAGACTGATGCCTCCAGTACGGCTCTCGGTGCCATCCTGTCTCAGCAACACGGACCCGATGCGCCGCTGTTACCCTGCGCCTACTACTCCCGGCAGCTCCTTCCGGCGGAGCGTAACTATACCGTGTGGGAGCGGGAACTACTGGCCATCAAGGTGGCCTTTGAGGTCTGGCGCCATCATCTTGAGGGGGCACGACACCCGGTGGAAGTGAGAACGGACCACCGGAATCTGGAGTACCTCCAGACCACCCGCAAGTTGAACCAAAGGCAGATCCGGTGGGCGCTGTTTTTCTCCCGGTTCCAGTTCCGGATCCGCTACATCCCTAGCTCCCAAAACCGGAAAGCGGATGCCCTGTCCCGGAAACCCGAGGACGTCGCAGACACTGTACAGCAGGCAGTACCGACGACTATCTTACCACCAGCCACATTCCTGGCCACTCAGGAGGCCAAGCCACTGCAGGCTCGGGTGCGAGAACAGCAACGGGTCGACGCTTGGGCTCAGGAACGGCTCCGGGAACTGTCTGACGGGTCATGCCCTCGATATCCAGGGCTGGCCCTGCACCAGGGCCTACTGCTGCACCAGGGTCGTCTATACATCCCACCAGGACCATTGCGGGCTGAGGTTCTCCAGATGTCCCACGATGCCCCAGCAGCAGGGCACTTTGGGCGGTACCGGACCACTCATCTGGTAAGCCGGGAGTTCTGGTGGCCCCGCCTGAAGGCTGATGTGGCACGCTATGTTGCTGGTTGCGATGTCTGCCGGCGGGCCAAGGGTCCTACTGGGCGACCCCCCGGTCTGCTCCAGCCATTACCAGTCCCACCACGTCCCTGGCACACGGTCTCACTGGACTTTGTGGTAGACTTGCCCCCATCTCGTCACTGTACCTGCCTCCTGGTTTTCACGGACCATTTCACTAAGATGGTGCACTGTGCCCCCTGCCCGTCCATACCCACAGCTAAGGAGACGGCTCAACTGTACATGCAGCACATCTTCCGCCTGCATGGCCTTCCCGAGCGTGTGGTTTCTGACCGCGGCGTCCAGTTCACATCCCACTTCTGGCGAGCCCTGCACCAGACCCTTGGGACGGAGGTCTGTCTATCTTCGGCCCACCACCCGCAGACCGATGGCCAGACGGAACGGGCAAATGCGGTGCTGGAGCAGTACCTCCGGTGTTACTGCAGCTTCCAGCAGGATGACTGGGTCGATCACTTGCCATTGGCGGAGTTCGCCTACAACAATGCAGTGAACGCCTCCACCCAGCAGACCCCGTTCCAGGCCTCCTACGGCTACCATCCACGTTTGTTCCCGGACGTGCTGCCAGCTTCCGCGGTCCCCGCAGTGACAGACTGGCTTCAGGAGCTTCAGTCCCAGCAACAATTATTGATGGAGCAACTGCGCCAGGCCAAGGACGCATACAAGGCCCAGGCTGACCGACATCGTCAGGAGGGGCCAGAACTCCATGTTGGCGATCGGGTGTGGCTCTCTACCCGTCACCTGCATCCTTCTCGGCCCTCACGAAAGCTGGATGCACGGTTTGCCGGCCCATTCACCATCACTGCGCAGGTGTCACCGGTGGCGTTTCGCCTCCAGTTACCTCCATCACTCAAGGTTCACCCAGTATTCCACCGGTCCCTACTTAGTCCAGTCGCCCCGCCCGACGAGTTCCACCCAGACAATCCACGACCGCAGCCAGTTTTGGTTGAGGGGGAGCCTGAGTACGAGGTGGAGCGCATTCTCGACTCACGATACCGCAGGGGGAAGCTCCAATACCTCATCGACTGGAAGGGGTATGGGCCTGAGGATCGTTCATGGGAACCAGTGGAAAACGTCCACGCACCTGCCTGCCTCCGTGATTTCCATGCAGCTTACCCCAGCAAGCCTGGTCCGGCCCCTCAGTTGAGGGGGAGGCCTGGGAGGGGGGATGGTGTGATGGCCTGGGAGTCAGACTCTGATGCTGAACCTGAGGGATCCCAGCCTGCACAGGATTCCCCGCCTCCAGAACCAGCTGAGCCGGGGCCAGGGCTTGAGCCTGAAGGATCCCCACCTGTGCTGGATCCCCAGGTGCAGGCATCAGCAGAGTCTGCTCTGGCTCCTGATGGGAGGGAGGACCCATTGCCTGCAGGTGCTCCACTCCCAGCCTCTTCAGAGGAAGCTGAGGCATCCCCTGGGTCCAGTAACCCACCAGCCTCTCCTGAGCTACAGAGGCTCAGGGCAGAGAGGCGAAGGGAGTTAAGTGTCTGCAGGAGGAGTGCTCGCCTCCAGGCCCGGAGGAGAGGCGAGTCTCCAGAGGATCGGGGCGGCCCTAAGCATAGGGCCAGATAAAAGCCAGCCAGACCCAGCCCAAGTTGCGTGAGCAACATAGTTGCAAGCGTGTGCTCAACCTGCAACCTTGTGCCTGAACCTGCCTTGGACCTTGACCTGCTCCCTGCCTCGCTCCCCGCCGGACTGACCTCCTTTGGACCCCTAGACCCAGGACTGGACTTGGACCTCGCTTCATGGACAAACCCTTGGGGCCAGCACAGTATCAAATTCACTGCTTGTAATGTATTAAGAGAAAATATTATGAAAATGATATATAGGTGGTATTTGACACCAGTGAAGTTAGCTAAGATATATCATGTTACAGGTAATGTGTGTTGGAAATGTAAAACTGCGGAAGGTACCTTTTATCATATGTGGTGGACATGCCCAAGGGTTAAGGCTTTCTAGGAGAAGATTTATAACGAACTCAAGAAGGTAATGAAAATTACTTTTAGTAAGAAACCAGAGGCCTGCCTTTTGAGCATGACCAATTATGAGATACCCAGTCAGGATAGAGTGTTTTTTTATGTATGCCACAACAGCTGCTAGAATTTTACTTGCAAGAAACTGGAAAGGCGAAGAGATCCCGACAGTGGAAGAATGGCAGATGAAGCTAATGGACTTTATGGAACTCGCTGAACTGACCGCGAGACTCCGAGACCAGAGGGAGGAGAAGGTGCAACAGGATTGGAAGAAATTTAAGGATTATTTAAAAAATCATGTAAAATTGGATATTTGAGCAGAATTAGCTTGTTGAATTGGCTTTAGCTAGTTGATGTTAGATAAAAAATAGTATATAAGAAGTATTGTTATGAACGATTTAAATGTCTAGGAATGTTTTAGGATATGTAGTTTAAGTAATGAATTATATTTGATTAATTAATATCTTGAAGACTATTAAGAAGAGTGGTTAATGTTAAGAAAATAGATACAAAGTTACTAAAGTATATTAATATTGAACGCAGTTGAGGGAACGGGGGAAGTCTCCCCCCAAAGAAGATAGAAACTAGAACTAAACAATGTTAGTTTATTGTTCCTGTGTATGTAGGTATGTATAAGTTTTATTTATTTTTTTGTTGTTGTTTTTGTTTAATGTGTTTATTATGTTTTCTTTATTATGTATTTGTGTGTGTATTATGTTTTTCTTGTTTAATGTGAAAAGAATAAAATATCCTTTAAAAAAAAAAACTAGCAAGTCAAATATGATGCTAGACCCTGCTCTTGGACATGTTGGTTTTCTGTGTACGTGGAACTTCTCCTTCTTGTTGTTCATTCAGCTATGTGGGCTTCCTCCTACAGTTTGTAAAGCCCAGACCAGAGGTGGTTGGTGCCCAATGAGACTTTTCAGTGAGACCAACAACAGATGGAGCCAGCTAATTTTAGCTTCACCCCCAGTCCCCATTGAGTTCTAAGGAGAAAGAAGCTCATAGCCAGTTCTTCCCCCTGAGCTGGCTGAAGGTAATAAGGCAGGAAGGTGGAGCTGGCTGAGAACAGATTGGTGTTAGTGGGGTATTCACCCTAATGAATCAACTTCCACTGACCCAAACACAAATTCACCATCTCAGTGACAACTAGCCATGCACACACATTTATACACATACACACACACGTGTGTGAAATAACTGCCCCAGAATTGCAATGTCTGACAACTTCAGAGAATGCAAGTGAATACCTCAGCAGCAAATTCCATTTGTAGCAATATTTTGAGTTATCATTAAATCTGATGCGACATAGATGTGCAAAATCACATTCAGTTTTGGATAATTCACTTTATATACATGAGAAGCATTGTGCTTTCCAGTGAAACTAGTAAAGCAAACATCCAGCTTCTGGCTAAATGTCAGAGCTTCTACCTCATTCTGAAAACATATCTTTATGAATTAAACAACAACCCTCCATTGATTCAGACAGAAGCTAGTAAACAATGTTTCTTGTTTGCCATTGACCATATCATTATTGAGACAGAGAAGGGGAATTTGGTAGGTTAAAGGTTGACCCAAGATTCTTAATTGTGCCTGCAAAATTTTGAGATTTATAAATTATGTATTCATTGCAAAGTCTACATATGTTTTCCTATTATTTGAATGCAGATGAGGAATTTGTGTTTATAGTATAAGGAGGAAAGAAGAGGCCTGTTGTGTCAGGACAAATACTTTGTTTTGTTTTGTTTATTATATTTCTATGCTGCTTTTCATTCAAATGAATTGCAACGTGGCTTACAAACAGTAAGAACATGATATAACATCACAAATACAGCATAAATCATATTGAATAATTAACAAATTGCCAATGGAACAATTACAATCTGAGAAACACTGTTTTACAGATTTTTTTCAGCAATAGCTGAAAAAAAATACGCTAAGCATCACAATTGAAGCAAAAGTCATGTTATATGATTAACAAATCAGTAAAACGTTTATAATCCTTAGAACAACATTAACAGCATTAGCAAAATGGCAGCCAAAGACTCTTAATAATCTTCCACTCTATTCAGCTCATTAAAATACACATACACATAATGTCTATGGGAGCCACACCCTTCTGAACGCTCCTCAGGCTGGAGGTGGGGCAGCAGAGGTGAAACCAACCACCCCCAACAGCAAACAGAGGACAAAGGCCCATCTAGTTCAACATCCTGTTCTTGCAGTGACCAGATCCCAATGGGAAGTCCACAAGCAGGTCGTGAGTGCAGCAGAATACAGTGGTAGCTTGGTTGTCAAACTTAATCTGTTCCAGGACTTCGTTCGACTCCCAGAACAGTTCGCAAACCAAGGCACGGCCTCAGTTCGGCTGCAGGAGCTTCCTGCACTCAACCGGAAGCCATGGAAGCCGTGTCAGATGTTCAACAAACGTTCACAAACCGGAACACTCACTTCGGGGTTTGCGGCATTCGGCAGCTGATTTGTTTGGGAGGCAAGTCGTTTGACAACCAAGGTACCACTGTGGTTACCATTGGTGATTTCCTGCAACTGGGCTTCAAACGACATACTGCCTCTGGCCCTAGAGGTAATATAGGGCCATGATTACTAGTAGCCAATAAGCAGTGACCTGAGCATTCTTACTGGTAAAATCCCATGTGGACTACAGGATATTTGTTTTGCTTTTGGAAATGTCAAGTGTTTGAGACTTTTGTGGCCTTCTTGAAGACCAGCAGAGTCCCTATCCCCATCCGTATCAGATGATCTGGCTAGAATTGGCCCTCAGAGGCACCTATATACTCAAGTATAAGCCGACTCAAATATAAGCCGAGCCACCTAATTTTACCACAAAAACTGGGAAAACTTATTGACTCAAGTATAAGCCGAGAGTGGGAAATGCCGACAGTGGCAAAGGCGGAGGAGGAGGAAGGAGCAGCCCAAAATGAGATTAGACAAATTAATATACAACGTTTTTGCGCCATTGCGGCCCCACAAAACAGTGGATACGTGGTTTTTTTTTGTGCAGGCTGTAGCCATGGACATGCTATGTGATCTGATGGTGAATTTGGGGTGACCCAATGCAAAAATCCTGAGGATCCATGTGGATCCGTGCTTTGTAACAACGTTTTTGTGCCATTGCGGCCTCACAAAACAGTGGATGCGTGGGTTTTTTTTTTTTTTTTTTGGTGCAGGCTGTAGCCATGGACATGCTATGTGAGCTGATGGTGAATTTGGGGTGACCCAATGCAAAAGTCCTGAGGATCCATGCGCTTTTACCTCCCCCCTCCCAGGCAGCCTCCTTTATTGCTAGTGTCTCTTATCTCCCTCCGATCTCTTGCAATCAGCTGCTGAGCAGCTTCCTTTCAACACCCCCTTCCTTCTTTCTAAATTAAAAAAAGCATGATCTGCCAGCCCCGTGTGTGCACATCGCCCGGAGGGGAGGCAGCCTCTCTCTCTCTCTGCTCAGGCAGCTCTGGTGCCTTGTTGCCAGTTGCACAGCAGCAGCAGCAGCAGCGAGGAAGGCAGGGAGGGTGGAAAGGGCAAGTGGGAGCCACGCTCGCTCCTCTCCACAGCTCCCCCCCCCCGCTTCTTCCGCTGCTGCTTCTCCGCCTCCGCCGCTCCGTCTCGTGCACAGCACCCCTCCCAACCGCAGCTCCGATGCCTGCCCTTGTGAGAGAGGCAGGTGCTGGCGGTGGGATCAGTGACCCGAAATGGGCTGCTCCTTACCCCTGCCCCTGCCCGCCTCACTCGAGTATAAGCCAAGGGCGGCTTTTTCAGCACAAAAAAATGTGCTGAAAAACTCAGCTTATACTCGAGTATATAGGGTACTTCTTCCTTGCCTGAACAGTGGGTGAAGAGGGGGTATTTGTAGAAACTAGTTACTGGGAAAAGGTAAAAAAAATGTGGTAATTAGTTGTGTGGAAGTTCCTTTGACCCAGATCCTTTGACCCTTTTTGATAGTTCTCTTTTCTCCTCGAAAAAACCACGCGACACTTGCTTTTAAAGTTTAGAAATAGCATGTGACTTTTACTTGCTCTTGTCAGACTGAATGTACAAGAGAGGCAGGTGATACTTATATTTACATGAATTTGCATCTGAGGCTGACTGATATTTGCAGACTGGCTCTGAGGCTGGCAGCAGCATAACGCAACATACTTGCTGCTCTCACAGTTAAAATTCTCACACAGTTGGTAACTGAGCTAACTGAAAAAACCTGCCTGTGTGTGTGTGTGTTTGTGTGTGTTATAAGAATTTTAAGGTCTCAAATATAGAATAAATATTCATGAATGCACACATATCTAAATATACAAACCATGTGTCTGAAATAGTATGGAAGAGCAATCCTGAAGCCATTTTGACTCTCGCAATGATCTTAAATATTCCTCTGCGGTAAGGGAGGCAAATGGGGAAAGCCTCCCCCATTGTCTTTTTGCTTACAAATCCTGTCTTAAGGGCATGTGTGAATAGGGTGAGCCTGTGACCTGGAATTCAGAACTAAAGTATTAACCATCACAAAAGAATGGCCAGGCTGCCCAGGTAATACAATCAGTGACCATTATCAGGTATCCTAGCAGACAGGATTTCTGCTGCAGACCACCTCCTTCTGTGATGTATGTATGATGATTTTGGGGTGGTCTTTGGGTAAGGGGGCGGGGCAATGTCAAAAGTCTTTAAACTTTCCTGCACACTTTTGTTCAAGGTCTCTCCCTCCTTAGAAGGAGGGGAGGGAACTCTGTTGCAACAGAAAAATAAATATCTGCCTTGTTTTCCACTGGATCCTGCCCTCCATCCATTTTTCTCTGACAGATCGTGGACTTAGGGGACTCAGAGTCCCATGGGGTGTTGGGAAGCAAAAGCTCAATTTTTACATCATATGACACCACAAGATTCTATGCTACAGCATTAACCCTTTGCATAGTATTATGGATGCACCATTCCCACAAAATTTGAGCTAGTTACTTTGCTTAGTTTTGCCTCTGGCACTGCCCATCACTGGCACGTGTCCTGAAGAATGTTGCCCGGTGTTAGCTTTAGCACATCTCTCACACACGACACAGCAAGCTGGCAGTTTAACTCGTTTAGCTTTATTTGGCAATTACAGGCTTACAGCAAACACAGCCTCCCACAGCTCAATCTTCACTATCGGAGTCAGTTGACTCGACTGGCCTCCGGCCCCTTCCAAGGCCAGATATATGCCGAGCCCGCCCCCACTTCCAGCTGGTCTTCCTTTGCTGTAATCGCTTGCTCCGCCTCCTACTTCTGGGAGACTCTGGTGCAGCCAATTCCTTCTCCTCTGGAGTTGAATCCAACCCACTGCTACCACCTGCCCCCTGCTCCTGCATCTCAGTGTTGCAGTGACAGGCAGCCTTCTGTTTTCCTCTGCCTCTTCCTTCCCCTCTGCCATTTCCTCTCTGTGGGCCATGTCTCTGACACCTGGAAGGGAACATGGCCCTCAATCTGGAGAAAAAAAGGTTCTCCATTCCTGGAAGAAGCTAACAAGTTGCAGGACACTTTTAAGCAACGGTCAGGGTGACATTGTGGGTGACCAACGGCCAGATAAAGGAGCTTGAGCTACACTGGTGTTAGAGAGGGTAAGTAAGATGTCTGCTTGCATTTTTCTAGCTTGTGCTTGCCGGTAAGGAATAAGAGGGCCACTCTGGGGCCACGGTGGTCCTCCTGAAGGTCCACCACATGCTGGCGGTAGCACTACATGCGTGCTTTTTCTTTCTTAAATTTATTTGTCACTTTTTTTACATGTAAGCGTCTCAAAGCAGTTTTCAGAGTAGAAGTAACAAGGATCGTTCAAACCAATGGTAAGAACAGCAGCAGCAACAACAACAACAACAGCCTGAAATGCTTATTCATAAATACATCTAAAATGGACAAATCCAAGCTAAAAAGCTGAACACACACAAAAAGAAACCAGAGACATAACCCTCCCAAATATAGATCTGGAGGCTTGGTAAATAAACAAATGTATGAAACAGCCAATGATGGTACTAGGCATGCCTTCCCAGGGAGTAGTGGAGGAGCTGCATGCTCCGGCACTGGGGGCAGAGAGCAGGCGGGGGCATGGCTGGTGTCCCGGGGGCATGGCACGTCACCCACAGGGGCCTGGTGTGTGTCCCAGGGGTGTGACATGCTGCCGGGGGGCATGGCATGTGTCCCAGGAGCATGGTGCCAGCGCAGTAGGGGGCTGTGCTGTGCATGTCTGGGGGCGGCCACGATGGTACCCCCCTCCCCGATGGTGCCAGGGGCAGTGCGCACACCCCGCTGCCACCCCCGTTCCTCCGCCAGTGCCAGGGAGTGAATTTCATAAGCAGGGAGCCAGCCCTGGAGTGGGCCATTCTCTTGTCTACACCCCCCCCCACACACACACTTCTCTTGAAGGGGCACATGAAGAAGGGCAGTTAGGAACATAGGAAATGGAATTCCACTGAGTCAGGACATTGATCCATCTCACTCAGTATTGCCTGCACTGACTCGCAGCAGTTTGCTAGGATTTCAGAGGGGAGACATTTCTAGCCATACCTGGAGATTCCAGGGATTGAACTTTGGACCATCTGCATACAAACAAGGTAGATACTCTGCCACTGAGCCATGGCCCTTCTTCCAGAGTGCTTCTATTTGGTCTCCTTTTGAGTCTTCTCACTTATGTTATGTAACCTTCTGTGGAGTTTTGGCTGTTTTTTCACTACTTTTTGAACTTTCTTGGTAACTCAACCCCCTCCCCCCCAAAAAAGGGAAATCAATTGGGGCTAAAGTACTAACAAAATGGCACAAAAATATAGTTCCACTTACATTCAAGGCTATGAGGAATATTTCAGTCTGCAAGCTAGGAAGAAATGATATCCAGGAACTTTTGGGAAACTTCGGCCTTCATTAAAAGTACTGAGACTTCCGTTACGAAACCTCCAATTCTTCCTGTAGCCCCTTTTGGTTTTTCTTTCCCCCTTTTTTATTACTCCATTTTGATGGAGAAGATTTTAAAAGGTTGTTCTGGAGAGCAGTGCATTAACCATGGGGGGGGACAGTATATATAAAATAGTTTTGTTTTTGAAGCTTGCTCTGTTGTTTTAGGATGTTTCCACAAGTGGTAATAAAAACTCACTTTTATTTTTTTGACACATTTTAAAAAACGAAATAAAACAAAGAATCATGTGATCCCCTAGAAAGGTGGCTATCAAGAGTTTTAAGCGATGAGTTATTTGAAAGAGTAAAATCTAGCAGACATAAGAAGAGACTGCTGGATGAGGCCAAAGGTCCGTTCAGTCCAGCATCCAGTTCTTACAGTGGCCAACCAGATGCCTATGGGAAACTGCAAGCAGGATCCCTGAATAGGAGCCCTCTGTCCACCTATGACTCCCACCAACTGGTATTCAGAAACTTTGCTGCCTCTAACTGTGGAGCCATTGGCTAAGTTGCCTTAATGTCACAGCGGGAGGGGTGAGGCAGGCAGAAAGACCTTGAGTTGTTCTCAGCCAAGAATCATAGAATCATAGAGTTGGAAGAGACCACAAGGGCCATCCAGTCCAACCCCCTGCCAAGCAGGAAACACCATCAAAGCATTCCTGACAGATGGCTGCCAAGCCTCCACTTAAAGACCTCCAAAGAAGGAGACTCCACCACACTCCTTGGTAGCAAATTCCACTGCCGAACAGCTCTCACTGTCAGGAAGTTCTTCCTAATGTTTAGGTGGAATCTTCCCTCTTGTAGTTTGAATCCATTGCCCCGTGTCCGCTTCTCTGGAGCAGCAGAAAACAACCTTCACCCTCCTCTATATGACATCCTTTTATATATTTGAACATGGCTATCATATCACCCCTTAACCTTCTCTTCTCCAAGAAAAGGCAGCCAGAACAGCTGAGGAAGGGGAGGCTGCAAAAACAATCTGCCTTCAAAGCCTGAGAAGGCAGCAGAATAAGGGGAGCAAGAAGGGAAGAGGGCTGACGATCCAGAAAATTCAGCCAGAGGTGGAACAAACAGAGGGATGGACAGCTGGAAAGTCAGGTGGGACCAACAACAAATAAAAGTTGCAGTCTGGCAGTCGTGGCAGCTGCTCATTGGGACTGGAAGGGCGTAAGGCAGGGAGCCCATTCAGTAGCTGGAGCTGGAGCCAATGACAGGCCAAGCCAATGAATTCTAGTTTTGACCCCGGACTCCTCCCTGCTGAATTCTACAGGGGCAACACTGAGCCAGAGGCGGAAGAAGCTGACAAGCAGTGGTGTCCCCTAGGTAGGAAGACAGGCTGACTGAGGTTGACCCCATTTGCCCTTATAGACCACCGGTTTCTGGGCTTGCCTTCATAAGGCTTTGGTCCTACAGGGTTTTCTGTTTCCTTCTGAGAACTCTGGGGTACCTCATAACTCCTTCCTCTTCATGGACCATGTCATTTTGGCTAGATGCTGGATTGGCGCTTGGAGAACGAGTTTGCTATTACTACACAGGAACTGCAGAACATACCAGTGTTGAAGTTCACATCATTTCAAATCACATGCTAAATCTTTGCTAGCAGGCTCCCAGATCTGCAGTGCATCTAGAGTTTCCAAGTTACCACTCGTGGATTGAACGAAGACAACAGATTTTTAACCAAAGATATGTGTTAATTGGCTTAAAGGTAAAGGTACCCCTGACTGTTAGGTCCAGTCACGGACGACTCTGGGGTTGCGGCGCTCATCTCTCTCTATAGGCCAAGGGAGACGGTGTTTGTCTGCAGACAGCTTCCGGGTCATGTGGCCAGCATGACTAAGCCACTTCTGGCGAACCAGAGCAGCGCACAGAAACACCGTTTACCTTCCCGCCGGAGCGGTACCTATTTATCTACTTGCACTTTGACGTGCTTTCGAACTGCTAGGTGGGCAGGAGCGAAGACTGAGCAGCGGGAACTCACCCCGTCGTGGGGATTCGAACCACCGGCCTTCTCATCAGCAAGCCCTAGGCTCAGTGGTTTAGACCACAGCACCGGCCACCCGCGTCCCTGTTAATTGGCTTACCAATGCCAAAAAGTCTGTATCACCGAGAGCTGTTTTGTGAATTACCGGTGTTGAGTATGCAATTATCACTGCCTTTACTCTGCATTTTATTTCCCTCTGATCTCACATTTGCCCACCCCTAAAGATATTGTGAGTATATATAGACACATATACATACATCTATAACTCAGGGTTATTATACATCTAATGAAATAGACTGTAGTCCACTTAAGCTTATGCCATGATTGATGCTTCACTCTTGAACGTGCCACAAGACTCTTGGTTGAATTTTAAAAAGACAAGCACAAAGCATTACCAGGCATAACTGTTTCATTAAGAACAATAGATAATTTATCCAATAGATTAATTTATCCAATGCATTAGAATTCCCTGTTGCAAAGCAAAAATCAGCCGTGGTCTTAAACCCACATTATTCTGTGATGAATGTTCCTACACTTCAGTTTTGAGTTCAAAGTAGTGCTTTCAGGCAAGGGGAAATATTGCTGGATGAGGGATCTTGATTGTGATAAAATTCACATTCCACTCCCACCCCCCATTTTCTGGCACTGTCCTTGTTTCCCCTGCCTTCTGCTTTGACACTATTCCTCTCCCCCCCCCTTCTAATTACTGTACTAACAAAAAATTTCACACCATTATTTCCCAGAAAACATACACAGCATAACATAAATGTGGAATGTAACACAGCTAATTACAGCCCATACATAAAATGAGCAGGAAATTTAATAAACAACACAAACAATAAAATCAGTGTCGTTACATATAAACGAAGCAAATTATGAACCAGTGTTTAACAAGGCATGGATTAGTGAACACTTCTGGAAGTGAAAGTCAACCTAATCTTTTCCCCAGTGTAGAATGTAGAATGTTTGTGAACGGTCTGTGATGCCGCAACAGCTGAACACATGGCTGCAGTGCTCACCCAGCGGCAACCAGTGGTAGACAGTTTGAAGCATGCAATTCTGTGCATCACTTGCAATAAGCACAGAGCTTTAATTTTCTTCCCATTTCATGGGGCAGTAGCAATGAGAATGGAAGGTTTAAAATCAGGTCCCTGATCTGGGACAAGAGCCCAAAGCCCAGTGAATGCATGTGCCACTAAACATTTCACACTAATACACAATAGTACCAAACCCAGGGGGCCTCTGTTTGAAATTTCAACACAAATAAACTTGTGAAAAGGAAAAAGTTTCAGAAAGTGGTTGGAGGCAGGGAGAAAACTAGGAAGAGTGGTGCAGGAAAGGTTAAGCACCTTCTCTCCCTTGTTGCCTCCACCTCACAGTGTGTTTTCCCTGCTGTTGTTGATACAGAAATACCAGCCATCTCAGTGTTGCTACACATCTTTGCATGTAATGGTTTGGGGCTGTTTGGTATTTGAGGCGTTTTTGAGACAAAGCTAGTAAAGAGCATTCAGAGGTTTCCATTTGAGCAATTTTTAAACAGAAGGCCCTGAATGAATCCTTTCCGCATTTTGGGGGTGTGATTTTGAGATGGAATATTTAACCTTTTCTGTATGGTGCCTTAATTGGAGAGAGAGCATTGTCTGTTTATCTTCTGTGCTTATTTTAGTCAGGAGGTGAATATAAGTCATTTTCATTAGGAACCACTCTGTAAAATGTGCTATTTATGGATTTGGTTGCCGTTCGAAAATGTTAAGTACGTACAGTAGTTCATATCCAAAAAACAAAACAAAAAAAAAAACCCACATCAGCTCGGATTCACTACTCAGGGAAGGGCTGTGAACAAATTTCCTACTCCATAACTCGTAAGCTTATTTGAAATAATGAAAAATGCCACCTTCCTTCATGTGGTGTGTCTGCAGTGAAAGAATCTGTTAGTTGACGTTGCAGTTCAAAGCTGTGCAATGGGATGACATTTTAGTTCTCTGCATTAGCCAGTGATGCTCAGGTACCAGAGTGATGTGTTGAGGGCTGGTAGTTCCATACCTCACAGGTGTTCTATACCTCACAGCACAGACTGCAATGCTTAGTCCCTGGACCAAACACTTCTGGCAGTTCCTGGCATCATCTCCTGCCTTGATAAATCTATGAAGGATCCCAGCAACATTCACTTTGCCCCTTCACCAGGCCGCACACATCACCATTCTCCACCTGCGGCACACTTTACCTGCCACTCCTCTTTTCCCCAGCATCCTGATCTCCTTGACAACAGCTACCTGAAGGCATGCACAATGTACCTGACCTTTCTTGACCTCCATTCCACCCAGTTGAATCTTCCTACTTCTTGCTACAAGGCATTCTACACACACACACACACACACACACACACACACACAAACATAGAGATGCTGAACCTCCCCAACCAGACATAGTGGTAGTTCCTGCCAGAGAACCACCAGATGGTGTGTATCCCTAACACAAAATGTAACACCCTACGTGTGTGTCTACTCAGACCTAAGTGCTATAGGATTTACTGCTAAATATAAGTGCTGTCCAGAGCACCCAGGCAACAGAGGCATACATCTGGTGGTTAATTCTTTGGCGGGGGGGGGGGCACGCAGTGACAGCAATTTCCACATACACACTTCTAGTCAGCAGGTAGCTGTTCCCTGTTATGTGCCCTAAGGAGCAGTTGCAACAACAGTGGGAGCACAACTCCCTCCACGCTTAAAGGACCCCTGGACGGTTAAGTCCAGTCAAAGGCAACTATGGGGTGTGGTGCTCATCTCGCTTTTCAGGCCAAGGGAGCCAGCACTTGTCCACAGACAGCTTTCGGGGTCATGTGACCAGCATAACTAAACCACTTCTGGCACATGGAGGACCGTGATGTGTGCCAGAGCACACGGAAATGCCGATTACCTTCCTACCGCAGCGGTACCTATTTATCTACTTGCACTGGTATCCCGATTTTCATCGGAGAAATGTTGGACAGTATGGTTCATAGGGAGAGAGGCAATCCTTGAGGTATTGTGGTCCTGGGCCATTCAAGGCTTTATAGGTCAAAACCAGAACTTTGAATTGGGCCCAGAAACTAATTGGCAGCCAGTGCAGTCAGAGCAGGATTGGTGTAATATGCTCAAACAGTCTTGCCCCGGCCACCAAATTCTGCACCAGCTGAAGTTTCTGAACCACCTTCAAAATATTAAACATAGAAAGTTGTCTTATACAGAGTCACGCCACTGGTCCCACTAGCCTTCTCTTGTCTCTCCAGGGTTTCAGACTGGGCATATTTCCTACCTAAAGTTGCCAAGGATTGAGTATCCAACCTTCTACATGAAAAGCCATTGTTCTACTCCTGAGCTGTGGCACTTTCCCAAGGAAGGTGAAGTACACCCTTTTGCTGAAGTTTTTCACCTGCAGTCAGATACATCTATACATCTGTGGAGACTGGCAGGTGCTCTGCTGTTGAGTTTGTTAGAAAAAGGGTAGAAGAGAGTCACAAATGCATCGTGGTTGCATTCAAATAATTTTTCGCCGTCTCCGAATTGACTTGACAGATTCTTCCAACCAGCTGTGAGGTTAACTATTAAGTTCTAAACAAGGATGTATGTCAATAAACATAGTAACGATGTGGTAGCCTTGGCTTCTCAAAGACAGAACTATAATTTCTTTCCAGATGCTGCAAACTACAGTTGCATGATACATAAATAGCTGGTTCCTGTCTCTGTGATAACACCTACATTCAAACCATCTACTGAGCACAACAGGCGCAGAGACTAAATATGGAGCATTTGTAGTTCACCTACAGGCAATAACTAGAAAAGGCTAAACCCCCAGGAAGTTTCATGTTGGACAGATGTTCTCTGGAAATCTAAAACTACTGGTTTCAAATGCTGGGAGGGGGCAATTTCTTTTGCAACACAAAGCTGCAAGATGAGTTTGGAAGCTACCAGAAATTGGAAAACTGGTTTGTAGCGAGTGCCACCCAAACACTCTCATACCCATCAACATGCCGCAGAGGAAAATCGGGATGAGCATCTTTCGGGGCTGTGCTCTCGCATGTGTCACATCACTTGCAGAAATGGAAGGGCTCTTGTGGGTCATCTGAGCCCAACCCACTGTAAAGCTGGAATCTTCAACTCATCCTGGCAGGGCAGGTTCCCTGGAGGCTGAGAGTGTCATGAGACAAAGGTTATTGAGAGCAGAAGAAGCAGTAAGGCCTACAAGGTCTACACAACCATTCAAACCTAAGCCTGCTAAATGCTAACTGTTAACAGCAAACTGCTAAGTCACTGTGACTCGTGACTCATCTTTGGTGATGACTCATTCTCCCTATAAAAAGTAGCCAGCTTCTCTATGGGCCTCAGTGAGAGAGCTGTATGAATTGTGTATGGAGTAGTCTGTGGAATAGTGTTCTTGTTGTTGCTATGTAAAGCTAAGGCAGACAGAGTGGCTCCAATAATCTATAATAATAATATTATAATAATTTATTATTTATACCCCGCCCATCTGGCTGGGCTTCCCCAGCCACTCTGGGTGGCTTCCAACAAAATATTAAAATACAATAATCCATCAAACATTAAAAGCTTCCCTAAACAGGGCTGCCTTCAGATGTCTTCTAAAAGTCTGGTAGTTGTTGTTCTCTTTGACATTTGATGGGAGGGCATTCCACAGGGCGGGTGCCACTACCGAGAAGGCCCCCTGTAACTTGGCTTTTCGCAGTGAGGGAACCGCCAGAAGGCCCTCGGTGCTGGACCTCAGTGCCCGGGAAGATCGATGGGGGTGGAGACGCTCCTTCAGGTATACTGGACTGATATACTGGACTCTAGTTAATCGCTAACAAAGACTGTGCCTCTGTGAAGAGTCAGATAGCTGCTATGAGCACTTTGTGTATGCTCTTTAACTATGCTGTTTCTGGACAAGTTTATTTTCTTCAAGTAAAAGTTTTATTCTGTTTATAAAGAAGACTCTGCGTCAATTAATTTACTGCTGTGCGACAGAGAGCCTAGGCTCTCTCCTTAAATCCAGCTGCCGGCAGGGAACACAGCCTGTTGGGAGATGGAAAGGAGGCATGGAGGAAGCCAGAGTGAGTGTCTGCCTCCTCCTCCTCCAATGTTGGATGGAAGTAGTGGCTCTCTAGGCAGCACCATCACCACTCAGGGACTGTGGGTGTCTCGCAGCTCCTTCTCCTTCCTCCCCTGCCTCGCTCGGCACATCCACTGTGTCCCACATGCTGCCGCCACAGCTGAGAGTGAGGGCTGTGGAGCTAAAGAGGGTGCTAAGCGTCTTGTTCCCCCACCACCACCACCATGCCCATGCCGCCACCACCACAGACACTGTGACAAACTCTGTGTTTTTCAGTGACTCACACAAGAGTGAGGTCCACCAAAATGGGCGTATTTTGGGACCACAAGCTTGCAGGAGCCAAAATGGGACATCTCGGGATCCCATCAGAAATTGGGGTGGCTTCTGTAATTCTGGGATGTCCTGCTTAAAGTGGGACAGTTGAGGGGGTATGCACTCATCCATGTGGAATTTGCAACTCATTTGGGAGTTCATCATTTTGATGCATCTGAGGAATTTTGTCAGAAGCCAAAAAGTTATAATAAGATTTTTTTAAAAAAGACAGAAGGAAAGAGCTCAGGGTGATTCTCCCCCTGCCCAGTGCACAGGAATCCCATAATAATACTAAGCAGCAGCACAATCCTATGCATTTCTACTCAGAAGCAAGTCCCAGTAAGTACATTAGGACTGGACCGAGTCCTGAGGTTAGGACTATGGCTCCAGGATTGTCCAGCAGAAAATTCAGGGTGGAGGGGGTTCTCTGAGGTGAGGATGTTTGGAAACCACTCGTTCAAGATTCTTGGCATTTCCTCTGTGGACTTAAGTAGATGAGACTAGCTAAGAATTGTAGCAAAGAGGAGCTCTTTGCATGTTTTGATCAGGAACACAGAAAGCTGCATTACACCGAGGCAATCTTTCTTAGTAGTTTCCACACCAATGTGCAGTGGCTCTCCAAGGTTTCAAACGGGAGATATTCCCAACTCTGCCAGGAGAAACCAGAGGTTGAAGCTGGGGCCTTCTGCATGCAAAATGGATGCATGGATGCTCAACCATGGAGCTACAGCTCTTCTCCCAAAATGCTTGTGAACCACCTTAATAAGGAAACCTCTTTGGGAACTTTCCATTGAAGAGCAGCCCACTCATCATTCTGGGAAGTGTGAATGCACACAGTATTGAATTATCTTGCCAGCACTTCTAGATGTTTTGAGCATTTATTTTTGCATGCAGGAGTTTATTTATTTTTCCAGTTTTTTGCATACAGGAATTTGTTTATTTTTTCAGATTTTTTTTTTTTAAATAACGTCTCTAGCATAAACCTGATTTACCTCTGATATTTCTTCTCCCCCTGGGAAATTCACGTCTGTTTCTGGCATCTGTCCTCATTTTTGTGTGCAAACACTGAAAGAAACATTAATTTTGTGGGTATTTTTTTATGAATTTTGGTCAATAAATCATCCCTTATTCTCAAGGAGAAGCTGCACCCCTGCACATCAATACCATTTCAAAAATGGACTTAAGAACTCACGCACGAAGAATAATTCATAGGACTCGGAGGGGGGCAGATGCAAAATTGAGACAAGTTAATTTAGTGGCTTAACACCACATTCCCCAGAACACCCATAATGAGCAATGGCCAAACAATTGGCAAGCATTGTTTTGTGCAAAATATACTGTAGAAACCATCTATAATATGACTTTAAATTAAAACAAACTCTGGAAGTACACCTCTTGATTGACATGTATTCTTCCTGCCCTGAAATGCTCACACCAGTTGCAAAGGATATTGCAAAGAAAATTAATAGATCTAACATGTACAAACCATGGCTGTAGACAAGGCCTGCTCCTGGAACTTTGCCATGGGGCTATCTCCACTCAGACATCATCATGTAGCTTGCGCACCATGCCTTTTAAGTTGGCAGATGATCAGGGATCTGCTCTGGTGGGCTTCACAGTGCAAGACATCCTCCTTCCTATACACTGGAAAGAGCCCACTGACATTTTTATCTTCCAGGTAGAACTAGCAGAACAGCTGTTACTTCCCTACAGGGAAGTAACAGCTGTTCGGCTAGTTCTACCTGGAAGCTGGGTCTGCTAGTTCTACCTGGAAGAACAGGGATTGAGAAGATGTAGCCTCCTTGATGTGCCCATCATCTCTGACCATCGACCATAATGCCTGGGGGTGACAGGACCTGGAGTACAACATCTGGAAGGCCATAGCTTCCATATTCTTACAGGGCAATCCTAACCCTAGATCTACCAGGTTGGAACACACTCCCACAGGAGGCAGTGAGGGCCACCAATTTGGATGGCTTTAAAAGAGGATTCGAGAAATTCATGGAGGACAGCACTATCAGTGGTTATGGCTATGTTCTACCTTCACAGTTGGAGGCAATAATGTTTCTGGATATTAGTTGCTGGAAACCACAGCAGAGAATGCTCTTGTTCTCATGTTCTGCTGTCTGGTTTCCCACAGGCTAGCCACTGTGAGAACAGGATGTTGGACTAGATGGGCCATTGGTCCGATCCAGTGGGCTATCCTTAGGTTCTTATATTCTTAACTTGGTATTGGCAGGTACATTGCCTCTGAACATGGAAGTTCATTTGCCCATCTTGGGGCAATAGTCATTGGCATGCCTATTCTCTGGGAACGTGTCTAAGTCTTCTTCTTCTTTAAAGGAAGGTTTCTAAATTGCCGCACATCACCACATCTCATGGCATTGGAACCCATAACTTAATTACCCACTGTGTTAAGAAATATTTCCTTTTGTCAGCCCGGAACCTACTCCCCATCAGCATCCCACTGACTTCTAATATTATATGAGAGGGGGAGAGAAAAGTCATTTTCCCTAATTTTATTAACCTTGATTACACTCTTAGTCATCTACTCAATACATAATTAAAATCTCAGTTTGATTCCAACTTAATGGATGGTAGACAAAGAACACTTCCATTCATTCATTTCTTTCACTTTCTTGCATCAACAGAATTGTTAAGTCACTATCCTGAAATGTGCAGAGTCTGGTGCCCTTTGGGACTGGCAGGGTGGAAAGCAGGGAGCCCAAACAGTAGATGGAACCAAAGTCAATGACAGTCAGAACCAACTAGTTCTAGTCCCCCTCCCCTCTTCCCCTGTCCTCTCCCCTCCTCGGTTCTACAAGGGCATAGCTGAGGTGGAGGAGGAAAAGTTGGCTAACCCAATCAACTGGACTGCTTGTAAATGGGAAGGCAGGTAGGTGGGGGCTGGCTGTGGGTTGACTTTGGTAGGTCAGTGCCCCTTTTCCCTAATGGACCAGCCACCACTAGATGGAAATGGGTGTGTGTTGTGAATGGAGTGTTCTCATTAATGTTTTCTATAGTGTCTTCAATTTACATTTCTGAGGTGGTCCAGATGAAATAGGGGACAGTATTCATAGAAGCATAGAATCTTTCACCCAACATGGGGCTTGAACCCACGACCCTGAGATTGAGAGTCTCGTGCTCTATTGACTGAGCCATAGCATACTGCTTCTTTAATAGTTCCATGGAAGAAGCAGCCACAGCTTCTACATCCATCTTGCACACAGTTGTTGAGCGTGCAGAACCTCTGTCCTCTTTTTCACCCAGCCACTCAATTTGTGCCTCCTAAGCTAGCCTGCTGTCTTCAGATATAGGGCAAGGCATGGTCCCAACACTATTGGTAGAACTAAAATAAACTGTCGGGCCATCTGTCAGGGGTGGTTTCATTGTGATTGCAGTATTGCAAGGAGTTGAAATAGATGTTTCTATCTCTCCTTCAAATCAGAACCAGTGAGGGCAGTGAAGGTCCTGTGTGAGTGTCTGGATGCAGTTGGGTGGATGGAGGCTAAGAGATTGAGGATGAATCCTGACAAGACAGAAGTACTGATCTTGGGAGATGGGGGGTGAGTGTGGGGGACTCTGTGGTCCTAAATGGAGTAACCATGCCCCTGAAAGACCAGGTCCGCAGCCTAGGAGTCATTTTGGACTCACAGCTGTCCATGGAGGCACAGGTCAATTCTGTGTCCAGGGCAGCTGTCTATCAGCTCCCTCTGGTACACAGGCTGAGACCCTACATGCCTGTGGACTGTCTCCCCAGAATGGTGCATGCTCTAGTTATCTCCCGCTTGGACTACTGCAGTGTGATCTACGTGGAGCTACCTTTGAATGTGACCTGGAAACTACAATTAATCCAGAAGGTGGCAGCTAGACTGGTGATTGGGAGCAGCCGCTGAGACCATATAACACCAGTCCTTAAAGACCTACATTGGCTCCCAGTACATTTCCAGGCACAATTCAAAGTGTTGGTGCTGACCTTTAAAGCCCTAAACGGTCTCAGTCCAGTATACCTGAAGGAGCGTCTCCACCCCCATCATGAATGATGGGGGTGGAGACGCTCCTTCAGGTATACTGGACTGAGTCCAGGCTCCAGCCTGGACACTGAGTTCCAGCTCCGAGGTTTCTTCTGGCGGTTCCCTCACTGCAAGATGTGAGGTTACAGGGAACCAGGCAGAGGGCCTTCTCGGTAGTGGCGCCCACCCTGTGGAACGTCCCCCCATCAGATGTCAAGGAAATAAAAACTACCGTATCTGACTTTTACAAGGCATCTGAAGGCAGCTCTGTTTGGAGAAGTTTCTAAAGATTGATGTTTTTAGCTGCCCAGAGTGGCTGGGGAAACCCAGCCAGATGGGCAGGGTATTATTATTATTATTATTATTATTATTATTATTATTATTACCTCCTTCTCTGGCTAGTTCGCACAAGAGTTTATGCATTCAGCTTCTGATTGCTGGATGGATTTTGCCTGACAAATAAATAAACAACGTAGAATAGATGTAAGCAAGGTTTTAAACAGTTGTGCACACCAATATACACATTAGAAATTGACCCTGTTGGATTAGTGAATCCCAATATTCCAGTGAATAGTCTCTGGAAAAGCCAGTAGTTTTTGCAGTACAAACGAAAGAGCTATGTCAAGATTTGAGCTGGAGTATTAGAGATCCCTGTTAGAAGATTCCTTTTGTTTATCTGCGTTGCTCGTTCCCTCCTGATTTATTTCATTGAGCAGAAGGATTAATGAAGTTATACTAGATTCTACCTAGGAGTCTGCATCGGTCTAATCGCTCTGACAAGGCTCTCCTTCCCTTATAAATTGTGAGCATCATGAAGGCGCTGTACTGTAAATAGCACCACTTAGTGGCAGAATGACACTTTAAAATATTTATTTCTATCAGCTCAGCTAGACAATGATATACGAATTAAATAAATGGAATACCCAGCCACACATATTTAATTTTCTGCATTCGGTACTTTGGGGGAGGGAGGGTGGAGCCAGGAGGTGTTTTGTTTTGTTTTTGTTTGGATGCATATTTTCCCAATTCAAGCATTTGTTAGCCTTGGGTACCAAATATGTGAAAGGGTTTTCCAGAGGGACAGACTAGCCCTGTCTTCTTGGTGCTAATGCATATGCCAGCCATACCGTCTGTGCACAACTCCTTCCATGGGGGAGTGAGAATCCTAGTCAATCAGGGATCCCATATTAATGGAGGGAGCCATATACACCTAGGATCCCTTCAGACTGATGCTAATTAAGCATCATTTGGTGGGGGGAGAGGAGAATGACCGGGGGGGTTGGCGGGGTCTATGGATGAGATCAGTCCACATGTTCTGAATCATCCCTCCCCTGAAATTTGATTCCATTTGAATTTAAAGATGAAACTACTTAATCTAACTATTTTGCTCTTTCCCAAACAATACAAAACAGGCATCTTTTGAAATCTGCAGTTCTCCTAATTTTGCAAAGAAGTTCTCCAGCCATGGGATGTGCACAGAGATGCATATATTACTAGACTAGGAGATAGATAGATAGATAGATAGATAGATAGATAGATAGATAGATAGATAGATAGATAGATGCTAGATAGATGGATAGATAGATACCGGTAGATAGATAGATAGATAGATAGATAGATAGATAGATAGATAGATAGATAGATAGATAGATAGATAGATAGATAGATGATAGCAGGGAAGATTGCAAAAATGAGCATCTTAGGCATAATTGCATAGAAATTGTGGGTATTGAGAGAAATTTTCACCAAAATGCTGGTGGATTTTCCTGAGGACCTTTTAAGTAAGTAAGTAAGTACGTAAGTAAGTAAATATTGTAGACTGATGTGGAAATGTGGAGAAATGTGAATTCAGATTCCCACTCAGCCACAACATTTTCTGGGCAACTTTCCCAGCCTAACCCTGCCTCTCAGGGTTGTTGTGAGAGAAGGAAGGAACCATGTATGCCACCTTGTGTTCTTTGGAAGGAAAGGTGAGACAGAAACACAAGAATAAACAAAGTAAGTAGATTGTTGCTGTTCTATGTCTGATTTAAGAAAGGGAAATCTGAACTGGTTGTGTGAAGCAGGGAAAATGGCTTCATGCCATTGTAGTGAGAAAGATAGTCGTAACAGTGATAATACATTGCTTAAATCAACTCAACAGTAACGTGACCTCGCATAAGGAAGGAGAAGGCGCAATGGTGTCTTCAGTGATCTGTTTCAGGCACTGCCTGGAAGAAATCCAACAATGGCTACATTACAGTCAATTAAAAAACCCTATTTCAAAGTCATTTTTCACCTTCGGTGAAGTTAAACATAGTTTAAACTAACACACTTTATCCTGCCATAATGTGAAATTAATGAGCTTAATGTCTGAATATAGAATTTATAATCCTTTCTTTTGATTCTTTTTTTTTAAAAAAAAACTGACAGTCAAGTTTATTCCCATCTTTACCTCAGGATCAAGTAAGTGAGCCATGCTGGCCTTAAAACAGAAAACAGATTTGTGCCTATGTCTCTCCTATATGTTAGACTACAAATATACTGCCACATATTGCCTGTGAGTCTCGGCCAATGGCCAAGCAGCTGTGATGTCACAGAATGTTCATTTCTTCACTGCTGCAGGAGAAGGGTCAAAGAATAGTGGCAAGAGGACAATTCTCTGGGAGCAAAGGGAAAGGTCAGTTTGGTTAAGGATTTGATTCATTTGGGTCACAGAGCAGGTGTGTCTTTTGGTGGATTCTTGCATTGCAGGGGGTTGGACTAGATGACCCTTGGGATCCCTTCCAACTCCACACTTCTATGATTCTATGGTGTGACTTATCTGGCTTATCAGCAGGGTTCTTATACAGATCTGTGGCAGGGCCCTTAACACAGGCCTGCAGCGGGGTGTTTCCATTTCAGCAGGGATTTCAGTGAAAATGTTGACAGATACATTGTGTGAAGACAACTGCCAGTCACCTGGTGTCACAAGGTAGACAGGTGGATTGTCACGCCCACTTGTCAAACTTGGCCCATGAGGGACATATAAGGCTATTCCCCCCCCCCAAAAAAACCCCCACAAAAACAGTTCTCCACCCTTGTCATAAGCCAAGAGGAGAAGAGGGTCTGGCCCGTATTTAAGGGAACAGTGCACAGCAAATACAACAACAACAACAACAACAACAACAACAACAACAACAACAACAACAACAACAACAACAACAAACTTCCCATGGTTTCATAGGCTGGCCAAATGCAGAAAGGGGACGTGAGCTCCATGCACCATTAATAGTTGTATAGAAGAAAGCACTTCACAGGGCATGCCTTGCATAACAAGCTGCTGAAATCCTCCACAAATTCTCCACCATTTTTGTGCCTCAGCTCCCGTTGTTCGGTCCCAGCTCCTTCCAACCTAGCAGTCTGAAAGCATGTCGAAGTGCAAGTAGATAAATAGGTACCACTCCGGTGGGAAGGTAAATGGTGTTTCCGTGCAGGGGCGTCGCTAGGGGGGTGCAGTGGGGGCGGTACGCCCCAAGTGGCAGATGTGACAAGCGATGGGTGGGGGTGACAAGCGGCGGGTGGGGGTGACAAGAGGGGCCCCTCCCGCCACTCCCCACGCAACGCCGGTCACCCTGGGAGCAGCAGCGCTGCACGGACGGGGTGCTCCCTCGGCCGTGCGCTGTTGCTCCCGGGGCGACGGAGCAAGCGGCGGCGCATGGGGGTGACAAGCGGCAGCCCCTCCCGCCATCCCCAAGCGCTGCCGCTCCCTCCGTCACCCCAGGAGCAACAGCGCACGGCCGAGGGAGCACCCTGTCCGTCCAGCGCTGCTGCTCCCGGGGTGACCGGGAGCGTGGGGAATGGCAGGAGGGGCCGGCGCTTGTCATCCCCACGCGCTGCCGCTCGCTCAGTCGCCCCGGGAGCAGCAGCGTCGGACCGCCGCTTCCACAGCCTCCTTTTGAGCCGCAGAGCTTAAAAGCGGGCTCTTCGGCTTAAAAGGGGGCTGCAGAAGCGGCGGCGGCACTCCCGGAAACGCCCCAGGGGCGGGGCACCGTGACGGCACAATGTGACGTCACGACGCCCCACCCCCGGGGCGTTTCCTTTGCCGCCCCGGGTGCCGCAGAGCCTAGCTCCGCCACTGTTTCCGTGCGCTGCTCTGGTTTCGCCAGAAGCGGCTTAGTCGTGCTGGCCACAAGACCTGGAAAAACTGTCTGTGGAAGTGGACAAACGCGAGCTCTCTCGGCCTGTAAAGCGAGATGAGCGCCGCAACCCCAGAGTCGTCCATGACTGGACTTAATTGTCAGGGGTCCCTTTACCCTTTACCTCATCTTGCAAAGTCAATGACAGTGTGGTGTAGTAGTTTGAATGTCAGGCTGAGACTGGTCCCTACTCAGCCACGAAGCCTGCTGGGTGTCCTTGGGTCAATCACTGCCTCTCAGCCTAGCCCACCTCACAGGGTTGTGGGGGGGATTAATTATGTGCCCCACCTTGAGCTCAGGGGAAAAAAATGTGGGATGTCAATCAATCTTCAATCATTTTTAATTGTCTTGTTTCTTGCCATCCATACAAATAATGACTTCCAGGAATCTTCAACATGTTTCCCCTCCTTATCAGGGTGTTACTTTCCTGTGTCACATTGCCTGATTTAACAGATACACATCATGCCATCTGCAAGGTGGCACTATGTTAAACAGAAAAAACAAAACTTGACCAGTCGCCAACTGTTTGGCTGTTCGCTTCTTGCATTCGGAGACCAGATCCTCTTCCTTCGATATGTCACAATCGGAGTTGAAACCAAAATCTATTACAGTTTTGGCTCAGGAGAGTACAGTTTGCATTTTGCATCTCCATGGAGTCCATGTTAAGCTGACCTGCAAGCTGTGGTGGAGTACCACCAGTTACATTTGTTTTTAAAGGGGTGTGTGCTCTTGACCTGGACAAGATGACTAGCTCAAGGCATGCATGCCCCAACATGCTTTGGGTCAGCTCATCTAAACATAGTGTTGCTAAGTTGACACTGACGCATTTTATCGAGAGCTCTTGTGAGTTTTCAGCCTGAACTACCACCCTGGCCTCTGTGCTACAAAATCAAATCGAAACACCCTGGTGAAAATTGTGATCATTTGCCTCCCAGTTACAATTTTTTCAGCTGTTGTTCATGCTTTGGTGGCATCTGCTTACTGTCTCCATCCTGTCTTCTTCCACAGGGAGTTGTGTGGTTTGTTTTTTTAACCACTTAAAATAGTAATAGTAATATTTTGCAATCCAACATCAATTCATTACAACTTGAAGATGTCTGGCATTATTTTTTCTTCTTATCATCCTTTCTTTGTCTTTACTCTCATTTTCTTTCCTTATCTTCTGTTCTAGTTCTTTTCTTTTTTTTTTCTTTTTTCCCTTTTTTCTTTTTTGTTTCTTCATGTTTCTTTTGCTGAAAATGTAAGCTGTAAATTTGTATATGTATATATTCATGTGTATATGTGATATATGTATGAATATTTTTAAAGAATTAAATAAAATTATTTAAAAAAAAAAAGATGATGTCTGGCATTATGATGGGTAGAGTGCATGTGGGTACCTTCTGCAAGGACCTCTAGAAAGTCCTGTCTGCGATGACTGAGTTGCCAATATTAAAGATGGAGGTAAAAAAAGTACCCTTGCTGCAACAATGCTATCAAGCATACCATTGATTCCCCCTCTACTCACCCATAAGAATAGATGGCGGTGATTTGCTTACATTATTCTCTGTAGTGGAGAAGCAAAGGGGTGCATTTGGAGAACACCACTGGGGTTAATGCTAAACCTGATGACTGTCCCTGCAGAACACACACACACACACACACACACACACACACACACACACACACACACACACTACAGTGATGGCACACACAAAGATCCTGTAAAGCATAATTGTTTAATTGACACTGAAATGGAGAATCCCTGTGTGTATTGCTGAAAGGGTTTAACTGGAAGATTCCATTGAAGCTAAAGAACAGCAAAGAGCTGCTTAATGGGTTGATAATTAACTATCTCCTCTAGCAGCTAACACCTGAGTGAATAGCCGTAGATCACATGAGAGCTATTGAATTGCAAATTCACCATCTTGGAAGCATCTTTGTTCCCAGGCTCTGTGGGAGTAAGGATGTAAATGAATCTCTCCAAGAGTGCAGAACTTCAGGCTGGAACGGAGGCTGGGATGGGGGAAAAGACAGAGTTATGGTGTCAATCCTGTTTAAAGTTATTTCTAAGAAGATGCTGATCCTATGCTTTGATCGGCATGTTTTTTATGGAACTATTTGGATGTATCTTTGATGCTTTTGTTCAGTTTTGAATAAAGTTCTGCAAGTAAAGTTCTGAATCAATCCAATAGGTCTAGACGAAGTTTTATTCCAAAAGGACTCAGTTTTTATGCACCCAGTCAGTTCAAGCTGCACAGTATTAATAGCTGTAATAGACTCAAGCTGCAATAGACTCAAGGATCTTGCTATATGGATAGCTGCATCCTGGGTTGTGATCCATGCAGGGATACCCAGCGCTCACCAGATGTTTTTTAACTATTGTGCCCAGCCAACGGGGCATGACATTAGCTCCCCCTGGTCCATAGGAAGCAGATTTGCACCAGATCATCTAGCCTAGCATTAAACTACTCTGGTACTGACTCCCCAGGTGTCATGTTCTACCTGATGCTGGGGATTGTACCTAAAGCCATCGGCATGAAAAGCTATGCCCCCCTCAGCTTACAGACAGAAGTTTAGGTGGCATCTCAGTGGCCCTACTTCCTGTTGAGAGAACCTGCTGTTCCCATACTTTTATATTGATCAGGCCCACATTGTGTGCTTTATAGAACTTCACAGGTGCTGGTCCCTACTTTGAGCTTGTTTTCTATTTTGAGTACCTTACCTGACATCCGATAGTTCTCTTCTTGATACTCACGGTTCCATTATCCCCTTGACACGCACATATAACTCCCATTGCTGTCATTGAGAATTGCATGTGCTCAGTGAGGGGAGAAAGTTCCTTCATTGTTTTCCACATTCCATTCATTATCTTGGCACAGTCTGTTCCATGGATTTCTCATCTTTTAGAGCCCTCTATTCTCTCGAGTGCGGTGTAATGTAACAAGTTGGCTCTCCAGAGAAACAGCCTCGTTCTTCAGACATTTAGTAAGTTGATTTAATGCACACATGTACATTCCTGTAAAAGTTGTCAGCTAGCAAGCCACGTGTCTTGTTACAGAGCTCAGATGGTGTAGGATGAACACCCCACCCACCTCCTTTCCCATTGAAACCCTATGGCCAATTCAGACATTCCCCCCCCCCTCCAGTTCCTTTTTTCTAACAGAACATTTGAAAGAGGAAGTTGCAGATCTCATTCTGGTGAGAGACTTGTGAGCCCGAGGTCATTTCAAGCATCCAGATCTCAGTGATCTCTCTGTGTTTTTTTCCAACTGGACAAAGAACAGCATGGAGTGGGGGGGGGGAGAAAGATTTTATTGGGTTTGGTGGAAAAGTCACTAAATCCTCCATTCTGATCCAAATGCTCCCAGTGGTTGCTATTCAGTTTTTTAAAAAAGGTGGTTATTCCTATTCATAGTTCATCCACTTCATAACTACCTGAGCTGTGAGTGAGCTTTTAAACCTAGAATCCCGCAACTCTAGTCGGTCACTGTATTCACAGCATCACTCTGGTTCTCAAAAAAATGCTGGACACCAGCCAGCTCATTCAGATCCATGCACTCCAAACAGATCCAGTTCATCCATGCATTGGCAATCTACTCAATTATCTCAAGACGCTGCCAAAGGTTTATTAATTAATTATTGTTATTTGTTTATTTATTTATTTAATTTGTATATCGCCCTTCATCTGTAGATCTCAGGGAAGTTCACAACATAACAATATATGATTTTTAAAAACATGCAAAATACATAATAAAAACAAGAACAAAGAGGGCCCCCCCCCAATCCAATAACCCCACCCCCACCCCTCTTCCGCAAACACATTTAAAAGGGAGAGAAGATGTTAAGCAGCCCAAAGCCTGGTTGAAGCGGAATGTTTTTGCCTGCCACCTAAAGGTGTATAATGAAGGCCCCAGCTGAACTTCCCTGGGGAGAGCATTCCACATATAGGGAGTCACTGCAGAAAAGCCCCTGTTCTCATGTTGCCTCCCTCCGGATCTCATGTGGAGGAGGAACATCAAGAAGGGCCTCTGATGATGATAACAGGGTCCATACCCTCCAACATTTCTCTGATGATAATAGGGACATCCTATTCAATGATGAGAGGGACATGGGTGGTGCTGTGGGTTAAACCACAGAGCCTAGGGCTTGTCGATCAGAATGTCGGTGGTTTGAATCCCCGCAATGGGGTGAGCTCCTGTTGCTCGGTCCCTGCTCCTGCCAACCTAGCAGTTCGAAAGCACGTCAAATTGCAAGTAGATAAATAGGTACCACTCCAGCGGGAAAGTAAACGCCGTTTCCGTGCACTGCTCTGGTTCGCCAGAAGCAGCTTAGTTATGCTGGCCACATGACCCGGAAGCTGTCTGCGGACAAACGCCAACTCCCTTGGCCAGTAAAGCGAGATGAGCACCGCAACCCCAGAGTCGTCCGCGACTGGACCTAATGGTCAGGGGTCCCTTTACCTTTACCTTTATTCAATGATGATGATGATTTTATTATTTATACCCTGCCCATCTAATTGGGTTGCCCCAGCCACTCTGGGTGGCTTCCAGCTTATATAAAAACATAGTAAGACATTAAACATTGAAATAAAAACTTCCCTGTACAGGACTGCCTTCAGATGTCTTCAGAAGGTTGTATATGTACTCATCTCCTTGGCTCAGGGGCTGCATAACTCCATACCTGCCAACATTTCTGTGATGAAAATAGGGACATCCTAAGGAAAAGGGGGACATTCCAGGATCAAATCAGAAACAGGGATAGCTTCTATAAATCCGGGACTGTTGCTGGAAAATAGGAACACTCGGATATGTTCATATGGGGAGGGGGGGGGTTCTTGAGATGTAGTGGCCTTCTTGAGGGGCTTTCCATATATGGGCATTTACCTGGGGAAATGTCTACTTCACCAACCTTCTGACCTCCAGATGTTGGTGGACCACAAGTCCCATCCTCTGTGGCCACTCCTGATTCTGCCTGGGGCTGGAAGTCCAACCACATCTAGAGGGAGCATGCAGACATCATGACTAGCCTTATCCCTGCAGAAAGTTGGAAGAAATACAAAGAACTTGGAAAGGAATATATGTATATATTTATCAAGTGTCTGGAGGTAGTAGCAAATGTGCTAAAACTGAAGATGGAAAAAGCTTGTTTGTTTGGCTGTGGAAGGTGGGGGGTGGAGAACAGCTCCGGTGCTTTTGTCGCCAGATTAGAAGCCTATTTTAAATACACTGAAGAAATCTATTTCTCCTGCTCTGCCTTTTTCTTCACAGTATCTCGTGGTGTGAGACTTATTTTGACAATACTGGCAAAACTTGTCATGCTAATAGTTATTTGAGAGAGAATTCACGCTGAGCAACAGCTGTAGTCCAGCCAGAGTCAACGATTCATAGGTGTTTGCAAGAGAATACTCGCTTACACTCGGCTCACACAAATCAGCTTCATTTTTTTAAGAAACGAAGAACAACACAGCGATGCTGAAGCACAAATCCTTGCCCCCTGAGATCTTTAGATTTCATATGGCAGCAGCAACAGCTGCACCAAGTCCCCCCGCAACTCTGCATCCAAATGTTTGGGTCCCGAGGGGAAGATTACAGAAGGCCGCATTTAGGCGACGCATTAGCAGAGATTATTGCTAAATCCTTCCACTGGGTCAGTGGTTTTCAAATTGTGTGGCAAGGGATACTCGGGTGCCTTCAGAAACTACCATGGGCACAAATTAGAGGTGGAAGGGTCGTAGCTTAGTGGTGGGGCATTTTCTTTGCATGAAGAAGGTCTCAGGTTCAAATTCTCGGGGTCCCTACCAACTCTACGATTCTATGATCCCATGAAATGCATGATGAGTATTATATTGTACTCTGTCAGCAATCATGTTGCAGCATTCTGGATTTAGCAAGGATGAGGAGCCTCAAGCTCAATGTGGCCCCCAAGGCCTCCCCATCTGGCTCTCAAGACTTTCCCCAAGCCATACCCCATCATTGACCTTCCTCAACTGTTTTTGCCTGGCTGGAATGTTTCCTTGAGCTATGACCATGCCTCTTGCTTGATTCTGAGCCTGCCCACCTATTCTATGTGGTCCAAAAGGGGTGTCCATTGGGAAATATGGTCTTGGGCTGAAAACCTCACTCCTGGAACATAGGAACTCTTTGTTCGCCCCTTGGCTCAGCTCCTATGCTTTGAACAGCAGCCTGCAAGACATTAACATTTACAGACATTGTAGCCACCTGTGTTAGAATCTGCCTCTCTGTATAAAAAGGAACATTGGCCAGTGATGGGATTAACTGAATTTATTTTGTTCCATGTTTCTGTCATACAAGAATATAGTATGTAAACTTGTTGTTTAATTTGTATGTTACTTCGTTTGTAAAAGGATTATATTATATCATTAAAAAAATCCTTCCAGTAGCACCTTAGAGACCAACTAAGTTTGTTCTTGGTATGAGCTTTCGTGTGCATGCACACGTCTTCAGACACCTTTCGTGCATGCACACGAAAGTTCATACCAAGAACATAGTTGGTCTCTATGGTACTACTGGAAGGAATTTTTTTATTTTGTTTTGTTTTGAATATGGCAGACCAACATGGCTACCTACCTGTAACTATATTATATCATGTTTGTTTAAGTATGCACAGCTGATGAAGACCGGTTGGGCCAAACAAGGTATTATCCCGGAATCCTTGTCGTGCCATACCTTCAAGTTTTCCATCTGATCCTATATCTACATACAAGGAACGTTAGAATCCTCAAAGCAGCGATATGTGGAACATCAAAAGATAAGCATACCATATTGTGGTTATTGCCAATATGCCAATTTAGGAACCGAATGGACTTTATCTCCTGACCATCCATTGGACTTTAATTTCTCTTGATATGTTCTGTTTGCATGATGTGTGGAATTACACTCTGTGATATATTGTATGTTGAATTGTATTTGAAATAGAAGTTACATATTTAAAAACAGCCTGTTACATTGTGTGTGTTGTTACTTGAACAGCAGCCTGGCATGCATATAGCTAAAGCCAGTGAAGTTTTTGGCTATCTTTTGATCTCCATGCTAGGAAAATACTTCAGCTGCTAAATTTCTGTGTGCCTGGCTGTTGTTAAAAGGCATTGTTGTTGTTGTTTAGTTGTTTAGTCGTGTCCGACTCTTCGTGACCCCATGGACCAGAGCACGCTAGGCACTCCTGTCTTCCACTGCCTCCCGCAGTTTGGTCAGACGACATGGTGAATACGCCCATTGAAATGTTTGCTTATTTCTTACATTTTATAAACCACCTTTCTCCCCAAGGTGGCGTACATGGCCCTCCCCTACCCAATGTATCTGCACAACAACCCTGTGAGGTCGGTTAGGCTGAGAGAGTGTGATTGGCTTAAGGTCAGCATCTGAGCTCCATGGCTGAGTGGGGAATTGAACTCTGGCCTCCCTGGTTAGAGTCCAGAACTCTAACCATTACGGCAAAAGCCCACCCATAGTAACCCCCTCTACTTTTCCCCATGAGTGGTGACAAAAATTATTAACTTTGCCCCCCCACTAAATTGCTGCTTTGATCAGGAACCACGCCCCTTTGTAATTTCCTTTATTTTATATTGTTGTTCCGCAGTACTCCCTCAAAGTCAACCTCTCCCCTTCCCACTGATACAGTATTAGTATAGCAACACTGGACTACTTTGCAGGGAAGCTCCCTTGAGCTCCTTGGAGGAATAGATGGCATATCTATCAATCAATCAATTAATAACAGGCTTTTGTGTGTGTGTGTGTGTGTGTGTGTGTGTGTGTGTACACACCACAGACTTGTTAGTGTGAATGATGCCTGCACTTTTTTTCCCTTCATCATATATTTAGTTCCATAAGGGCTGGAGATTTACCGGTCCTTTTTTCTTCAGGCGGGGAGATTTTTTTTTTTTTTTAGGAAGTTCAGAGTCTGCCCCCTTGCTGGCTTTGGGTCTAATGCAGCTGTACCCCAAATATTTCTGGGAACCCCGGTTATGCTTTGAAAGAACTCAAAGATTCTTCATGAAAAAATGGGGGGGGCTGCCGCATTTCACAAATAAGCACGTGTTTCTTTCGTGTTTCACATTGAGCCTTTATAAGGCTGAGTTAACTGCAGAACAGACCTGGGGAACAAAGCTGGACACACAAAATTCTCTGCTTTTCTCTCTTTTTTTAGTCGTGTTGTCCCCTTTATTACTGGCCCTGATTTTGTCCCTTTAACCACAGCCTTGTGCACAGAAATTCAACAGTGTGCTTTTGTCTCTCCGCCTGGAAAAGCTTTGCCTGCTAAATTGCAATGCAGAAGCCTGCTGTTAAGAGGCATGTAAGCAGGTTCAGTAATAAAACTGACAGCCCTGTTTTAGAGGAGGGCTGATGAGGCATGTTTTACATACATATCAGGAAAGGGCAGTAGCTTGGTGGGAGAGCATCTGTTTTACATGCAAAAGGTCCAGAGTTCAGTCACTGGCATCTCTCCAGGCAGACCATGCTCCTTGTCTGAAACCCTAGAAAGACCCTGCCAGTCCGTGTCAGAAATATTGGATGGGATGCACTAGGGTCAGAGAGACCTGGGTTCAAATCCTGATCATCCATAAAAGTTTGCTGGTCATTTGTTTTCAAAGTACATTCCAGATTGTTGTAACCCGCTTTAGGACCTTAGGGCAAAGGTCAGGTAATAAACCAAATTCTTTGTTATCATCTTGGGCCAATATTTGGGCTTAATCTACCCCACAGGGTTGTTGACAAGATTAAAAATGGGCATGGGGAACTTTGGGTTCTGCTACTGAGCATGCTGGATAGCTCATTTGTTTAGAGTGTGTTGCTCATAATGCCAAGGTTGCAGGTTCGATCCCAGCTGCGTATTCCTGCATTGCGGCTGTTTTTTGGACTACAACTCCCATCATCCCTAGCTAGCAGGACCAGTGGTCAGGGATGATGGGAGCTGGAGTCCAAAAACAGCTGGAGACCCAAGTTTGGGAAACCCTGGACTAGATGACCCCACTCAGGATCCCTTCCAACTCTGTGATTCTATGATTCTGCGCTCCATTGCAACTGAACATAGAAAGCTGCCTTAAATTGAACCAGACCAGTGGTCCATCTAATTCAGTAGTAGCTGCACTGACTGCCAGTCCCCCAAATTGCTGCCGCAAGTAACTCTGTCGCTTACATTTGCTTGTGCTGCCGGGCCAAACCTTGACCCACTTCTGCATTTGCACCTAAGAAATCCAGCAACGCTAAGAAGGGCACCCTGGGGCCTTGCCAGATCTGTGGAAGGGAAGGAGCTGGTGGAAATTTACATCAGGACTCTCTCTGCTCCTTTTAAATCTCAGCTCCTTCTTCTGTAAGCATTTCCAGTCAGGCCATCAGAGCAATACCTACCAGAAACCTGTGTTAACATCGCTCTCTCTCTCTCACCCCCTTCCCTATTCAAAACATTTCAAATTCAGCAGAAACGATTGAGTCTCGCAGTCAGCAAGTGGGTTTGTTAAGGAAGCTATTCCAAGCTTGAGCTCATGCTGTGCTTTCTCCTAGCTATGTTAGTTTTTTCCCCCCACTCTCATATTTCTTGTACAGAACATTACACTGCAGTGCATAAATAAGAACTAAAAAGGGCTAACCTAATCATTTCCGAGATGAAAACCTGACTTCTGCGAACACAACGGTGTTCTGCTTTGCTTTGCAGAGATAAGATGTCGCTAAATTGTCTCACGGAGCAGAGTGGAGGGCTGCTCCCAAAATTGTTTAATTGGCGCCTTTAAAAAGATCTGGAATTTTACGGGACTTTTTTTTTTTTTTTTAATGATGCAATGCCACGAACTCTTCAAAACAAGAAACTACCCAAGACATCACACAGTCAGTGGTACAGATTACCCCTGTAGTCCTCCCAATCCCATATTTTATAACACACATCATTTACAACTTCTAGGAAAGAGAATACGAAAAGAGGAGAGAAGGTGGAAGGGAGACCACAGTCAGGAACAGCAAAAGGAGGGTAATCTGGAGAGGATGAATGAATGAACTTTTGCGTTGCGCATTTTAATCGGCGAGGGTTAAGAATCCCAATTTTTTTTTTTTTTGCATGCCTTCATGCTTGCTTGAAACATGCAAAAGAGGTGGGGCTCCTTTTGAAAACTTAGGAGAAAACCAATGATCTGTTTGCAAACTCCAGTTCTGGTACAGCGGAACCTTGGTTCTCCAACTTCATCTGTTCCGGAAGTCCGTTCGACTCCTGAAACCGTTCGAAAATCAAGGCACAGCTTCCGATTGGCAGCAGGAGCTTCCTGCACTCAAGCGGAAGCCGCGTTGGATGTTCAGCTTCCAAAAATCGTTCGAAAACCGGAACACTTACTTCTGGGTTTGGGGCGTTTGGGAGCCGATTTGTTTGTTAATTAAGCCGTTCGAGAACCAAGGTACCACTGTACTTAAAAAAAAAAAAAAGCATTCCTGAGCTAAGCATGTGCTCAGAGGCACCTTGCTCCTGAATTCCAGTGTATCAGATTAAGACCAGGATTCAAATCCTCAGCCATGAAGCTCACCTTGGCCAGTCACTCCCTCTCTATCAAGCCTACCTTGCAGGGTTACAGGGTGGGTAAAATGTAATAATGCCATCATTGAATTAGTGCAGCAATGAATTAAATAGAAATAAAGTAAATAAATTCTCTGCCATCTTTCCTGAACTGCTGTTTTTGGTAGATCTCAAGGTTTTAGTAAAAATGAAGTCCCTTTGCCCCTGTTACCGGGTATATACAGTATTTTCATCCATGCAGGCTGTTCACACATTCATGCTGCAAGAAACCTCGTGCCAGTGAGACACTGAAAGAGCTGGCCTTTCTATGAGCCAAATCAGTGTGGGCTGCCTCAGGCTGTGGAGTTAGGAAGGGCAGATGATGTTCATTTATTTTTAAGGGCTTTCACATCCTCTTAACTTTTTCTAAATGGTGCCTTCGGCAATATTTTTGAATTAATGTTTCTTCATTGTGCCCGTGGGTGTAGCACGTGTGCATTCTGGGCAGGAAAAACAACCCCAATGAAGTGGGAGGAGCCTGGCACAGTTTTAGGTGAGGGGTATCTCCAGATGACTTGTATATCGAGCCTTTGTCTCAATTTACTTATGCAAAGATTAAACTATCTTTATTGCCCACTTGTTCCGATTTGTTTGTGGGGAGGTTACACAACAATGAGCATTCCTCCTGATTCGCTTGTGGGGTGTTTCTACAGCTCCCCATTGATCATTTATTCATCCCAGAGTATTCAGTGCATTTCCTCCTCACTTCCCTAACTGCAAAATGTCATTTTAAAAAGTTGACAGGAGTGAGCCATCAGTAAATCACACTGAGAAGGCTGGAGTTAACTCTTTATTAGCAAAACAGGGTCCGCATAGGAGTGTCAGGCCTGAGCACAGTAATAGGTCTTGTTGCCCATAATAAAGTTGCCAAGACTAAAGGTCCTCACCTCCCCACAGCCACCTGTCTCCTCCTCTCCAGAGTTTTTTTCTAAGCAATCAGAGACTGTGCCTGCATGCCTCTCTTTGCTCCTCCTACTTCATACCTCTCCTGGTTCCGGGAGACCAGGGGGGAATTCAGCTTGGCGCAGCAGGAGGGGGAGACCCCAGTGACTCTTCACCACCCTGACTCATCTCTGCCTTTTGATTTTCCTCATCACACTCTCCTGTTTCAGCTTCTGCCTGAGTTTCTGGACTGGTCTCTGCCACAGATTCTCCCAGCTCACTGAGCCCTGTTACCTCTTCAGCGTCCAACACCTCCTCTTCCCAGTCATCTGCCTCTGACTACTCATTGTCATCCCACCACCATTCCCCAGGCTCTGAGCTTTCTTCCCTTGGGGGTTCCCCCACTAGCTCCTCCCTCCGTTCGTTTGAGTCCAACCAATCCGTGACAAAAGTGGACTTGTGCTAGAGAGAGGGAGCAGTGATGGTCTGGAGGCATCCTAAATGGCCGATTGACTGAAACCACCACCCTTCTCCTCAAGGACCTTAGTAATAATGAGAGTGGATGGAGTGGTCTAAGGGGCACCAAGCTTATGTTCCAGGAACACCTGATGCTGACAGCGCTTTCACCCAGCTTCTGCCACCTCCTTTGCTATTTTAATTTTCAGAGTTGGCCATTTGTGTTGGTAAAATGTGGTTGTATGGGCGGGGGGGGGGGGAGGAAGGTGCTATAAAGAAGGAAAAGGGGAAAGGGTGGCAGAGGGAGAGTTTGGGGGCACAAATAGTTTTAAATCTAAAAGCAAGTACTGGGTATCTTGCTACTATATATTTCTAATATGCAGTGCAGTGGGGAGATGAGGCATGGAGAGGATAATCTGCAAAACTGCCTAGCTTTTGCTCTAGGAAGTTTCATGGAACCTTAAACCACAGAACCTAGAACTTGCTGATCAGAAGGTCGGGGGTTCAAATCTCCACGACAGGGTGAGCTCCCATTGCTCAGTCCCAGTTCCTGCCCACCTAGCATTTCAAAAGCACATCAAAATGCAAGTAGGTAAATAGGTACCACTCTGGCAGGAAGGTAAACGGTGTTTCCGTGCGCTGCTCTGGTTCGCCAGAAGCGGCTTTGTCATGCTGGCCACATGACCTGGAAGCTGTACACAAGCTCCATTGGCCAGTAATGCAAGATGAGCGCCGCAACCCCAGAGTCGGACATGACTGGACCTAATGGTCAGGGGTCCCTTTACCTTTACTTTACTTTTAACTGAATTGCAGGATTAGGAGAACCAGGGTGGCATCTGCAATTGAATGTGGGCTTATGCAGAGAGACCTCGGCTCCTGCATCTTTAAAAAGGACACCTCCTGAAATCTCCTCTAAAAATAAAATTATTAAAGGTGCAGGAGCCCTGCCCTCTTTTCCGACACGCCAGCTCCAATGCACTGAGAGTGTTCAGTAAAAGCAGCTGTCCTTTTTTCCTCCATGAGCCTAGTGGTAGACCTATGGACATTTAAATCGTGAAAATAGCACGGGTGAAAGGGTTTCTCTCGTGCCTTCGATACTCATTCATAAGAAAGTAAGAGTCTGATAGATTAATATTATTAGTATTATTATTCATCTCATCTCTCTACTGCTTTATAGTTTTAAGGGAAAAAAACTCAAAGTGGTTTCACAACACATTAAAATATCAAATAAAACAATCCAGAACAAAACATTACGGGAGAAAGTCAAATCTAAAGTATACATTCAAAGCAGCATAATTAACAGGAAACCAAAATATGATTATTTTAAGGATTTCAAAATGAAACATTACAAAGGAGGTCAACCACAGAAAGCGCATTTAACACAGCAAAGTTACCAACAAACAACAACAACTTATCTTAAACATTTCAAAAGAAACCATTAGTAAAGGAAGTCAAATATAAAATGCACATCCAAAACAGAATAATTAACAAGAGAATAAATACAGTCATACCTCGGGTTACGGTCACTTCAGGTTGCGTGTTTTCGGGTTGCGCACCGCACCGAACCCAGAAGTACCGGGATGGGTTACTTCCGGGTTTTGGCGCTCGCGCATGTGCAGAAGCGCCGAATCACAACCTGCGGCGCTGCAGGTTGCGGACGCTGCGGGTTGTGAATGTGCCTCCCGCACGGATCGCGTTCGTGTATTATCATCAGCAGAAAACGTATCTGCTGCTTCCCACTGGTCCTGCCAATGGTGGTTCATGGAGGGCAATGGTTGTGGGAGGACCTAGGTCTGTGCGAAGAGACAGCCAAGAATGGTCAGGTCAGTGGTCCAGCATCTACTCCAGCATCCTGTTTTTATAGTGACCAACCAGATGCCTATGGGATAACCTGTAAACAGGACCAGAGCACAATAGTACTCTTCCCTTTCTCTCAGGATAGCTCAGTTGGTGAGAGTGTGGTGCTGAAAACACCAAGGTTGCAGGTTCGATTCCCGTATGGGACAGCTGAAGCGCTGTCTTTAGCATATGTGTTGCCAGGGTGCAAAGATCCACCCAGCACCCCCAAATTTAGTTTAGGCCCCAAATTAATTTTTATTATGATGTAAGAGTTAATGTCGCATGCACGGCGCCTTTGAGAATGACAAGTGTCGTCATTAAGTCTGCCAAGTGCTGCTGTTGTGAATGACAAGCGGCGCCACCAGCGCTGCACATCTTTGGTAAATGAGCGCACAAAGTTGAAAGTCATTTAGTGAAACAGTAGGTATACATTTCGGAAATACCTACGTATATATGTATTTTGTTTTCCTAGCTTGATCAAAATTATTTATTATTTCATAACAGGTAGATAGTTAAGAGCTTAGGCGGCTTCAGCGGCAGGCGCCTGGTGCCCCCTAGAATTCGATGCCTGGGTGCCCGCACCCCTTCCAACCGTGGGTAAAGATGGCCCTGGACAGCTGCATAGTCCTGAATTGCAGGGGGTTGAGCTAGAGCAGGCCCGTCCAACAGATAGACCGTGATCTACTGGTAGATCACTGGATGTTTGCGGTAGAATCATAGAATCATAGAGTTGGAAGAGACCACAAGGGCCATCCAGTCCAACCCCCTGCCAAGCAGGAAACACCATCAAAGCATTCCTGACAGATGCCTGTCAAGCCTCCGCTTAAAGACCTCCAAAGAAGGAGACTCCACCACACTCCTTGGCAGCAAATTCCACTGGTATTTGGTAGATCACTGACTCCCCCAAAGAAGCTCAACAAGTTTGTCTCCCCTAAGGAAACCTCAACATTTTTGCCCTGAACCCCTAAAAAACTGGGCTTTCCTCCTCCCAAATAAAACCTCAACAAATTTGACCTAAACCCTCCAAAACAGGGGGTAGATCACTGCCAGTTTTTAACTCTGGGAGTAGATCACAGTCTCTCGGGAGTTGGCCACCCCTGAGTTAAAGGATCCTCAGGGTCCCTTCCAAGTCTATGATCTGATATATTTTAAATGGAGATGCCAGGGATTGAAGCGGCGACCCTTTGGCACTACCAATGTCCCCTTGCCATGAGGCTATGTTGATTATCCAAATAATGAGACGTCACTCGCGTCCATGTTCACAGATGAATTAGCCCTAGGCTAAGGCTGTTAATATACTCCAAAGGCAGTGCCCCTTTAGGTACACTAATAACTGTCCCTGAAACATCCAGCAAGCCCAAAATTGCGCCCCGCCCCCTTCTGCAAGTTGCAAAGCTTTGCAACATCATCAGGCGTCCATGTTGCCACGAAGATGCTGCTGAAGATGTCATGCACGTAAACTGTTGCCACTTGGGGATAATAAAAACATTCTGTATGATGGTGCTGCCTGGGGTGTTTTGATCCATAGCTGCAGTTTCCCACAGGTGGAGTATTGTTTAAGACTGCACTGATTCTTAGGCTGATCGCAGAAGAATTGATGCTTTTGAATTATGGTGCTGGAGGAGACTCTTGAGAGTCCCATGGACTGCAAGAAGATCAAACCTATCCATTCTCAAAGAAATCAGCCCTGTGTGCTCACTGGAAGGACAGATCCTGAAGTTGAGGCTCCAGTACTTTGGCCACCTCATGAGAAGGGAAGACTCCCTGGAAAAGACCCTGATGTTGGGAAAGATGGAGGGCACAAGGAGAAGGGGACGACAGAGGATGAGATGGTTGGACAGTGTTCTCGAAGCTACTAACATGAGTTTGGCCAAACTGCGAGAGGCAGTGAAGGATAGGCGTGCCTGGCGTGCTCTGGTCCATGGGGTCATGAAGAGTCAGACACGACTGAACGACTGAACAACAACAACAATGAGCTGACATGTGCCAATCAGCCCATTGTACCGGCAGGAGCTTCCACACTCCAAATTTAACATTTCCGAGTACCAAATTAGACATGCAGCAAGCCATACCTGGGAAAGAAATAGTGCTGTTTTTTATTTTTTTGAATTTGTGTATTTTTCCTCATATGTTTCGTGCCATTGTATTTATGTCCATCATAACTGGTGCATGAGGATCAACAAGGCCTGAGCCAAGAGGCTTGTTGGTAGGATAAGGTAAAGGTAAAGGGACCCCTGACCATCAGGTCCAGTCATGTCCGACTCTGGGGTTGTGGCGCTCATCTCGCTTTATAGGCCAAGGGAGCCGGCGTTTGTCCGCAGACAGCTTCCGGGTCATGTGGCCAGCATGACAAAGCTGCTTCTGGCGAACCAGAGCAGCGCACGGAAACGCTGTTTACCTTCCCGCTGGAGCGGTCCCTATTTATCTACTTGCACTTTGATGTGCTTTCGAACTGCTAGGTGGGCAGGAGCTGGGACCGAGCAATGGGAGCTCACCCCGTAGCAGGGATTCGAACTGCCGACCTTCTGATCAGCAAGCCCTAGACTCCTTTAAGGATACAGTACAAGAAAGGATTCCAGTAGGTGCAGCATACATGACTTTGGTTAACAGAGAAGGAATTTCAGCAGTTGTAGCTTGTATGACTATTAATAGTTGTGTAGAAGAAGAAATGTCAGCAGCTGTGAATTGTCATATAAGCTTCACCTGCTGAAAACAATGCTCCTCCTCCAAACAGCTATTAAAAAGTACAGGAGCCCCCCATTCCATCTGGCTACCCTGGGATTTTGGGGGGTGGGGACAGGGTGGGCAGGGAAGCTAGATTTGCTGTATTAAAGTCTAAAACAGGCTTCCTCAACCTCGGCCCTCCAGATGTTTTGAGACTACAATTCCCATTGGTCCTGCTAGCTAGGGATCATGGGAGTTGTAGACCAACAACATCTGGAGGGCCAAGGTTGAGGAAGCCTGGTCTAAAAGGCAAAGGAAAGTCCAAACAAATCATATACTAGTAAAATCTATTACTCTACTAGGTTGACCATGACCTGCAGGCCTAACTCCACATACTCAAGAGTAGTCCCCAGTGAATATCAGTAGAACTTGCTTCTAAGTAGGCATGGCTAGGCTTGCAGCCTTAAGCAGGATTTGTTCCCAGTCAATACACTTTTCTTTTCATTCTTACAAGAGGTAAAAAGAAGAACTTGATGGGATATTGCCTCTCAGTAAACTTGTTTTAGGTTGCAGTACAAAACTCCCTAGAAAAGACCCTGATGTTGGGAAAGATGGAAGGCACAAGGAGAAGGGGACAACAGAGGATGAGATGGTTGGACAGTGTTCTCGAAGCTACTAACATGAGTTTGGCCAAACTGCGGGAGGCAGTGAACGATAGGCGTGCCTGGCGTGCTCTGGTCCATGGGGTCACGAAGAGTCGGACACGACTGAACGACTGAACAACAACAATCCTATAATCATTTAGTCATTAAAATATCCAACCTAGTTTATTTTATTTAGAAGAATATTTTTTTTAAAAAACCACCAACTCATGAAAATATGAGTTATTGCTGTGTACAATAAAATCATTAAAACCTACTAATATCTATAACATCATAAAAACATTTATTTTGCTTTTCTGCAGCCCTAAAAATACCACCCCCAAATATAAATATAAATATATATAGAGAGAGAGAGAGAGAGAGTTCAGTTTGGGTGTAAAACTTTCTTGGGAGTAAATTCCACCAAACTCAGAGAGAGGCTCTCTTCTGAGTAAACATGCATAATACATCCAGTCTATTAATTTTTCATGCAACCTGATCTTATCTATGTTTACTTCAATGGGCTCCTTTTCAAGCAAGCGTGCAAAGGGTTGCACTTTTATTTTATTCTAAAAAGGAAACCAAACCACAGCACAACCCTACACAGATGTGCAATCACAACTGCCATTGGTTTGAAGGGGCACCACTTCCAAGCAGGTGTGCACTTACTGTCCCGCCTGTATATGTCTACTCAGAAGCAAGTGCCGTTGAGTTCAACGGGCACCACTGGCGCGCGCAGGATAGCAGCACCCTCCTTTAGGAGACAAACGCAGGCCAAGCTATCGCTGGGTAAAGCAACCCAGTATTGCTTAACGGGCTCCGGGGCTCGAGCTCGATTAATGCAGCGCACGCTTACTTCGGAGCAAGCCCTGCCTGAACTCCCCGGGCCCTACTTCCGAGTAAACCCGAGGCCTCTCTGCAGCCGCGGGGCCCGATCCTCTGCAAACACAACCGTGCAAGAGCCTCGAAGGAAGCCCGCCTTCGGATGATGCCCTTGCAACCCCGCGGGCGCTTCCTCGGGAGTAAGACCCGCGGAACTTTCTTCTGCCTGCGCCAGTGAGAGAGTTGGAGCTGGGGCCAGTCCCTGTCATCACTCCCCCCCCCCCACTAAGTGGATCCTGGGAATCGGTACCCAACCTCTGCTGACTCCTGAGTAAGCCCGTCCCGGAGAGCGCAGGATTCCCTCCCGAGCCTTTTTGTGTGTGTGCGCGCTGGGCTAGCCAGCCGGCAAGCGCGTGCGCTCCCCTTCTGGCTGCTGCTGCTGCTGCTGCCGCCGCCGCGGCTGCTCCTTTAAGGGCGCCCGCCTGCCCCTCCGCGCCGTATGGGCCGGGCTTGGAGGCGGAGACTCGCTCGAGCAGCACCGAGAGCGCTTCACCTGCAGTTCAGAGCGGCGGCGAGGAATTGAGCGCGGCAAGGCAGGCAGAGGAAGAGAAGCAGCGGCGGCGGCTGCGAAGAGTTGGCTGGCTCGGAGGCGCCGCGGGATAACCAGGCAGCGCCGGGCGGAGCAGGCAGGGCGCGCGCTGGGGGTTGCCCTGCCCGGGCTGAGCGCGGTGGAAGCGGCGGCAGGAGGCAGCCAGTCGGGCGGGCGGGCGAGCGAGCCCGGCTCAGGATCCGCGGAGATGCCCCTGGGCTCGAGGATGCTACTTCTCTTGCTCTTTTGCTGCGGGGGCTCGGCCCGGGTAAGTTGCAGCAGCAGCTGCTGCTCCCGCCAGGAGAGGGATGGGGCGCTGCCGGAGGGGGGGGGGAGACGACTACGAGGAGGACGGGGGAGGGAGGGGACCGTGGTGGGTTCCGGGGCTTGGAAGCTCGCCTGGAGAGTGCCGAGAGAGTGCCGCTTTCCTTGCAATTCCTCTCTCTTTCCGTACATCATTAACTGCACGCTTGGAGATGCCTGGGATGTAGCTCTGCCTCTGTGTGTTGAGGAAAGGGGGTCCCCTTTATTTCTGCATGCGGCTTGAGCCAGATGCCTTGTGCAATAGAGGTTTCTCGTGTGTGTGTGTGTGTGTGTGTGTGTAAGGGGGGGGGGACAGAGGAAGAGCTCCTGCAAAAGCTCCACCGTACAGCACTGCCACACACACGCCCCGCCGGCCAAGCTCTCTCCTTTCCCCCTCTTTTTTTTTCCTGCAGAGTATGTGCAACAATGTTAGCCTGTGTGTGTCTCCCCGCTGAGCCTCCCCTCCCCTCCACTTTCTCCCCTCTATCAATTCATAGACAACTGGCAGACGAAAATCCAGAGGAGGAGGAGGAGGAGGAGGAAGGATTGAGCAAAGGAGGGGGGCGGCGGCGGCGGCAGCAGTGCTGGGGAAAGCTGGATGGTCGTTTTGCTTAGATGCAAAGCGATTTAACGGGCGGAAATGTGTCTCTTTGCCGTAGCCGGGGATAGAGACCTGGGCCGGTAGGCAACCGCGCGGATCGAGCATCCCAAGTTGTTTTTAGCTGGTGATGAGATTCAAACGGGGGAGGGGGGAGAGAAAGCCTGCACCGCTGGAAGGAGTATATAATTATATCTGCATATTAGAGATTGGTTATTATTATTATTTTTTTAAAAAGCTTTGCTTTGTTCGGATCCTCCCAGAACTTCAGAATGCATCTTGCCCTCGTGTGCTTAACCCACGTGGCGTGGCTGAAGTCTTGGGTGTTGCGGTATATCAACAGACGCTGTAGAGAGAACTGGAGCAATCTTGAGAACCCAGGCAAATCGAGACCGGCTTAAGGGTGGTTGTGTGAATTTGGGGCTCTTGAGCCACACCTCTGCCCCCTTGCTTTTTTAATAGCATTTTTTTTTTCTAAGAGCAGAAACTGTGCATCTTTCAACCCGGCACACCCATGATGGCTGAGGCTAATACAGATATGTGCAGGGAGTCCTGCTATGCACCTGATAACACTATTCATAACATAAAATTTGGGAAGTTCCCCTCCTCCCCCCCCCCAATAGGTATTCCCTAGAGAAACTTGCTTTCATAGCTTTTAGGGGAATAACAGACTTGTACTTGACTGCAAATGTGTATTAACACAGCTCAGAATCAGGGTTGGCAGCTCTAGCTTGCTTCCTAATATCCCGGTGTGCTGTATGTATTTTAAGGGAATATTTACCATGCGGTCTGTCACGGGGCCTTTTAAAACGAAAGGATAGGAATGCATAATGCTGAAATACTTTTTTTTGTGGGAGGGATATTAGGTGCCATGCTCCCTTCTTGCTTTTTGATTATTTCTACATTTTCTCTCTCTCTAAATTTAAAGATAATTTCAGAAGGACACCCACAGCTGCCAAATCAGCCTGATTCTCAAAACCATTTTTGAGTTAAAATTGATCAGATTGCAGTTTCTCTTCCTTTCCAGGCTGATATGAAAAGCCCTCTAGAGCCTTATTATCATTAAGCACATTTCCAGTACTGGAGGATCTGACTGACAATGGGCACGATCTGTTGGGAAGTTCTCCTGCATAAACATGCCTACAGCAGTGTGCCTTTCATTGCTTGAATAGGAGAGCTTCCTGGCAAATGACACCCCAATAATGACTCTTGTTTGGGACCCCCTTTCCCAAGACAAATTGAGGCACTTTATTTGTAAGCCTGGAGAGAGAGAGAGAGAGAGAGAGAGAGAGAGAGAGAGAGAGAACACTTTAGATTGGGGGTGGGGAGAGAGAATAGTGTCCTAATTAAAAACCCATCAAGGGAAAGCAGCTTTATAAGGCTTGGCTGTGTAACCCTACCACCAACTCTCTGCTGCAGTGGCCCCACTGTTAGGGCCATTGTAATAAGTGGGTGATTGGAAATCCAAAGCCTATTATCTACTGTCAGACTCTGAAATGCTTCTGAATTGCAGATCTTGCCAGGAGACTGCCGGAGTGCACAGCCGAGTCCCTCTCCTGCACTTCCCATAGACGGTAGCTGGCATTTCTCTCCCAAGCGTGATTTCTCGCCGATATTACATTGGCTTACTTTTTGCTTAGTAAGCTCCTCTGCAAGCCAGGAGACAGACTCTCTGTTCTCTTCCCCCCTTCTCTCCCTCTCTCATCCACATGCCGCGTGTGGCTTTCTTTCAGTCCACCGTTATTTAAAAAGCCACCTTGGCTGAGCCTGCTTCTTTCCCCTACCTATTAAGTCCTCCAAGCGCCTAATTTTTCCAGTGATAATAGGGTTGGCCTGGCTTGCTTACCGCCGCCCCCCCCCCATAGGGTTTAGGCTACTTGGTTTTGTCATCAGCATATGCCTTTAATCTGTTTGGGAGAGTCCCTGGAAAAATCTTGCCTGGGGTAGTAGAAAAACAGGGGTGACACCCCCCACCCCCTTCCCAACCTCATTTGCTATGTAGGAATTTGTTTACAAATCACCAGCTAACAAGCCATTCAGCTTCTGTGCCTGCATGTTGGCTGGACTCTGATCGAGCACATAGATCTGGAAAGCCAAGGCACAAGGAAAATTGATTTTCCCCTCCAAGGCTTGGGCTTGAAACTAGCCTTTTTCTACGACGATTTGCTCCAGTGTGCAGCTGGATACAAATCTCTGTCCCTGAGGGGAGGAAGTTACATGGCATAAGCTATGGGTGTAGTAGCATGCAGGTTAGGGTGTCTAGGTGATGCTCCTAAATTGCCTCGCTGGGGGTGGTCAGGGGCAGGCAGAGGGAATGTGTGTATTTCTGTTTCTGTGGGTTACCCTGTTATTCTTTCAGGATTTCGCTTTGTGTTCCGGCTAGGGATGCTTGCATGTGTACACTCGCTTCCTCCCTCTGCCTGCCTGCCTGCCAGGTGGTGATTGCTCAGCAGTTCTGCATTGATTTGTTAAGGGAGGTACAGGCTGGGTATATATGCAGACTTAACAGCATCCTGCTGTAGCTTTAACAGTAACTCTCCAGATCTCGATTGTCCAATGACTAGGGCCAAAGATGGTGATCAGATGGGTTTCTCAAACCTGGGGGGGGGGTGGTGGGGCTGCTGGCATGCGAGTCCTCAGGCTTGCCAGCTACGGCTTGATTTGTATTGATCTGAGATGTGAGGGTGCCTGTAATCCAACTGGGGAGATTTATTGCTTGTGTGCATCACTCAAGCCTCCACCGTTCCCAGCAACCTTGCTGAATAATATCTTCCCCCCCCCCCACGCAAGACATCTCTCCAGCAAAAGGCTACTGCTATTTTTCTGACTGGTGTTTCATTTTCCCCACCCGGCTTGAAACATGTTATCAGTGTAAGACTTGATGAACGCTGTTTCTGTTGCTCAGACTTGCCTGTTTGCAGACACCTTGCGCACTGGCTGTGAAACCTCCTCCCACCCCGGAGATTCCCACCAGAAACAACATTACAATTCACAGTGTTCTGTTGCTCTTGTTTTGGACTCTGCAGGCGCCCAATGGGGATCTTACAGTCAGACCCACTTGCAAGCCAGGCTTCTCGGAAGATGATTACACAGCGCTGGTTTCCCAAAACATCATGGAAGGGCAGAAGTTACTCAAAGGTAGGAAGTGTCAACTGGGAATGCAGTGGGATAGGTTAAGGGACACTTGTCTCGGTGGAGAAGAAACAGCTGGCAGATGTGAAAAGCAGGAACCCCAGGCCCAAATGTTTCATCAGCAAAATGAATGGTGAATTGTGGACTTGTGCATTGGTGAGAAGAAGACCACATTCTTCTGTTGCATATTGTGTGGCCCTTACTTCATGGTTTTGGTTTGTTTGTTTTTTAACCTCTACCTGCTGTTGGCAGAAGTATCTGTACATGTTTCTTTCTTTTTTTAAAATATTGTGGATGTGCACACACCTCTGTACAGAGCATCCTTGCATTTGAGATGTGAAGATCCTTAAAAAACCATCCTTTGCTTTGCAATGCCTGATAAAGCAGACATTGTTGTCGGATGATGTGGTAAACAAGCCCACAGACATTCTGTTCTCAAATGTGGCATTCATGTTCATTACTGTCCCACTGACAACATGAAAACACAGCCAGTGAGAAAGTAGCAATTAGCTTTACAGTAATTGCAGGATTACAACTGGTGTGTGTGTGTGTGACTAGAAACTCTTAAAACAGCTTCATAATCCGAAGGAAAATAGCTTATTTGTGAGCATTGTTCCTTTTCCTTTTTGTCCCCTTCCCCTGCCTCTGCCTTTTAAAGTTATTACAATAATTAAACTTTCCTATTTGTGTGGCACAGGAAATGTAGCCTTTAGTTTAGTCCTGTGAGAATCTTAAAAGCCAAACTGGAACACTTCTCTGTACTCCGCTTCCTAATTGCTAATAGGCGCTGTAGATGTCTCTCTGCCGCTTCTGCAGTGCCAATCTGATATGGCAGTGAGATGTTGCTGAAGGAAGAGAAGTGAGTTTTGGAGTAAGCAAGAGATGGCAAACACTTTAGCAAAGGAGGCCAACGAAGCTCAATTTGCGATGGGCTGTTTTTGTTTCCTTGAGGGTCTGTTGTAACGAGACAGCAAAATGGCACACTGAAACCCAAGAACGTTGTCCTGAATGGTTTCTTTCTGCTTCCAAACCCTTTTATTTTCTGCAAAGATTTCATTCCTCCTGTCTTTCCTGTCCAGAAAGAGGAGAATGATTATGGTTGTACAGTGTTACATGCAGAGCTTTGTGTGTGTGTGTGTGTGTGTGTGTGTGTGTGTGTTGCTCTAGAAACTGGCATGGCTGTATTGTGAGAGGACTGTCTGGTAAGTCATCTTGAGTCATTTTTTAAATCCTATCTCAGAGGAGTAATTATATTCTGAGAAATATAAATAATATCGTGAGGAAACATCCTATGCAAACCCAAGAAAAAATCTTAGGTATGTGCAATTTTATTAAGGACCTGGCTAGGGACCTGGAAGTTTCTCCAGGCTAGGATTATTGAGATGCAGTATGCTAACGAGTGCAGCTGTATATTGCAGAATACTTTCTGGTTTTTGATTTCTACCACTTTAATTATTAAATGTAGCAGTTAATACGGAGTTGATTATTTTGGGGGTATTGCCCCCTCCCCAAATATCCTGCTGCCACTTAATTTTAACTGTTACTACATTTATATCCTACATTTCCTCCAAGGGGTTTAAAGTGACACAAATGGTTCCCTCTCTTCTCATTTTACAACCCCCCTATGAGGTAGGCTAGGCTTGGGAGATGGCGCGTTGCTGAAACCTTCCCACTTCTTTGTCTCCTGGCTACTCTTTTTCTCCTGCTTCCTGACCAGTCGGGTACCATTTCTGGGATGGGATGATGTCACGATGATGCATAGCCAATCAAATCTGATGCCACTGAGGGCAAGCAAAGTTGGCTGGAGAGCAAGGGAGGGCCACACGAGCGGACAACCATTTTTGCCAGAAGTGTGTCTCCCCCCCCCCAATCCATACAATTCCTGTGTGATTTGACACTGGCAGAAAGGGGCGAGTCAGTGTTTTGCCGGTTATGTGGACAATAAGCAGTCTAAAGCTCAGTATTTCCTCCAGTGTTGGATTATAACCCTACTGGGAGGTCAGAAAGGAATGGAGGAAGGCCACGGGCTGTGAAAGGCTTCGTTTCCTCAGGCTGGAGGTGAAGTGGGAGAGGAATATGGGCCTTCCTCCAAGAATACAGCAGATGTTGGCTGCACAATGCATCTGCTGCTGACTCCTTTAGAAAGGTATATGAGTTCTGAACTTCTTTATTGCTTGACCATAATTTGCAGCTGAGTGTGCACCTTTGCCACTTCAGTGTTATAACCCTTTTATTACACCCTGGGCTTTCAATCCGTTTTGTGCCTTTGCCTTACGTTCAGAAGTCCATTTTAATTTGTTCCCTTCGCTGAACTTGGAATTAATGAACAAAGTTTGAGCTGTTTCGGATTTAACTGACTTGATCCAAGCACTCCAGAGGATGAATTAATGCTGGGTTTGTACGAGGCAGCAGCAGCAGAAGGGAGCTTCTCAGTTGGCTTGGTGGCTATTCCAGTTGTCCACCCACCTGCCTGCAAGTTGATCATTGACTGACTGACAACATGAAGGGTGTGGTGTGTGTGTGTGTGTCGGTGTCGAGGGAATAACACATGAAGCTGTCCTATACTGACTTAGGCTATGGTTATAACCATATCTGCTTAGGCGTCCAATTGGATTCAGTAGGGCTTACTTCCAGGAGATAGCTCAGTTGGTAGAGCAGGAGACTTTTAATCTCAGGTTAACGGTTCGAGCCCCACGTTGAGCAAAAGATCCCTTCCAACGCCACAATTCTATAATTCTAAAGTGAGATGGGGACTGCAGGCTTAGATGATTAGCCTCTCTAGCTCAGGAATAGGGATTCTGTAGCTCACCGGAGGTTGGTGGATTACACCCGCCTTCAGCCCCAAACAGCATAGCCATTGACGAAGGGAGTTCCAGGTCAAATATCTAGATAGCCACAGGTTCTCCATTCCTGATCTAGCCCACTCTCAGGCAGGGGTCTTATTCTGCTCTCTTTAAATGGAGACTAGTCTGGATTTGGGTCTGTCTGTATGCAAAGCACTTGCTACTCCATTGAGCTAAATCTTCCAAATCATAAAGTGTTCCTAGCTCAGTTCAGATGAAGTGTGCCTTCTTTGCAGCAGGTAACCAGACAAGTGGCTTCACACATGTTTTGAGTTAACATTGTATCCCTGATCCAATGGGATCATCATGGTTTGTATGCATTTGCTCCCCGGTTGCTGCTGCTTCCTTGTTTTGCTATCTTCCTCTGACTGACAGTGTTTTTCCTAATGTTTATCTTGCCTCTTCATCTTTGCAGACAATGTAATTGGCCTGTTCTTTTGGAAGGGGATTTATGACAATTGGGTGTTTGGTGCATTGTGTCGTGTTGTTGCTGGCTGGACAATAGAGATGGAACAGAAGGTCTGGGGAAGGCAGTTCAAAGGCAGTGCCAGCTGAGGCTGCGGAGAAGCTGCCATGTAATTATAACATCAGCTGATTGTGATCTTTAAATAAATAGAAAATTATATCACAATAAGCCGTTTAAGCACTTCCTGTGAATGAGCAATTTCCACCAATGATTGTTTCTCCTGATCGTGTTGAAACCCCCTTGAGTTGATGCTGGGTGTAGATTATGAGTCTTCAGAGGGTCTGTTTCCAGATCAGCAACCATGCTAGTCTGCTGCCACAAAATCGACCCTCTTGTGGTATCCTAAACTTTCATGGATTTACTTCATCAGATGCAGTGGATCTTGTGTATGTCTCCATGATTTTATTGGGCAGGGCTTTTACTTTCATGGGCATTGCCCACCCTGAGCTTTTGCCCCAGGATGCTTTAGTGGAATATGTTAAATGGATTCAAATTTCATTCAATCAATGAAAAGTTTCAGTGATTTCTGTCTGAATTCATATCAAGAGAAGTGGTTTCTGGGAAGATTTATTTTTAAAGTGGATTTTTTTTTAAAATTTTGGCAGAGGGCAAGCTAGCTATTTGTTACAAAAAAGATCTTCTTGCTGGCATCCCAAGGAAGAAACCAAAAATCACTGAAATACTTGAAGCAAGCAAGCAAGCAAGCAAACAAACAAAAAGCTAGCATCTTTTTTTTGAAAAAACAAGCAAGCATTGGAAAACATGCTTTAATTTTAATTTTAATGTGTATCTGAAGTGTGCATGCACACGGAAGCTCATACCAAGAACAAACTTACTTGGTCTCTAAGGTGCTACTGGAAGGAATTTTTTTTATTTTATTTTGTTTTGACTATGGCAGACCAACACGGCTACCTACCTGTAACTGAATGCTTTAATTTTGTGCTTAAAGTGAGAGTCTTTGTGGGCCTCCTTCAGGATGTTTTTCAATTCACAGTTGTGCCACTTACTGTTCCAGCTCTCTTGTAGCCTGATTTCAGAGAAGGCATTTTGTGACACCAGGAGCAAGCAGTTGCCAGTTGTCCTTAAGAGATAGCATGGTTTTGTTAGGGAATCTTTCTCTGTTTAAAGGCAAATTGGTCCAGTGGCCCAATGAGGACACAGATGTGGCATGCCCCATGCCTCTTGATTTCAACAACTGGATGAAACATCCTATGGACATATCATGGTCTTGTCTGAGTTTCTTCCTTTTCAATATTTTCTAGAATTTCAAAGCTGACATAGATCTTACACGTGAGCCTCGATAAATGGCGAATAAGCAGATGACTATCACTTTGGATAGCAAGCTGAGGTTGTGCAGGTCACCAGGTTTGCATCCAGACTAGTGGAGCCATTAAGACACCAGCAGAAAGTATTGTTCTGCTTGCAGGAACCCTGAAGTTTGCAGAAGCACCTAATACCTTCAAAAGCAGACTCCAACCAGAAAAAAACCCACACGCACAGCAGAGAACTGGAAGTCCCTCTTATATTGAATAGGATATATAATGATATATCTACAATTTGATGATTCTAAGTGGCATCACTTATACTGAATAGGAACAATCGCAAGGTCTGCAACATAAATGTTGTACTGCACATGCAAGGAGGAGGGGGGGGAATGAACCAGAGCAAGATGAGCAATATATCTGAGCATAATATGATAAATGGTGCAATTAATGAGAATGGACACAATCCAGTGGGAAGATACCCAGGCAAGTCCCATTAAAATTAACTTGAGCTGTGAAGGAGCCAGCTCTTCTACAGAGGATGGCCAAGAAAAAGAAATGAACAACTTGCCAATAAGCTAACATAAGACTAGATAGCAGAAGGAAAACTTCTCAAGAGTCCAGAGTTTCTTGGTGCACGTACACATCCAAAGCAGTTTGATAATGTGGGCTGCCCCTGTTCTCCATAGTATGAATTCTCGCACTTTGTGAAAATCCTGTTGGTCATATTTAAGGCTTTCAGCTACAAATGCAGTGCTCGGATCTGATGCATTTGAGATCCATGCTTCTTTTGGCCTTTCCTTCAGAATGACTCTGTTGCTGGCTGAAGCTTAAAGTGATGTCGAAAAGTGGCTGCAGCAGCCAGTAACAAGCTCCACTGAAAAGAGTGGTTAGTATACCCTTGCCAGGTTGTCCCATTCATTTCAAAAGGTCTTGACCTTGGAGAACTCTGACTGGACTATCCTCATGGTTTGCTTATGGAACATATTCTGCTAGTGGGAAGCGAGTAGCAATTTTATCAATGGAACTCCTTGTGGTCTATCTTAAAAAAGTAATTATTTTGTTTGCCAATAGACAAGAAATCTGTTTTGCACCTTTTGGAATTCGTATGCTGAGATACATGTTGCTGTTTATCATTGTGAAACAAATATCTCTAATTTGTATAACAACTGGGATAAATCTGTTACTTTAAAAATACTCTCCCCCCACATACACATTCTCTTCCTTTCTTATGAATTGAGTTAATTATCCAAGGATGGATTTCATTTTATTTCCTGACACTTCGTATAAATGCATTTCTTTCTTTCCATCCATCCGTGTGACATTCCCTCTGTTTTTCCAATGTGGCTGTGAGGTGAAGATCAGAAAGTTTTGCTTGCATTTCAACTAAACTATGGTCTGTACCTGGTTAGGTACCAAAACCTTTCCATGGTTTTGTGAAGTAAGCCAGTGTCGGCAACCATGGTTGGAAGTTTGCTTTGTTTCTTTTAAACATAAGACCAACCAGAGCTTTTTCTGTGTTTCTAGTATCAGAAGACTAGCCACTCATGGAAACAGGATGACTACTGTGATTCAATATGGCCGTGCTTTTGTTCTTAGGCTAAAAGCTCCAGGTCTCCAAACAGGTTTTGTATATGTGTTTATCAATTGGTATTTTATTCTGCGTGCTTGTTGCTCAATATCCTTTTTGCCTACTAGACCCAAAGGGTCTAGATAGACTTTTCAAGTAGTATGGATATTTGTTGTCCCTGACTTGGAATTTTGTGCAAAGCTCACATATTTGAAATGCCCCCACTCCTCTGGTGGTACAGTGAGCTGCAAACTTACTACCAGAAATGTGACCACAAGTATTTTTGTGCGGGGAAAGGAACAGAGCTCAGTGTCAGTGCGTTGGCCTTGCATGGAGTAGGTTCAAGGCTCAACTGCGGTCATCTCCAGTTCAGAAGGACCAGTTATCAGGTGATATCATATAACCTGAGATTATGGAATGCTGCTGGCAGTCAGAGTGCTTAGAAGGCAGTTTCTTATATTCCTATGTAGGCATGTCTCTGAGTCCACAAAGGAACTACATGGGTGTCAGTGTTTTAAGTGTAAATTTGAAGTTATCCATTGAGATCAAAATTAAGACAGATGCCTCAGCTGTGTCCTTTTTGGCTGCTTTTACATCCTCCTCCTCAGAGCATAAGCTCATCTACACCACACCAGATGTCCCTGGGAAGGCTGCAAACAGGCTATGAGCACACTAGCACTCTTCCCACCTGTGATTCCTAACAACTGGTATTTAGAGGCATACTGCTTCCCAGTAGGTGGCTGCCAATACCTCCCAGCTCCCTGTCCACACCACTTAGTGGAACTCTCTGCAGAAATTGTGCTGACTTCATAGATAAGGAGGAGCAGGGATGGAGGGCATCGCTGTGTGATGAGCAGGTTCTATGCATGTGAATTCTAGTGATCTGTCTGAAAGGGTTAGAAAACATACCACTGGGATCTCGAAGCACAGGTGGGGCTGCGTTTTGCGGGGCATCTCATTCTTTGTCTTCCTGCTTCAGATTGTCCTCGTCTGAGCTGGAGAGATCCCCTGCATATCTATGCCAGACTGGCTCCAGCAGAGCCTCTTGGTTTGGTACCACTGGGATGCCAGTCTCTGAGGGGAGTGTGATGGCTGCATGACCTCTGATATTTATCTTGGGCTCAAAAGATTGGGATAACTCAATGGAAGGAAGGTAGCTCAGTTGGATCCTGGGTGGCTAACCTTTCAGCTTTCCATCTGTTGTTGGCCTCAAGCTCCCATAATCCCCAGCCAAGCTGTAGTCCAGCAACATATGGAGGGACACATGTTAGCTACCCTTGCTTTAGATCCCCAAGGAAAGATGCAGAATGAAGAAGTGCAATTGCAGTAGGCGCTCGTCTCGTTGCCACTATGAGCGCAGCAAGGAGGAAGTCGTGTTCTGATGTGCTGAGCTGTTTAGAAAATGAGAGGAATACTTCCCTTTGGCCCAATAAAAACACACAAACTGAACTGGTGTGTGTATTTAAGAACATGGGAATAATCAGTGTTCAAAATTAGCCAGGCTCGTTTCGCTAATGGTCCAATTGCGACTACATGGAGATTTCTGGGCGCCATGTTGCCGACCCCAGGTTAAAAACCTCTGCTTTACTCCATAGTTGATTCCATTTCCAATTCCACTGTGTTTTTCTCCTCCTTGCATACTGGGACAAGTGAATTGTTGTAAGAGCAAGCTACAGTCATGCAATGTAGTTGAGATCACAGAACCATAGAATTGTAGCATTGGAAGGAATCCCGAGGGACATTTAGTCCAATCCCCTGGCAAATAGACATTTCATTGTGGCGACCACGACCTAGATTCAAGGTGTCATTTGGCGCCTAGCTTATATATCTTGAGTTTCTAACAATGCAGTAGCCCAACATCCTGTTCTCACGGTAGCCCAACAGAGATACCTATGAGAAGCCAGTAAGCAGGACCTGAGCACAAGAGCATTCTGCCCTCCTGCATTTTCCAGGAATTGGCGTTCAGAGGCATACTGCAACAGACACCAAAGGTAGAACAATATCCATCAGGCTTAGTAGCCATTGAGAACGCCATCCCAAATGAAGTTGTCTAATTCTCTTCTAAATCCATCCAAATTGTAAGAATTGTATACAGCTGAAGGGGAAAGACAGTTTGGATTTTGTGTGAGAGGTGGCTTAAGGGGGAGATATTGTGGGAATGTTAAGAAAGGTAGGAGAGGATATATTGTTTTGATATTTTCCCTCCTCACTCATGCTTGTGAGTAAACAGCAGAGCACGTTCCCTTTGCAACTTATTGGAAGCAAGTTGATGATTCGTTAGAATCCTTTTAATTAAGCAATCCAGTCTGACTTGTCCAGTCTTCATGGTTCCTGGTAAGTTCCCCCTTTATTTCCCTCTTAAAATAACAGCACAACACAGTCTTCAAAAGTAAGAATACAGTTTTACTCACATTCAGTTCACAGCAATAATCCAAAGGCAGGCTTTATCTTGTGGTTACAGTGAAGTCTGGGCTACATTTCAGACTTTCTGCTTGTGGGCTCCATCCTATGTGAAGGTTGAGCCATGCGCTGTTTAAGATCCAGGAGAGCAAGAGTCCCGAGAATAAGAGAGCAAGAGTCGAAGAGAAAGATGGTTGTGTGGCCAGCCCTTTTATCTGGTCAGCTTTGGTCACGCCCATCTACCTGATCACACACACGGGGAGGAAGCTCCAGAGAAGTCCTCCCTGTCTGGAGCCACATTCCTCTGTGTGTCCATTCTAGGCAACAGGAAAAGGTTGTACTTGACTGCTCTAGTATTAATATATCCCACAGATATCACAGGGTGAGAGGCTGTGAGAAGAGGGGTGAGCCCAGGTGAGATCTGGGAGGGACACACCTTCCTTCCTACATAGGGGATGGAAGTTAAGCTATAGTGATGAGGGAGGATCTTGTAGTTTCTTTTTCTGATTCTTCTCTTTATTTCCTGCAGATTAGCTTGTTTCTTTTATTGTATTGTGAAAACTTCATTATTATTATTTTAAGCCATCCAAATCGGCGGCCGTCACTGTAGGAACAATTTCCTTAGTTTCAAAGATGTGCTGTGTTTAAATGGTTTGCCATTGTCTCGACAATTGCTTGTGCCTCCTTATAGGAAGGAGATCTAAATCACATGCTTGGAACTTCTGATAATAAAGCAGATGTTACTCATTGTTGAGGTTCTCTTGTTTGGCAAGTGTGGTGTGTGTGTGTGTGTGTGTTGGAATTGAATCAGCATTCCAGTGCTCAGCTGTGTGTCATACTTCAGGTCCCCAGACTGGCATGGCTCCTCCTTCCATTGCATCTAGATTAGAAGGGGGGGGGAGCTTCCTGGTTGGAATTCAGTTAAACAGATAATGACTACTTTGTAATTGAGTTATTCCAATGGAAATGGCTTAGCTTTAATTTGACAACAAAAGCTTTCACAGAGTCATTGTTTTATTATAAGTACGCCATAAGCTATTAACTACTACTTTGTGGTTCATCTTCTTTTCCTGACTCAGCTCTCTTAGCATCCTCCAAAACATTGGGAATCCAGCGGGCACCCATTTGTTACACAGTAATTAACTTGTTTATGATGAATGGATGGAGGAAATGCCGTGGCATTTTGCTTTATGTCTCACTGAAATAATAATAAAATAAAAAACTGTGTTTGCATTCTCCCCAAATTCCATGCTAATTAGGCTTCAAATAGTTTCCCCCAATAGGGTAGCAAATCCAGCAGGTTGCAAACCACGGCACGGGCCACGGCTTAATGTGGACATACCATACTTAGCTGAAACTGATTTGCAGAACTATTGGCGTTCCGTGTTGCTATTTTTTGCCTTTTATTGTTGCTCAGTTATTTGTTCGTTCCCTCGATATATCACGCCGTCGTCTTCTTCTTTTGTTTAGCAGGATAATAAACTTATGCTCATGATCACTGGTGCATGGAAATGTATGAAATAAGATGGTTAAAGCTGTTTTCTTTAGGCTAACGTTGAACAGACGTGTATGTGAGTGTGTGTGTGTGGGGGGGGAGAAATTCTGCATTGTAGCAGAGGACAATTACTTCGCCGGTATCTCTTTTCTCTGCTTTGTTTAATTATTAATGTTAACTTAAACTGGTGAGAACAGCCTGCCGCAGGCTAGGGAGGGTGCTGGCTTGGGAGCGAAGAGAAAGGGAAAATGCGGTCGATGAAAGGTTGGGATGAAAGCGGCTGGTAATATTGGTGATGCAAGAGAAACGTGGAGGTCAGGGACTTGGAATGAACATACCCTGACTTTACAGTGGGGATTGAAATTTGGCAAAGGGGAGAGGGAATTTGTGGATCTTCCTGGTTTAAGTGGTTAAAAAAAAAGTTTTTTTTAAAATAAAAAAAATAAACCCGGGTTGTCAAATATAAGTAAGAATTAATTTCAGGCTGACTCCTGTATTTGGACCGAAGCATGGAAAATCTTGCTCGTCTTTTCAGTTTGGGTTTGTACCCAGATCACATCGCTGCGATTCCTGAACACCTGCCTTCCGTGCATTAAATCACATGATTAGCAGCTGTCACTTGTGGTTCTCTCAAGAGCTGCGAGAAGGGAGGTTGAGCAATTGAGAGGGGAAGGTGGTATTTAATTATGCTGTCTCATTGTGTTCGCCAGCACCTGTTTTATGCTATTAACTGTTTAAAAACCTTGGTGGCTCTTGTCCCCCCATTTCCCCCATGCAGCTTTAAGAAAGTCACTTTGACTAGTTTGCTCATTGGTTAGCCTTTCTCAGCCAGAGAACAGGGATGAGGGATGTTTTTTCAGCCTGAAGGCTACACTAACTTGTGGAAAACCATCTGGAACAATGTGTCCATAGCGGGTGGATCCCCACATGGTGTTGAACCGAAATTCCCATCATCCCCAGCCAGTTTAGCCCATGAACAGGGAAAGATGAGAGTTTCAGTCCTGCAACATCTGGCGACTCAAGGTTGAAGAATGCCATTTTCACCGACAACAGAAGGAGGTTCCCATGTTTGTCTTATCCCTGTTGTATGGTTACTGCTTAGATGGCTCTGAAGCCCATGTCTGGAGATGTTTTAACAGAGAGGTCTTGGGTGCATAGACGGAAACATATGGTATTCCGTTTTGGTGCCAGTAACCTGGATTTAAGGAGCCATTTGGTGCCTAGCATATATATACAGTGGTACCTCGAGTTACAGACGCTTCAGGTTACAGACGCTTCAGGTTACAGACTCCGCTAACCCAGAAATAGCACCTCGGGTTAAGAACTTTGCTTCAGGATGAAAACAGAAATTGTGCAGTGGTGGCGCGGCAGCAGCGGGAGGCCCCATTAGGTAGAGTGGTACCTCAGGTTAAGAACAGTTTCAGGTTAAGAACGGACCCTTGGAACAAATTAAGTTCTTAACCCGAGGTACCACTCTGTCTGTCTGTCTGTCTGTCTGTCTGTCTCTCCCTCTCTCTCTCTCTCTCTCTCTCTCTCTCTCTGTATAATTGCATTTCTAACACTGATTCTAATGTCCACTGAATAATGGCTTGTGTGTGTGTTTCAAAGCTCAGCCACCGTTAAGTATTGTCCCTTCTGTGGTGCCCTTTTGTCAGGCCTGGAACCATATGACCCATCCAAGCTGACTTGAACTCTCCTCTTGAAGATCTTTGGCCTTGAAGATTTAGCTTAATTAGCAGTGCCAAGCCCCAGTTGGGGGGGGGGGGAGAGGGAGAGGGGAAATGCAAATAAATTGCCCAGGCTTTGAAGTGTGAGATGTTTAATACTTGTTTTCCGATTGCAACACACGCTGCTTTGGGTTCAGCTGCCATGCAGCTGTTTTCTGCATGCTGTAGCAATAGCAGCTACCATAGAATCATAGAGTTGGAAGAGACCACAAGGGCCATCCAGTCCAACCCCCTGCCAAGCAGGAAACACCATCAAAGCATTCCTGACAGATGGCTGTCAAGCCTCTGCTTAAAGACCTCCAAAGAAGGAGACTCCACCACACTCCTTGGCAGCAAATTCCACTGCCAGGAAGTTCTTCCTAATGTTTAGGTGGAATCTTCTTTCTTGAAGTTTGAATCCATTGCTCCGTGTCCGCTTCTCTGGAGCAGCAGAAAACAACCTTTCTCCCACCTCTATATGACATCCTTTTATATATTTGAACATGGCTATCAGATCACCCCTTAACCTTCTCTTCTCCAGGCTAAACATACCCAGCTCCCTAAGCCGTTCCTCATAAGGCATTGTTTCCAGGCCTTTGACCATCCCTTCCACACATTGTCTCAACTCATGAAGCTGACTATGGTACCTCCTTTGTTTGGTTGCTTACCTGGAACCAGGTAAATAGGAGTCTTTAAAGGTACCTGGAAAGCCACACTATGGGGCTGGATGTTTGGTGCTTATGCAACTGTGTCTTGTATTCAAATTGGTTATATTGGTATTCTGTCACCTCCACTGATGGTGCAGGATATAGGCTAACTTCTCAATACTTAAGACTTCCTGGATATTTTTCTGGTGCAGCTTGAGTTAATAGTATGCTCTGTGTGTTTTGATATTCTTATCCCCCCCGCTCCTGATGTGAATTTGTAATGGCATCTGCATGCTTTATAAATTATGCTGGAATTGAGCAGGGTTATCTCTGAAAGGAGGAAGTTGCATGCCTGGTTTGGCTTATGCTGGGGTTATGCAGGGTGGCAAGCTCTGGTGTTCTAGTAAAATTCCTGGGTTATGATCTAATCAGTGGGACCTCCTTTCATTCCAGTGTAGTATGGTTTAGGTGCAGCTAGAGAGATCTAGGGCTTGCCGATCAGAAGGTTGGCAGTTCGAATCCCCATGACGGGGAGAGCCTCCATTGCTCGGTCCCTGCTCCTGCCCACCTAGCAGTTCGAAAGCACACCCCAAAGTGCAGGTAGATAAATAGGTACCACTCTGGCGGGAAGGTAAATGGCGTTTCCATGCGCTGCTCTGGTTCGCCAAAAGTGGCTTAGCACATGACCCAGAAACTGTCTGTGGACAAAGGCCGGCTCCCTCGGCCAGTAAAGCGAGATGAGTGCGCAACCCCAGAGTCGTCCGTGACTGGACCTAACGGTCAGGGGTACCTTTACCTTTACCTTAGAGAGATCATGGAGGGCCACCTCCCAATTTATAATCACATTGTTTGCTATGTGATTCCGAATAAGAAAGAATCTGCTGACCACACACAACATGACAAATATAGCAGCTGAGTCAAAGCAATGTACCCGAAAAGTGGGACCCACAAACCTCAGTCAGAAAGTTTTAATGCTTTGCTTGTTGCACAGAAAAGGGGGGGGGTCTAAAGTGAGGGTAGTGGCACAATCTGTGCTGCTAATTCCAGATCCTGAGTGTGTGATCCTTAAGTCCCACGCAGCCACATGGTCAAATTGAATAGTGATGGCAAAGTTGCCTGGGTGCTGGATTTACAGTTATTTATCTCTCTCTCTCTCAGCGTTGGTGTGGAAGAGATGCTGAACTCCTTGGCCTATCTGGCCAAACTTTTATATCACTTGGCTGGCTGTGTGTATAAAATAATAAGGCAGCTGGGGCTGTCGGCATCCATGATGCTTGAGAGAATAAGAGGACGAGGTCCCTGCCCCTGATGGTGAGCTAGGTCAGTCTTCTGTAAATTGCAGCGTTCAACAGCAAACAAAACACTGGATAATGAGCGGGAAGTTAATTCCATTGATTTGATGAGGTCTACTCCAGGGAAAACATAGTTGAATACCACCCATCATTTGCTATTGTGAAGGAAATACAGTTTCTGTCACTGTCTTGGCTGTGAGTCCTGGAAAGTCCCCTCTCTGCCTTGCTGGCCTTTTCCCACCTGGCCTGGGAGGGTGGGGCCCAGACTGACTCCAGCTACAAAAGCTGTGGCTGCTGAACAGACTCCTGGGCTGAGAGATTGTTGAGGGGGGTTGTTGTAGGTTTTGTTTGTTTGTTTGTTTTAGTGATATTCTTTTTTCGTATCTTCATTAACAGTTTATGTGGAAATTGTTCAGTTTGGTTGTGTACTTTTTGATGTGTTTTATTTATTCATTACTACTTTTGTAATTATGTAAATCTTTTCATATTGGAAGCTGCCTTGAGCATGGAAAGGGACAAATGCTGATGTGTACGATGATAATAATTAGGTTCTGATCAGGCACCAACCCTGTGGCCTCAGCAGCCAGGTCTGATGAATGCTGACCATACAGGAAGCAGGGCAGGCAGTCACCTTGGAAAATGCCTCAGGAATTAAGAATAGGCCGAGTTTAAATTGCGAGGTATGGACACAAACGAAAAGCGCATTTTGGCTATGAGTGGAGGCCATTTATGTTTGTATATTTCCTTGGATGCAGGGAGCTGTGCTTGGCTTCTCTTGCTTTTTCATTAAATTGGCTTTGAATTTATGGAGCCTAAAGGCTACTAGTCACGATGGCTGTGTTCTCCCTCCACTGTTGGAGGAAGCAAGCCTCTGAATTCCAGTTGCTTCACAAATGGGGAGAGGGCAGCTGTGCTCAGGTCCTGCTTACACGCTTCCCCCAGGCATCTTTCTTGGGGTAGCTCACTTGGTAGAGCACGAGACTCTTAACAATAGGGCCGTAGGTTCGAGCTCCACATTGGGCAAAACATCCCCGCATTGCAGTGGGTTGGACTAGATGACCCCATGGTCCCAACTCTGCAATTCTATGATTCTGTCTCATGGTTGGGCCTTTTGCTTAATCCAGCTGGGCTCTTCTTCTATTCTTTATTCTCTCTCTCTCTCTCTCTGCAGGAGCCTTTCAGTAGGCCTATCAGTCGCCCCTCTGTTCAATAATAATTGATATGGGCTAGAGCTCAAGTATTCCATAAACTGAGCCATGTTTAACATTTAAAAGACTTTACTTCTTAGCAGAGTCCCTTGACCGTAACCTTCTCTTCCGAGGGGCTCAGATTAATTGCTTTTTATCAGAAGCTATTCTAGAGATCTGTCTATTGCCGGAGAGAAATTGCAAACATGTTGCTGTTGAAGCCATTTACTACCCTGTGATTCTTCCTGAACCCTCATTCACATTAATATCAGATTTTAATTTTTTAAAAAACAAACGCATTGAACTGAAACTCTGTTCCTAAGTAATGCAGAATTTTGAGGCCTAGCTCTCATTAGTGATGCAAGGATCTGTCGATTTCAATTTCAATTATTTTCTTGACCTCCCAGTCTTTAGTTTAATTTGCAACATTTCTGCATCAGTTTGCATTAAAAGTTTTCACTTCCTTGCTTTTTAGTGTTCATTTTATCCTACGACAAATATTGTTATATGCAATTTGGCCTCAAATAACTTTTTTTTTGCAGTCAATTTTCCTAATATCTTAAAAGAGCATTATCATACCCCTGCAGAGGGGTTGGGCGTATGGGGAACTGCACCAGGGAACTCTGAGAAGTGTGAATTCTGAAGGATAGCTGCGTTTTGCTTCATGTACCACTTTGGAAAGTACCGATCTGCTAGGTTCTCAAATGCATCCCCTTGAACATTTCTTCATTGAAAATAGAGATGTCCTATTCCATAATAATGGTAATAATGTTATTATTTGTGCCCTGCCCATCTGACTGGGTTGTCCCAGCCGCTCTGCATACAGTGGTACCTCGCAAGACGAATGCCTCACTAGACGAAAAACTCGCTAGACGAAAGGCATTCGCTAACGAAAAGGTGACTCGCAAGATGAATTTCCCTATGGGCGCGACTCGCAAGACGAAAATTTTTTGCGTTTTTTTCCTCCGTCAAACCGCGCTTCCCCCGTCCGTGCTTCGCAAGACGAAATTTTTGCTAGACGACAGCACTCACAGAACGAATTAATTTCGTCTTGCGAGGCACCACTGTATACTGTATAAAAACATAACAAAACAAAACATGAAACGTTAAAAAACTTCTCTATACAGGGCTGCTTTCAGGTGTCATCTGAAGGTTGTCTAGTTACTTATCTCCTTGGCTTGGGGTTCACATAACTCCATACCCTCTAGCATAGGGGTAGGCAACCTATGGCCCGTGGGCCAGATGTGGCCCAATCGCCTTCTCAATCTGGCCCGCAGACAGTCTGGGAATCAGCATGTTTTTACATCAGTAGAATGTGTCCTTTTATTTAAAATGCATCTCTGGGTTATTTGTGGGCCTGCCTGGTGTTTTTACATGAATAGAATGTGTGCTTTTATGTAAAATGCATCTCTGGGTTATTTGTGGGGCATAGGAATTCATTTTTCCCCCCAAAAAATATAGTCCGGCCCAAGATGTGGTCTGAGGGACGGTGGACCAGCCCACGTCTGAAAAAGGTTGCCACCCCCTGTGTCTAGCATTTCCCTGATGAAAATACAGACATTCCAGGATCAAATCAGAAACCGGGATGGCTTCTGTAAATCCAGGACTGTCCCTGAAAAACAGGGACACTTGAAGGGCCTGCAAATGCACCCAAGACCTCTCTGTTCCTGATTATCTTCAGGGTAGTAAAGCTGTCTCTGAACAGTACTGCTTGAGACTGCTGGAGGTGAGGACTCTCAAACTGAAGGCTGCTTTCAATGAAAACCAATGAATCCCTGCCCATAAATGGCTAGCATGCCAGGGACCTTCTGTGCAAGGAATTTTGCTGAACAAAGGAGTGTTCAGTTACATACTTTATCACAGAAGTCTGAAGTGGTACAGTTCTCGTTGGGAGTGCTAGGCCAAAGTTTCATAACCCAGGACGCAATGAAAGGGAAGTGGAAAACATGAAGCTACAACATCACCTTCACTGTGAGAAACTGCATTTTTATTTACTTTGTAGGCATCTTTTATTCTACTTTTATGCTGCCTAATATGATAAGCAGTTTTACACAGATGCAGTAAAAATACAAGAGGAATTCAGTAAAACATCTTTAAAAACAAAAACAAAACACTTCTGTGTAACCCAAATAAAACCAAACAATGCACAAAATAAAAATAAAATATGGGTTGTATCTGCTGTTGGTCATACATACTCAGAGAAGACCTGTTGAAATGCATGGACATTACTATTTTAGGTACATACATTTCAATGGCTCTACTCTGTGAAGAACTTAGTTGGAGGCAAGCCAAGGAACTGGAGTGCAGGAAAGCTTTGGTAAATGTATTGTTACAGATTTGAGGTAACAGAGTTGAGGGGTGCAAGGGCCCCCATAACTGCTAGAGTTAGTGAATGTTAGAAATTAGTAAAACGGGAGCATTTAGATAACATTTGGGATATTGAAGGGAAAATACAGGCTGCAGCATTTCTCCTGAAGTGTGCCAAACAGGGAAATTACTGGGTTTAGCCTATGCAAACTAGCCTGGTCAGGCTTGTTGAGTGCAAGCCATTATGAAACAATGCCCAATCATCAACACATCAAAGAAAGATCCTTGGGTCTGTGCAGAACAGGCGTTTGTTGCCAGGGTTACGGAGGAGAGGGGGCATGGTGTCACACAGGAAAAAGTGTCCGTTTTAAAACAGAGGATTGGAGAAGGTGAGGCACCACTGAGCAAATATTGTTGGGAAGGAGAAACTCCAGGCAGAACCCATGCAGGGCAGAAGCATCTTGGCAGGCTGGGGCAGAGGTGCAGAGATGGCATGGAGGATGCCCTGGACCCTGCCACTGTTCTGCTGTGGAGAACAAGCTCATCTGGGGATGTGATGCTGTGAACTCTCTTCCTCCATGCCCAGGTGTATATAGGTCTAAAATGAAGCCTGTATCTTAAAACACTACAGTCTCTGAGGTGCCTGAATTCCCAATGGAAACACGACTGTCAGGGAACTGTCCCCTGCGCAGCGCAAGGTGGTGGAGGGGCTCTCGGGATGTTACAGAGAGCTCCGGCCCCACCTAACCAGCAGCACCTCCTCTGGCAGCGGAGGGAGCAGCGAGGCTTCCAGCGGGGAGGGGGATGGGTCTCAGGGGGTGGACGGTTGAGGCTCTGAGGATGCCGGAGAGACCCTGCACTCCCCTAGCCCAAGGGGCAATGAAGGAGGCACGCAAGTTCGCCGCCCCAAAGGCGTTGAGGGGTGAAATGAAAGGATGGGAGGCAGGGTTTCCGTATACCAAAACTCTTTTGTTGGGGTAAGAACCGGAAGGGGCCATTCCCGGATTCTGCCGACGCTTGATACAGACATGAACTTATTAGCTCTGCACTGTACATAGTTTGCACAATAAAACTATGAGATGAAAACTCAGAGTTTTGCCTGCTTACTCATGAGCAACTAACCGAGGACCTTACAACGACTCTGGGTAAGTGGCTGGAACCCTCTGAAATCTTGCTACCACCCAGCAGAGATTGTGGGTGGTGCACAACCTTTGCAACAGTATGTTTTTAAGAGGTACTGAAAGGTTATTTGATTTGCAGTGGGTGGCATTCTGGTTCCGTTTTGTCCTGCTATGTAAGGACTGTAGAAATATGATTTCCTCTGTGCCCAATGCACACAGACAGTACCATTCCCCCCCCCTCTCCGTTACACAAATCCTCAGAAGCTGCACAGGAATGAATCTGTGCTTGTCTAAAAGGACTGACAGCTCTATTGATAGATCATGTGGTTTCTGAACCTTTTGTCCCAATATGTTGGGTACAACCCTTTCAGGTGTAAGCGTAGCTGCAGTAAAGGAGGCCAAAGAGAGAGAGAGAGAGAGAAAAGAATACCAATTGGTGAATTTGCAGGAAGTCTGGGTCTAGATCAAATACCTTTTAGTAAGAGCCTTCATACCTTGCTGTTTGTGCAAAGCGGTGATGGTGAGTAGATCTTACTTGTTGAAATTTCAGTAGGGAAAGTTTTGAACATGTTGTAACGATTGTATACAAGATCGAGATTCTTCCCAGCTGCCAAAAAATGCTTGTATAATAGAGTTCCATTATCCTTTCAAAAGAGTCAGCCATAACTCCTGGAAATAGACTCAAAAATTATATCTTCTGCTGTATCAGCAATAGGTTAGGGTTGCTACCTCCCATCAGAAAGGGTACTTAGAAGATCTTCTTGTCCCTTCTGTTGCTACGGTTTTGGCTAGTCTTGCATCCATCCCGGTTTCCCAGTTTCAGATGCATTGATGCTATACTCCTCTATGCTGAAATGTCCAAACGAGTCTTTGATTGTCCTTGAATCTTTGCAACAAACTTGCTATCCTTTCCAGTCACATCCATTGAAAATCACTGGAAGGGTCTGGGGAACGCTGAACAATAAGTTTTGAAATGAAAAGATGTTAGAATGCATAAATAAAATGATGGTTTTTTTGGGGGGGGGGGTGGAAAAACTTCCAGTACATCAATAGAGCATTACAAAACTTCTGGAGGGAAATTCCACCCGACATCACTGATCCAGTGATGGGGAGCTTGGAGGGAGGGTGTGTCTGTCCTGAGATAGACTAGGATCATCCATTCATTCATTTGCTAGTGAATAAACATCTCTGTCCTCATTTAATTTCTCAGGATGCCAGCTGCTCATCTGTAAAAACCAAGACCGTGGCTCTGCCAGACCTTCCTGGGATTTTGTAGCAATAAATGCATCAAAAAAGTACAAGAATCTTCTATCACACAGTCTTTTTAGGGTGGGGAAAAAAAACATTCCGGCAACCTTAGATGCCCATATGTAGGTCACTTATCCAATTGATGGCACTGAAGCCTGCAGAGTGGATACCACTGGGGTATGATCTTTTGTCACTCTGATTGATGAGATGTCCCACCGTCTGAAGTACAATTTCCCAGGCACAAAATGGATTGTGTTGCGGGTTCCATTTGTGACAGAGGTAGCAGCGGGTGCTACAGACGAGGTTCAGAGTTACGGCATTGTTTTGGGGACTGAGAAACTGCTAGCTTTTTGTGGGGGGGGGATAAAGTTGCTCTTGCCATGTCATTGGTCCACAATAGGGAGGGACTTATTGATGCTTCAAGCTTTTTCACTGTTTTGGGGTTTGCGCCGGTATTTCCGACCGTATCCTCTTGGGGGGGTGTTCAGAAGAGAGTTCAAAGCCCCTCTGAAGGGATGAAACTGTGCCAGGGTTTTTTATGTTTTGTTCTTTGTTATAAAGATCACTTCCAGACAACCCATGAGCATTTATTCTGGCTTGTTTTCACAAAGTTTGAGAGGAGGTTACACAGTGTCTGCTGTTGGAACATTTGTTCTGATTTCTTTGCAGGAAGGTGATATTGTTCACGGGAAGCTTATATATGATCTACCAAGTTACTGTTGTCCTGTACTTTTCCAGTTCATTTTCAGGTCACTTTCCTTGTAGCAAAATTTGGTTTTTGGGGTGGGGCAGGGCAGTGGGTTTGACAGGAATATAAGGACATATGAAGAGCATGGTGGCAGGGGTGGAGCGAGCCAATCTGCCGACTGGGGCGGCAAACATCAAGGCACTTCTCCCCCTGCACGCGCGTCGTGACGTCACGACGCGTGCGCAGCCTTCTGGGTGGACTGTGCATGTGTGGACATGCCCAGTCCACCCAAGATGGCGGGCGCGATCGGCAGGCACCCCTTCCGTGTGGTGCGGCAACCTTTAAGGCTGCAGCGCGTGAACAGCAGCACAGACGCTGTGCTGCTGTTCGCGCATTGCAGCCTTTTAAAAGTTGCCGTGCCGTCGATCGCGGGGGTGGGGCCTGCCCCCAGTGTGTCACCCTCCCCAGGGCAGTACCAGTGGTGGACCACCACCCCCTGCCCCCTTGCTCCACCCCTGCTTGGTGGATCGAGCAAATGGCCCATTTCTTCTAGCATCCTGTGCTCAGTGGCCAACCAGATGTCTGTTGGAAACCTGCAGGCAGGCTCGCCCCCAATCCTACGGTAGCTCCCAGTAAGCGGGTAGTTAGAAGCACCATTAGCTTCAAGCTGTGGAGTCAGAGCATGGTCATCATGGCTAGTAGCCTACGATAGCCCATTCCTCCACGAATTTGTCTAATCCTCTTTTTAAACCATTTAGGTTGGGGCCCATCACTGCCTCCTGTGGGTGTGAGTTCCACAGATGAACTGTGCGCTGTGTGAAGAAGCAGCATAAGAACACCAAATTCATTTTAATTGCGCAACCTGATTTTGCTGGTAGGCAATTGAAACTGGGCTTGGACTAGATGACCCTCACGGTCTCTTCCAACTCTACAATTATATGACTCGCCGGCAAAATATCACGAGTCTGGAAGCAAACCCACGTGGCTGCTTTCTATAGACTGTTGTCACCAGAAAGGTCACAAGAGAGAGAGAGAGAGAGAGAGAGAGAGAGAGAGAGAGAGAGAGAGAGAGATGCAATGGATTCAGTAGTTTAAGGAGGAAACTCCCCGTCCCGCCCCAGAAATATGAATTTCGAAACAAATCCAGGACTCTGCACCTGGGCCCGCTCAGCGCTTTGAAGAAGAAGAAGAAGAAGAAGAAGAAGAAGAAGAAGAAGAAGAGGAGGAGTTTGGATTTGATATCCCGCTTTATCACTACCCTAAGGAGTCTCAAAGTGGCTAACATTCTCCTTTCCCTTCCTCCCCCACAACAAACACTCTGTGAGGTGAGTGGGGCTGAGAGACTCCAGAGAAGTGTGACTAGCCCAAGGTCACCCAGCAGCTGCATGTGGAGGAGCGGGGAAGCGAACCCGGTTCCCCAGATTACGAGTCTGCCGCTCTTAACCACTACACCACACTGGCTCTCTTTGCTTTGTTCCTTCCCGCTCGGGCTGCGGGTGGAGGGGAGGGGTGGGGCTTGGCCTGCAGCTTGCCTCCGCCTGCAGCCTAAGCAGCAAAGTGCGTGCCAACAGCTAACCTGCCCGGTGTGCGTTTTGCTATTTCCGGCTCAGGTGGAGGTGAGGGGCGGGTCCGCCCCTCGCTTTCGCCGGAAATAGCAAAGCGCACGCTGAGCAGGTTTGGGAGCCCAACCACTGAGCGTGGCTTTTTACCAGGTGGCTGCGGAGCTCGGCTTGGGTGTCGCTGGAGGGGGTGCCCAGAGTGTCACCCCCTCTAGGGTGGAACACAGGGCGACCCGCCCCCATTGCCCCCCTTCCTACGCCACTGCGATTCAGCACCTTCTCTGGTCATCTTTGAGTCACCCATTGCAGGGCTTCATATGATCAACAGTAGTAACTGGGCACATTAATATGGGGAGAAAAGGGTAATTGAGTACTTGCCTCTATCTACATTAACTATCTTTGTTAATATATTTGAATTCTGCCAGCACCTCACCCACTCCAGAGCCCTATGTACTTAATCTTCTATTTTTAGATTAAGGTATTTTTACGCATAGCACAGGAATCCACTCAGGATGGATTCTTGCTGGGGGAAATGAAGCAGCCGACATAGCTGACAAATATTTTGAAGGGGAAAAACCTGATGCTCTCTGCTAATTTCTGTTCGGTATTCGTAATGCGAATGGGCTCGGTGTGTTGTCACCAGATTCTTCATGCATGGTGAGCATTTCTGCCTTGAGTGCGAGGCCTGTGTACGAGGATGGATGGCTCGTGACTCTTGGCTTCCTGGGGCACAGGAGCAAATGGCGCCCCTGCCACAGCTCTCCCTCAGATCAAGGCCGGCCAAATTACTTTGATAGCAGATTGCGCAAGCACCTTTCATTTGGAAGTAAAAATACAATAGTCGGCTAAATAGTGAACCATTTTCTGCCCTTTTGTGACATGCAAAATCTCCTCACTCTGTCCAATGGTAGGGCTGGTTGCATCTATGCCTGCGTATCTGGTTCTTCCACCTGAATATCTACCTTGGCAATGCACAGAGCTAAATTATCCTAGGTCAGACCCTCCATCTCGGTCAGTAGTAACTTCTGGCTGGCGACAGCTCCCCATGGCCTCAAGCACAGGTCTTTTTATCCCCTTACCTAATCCTTTTTACTGGAGATGTTGGGGACTGAACCTTGGAATGCCTGTATGCATATCCACTCCCATTGAGCTCTCCCCGCTTTCCTGTGATCTTCATCAGGAGTAGCCAACCTGTGGCCCCTCAGGTGTTGAACTCTCACCGACCTTGTCTAGCAGGTTCATTGGCTCAGTGCATCTGCTTTGCATGTAGAAATTTTAGTCCCCAGCACCCCTTGGTAGGGCTGGGAGTGAACTCTGTCTGAGCTGATCCCAGTCAGCATAGATAGCATTGAGATGGATGGCCCCAAATGGTCTGACTCTGTATAAGGTAGCTTCCTGTGTCCTTGATGATGGGAGCTGCAGGCCACCATCATCTGAAGAGCATCATGGTGGTAAACCAAGGCCTCTAGATCTTGTTCCAGATTGTTTTCCTTCTAGGCATCCTTGAACTATGGTGACTAGAATTCACCAGATAATTCAGATAAGCAGGGAATGGGTTGGCATTGGTTCTGGATCAACCTAGCCTCTCTGCCTTCTGCCCCTTCTTGCTAAAGCCTGGACTTTCAGAATGAACCTAGGGTGCATTCACATGGCTGATTATTTCATTTCTCCAATGTTTCCCTGACAGTTCATTGCTGCCTCATATTTGAGCTTTCACGCAATGTAGAAGGCAGTTCTGGAAAACTGCTGGAATGTTTAGTGCTCAGTTCAACGTTACTTGGCTAGAACAAAATCCCTTACCCCAGAAAATTGCAGCAGTAAAGTGACAGAATTTAGGGTGGAATACAATGTTCTCCTGCTGTTTTCATGGGTGAACCGTGAGGGAACAGAAGCACGCATGAGTAAAAAGGATGGGGGAGTTGTGGCGTTGCCCAGTGATGTCCATTGTTGTGCCACACCACGTCCATTGGTTTGAATGAAATCAAGTGCGACATGCCAGGATGTTAGTTGAAAAAACCATGGCTCCATAACACAACTGTTGCGGAAGGAAGGTAAGAAAATGGGACAGAAATGGTAGCATTATAAGTCGGAAAACTAAAGCGATATTCCCGACTTCTGAATGCATTCCTAGTCAAGACTGTGATGCATGTGGCAAAGTGGAGAGTTGCAGAATTCTTTAGCTGATGCTCTGCTTCTCTTCCTGGCAATGCGGAAACCCTTTTGGATTAACTCGAGACCTAAATGCTCATGCTGGAGATGAAGATCTGACAACAGCCGCACATCAAGCCCAATGATGAGCGTGTGGTATGAATATTTCTTTTGTAAAGAATAAAAGGAAAACATCTGTTTTTCCTTCAAAAATATTTGTCAGTAATGCTGGCTGTTTTATTTCCTTGAGCAGGAATCCTTCCCAAGTGGATTCCTGTGCTGTGCATTAAAAAACACACACACACAAAGAAACACGTTAGCTGAGCAGAATTCCTTTCTGCTGCAGGCTTTAATGTTTCGTCACTTATTATCAAATACAACTACGTTCGGGTGTGTGAAAATATTAGTTACAAGGGTAAGAGAGAGGAAGTTGGGAGATGAATAGTACCCCTCGCCCCCTGCGCCGTGAGAGTTGGAAGTTGTATGATGAAAGCATTGTGGTGTGTGGATGATGATCAACAGCAGTTTCCCCCCATTGCTCCAGTTGGGCTGTAGTCTGTTTCCAGCCTTGGGGTACTTCTGGGTGGTTCTCCCAAAAATGCACTCGGGATCGGGAAGAAAAATCCCAAACAGTTTTCAGGATTGATGCCAATCCTGTGCCTGATCTATACATCAAGGTCTTCAGTGGAGGGTGGGTGCCCTTGCCAGCTGAGCTGAAGCAGTTGGCTGCCAGAGAGGACTTTTTTGGTGGCATCCTGGTTTTGCAACACTCTCCCCAGAGAGGGCTAGCTAGCTACCTGTGTACCTTCTTTTAAGGCACCAGGTGAAGCTCTCTTTATTTTTTATTTTGGTGAGCCTTTAAGCTTGTTTTTCAATTACGATCCTGCTGACTGTGTGTTGTGCTGTTCCCACTGATTTTTGTAGCTTGTGTGGGGTCTCTGTGTTATATATTAACAGTTAAATTTATTTTTGTCAGGTGTTCTAAAACTATTTAACTGGGCAATGTCATAGCAAAACAGGGAGCTGCTTTATGAGTTTTTGGGAGGCATAAATATACCCCTAAAACAGTGTTTTTCAACCACTGTTCCGCGGCACACTAGTGTGCCGCGAGATGTTGCCTGGTGTGCCGTGGGAAAAATTGAAAAATTCAAGAGAATTACTTTATATATAGTCAATATAGGCACAGAGTTAAAATTTTTAACATTTTCTAATGGTGGTGTGCCTCGTGATTTTTTTCATGAAACAAGTGTGCCTTTGCCCAAAAAAGGTTGAAAAACACTGCCCTAAAATATATGGCGTCATTCAGTAAAGGCTTATAATTTAAACAAGCCCCTAAATTCCTGGGTGTTGCAGGGGCTGGAGTTCAAACCTGTGTCTTCACAGTCCAGGAAACCACATGGTAGAGGAGAAATCAAGAGGTAATCACTGGAAGGGTTGACATAACATAGACAGAGTCATGACACATCAAGATTGTCCATCAGTGAAGCAAAGGTTGCGCCAGTCACAAATGGGAGAGTTAGTAACACAGAAGACCGGTAGTTTTGGTTTAGGATTCCACTTTGCCTGATGTAAGTAAACAGGAAAAAAGTGTCAGTTTGGCAAGTCAGAGAAGGAGAAGTGGGGCTGCTCTCCAGTTGTGCGTTAGTGAAGAGAGACAAAAGAAGGGTTTGGGATTTCGGTTTTGGATGACGTAGGCTGGGAGGAGAGAGCACCATGTGGGATGGCTTGGGACATGGGACAGGCTATAACAAAGACAGAGCATGGCTGACTTCTCTGCTTGCAGACCCAAGCCTGCCGCACTTATGAGAGAAGCAAAGGACCCTCTGTGGTTCGAATCCCCATGATGGGGTGAGCTCCTGTTGCTCCTGCCAACCTATCAGTTTGAAAGCACACCAGTGCAAGTAGATAAATAGGTACCACTGCAGCAGGAAGGTAAACGGCATTTCCGTGTGCTTTGGCTTCCGTCATGGTGTTCGTTGTGCCAGAAGCGGTTTAGTCATGCTGGCACATGACCCAGAAAGCTGTCTGTGGACAAACGCCGGCTCCGTCGGCCTGAAAAGCGAGATGAGCGCCACACCCCATAGTTGCCTTTCATTGGACTTAACCACCCAGGTGTCCTTTACCTTTTACCTATATATGTGTAAATAAACAATCTATCTTAAAGACACCACAGTCTCCACAAAGGAAACAAAGACCCTGGTAAGTGTGTCTGGTACCCCAGTAAACTTGCACAGCTCAGAGGTTGGGGTGGGATGTAGCACTACCTTACACTAAGGCAAAGCATAGGTCCATGTAGTTTGGTACTGTCTACACTGATGGGGTCCCAGGCAGGGGACATCCCCAGCCCTAGCTGGAGATGCCAGGGATTGAACCTGGGACCTTCTGCATGCAAAGTAGATGCTCTGCCACTGATCCAGGGCCCTCTTCCCAACTAAGTCATACTCCGAGGAGACCCGCTGAAATCAATGGTCAAGTTATTAAAGTCCATTGGTGTCATCATTGTACTTTGAGTATGCCAAGCATATTTCCCTCAACAAATAAGCACGACCAAAAAGAAATGCTTGCGGTGCCATAGGAAAACAATTTCTCTATTGTAACACCCACCTCCTAAAGCCTTTTGCCTGTCCCTGGCTAAAATGCTCTGGCTGGCCTGCCACCCAGTCATTCTGAAATGGATGTGATGGTCACATCTGCTTCCTGTTCTCCCACTGTCTGCCTGATGTTGACTGCCTGCCTGCCTGCCTGCCTGCCAGCTCACCATCAGATCGGCTGTCTGCTGCCCATTCTTGGTCTGAGAGATGCTTTGCTGTGCCAGGCTGGTTTCACGCTTGCCTCCAGCCTCTCTGCTGCATCCCATTTGGTGGCAGTGAGTGCCAGTGGCAACAGAAGCCACCATCCTGTTTTATCCTCCAAAATGTCTGGCTGTGCAGGAGGCGATAATGCAATGTCTGTGAGCACTGACCATCTCTGTATTCCAACAAAGTGTCTTGTCAACCTCCCCCAACCCAAAAAGAAGCAGCTTTGGTCCCCAAACACAGCAAATGTGCCCAGTAAAATTTGTAAGATTCCTGTGTGTACAGTAGCCTTGGTCTCCATTAGCTGCATAGCAAGTAGGGCACAGTCACTGTAGCGCTCTCAGGGGCGGAATTAAGCAAAACTATTTGGCGAGACTGATAATCAGTCTTGCCCAAAGTTCTGTGGCCAACAGACTGTTCATATTTATTCAAATTGGACTCCTGCTACAGAAATAAATAGGTGTGCATGGGAACTTTGATGTTTACCATGGTTCCTGCTTGCTGGAGAACAGGGACTTGGAGCAAGCATTTGTTGTTCAGTCATTCAGTCGTGTCCGACTCTTCGTGACCCCATGGACCAGAGCACGCCAGGCACGCCTATCCTTCACTGCCTCCCGCAGTTTGGCCAAACTCATGCCAGTCACTTCGAGAACACTGTCCAACCATCTCATCCTCTGTCGTCCCCTTCTCCTTGTGCCCTCCATCTTTCCCAACATCAGGGTCTTTTCCAGGGAGTCTTCTCTTCTCATGAGGTGGCCAAAGTATTGGAGCCTCAACTTCAGGATCTGCCCTTCCAGTGAGCACTCAGGGCTGATTTCTTTAAGGATGGATATGTTTGATCTTTTTTGCAGTCCATGGGACTCTCAAGAGTCTCCTCCAGCACCATAATTCAAAAGCATCATTTCTTCGGTGAGCAAGCATATGACCACTATTTAAGGGTGAAGTGAAAGAGCCCATACATTGTATGGAAGAGGTCCCTGGCATTTCCTGTAAGTCACAGTAGAGACTCCTGGGCTAGATGGACCCAATGGTCCGGCTTGTTATAAGGCAACAACAATGTCTAGTATTTATGGTTCTGCAAAGGGTTTGGTGCTTCCCTCCTTGCTTCCTGGCCATTCTGTCTTCTTTTGGTAGAGGATACAGGGATGAAAGCTGAGCTTCAGAGATGGAGACTGAGAGGAGATATGATGGCCATCTTCAGATATATCAAGGGCTATCACATGGAAGAGAGAACAAGCATGTTCTCTCCTGCTCTGGAGGGTAGGACTCAAACCAGTGTCTTCAAGTTTCAATAAAGGAGATTCTGATTAAACATATGGAGAAACTTTATTGACAGTAAGAGCTGTTTGACTGTGGACGGTCTCCCTGGAGGTTTTTAAGCAGAGGTTGGATGGTCATCTGTCATGGATGCTTTAGCTGAGATTCCTGCACTGCAGCGGGTTGGACTAGATTTCCTGGTACCTAAACATACAGACAGGGACCCAGGTGGCGCTGTGGGTTAAACCACAGAGTCTAGGGCTTGCTGATCAGAAGGTAGGCGGTTCGAATCCCTGCCATGGGGTGAGCTCCCGTTGCTTGGTCCCAGCTTCTGCCCACCTAGCAGTTTGAAAGCACATCAAAGTGCAAGTAGATAAATAGGTACTGCTCTGGAGGGAAGGTAAATGGTGTTTCCGTGCACTGCTCTGGTTCGCCCTAGCATAGCTGTCAACTTTTCCTTTTTCTTGCAAGGAATCCTATTTGGAATAAGGGAATTTCCCTTTTTTAAAAAAAGGAAAAAGTTGACAGCTATGGAATAGGAGCCTGCTAACTCACAATTTAAGGTATAGCTTTCAGGATTCTTTAAAGGAAGCCATGATTGCCTAAAGTAGCATAAGAGTCTTAAAATATACATTGTGGATGGGGCTTTTTTCTCCCCCCCCCAGTCACTCCACAAAAGTGGCTTTTAGCAGTTCTTGAATTGATGTCCCAGCCAAAATATTTTCAATTGCAGAGCTTCTGTCTGGTTGCATTTTAAGTTCCCGACACTGCTTTCCCTTTTGTTATGGAATAACTTGTGGAGGAAACCATTTTTTTAAAAAATAGCAAGACAGGGTGCTGCTGCTTATAAACAAATGATCTATGCAAAGCTTTTTATCAGTTTTACCAGTCAAGTTGGTCTCTGTGGTATCTTGCTATGGGCCTTTTACAACAAATACAGGTCAAGCAATCGATGAAGTAAAATGGGTTTTCGCTCTAGCTTGGAAAGTAATGTGATTTGGGGTTTCCAGGCATCTTTTAAGAAGAAAAGCAGCACAACACACTGCATTTCTACTTAGGGAAACAAACATATTTCTTTCTTTCTTTCTTTTAAAAAGAAGAATAAACAAACCGGATTCGAAACATGATGCATCACAAAACCCAAGATTTTGTAAGTTGTTTGGCATTATTAGGAACAAGTGTCTGAGCTGAAAACAGGAATTGTTTTAGATCTTGCTTGCTGGTTTTTTATCTGTCACATTTTGTAAGCATCCTTCCCTTCTACTAAGCCTATCGGGATGGCAAACCTTCTGTTCTCAACCCTTCCTTTTTTCACAGGACAACTTCCAAAGGGCCATGCTCAGGGTATGTTACATCATTATTATGTCTCCTTTCAGCCCAGAAAGACACCCCAAGGCAGCTCACAAACAATGCAAATGCAAACACGCCAGTGCAAATTCAGAACAATAAAAATCCAACTAAATATTAATGCCTGGAATACGGTGTCCAGTTCTGGGCGCCACAATTTAAGAAGGATATTGACAAGCTAGGATGTGTGCAGAGGAGGGCAGCCAAGATGATCAAGGGTCTGCAAACCAAGCCTTGTGAAGAATGGTTGAAGGAGCTGGGTTTATTTAGCCTGGAGAAGAGGAGACATGGAGGAGATATGACAGCTAGGGCTGTTTTTCAGCCAGAACTCACCAGAACGTAGTTCTGGCAGCTCTCAGGTGGGCACCATTGCCATTCTCAGAGAACAAGGGAGGTGTTCAGGATGAGTTCTGTCATCTCTATTTCTAGAAAAATAGCACTAAGCAGGCTTAAATCCTCCTTGCAGCCACCATAACTCCTCACTAGAAGATTTGACTGAACTGTTTTTTCTCTTTCTTTCTCCCTTTGTTGAGCTCCATCTTCAATTGCTTCCAGCTGCTCTGGGTCCTGTTGAACAGGGTGCTTTAACACTGAGTTGCAGTCCAACCAGATAATAAAATAAAAATAGAACTCTAAAAGTTGGTGTTGTGCTCCTGATGTTACCAAGTTTAAATTAGCTTAATGACAACCATTTAAAACAAACAAAACAGCACAGCTCAGAATTGCCATTGCACTCCAAGCTCCACCTCAGGCATAGATCCAAAAATTCATTAGAAAATTTAGAAATTCACTGACAAGCTCAGAAAAATCAAGGCAATTAAAAAAAAGAAGGCGTTACCAGAGCAAGTTGCTATCTCCCTTCTCAAGACACTCACTCGGACTCATTCAAATAACAAAGTCCAGTGAAAGACACAGGCTTCTGTTGAGCAGAGGTTTGGCTTTGCAAAAGTTATCACGTTTACAGACTTGTTATTTAGCCATGCAGGCAATTTTTTTGTACCCCCCCCAAATTCTTCCCATCAATGATCTAGTTTCTCCCTGCTTCCTGAAATTAAGCTAGGGAATTTGGAAGAGGGGATCCTCAATACCCTTGAAAGTTTATTCAGCCCCCAAATCTGTTGTTCTGTCCCTCTCCTCTCTTTCACACCCGATCATAGAGTTGGAAGGCCTCTTCCCCCCATACTGGTCCTGGGCAATGTATCAATATATCTCCCAGGCCTACACTGACCTCCTCCTCCTGGGACCTGCAGGAATTCTAGGTAGTAGAGGCTGCTAAACAGAGAAGCAAACTTCCCCTACTCTCTGGAATATGTGCAGAAGTCTGATGCAGTAATGAGACGCAACAGTCCAAAGTGGATAACCTGAAGCAGAAGATTGCAAGCAATTTCACTGAGTTGTACAGTGTAGTTAGGGGTTGGTGGCATGGGAGAAGACTGTGTGTGCATGTGGGAGGGCACCACCTCATTTTGCCCTAATACCAAACCTCCACTGTGGGTGGATGTGGGTTTTCCTATAATTTTACCTCTACAACAACCCTGGGAGGCAGATGAACCAGAGGGTAGTGAATGGCCCAAGTTATGTTTATTGGGTAGGGGGAAGATTCGTTCAACAGTCGAGAAGTGGGGACCACAGTGGGACATCCTCTTTGAGTTTGACTAGAGCTTTCTCGTTAGCCGCTCTTGTGTTTGCTGTGAAGTCATCATTCAAGGAGTGGAAGGCACCTTCCATGTGCAGAAGGACACCTTCTGAATGCAACACTCTGGGTGAAGAATGGGTGTCAAATGCAGCAATAACAACAACCCATTATGCATGTGCTGCTTTGTCTGCATCCCGAAAGGCCACAGTCCTTGGGGGCCCATTATCATGTGGCGCTCCCAAATAGTCTTATTCAAGTCTGCGGGAATACTTTGGAGTAAGTGGTTTGGGCCCTTTGGGTATTGTCAATAATTCATCTGGCAGCTCTTGTCTACTGAGCTCTCCTATAATCAGCTTTACCACAGCCTCGTTCGTGTGGGCACTGATGGCACTTAAAACCAATCTAAAGATCTCTACGTTGCTTTCCATTGCTTTGAGAGTGCCGGGGTAATGCAGGTTCTGATTATTCTTGCTTTGTGTGTTTGCCATCTTCAAGCAAAGCCAGACTGTTATTTCAGCACTCAGAATGCCCTCCTGAGCCTTTAAAACGTCTGTGGAAAGCCATAAAAAGAGATACAAATCTTTGCAATGCATGCATACCCCCTAAAGGGTACATTACTTTATTCATAAAAAAAACAAAGCACAACTTGCTTAATTCTGAGGGTATTACGGAGAGTGTTCTTGTATTAATTCAATATAAATATGGGCACCTGCCGTTTTGATAATGGAGAGGCCTGGGGAAGGCACACAGTGGATTAGGCTGTGCATCTCCTCTGGTTTAAAGCCATGTTATCCCCAAGGAGTCCTGGTTTATGTTACAACTGGCAACTTTTAAGTGCAGCTCGGGAGCCCAGATTGAATCACTCAGTATTGTTCAGCTTCTGCCCAAACTGTACTCTAAATGGAACGAAAGCTTCGCTGTATAGTACAAAGGCAGGCTTAAAACACATCACTGTCTGCAGCTCAGTCTGCATGTAACATCAAGCCAAACACTGGCTTTATGGAAACATGTGAGCATTGAGGCTCACAGGGTGGCAGTTGGACCCTTGGATGTCGTCGTCGTCTTTGGCGATCACTCGTAGCCGAGTAAGATTGTCTTCCATGAACACAGTCTTAACGGTGTGTCCGTAGGTGACTGTGGAGGCCAATTTCCACCCTTGGATGACAAGGGAGTCAAAGGTGTGCTAAAGGAGGATAAGGAGATTGCAAAGAAACTGAATGAATTCTTTGTATCTGTCTTCACAACAGAAAATATAGGGCATATCCCAGTGTCTAAAGGAGCTTTTGCAGGAGTGATGAGACACTCCCTTTCGGCAGATAGCGGTGAGCAGAGATGAAGTTCTAGGCCTAAGAGAAAAAAAACAAAAACTGACAAATCACCAGGTTTTCTAACAAAGTTATGTAACTTGTCCTCATAGCAGCCTCTACACCTGAGGAATGGAAAGTAGCCAATGTAACACCAATTTTTATAAAGGGGTGCAAATGGGATCCTGGAAATTACAGGCTCATTAGCTTGATGTCTGTCCCTAGGAAACCCGTGGAAAGTATTGTCGAAGATCAAAAAGCTAAGCTTATAGAAGAACAACCCTTGCTGAAGCCGAGCCAGCATGGCTTCTGCAAGGGCAAATCCCTTCTCACAAACCTTTGGGAGTTCTTTGAGAGTGCCAACAAGCATACTAATCATAGGGGCATGTTTCATATCCCTATTCTCTTCTGTGTCCAAAAGTATGAGGACTCAGTATCCACAGTCGATGCTAACTCAACAGGCTAGGGCAGCTTTCACCAACCTTATGTCCTTGAGATGTTGCTGGACTCCAGCTCTCATCTACCCCATCCAGCAAGATCAGGAGTGATGGGAGTCACAATCAAAACACTTGAGGAGCACAAGGTTAGGAAAGGCTGGGCTAGGACCTAACCACTGCTGTGAATTCCTTGATGTCCCAAGGCTCTTTCTTTAGCCTGTTTAGGATAAAGCTTACAGTGGCTTGTGTGGGTATGGAGTTTGCATTACAAATTGCAGGTGCACTTTCAAGCATACCGATCAGTTTCTTTAAACATGCATGCTCATTTGTCTTTCTATCCTACAGCTATCTTAAAATACTTAAACATTCTTTGTAATATATCATTTCAAGCATTGTCTTCCTCCCCTGATGATCTGTACTGCCCTGTAACTTGTCTGCTCCTCAGATCAAAATTAATAGCAAGAGCAGCAGCATGTTGGTTGCCAGTCCATTGTTTGCATGGCACCTGAAAACCGCTTCAGTATGGAGAATCCGGTCATTCTGCTTTTTCATGCAGGACAGAGCCAGGTATTTTTTAAAAACAAATTCTCACAGCCTGGCAAAGTAACAGTAGCTTCTGCTGAGTAGCAGGAGAATAGCTACTGTATTCTGAATTCTGGGGGAGGACAATGGCACCCAGAACAGAGCATAAGATAAAAGTCCACTCTTTATTGTAGTGAACTCTTGAGATAACTTGACCATAGCAGGGATTCCTGTTTATCTGAAACCCAGTTCTATAGCATCCTTAGACCTTGGGCTTAGCCTGCTGTGTTCATTTCATAGCACTTACTAGCTCATAACAACAAAACCTTCCTTTTTATCATGAATGTTCTTTTGGGGCAGGCCTGCCAGCTTCATTATAAGCGTGTAACGCTTTGGAAGTAGGAAAGCTATTTTGATTGCCTGGTCAATTCACAATAAGATGAGATTTTGTTAACTCAGCGACGTAGCACAAATGGGATGTGCTTAATTACAAGAACTCCCTTGGGATGAAGGTCATCTTTGATTGGCTGTTCTCTGGTGTGTTGGAAGTATTTCCAAAATGCTGGACAATAAGCACAGTGAGCTAATGGAAAATGCCACTTGGTGTTATGCTCTTTGACACATGATGTCAATCATGAAGCTAAAATAATGCCCCTCTTGTGTAGGGATTGGGCTTAGGTTAGGTACCCAACTACCAATGGGCCACTTGGCAATTAGGTCAACTAGTAGGACTTCTAAGGCCCTATTAATGTGATGCTTGCAAATAATGCTGGAACTATGTCTGGATGCAGCATAACCAATCAGTATTATTTAGTCAATGTACAGTCAATGCCTTGCAAGTCAAACATTTTGGCTCCTGAATGCCGCAAATCTGGAAGTGAGTGTTCCGGTTTGCGAACGTTCTTTGGAACCTGAATGTCTGACGTGACTTCCACAGCCTCCAATTGGCCGCAGGAGCTTCCTGCAGCCAATCGGAAGCCACACCTTGGTTTCTGAATGTTTTCGAAGTTGAATGGACTTCTGGAACGGACTCTGTTCGACTTTCAAGGTACCACTGTATATATTTAAGTTTCGTTTTATTATTTAGGCACACGTTACCTCACTATTGTTCATGGTTTTTAAAATAATAATAATATCATTACAAATCACAGAACATAAGCTATCAGTAAAATATTAGCAACAGTAATAATAAAGCCACAGATTTAGTACTATACAGGTGAAACTCAAAAAATTAGAATATCGTGGGAAAGTCCATTTATGTAAGCAATTGTTTTCGTTAGCTACTGGAGTTTAATATATCAGATAGACTCATGACATGCAAAGCGAGATATGTCAAGCCTTTGCTTGTTATAAATGTGATGATTATGTTGTCCAGCTGATGAAAACCCCAACATTGAAATTGTTAATTTGGGGTTCTCATCAGCTGTACGCCATAATCACCACAACCATAACAAATAAAGGCTTGACATATCTTGCTTTGCATGTCATGAGTCTATCTCATATATTAGTTTCACCTTTTAAGCTGAATTACTGAAAGAAATGAACCTTTCCACGATATTCTAATTTTTCGAGTTTCACCTGTAAAACAAAAGACTCAAGGCTCAAAAGCAGTATAACCAAAGCCACCAAAAACTAGACGTAATAAGTAAATTTCTGCTAAGCAGTGGACTCGCAACAAACATGTGACCATTCATGCCTTCTGGAGGATAATGTTCCAGAACGGGGATGTCACTAGTGTATTATAGCCATTTGGTTCTTTCTCTCTTGGGTCTTCATGTGCCTGGGCTGATACTCCATTAATGTCCTCTCCATCTTATGCTCTTAAAATGGTTGGTCACCTTTAGCTGAGAGCCACAGGGGGGAAGCCCTTTGGTTTCTGTGCCAAGGGCTCACATCCTTGCCAGATGCCAGCTTTACATAATACTGGAGGAAGTTGGAGAAGGAGAAGAAAAGTCTCACTTGCGATCGGGAGCACCAGCTGAGTCTCCTCCACCGAATACGCAGCCCCACCATCCCAGAACACTTCTTCAGGTTAAGTGAAAGTTCATGCTTGAAATCATTAAAAACAGATTAGTTATGCTTAATTGAGCATGTAAATGGATCATGTGGTTTCAGGTTTTGTTTTGGCTTTTTTTTAGAAAAGGGAAGGATAGACTGTTGAAGACTGATCTTGCCCAAGTGTGCATGCAATAGAAGGGCATGCTAAAAGACTGAAAACTAACTTTTAAAAACCAAATAAAAAGATTCCTTCTAGTAGCACCTTAGAGACCAACTAAGTTTGTTCTTGGTATGAGCTTTTATGTGCATGCACACTTCTTCAAAACCAGTTGAATGCACCGGCAATGCAGCATTTCAAGTATTTATTACCCAAATGCATTATCTTTGCACTTTGTGAAATCTCACCCACTTTCAGTATTACTGTGGCGATCACACAGGGCCCCCAGTCATTCCACGGACTATTGACTATACCGCTGCCACCAACCAGCTCCTCCCTGGTAAACACTGAGTCTCAGTCAGATTTTAAAGTTGAACAAAGATTGTCAAGTTTATTCTCACTCAGCAACATGCTTTTGATATTAATTACACTGTTACACTTTATGCTCTCATTCTCATTCCTATCTATAGCTCACTCTAACTCTTCTACCTCTCCACCACAAAGTTCCACACACCACCCTCACAGCCACCAACCACCAACTGAACTCTCTGACTGATCTCTCTCTAACCCCAACTGAACTAACTGCCAAAACCTCTGTGCTGAGTCTTAAAACAGCTAGACTCTGCCCCTGGGTTTTTATTGGTCAGTGTATTAACCCTTTCACACTCTCCCCCAATATGACATCACCATAATGAGTGGGCAAATGGCACAATTACATTTGAATCTGTCCCTTTCTAGAGTGTGTACCAGGGAGAGAGACCCTGTAAAGAGGCATTTCAAATTGTTCAGCTTCAAAATTCCAAAAAATGAAGGTTGCTAACAAGTTGTAACATGACTTGGCAATACAAAATATATATTGTTTAAAATAATATTTAGTTTTGCTTGGTGAGTAAAATATGTGTAAAATTGCACAAAAATAATTAAAAATGATTGCCAAGGACTTGCATTTATATTACCTATTAATATTAGTTTTATTTATTAGTTTTATTTAGCATTAAGTGATATTTTCAGAAGCTAAAATTAAAATTATTTGGTTTTCCAAAAGTAGCTTATGTGCCTCTTCATCAAACGTGGACTTACCAAGCTAAATGTTGTCCGGTCACAAATAGCAGATCTGAATTCCTCACACCCCAGAAAATAATTTTATGATACATACTGAATAAATTTGCAAAAATTGAGTTTCACCTCCTAAAATGACAAAATGGGGCAAATGAAGTATGGGTGGAAGGTGTTTTAATCAACAGCAGGACCTGTCTCTCTGAACCTCAGGAGACATTTTTTGCAGACAGCTTTTGGCTGCTCCCCTCCCTCCGTAAGTCCTAGCCCTGTATCAATCTCTCATGGATACCTTTGTCTGATATCTGCAAATACTTCTAGTGCTCAGTAATATATCCTTTTCCGCTGGCATCACTTTACATCTGCAGTTCTGAGCACCTCTTTGGAATGCTACCAACAACTACTGAGCTTTCATTTGACCTTGGCTTCTGTTGGGGTTGAATGAGCCTCTAACACAAAATATGATGATGATGGCAATAGCTACTGTACCATACAGAGCTATGTATTCACTACATTGCTGGGCTGACAAGGACTGATGCTTCTGGCTCCTTGAACCTTCCTTCTTGCTTCCATCGCTTGGGAAGAGTCACTACTTTCTTTGGTGTTTGGGCACTCAAAAACCCATGCTTCTTCCACAGCCTTCGTCTTGCTTGATCTTTGGGTGTGGTGGGTAGCAGTAGGGTAGGGTTCCAGTGTGGTCTGTTTCATGCCTCTGTCATGAACTACCTGAGAGTTGCACCTTGGCCATCCCTATTGTAAAGTGCCCTGTCTTAGACCAGGTGGGCAGATGATATAATTTGTGGAGTCTTTTCATTCTCTAAAAGGCCGCTATTCTATCCTGTCCATTGGGATTTCAGATTTCCACTTGGATCATGACAGGTGCATGATCTGGGGATAGATGAGACAACGTAGTCCCTTTATCTCTGGGGAGACTTAACAACGAAGGGAAAGGTGATAAGAACAGGGCCAAGGCTCCGAACTTCAGACAGAAGCCCAGCAACTTCACATTGCAAGACTTAATGGGGGAAATTGGGGTGTGTGTGTGTGGGGGGGGGGAATCAGCTGCAGTAAATTAATAAAACAAGGTGCCGTTGCAAATTTAATTAAATGGGCACAAAATTACAGAAACAATTGGAGTTGCTTAAAATGTGTGATGCCTTGGGAAAGAATGGGTTTCTACACACTGGGCCAGAATGGCAGATGTGCAACCACCTCAGAATGGAAAGTTATGCCCAGAATCTGGGTAGAATCTGGGGGTCAGATGACAGCACAGGAGCTGTGGAGGTGAGGTTCCAGAGTGGTGCATCATGTCCAGATGGGGGAGCCACAGGTTATAAATGAGAGAGTTGGCAGCCACCATAAGAGATGTCAATCCTAAAGCAAGGAAAAACAGCCAAACAGCCTAGCCAATACATCTTACAGACCCATCCCCTGGTCTTATACCTATTCACACATTGCACTGAACACATGTACAAACTGTCTCTACACTTGTAAGTCTGACTTGTTGTGTACAGACTGTGCATTTACTAAATGTAATGTGTGAACACCCATAGTCAGGGTTTTTTTAGGGTGTGTTCCCCAGAAAAGCTTCCCCTAAAAAGGTCAATAAGTTCTATCACCTCTTTGTCTAGGAAAAAAGCCCTGCCCATAGTAACAAAACTCATCAGAGCAAGGGAAACAGATGTTGGCCAGGCAAGAACAGAACTCTGTGTTTATTTCCTTCAAGTGGTGCTGTGGACAGCTCCTCCTTTAACAAGAAGTTCACAGTGTAGATTGGGAATCCTGAGCCTCAATGAAGGCTTTTGGTCCTCCCATTCAGAGCATGAACCACTGCCTCTTTCCCTATTGCTATTGGTTTCCTATATGCATAAACCTCACCATGGTTTTTGCTAGACTTTGCCCAGAAGTTGCACTACCAATTGGCATCTGAGGGCAGGACTTTTCTTCAAGGATGACTGTCCACCATGACCCAGTGTCTTACTGAGGACCCCCCCCAATTAGCTTTCAAGGAGCCCCAAGGGATCCTCATAACATGTTTGAATGTCACTGATATAGAGAATACACATTTGAAACTGGGTCCAGTCTTTTGGTGCCCTTGGCACTCGTCCCATCATGCTGCCCTCCCCTCTTGCCATTCCTTCTGGCTGCTGCACTGTGGTGGGAGCCATACACTGAACTGTGGCTACTGCTCCTCGCTCTCCTATTACGCCTGACCAGGAAGCTTCCATAATGTACAGCTGGTCTTGGCTATAGAGTTTTTTTTACGCAGCCTTCACCACAGGGTCCCAGGGTGGGTGACAGCAAAATATTGATGGTAGAGCATGAGACAGAGGATGCCCTCTGCTAGGCTGCCATTTCTGAACCTCTGAGAGTGATGGAACTACCAAGAGATCCCCCTCTGCTGATCTGAACACCTGAGAGATTCCATAGGGAAGGACAGGGTCTTCCTGATTATTTGAGGCATAAGTCTTTTAGGGCCTTAAACACTAATGTAAGCACTCTTGAATTTGGCCCAGGAGCAATCTGGCAAGAATTTTAAAATGGGGATCGTCTGAGTTCTAGATGAAACCCCGGCCAGAAATCTGTGTGCTGTAATTTGTTCTCAAGGGCAGCCCCACATACAACACTCTGTAGCAATCTGATGCAGAAGTTACCAGAGCAATGGAATACATTGGCCAAGCCACCTCTGTCCAAAAGCAGCTGTAGCAGGCAGACCAGCCACACCTGGAACCAGGCACTCATACCCACCAAGGCCACCTGAGCCTCCAATGACCATTTTGGACCTGGAATCTAAATACTATTATGTATATAGTGCATTAACTGATTTACCCCATGAAAAATTATATATACATTATCCTACACATAATACATATATGTTTAATCATACATTAAGATATATACCCCATGAATACCCTTATATATACTAGTATCTATATATAGTACATAATACATAACTGCTTTCTGTACATAATACCATACGAGTATTATTTAAGTATTATATCCTGTTTATCTGATTTAAGAACGTTATATATACATCGTGCATTACTGTGCGAATTCATGAATATCCACTAATCACTACCCTCCATAATCTTACATTCAGACATTATCTGAAATATTTCTCTTCAATACGGAAGTGTATTTTTTACCCGGTTATTTATTGATCTGGCTTCTCAAGGAGAATCACCAACCCCTGTATGTAAGGCTCTTTCAAGTCCCATTCTAATGTTGGGAGTACCATTTTTTTTTTTCTGTGGCAGGACAATGAACTCCCTGCAGCTACTCCTTTTCTGGTTGATAGCTGGGCATCACTCTGATGTTCACCTTGCTGTAATGCTGTCTTAGGAAGCCCTCTCCCTGTGTCCCTTGCTCCTCTGACTGGTTACAAGAGGCCAGAATGCCCTGTAGATTCCACCTTGTTGCTCTTGCCTCCGAAATCACGAAAAGCTTATGTGAAAACTGGGGTGCGGCCAAAGTAATTCATTCCTCCTTCAAATGAAATGGGAACAAAGCTTAAGAAATTTGCACAGATAAAAGCAAAACTGCCAACTTTTATCTTTCCAACCAGTGCAAGTATCTAATTGCATTGTTTTTTTCCACTTGTATTATATCAGAAAGGCAGACCATACATGTGGTTATCTTTCAGTTCCCTTATTGCTTTTGAGCTTTATCAGTGTAGTGTTTTTTATTATTAACCACCTCTTTTCTCCCCAACTCGTTTTAAATACAAAGCTGGACAAATTTTACAATTAAGTGTTATCAATACCGAACACTCCCCCATCCCTCAATGACTATAATCCCTGGTGTGATAGAGGAATGTAGTTAACGTGGATGGCTTTCATTCTCCCACCCCCACCCTAAAAAAAACCCACAAATGGGTGGGGGGTTGATCCTTAACAGTTGTCTATGACCTAGTTCTATTCCATCAGCTAGGACTGTGGAAGGAAAGGCTTATCTATTTATTTCTGAACGTATTGTGGTTTTAATCTAAACCTACTTTCTCCCGATGGAATTGCTATTCAGAAGGCTTTGGTCTCTCTCTTTGGGAAGCTATTTGATTTCTGAAGTTCTTACAAAGAAGGAAGGGATTTGATATTGTGGTGTTTGTGATAAGGTTGGTTCTCATACAGAGTTACCCATTATTGTGTCTTCTGAATAGTTGGCTATGCAAAAGCAGTTCCTTGCCCTCTGAGGAAGAGTGCCCGTCCTGCCCTATGCGTGGGCAAAGTGACTCGAAACAAGGGTGTGTGTGTTTGTGTGTTGCAGGCCACAGTGGTACATCTTCAGTCCCATTGATTGGCTGTGACACACCACAATTTTAGCCAGCCACATTCTTGCTGGTTGGGCGGGTATGGCTTCAGAGGGGTCCATTCCTAGTAGGGGCTCAGTGTTATATGTTACCTCCTGCCTATTGTTTGGAGTAAACCAATGGGAGTAATGCCAAGAGACAATGACCCAGCAGAAATAGCTGCCACATTGAAGCATTTTTGAAGACCCCGTGGTTGGAGTTCTTGGTGCCCCAGGTCAACACTGTAGTGCTTTAACAAAGAAAGGGGGGAGGGTTTGATCTTCCTCCCTTGCAAATCAGCTGAAATCACTTGCTCTAAAGGAAGGGGGGAATCTGTGGTTAGACCAATTTATCTTTCAGGGTTTCCAGTTACTGAATCTTCCATCTACTTTACTTGCCAACAAAGAGTCATGGGTGACCAAGGAGATTTTAACACAACTCCTCGTCCATTCTAGCCCACAAGCTTGCACACTCCTGAACAGTGGAAGAGGGAGAAGAGTTTGGATTTGATATCCCGCTTTTCACTACCCGAAGGAGTCTCAAAGCGGCTCACAATCTCCTTTCCCTTCCTCCCCCACAACAAACACTCTGTGAGGTGAGTGGGGCTGAGTGTCATGTGAGTGATGCATAATGATAGGATCTTTGATTTTCTTTAAGGAATTTATACTCCGCTTTGCAGAATATCTCGAAGCAGCAAGTATGCTCTCTCTGTGTGTGTTACATATATAGAAACAGACAAAAGGGGTGCATAAAACATCCCCACATCTTTAACAAAAAATAATAATACAAGGTTTTTCAGTGCTGTTCCTTTTGTTTGTATGATATTTGCAATGACCTTGCTGGTTCAAACCACACTGCTAAAAGTGGTTCTTGTAAACAGAGCGTTGCCAAACAGGCTTAGAAAACAATAGCAATGCAAGGAGCTTGAGACTTTCCTGCGTAGGAATCTGGGTTAGCAATACAATTGGCGATTAATTTTGTTCCTGAGAAATTGGATGTGAGAGCAGGCGCTGTTATACCATTGCAAGATTGCACCGCAGATGACCTCTGGTTTTCTTTTCTTTCTTTTTTTTTTTTTAAAAAAATATGGTTGTGGGATCAACTGTAGGGCAAGGAGCTGCATAGCAAAGGACGAAGGGATGACAGATAATTGGAAAGAAATGGAGATAGAATGTAAATCTGTGCAATTATCCTCAAATGTATGATGCCAGGTTCTGGGTGGGGGCAGTAGTTGCATGACTTTTGCTATGTCAAATGGGGAACTGGATAGAGCCCCTTATGATATTACAGTATAGTAAATATAGTATGTTCAAATGGATTTTGGGGTTTTCTTCTGTGTGTTATCTTCCTTCTGATGGCTATAGCTGGTTTGCAGGGACAATAATTGTTTCCACAGTGCAGGTACATATATATACAGTGGTACCTTGGTTCTCAAACTTAATCTGTTCCAAAACCAAAACATTCCAAAACCAAGGTGCGCTTTTCCATAGAAAGTAATGCAAAATGGATTAATCCGTTCCAGACTTTTAAAAACAACCCCTAAAACAGCAGTTTAACATGAATTTTACTATCTAATGAGACAATTGATCCATAAAATGAAAGCAATAAACAATGTACTTCAATCACACTATCAATCAATCAGGAGCTGAACTGGGTTCCACAGTCACACACACACACACACACACATACACAAGAGCCGCAGAAATAAAAACGCAAAATAAACAGCAAAAACAGACAGACATCAGTGTAACACGCAAAACAGAAGCATAACTCTCAAAACGGAGCATGTTCAGCTTCCAAAAAAGTTCGGAAACCGGAACGCTTACTTCTGGGTTTGCAGTGTTTGGGTTCCAAGTTGTTAAAGTGCCAAGGCGTTTGAGAACCAAGGTACCTCTCTCTCTCTCTCTCTCTCTCTCTCTCTGTGTGTGTGTGTGTGTGTGTGTGTGTGTGTATTTACCCAGGAAATGCAAAAGTTGGGAGGCTGTTGTTATACTATGAGGCGTAATTGGCAGTGGCTGTGGAAGGCACCAACTGTGTGCTCTACAGATTGTAAGAAATGGAACCCAAAGTGGCAAACGGGGCTTGGTTCCATTTCTTCCCTGGTTCCATTTCTTCACCTTTCCTGTTGGGTTCTGCGGGACTAGGTGGAAAGGTGTTGATCTAGGATGCCATGAGTTGTGAAAGAGTAAGGCCCGATGCCCACCTAGCAGTTCAAAAACACGTCAAAGTGCAAATAGATAAATAGGTACCGTTTCTGTGCGCTGCTCTGGTTTTGCCGGGAGCGACTTAGTCATGCTGGCCACATGACCCGGAAGCTTCTGTGGACAAACGCTGGCTCCCTCAGCCCATAGAGCGAGATGAGCACCGCAACCCCAGAGTCATCCATGACTGGACCTAACAGTCAGGCGTACCTTTACCTTTACCTTTAAGGCCTGGTGCCCTGTTTTATAGTGTGCCAAAGAATCTTAGGGTCCTTCAGAGTCCCATGTTTTTCACTTATTCCTCTGTTAGAGGAGTTTAGACACCCTTTTCATCTTTCATTGAGTTTCATCTTGAGCATAGCCATGAAGCACTTTTACTTGTGCTCTAGCTAGTGAAAGATTTCAGTAACGTGAATATTTGTTCCCTGAATCCGGAAGGTTTATAGACCAGGGTTTTTTTTGGAGTGGGTGTCCTTGGCTCCCCAAAGAGTCTGCTCCAAAGATAAATAAAATAGATTAAGCAATTAAAAAAAAAAAGCAGACTTGGTGACTCAGCTCCACCTCACCACTTGCCTAGAGGACACTGGTTTGCCACGTAGCTAATGGAGGATAGCAGAGGAGTGGCGTTGTCAACTTGGGCACAAGCCTCAAAAAGGGCCTTCTGTTCCTTTAGGAAAAAAAGGCATCAGGACAAAAATGCCGCCAACCCTGATGGCTGTAGCCCCCTAGCTCTGTCACCTGCGGTCATAGCTGTGCGTTCTTCACCACTGAAGTCAGGGTTTACTTTCTGGGCAGATTCAAAAGTTCCTCCGGCGTGATTGGTAGAGAAACGAACAAATTGTGGGACATATTTAAAAGCAACAACTGTGTTTGAACTCGCTTCAAACCCATTTTTGCAGGCGCAGGCCCGAGAGTGCCTTGCAAATTTCACCGTGGTAATAAAACACTTGGAGAGATAAAGCTGGCACGGCCGGTGATTTGACTTAAAACTCAATTAATGTATTTCACAGAACATTGATTAAGACACACTCCAGTACTATACAGCTCAGCCAAGCAGGTATCCTCGGTTTCTTGTGGCTTTATATACTCTGAAGGGAATGTGTTCTGACCCTGTCCTGTAATGGTGGCTGGGGTCTCCAGGGATTCTGCAACTGCGCTGCCATTATAATTGCCTACTGCAGAAGCTGGGTCATTCAGCCCAAGTATGGCCCTTAACAAGAACTTGCTTCAAGCATGCGATTTTGAGATAGAGCACATAAATGGCAGGGATCTCCTTGAAAAAGTGCTGCTGCCGATGTATCCCCGGTGTATGCAAGTTATTCATTTAGCCCAAGAAGAGAGATTTCATTGTGGCAACCAGCATCCTTGGTGGATCTGGTTGATCCAGTGTTCGAAATCGGCCAAGTGCATTTTGCACTTGGCTATCGGCCACTTGCGATCAAGAGAAGAAGAAGAAGAAGAAGAAGAAGAGTTTGGATTTGATATCCCGCTTTTCACTACCCGAAGGAGTCTCAAAGCGGCTAACATTCTCCTTTCCCTTCCTCCCCCACAACAAACACTCTGTGAGGTGAGTGGGGCTGAGAGACTTCAAAGAAGTGAGACTAGCCCAAGGTCACCCAGCAGCTGCATGTGGAGGAGCAGGGAAGCGAAACCGGTTCCCCAGATTACGAGTCTGCCGCTCTTAACCACTACACAACACTGGTGATGCCTGGGATGTCTCCGCCATCTGGTGGCGCATGCCTGGAGATCCTTGGATCTTGCTTGTTTTCACACACTTAACAACATATCTTTTAGAATTCTGTCCATGATATTTTATCTGCACAAACAGAACAAATTTCAGGAACCCAAAAGTCATAAAAAGTATTTAAATTTGGATTTTGAGATGAATTTTTGTAGTTTAATTTTTTTGGGGGGGGATAGATTGAATATGACTATTGGTAAAAATGTGTGAAACTGGAATGGAGGAGGGAAAGGCATTGTGGGGAAGTAAAATGGTGGTGAGACCCAGCTGTCAATTCCTGACTGGATTGTTGCCATCTACCTGCTACCAAAAAAGTTCATCAGAGTGAGCTGAGTGACCACCAGTTCTCAAAACGTTCCCTCAAACCTGGAGCAGGTCTGTGTAGAGAACACATCTATGAGAAAGTGCTCTATGTCATGCTGGACTATCGGTCCATTATGTCTTCTTCCACCTCTTCCAGTAGGCAACAGAAAGTATCTAAGCTCCTTCATTACAGTGGTAACTTGATTCTCAAACTTAATTCATTCCGGAAGACCATTCCAAAACCAAAGCGTTCCAAAACCAAGGTGCACTTTCCCATAGAAAGTAATGTGAAATGGATTACTCCATTCCAGACTTTTAAAAAGAACCCCTAAAACAGAAATTTAACACAAATTTTAATATCTAACAAGACCATTGATCCATAAAATGAAAGCAATAAACGGTGTACTGCAGTCACACAATCAATCAACCAACCAATCAATCAATCAATCAGTAGCTGAACTGGGTTCCACACAGTCGCAAAAACAAAACGAAAAAGCCGCAAAAACGCAAAATAAATAGCAAAAACAGACAGACCTTAGCGTGGCACTTAAAACAGAAGTATGGCACTCAGAACGGAAGCATAACACTCAAAATGGAACATGTTCGGCTTCCGAAAGAAGTTCACAAACTGGAACACTTACTACGGGGTTTGCAGTGTTTGGGTTCTAAGTTGTTTGAGTACCAAGGCGTTTTTGAGAACCAAGGTACCACTTAAATACAACTTTCAAGCTGTCTGGCCCCCAAAATGGCAACCAGACATTCGTTGTGGCAAATGTAACCTTGGTTTAAGGAGCCATTTGGCACCTAGCTTATATATCTGAGTTTCTGACACTGGTTGTATCTAATGGACAGGTTGTCAAAGGCACCTGAGGAGCACAGGAAGCTGTTTTATATGGAGTTAAGGCCATTGGTCCATTTACCTCAGTATCGCTTGCACTGACTGGGAGCAACTGGCCAGGCATTCAGACAGGGAACGTTCCTAACTTGACCTGGAGGTGTTGGGAACTGAATGTAGGACCTTCTACAAGCAAGTGTCTGCACTACCACTTAGCTGTTATTCTCTCCTCCCACTCACCTTGAAAGGCCAAATCTGAATTTACTTAGGCTTTCTGTGCAGACCAGCTCTGACTAATTTCCCTCCTAGTTTATATGAGCTGGCTTTTTAATGTAAAAAAATAAATAAATAAAATTAGAGCATCCTAATACTTAGCCTTCTCATATTCCATTAAGTTGCTCCTCTGAAGAAACATCTTCATTTCACCATCTAGGGAATAGACTGTGGCAGTTCCGATGTCTTTCCCCCGTAGGAGAAAGGCCCTTGAATTGTTCCACCTGTTGGAGAGGGGCCAAGGACATTTCTTTCATAGCGTATTCTATTACCTGTTAAGGTCCAGTTAGCAAAGGGATAGCAAAGCCCATTAAAAGGGCAGCAAACCCCCTTGAGTCCTTTAGCAGCTGCTTCTTCCTCCCTGAGGCTCTTGTTACCCAGATTTTAATAAAACAATGCCTTCCTCCCCGCTCTCTGTCTGTGTACCCGAAGGGGGGAAATGAGGAATGCTGCCTGTTAATAGATATACTGAGCAGAATTCCACATTGTTGTATGAAGTTACAAAGAGTGGCTGCTTGTGGCTTGGAAAGGCCACAACGTGAAGTTCTAAGAGAGTTAGATTTACAGGGCCATTTGGTTAAGGGTGGGTTGACTGAATCACATTTTGGCATCATTGTGTGAAATTGAGGAGCGGGAAATAGGTTTCATGGCTTGTATTCTCTCTATATGTCAAACCATGATGTCTCATTTGAGTGGATGGGGAACAGAAATAATAATAATAATAATAATAATAATAATAATAATAATAATAATAATTAATTGAATTTATATACCACCCTATGCTCAGGGGCAGGGCCGGCGCGTACATTTAGGCGAACTAGGCAGCTGCCTAGGGTGCCAAAATGCAAAATGGAGGGGGCACTGGCCAGCCTGCCCCCCCCGCCGCTGCCCGGTGCCATTCCACCAGTGGCAGAGTGGCGGGGGAAGGGGAGCAGCCTGGAATTGGGCTTCTCCACCCCTTCCGCCTGCGGCAGAGTGGCGGGGAGTGGGGAGCAGCCCAAAAATTGGACTTCTCCGCCCCCTCCGCCAGCGGCAGAGTGGCGGGGAGGGAGGAGCAGCTCGAAATCTGGCTTCTCCACAGCGCTGGTGCTAGGGATTGACGGGGGGGGGGGCGCCAGAAGGTGATCTCGCCTAGGGTGCAAAAAACCCTAGCCCCGGCCCTGCTCAGGGGTCTCAGGGCGGTTCAGTTTTTTTAAGTGCAGAAAAAGTTTTATGGGGGGGAGAGAGAGATGTCTGGGCAGGTGTTGTTGTTTTTTTGTCACACTGATAGTTACTTTAAAAAGGTTGCTAAACCTATCAACGTTGTTCTTTCTTATCCAAAAATTCTGTCTCATCGCACTGTTGCCTTGTTCCTTATATTAACACAGTATCTTAGGGTTTTCCAGCTGGTATAACTTCCATGAAACTCATATGCAGTCCCCTCCCTAATAATAATAATAATAATAATAATAATAATAAATTACTTGTCATAGTTTTGGATAGGCCCTAAAGACACTTGGATGGTTGCAATATCCTCCATGTCTGAGGTTTCTCAGCCTTGCACTATAGACTGCCCTGTTAGATTAAGACATAGAAGTGTAATGGTATTTTACTTAAACTGCAGTGAGTTAACTTTGTTGTGACCCTTGTACACACAGTCCAGCTTCCCCCTTGGCCTAGAGAAACCCTGCTTGCAGGCCTGGGTTAGGAGGGCTGGCAGGAATTTTGCATACAAACTTGGTAAATAAGCTGAGCTATTTACAGTAGCTGCATAGAGCCTGAATACAATAGTTGGGAGACAATGCATCATGTTCAATGACGTCAAGGGTTCAAGGAAATGTGCCTCTTACTAGATATTGGAGCTGTAAATACTGCAGAGAACTGGCCTTGGATGGAAAGAAATGGCAAAATACTCAGATACGTGTTCTGTAGCTTCAAAAGTTGCTATTTTTCCCCGTATGCATCTTGTGCAGCAGCAAGATCCATGCACACTGTGTGCGTTATTTGAGGCCGCCTGCAGCACAAGGAGAGACACTATGTGGAATCATAGAATAGTAGTTGGATGGGACCCTGAGGATCATCTAGTCCAACCCCCTGCAATGCAGGAATACGCAGCTTTCCCATACGGGGATTGAACCTGCAACCTTGGTGTTATCAGCACTAAGCGCTAACCAATTGAGCTATCCAGCTATTGTTGCACCAGTGGAGTGTGCCAATGGAACAGAAAAACATCAGATAGCTCAATTGGATAGCGCATAGTGCTGATAACACCAAGGTTGCAGGTAGAGTCAGTCCCTTTAATGACAGTATAAATAGATTACATAGAGTTGTAATATACAACAGCATACAATCATAGAATTATAGAGTTGGAAGAGACCACAAGGGCCATCCAGTCCAACCCCCTGCCAAGCAGGAAACACCATCAAAGCATTCCTGACAGATGGCTGTCAAGCCTCCGCTTCAAGACCTCCAAAGAAGGAGACTCCACCACACTCCTTAGCAGCAAATTCCACTGCCGAACAGCTCTTACTGCCAGGAAGTTCTTCCTAATGTTTAGGTGGAATCTTCTTTCTTGTAGTTTGAATCCATTGCTCCGTGTCCGCTTCTCTGGAGCAGCAGAAAACAACCTTTCACCCTCCTCTATATGACATCCTTTTATATATTTGAACATGGCTATCATATCACCCCTTAACCTTCTCTTCTCCAGGCTAAACATACCCAGCTCCCTAAGCTGTTCCTCATAAGGCATCATTTCCAGGCCTTTGACCATTTTGGTTGCCCTCCTCTGGACACATTCCAGCTTGTCAGTATCCTTCTTGAACTGTGGTGCCCAGAACTGGACACAGTATTCCAGGTGAGGTCTGACCAGAGCGGAATACATTGGTACTATTACTTCCCTTGATCTAGATGCTATACTCCCATTGATGCAGCCCAGAATTGCATTGGCTTTTTTTAGCTGCTACATCACACTGTTGACTCATGTCAAGTTTATGGTCTACCAAGACTCCTAGATCCTTTTCACATGTACTGAAATGAGGTTGCAAGGAGCATATAGTCTCCTTGCAACCTCATTTCAATACAGACCAGGCTCTGGCCAAGGGTAGGGGCCAATAGCAGACTTGCTTCAAACACAAGCATTTTTAGACTTTAGATTGTGCTGGCTCACTCTCCCATGCTTCCTGACTCACTCTCACATGCTGAACTAGTTGCAGGTGCAAGACAAACACACCCAGAATTAACCAACACACCTAGCTTAACCCTCTCTTGTGTTTTCTTCTCGGCATGCATAAACCGTTCATACATTAACAGACTATACAGAGCATAGAGAACTCTTTAATGGTAAGAGACCCAAAGGCCCACTAACAAAACAAGACAACGTAACTCCCACGCAGTTAATATAAGATTGTGCTTTGGCAGAGAAGGGTGGTACATTGAAAGATTCTTATTGGATCTAACTAAAAAGCAATGCAGAAATAATACTGACTGAGGCTGGATTAACTCGAGATGAAAGTTATTCAGATAACAGAGCCTATGAAGTATCCAAAGAGCACAGGAGAACAATAGGCTCTAGACGGGAAAGGGTCAACAGGCCCTTGGACCACATGGCCCAGTAAACGTCCCCAGTGTCTGTTCACTGCAGATTTGCATTGAAAAGGAAGAATGCTCAGCACTAGAGAAGATAGGCAAAAAAAATTCCCAAGGAATATGCCACCGAAGGACGTTTGACTCATACAGAGAATGAACATTCTTAAGTTAAAGAAGCCAGCAATACTGATGCGAGATTTATACCTAGCCACAATATATAATAATAGTGGGGGGGGGGTTGGAATGGAGGATGCATTTTTCATCATTTAGAGGACCCAAGACAGAACTAGTAGACTTTGAAGATTGCTGTGGGAGTACAAGTTAACTGCATTCCTGAGAAAGGGAATGGTACAGGAGGCACCTCTCCGGAGGATCAGAAAGGATAGTGTCAAATGCAATAAAGATGACACAGAATTGTAGAGTTGGAAAGGAACTTGGGCATCATCAATCCATCCTCTATCCAGTGCAGGATCAGCAAAGCAACATTAAAGCCTACATGTCTGTTGCAGACTCACCTTCTATGCCACTATTTTAACTGAAAGCCCTACAGACACAAGATGTATTTTTTTATTATTATTAAAAAAAAAAAACCTTAATGACAGTATTTGGCTCAGTTGAATCTCCTAAGTGGAACTCTAGTGCATGAAGGAGCCGGGATAAATCAAGAAGGTTGAAGAGTCCTCAGAACTGGTTAAGTCACTGTAGAAAAGAGAACAACCAGTGCTGTGCACATAGATCAGAGACCGGAATAATCTGAAAACATGCAGGGCAGCTGTTGTCCAATGCCCCTCTCTGGTAACAGTGCTACAGGTAGGAACAGAACCACTATAACATCCTGAGAGGAACTCAGTGTTGTACTAAGGAAAGCATTCAATCTGGGTAAGCATTTGGCTTTCCAGACAGAATGATTCCCACACAATTAGCATGAGTCAACAGTGTGATGCAGCAGCAAAACAACAACAAAAAAATACCCCAATGATAGGCTGCATCAACCAAAGACTAATGGTACCCAGAGCAAGTGAAGTAATAGTATCACTCTATTCTGCCTTGGTCAGACCACTCCTGGAGTGCTGTATCCAGTTATGGGTGCCACAATTTAAGAACGATGTTGACCAGCTGGAAAGTGTGCAGAGGACAGCGATCATGAAGATCAAGGGCCTGGAAACCAAGCTTTATGAGGAATGGTTGAGGGAGTTGGGGGTGTTTAGCCTGGAGAAGAGGAGACTGAGAGGAGATAGATAGCCATCTTCAAATATCTAGAGGGTTGCCACATGGAACATGGAGCAAGATTGCTATCTTCTGTTCCAGAGGGTGGGACCCAAATCAGTGGCTTCAAGTTAAAAGAAAGGAGATTGAAACAAAACCTCAGGAAAACAATTCTGATGGTAAAGAGATTCATGACAAAGCAACTCCTTTGAAGGTGGTGGACTTTCCTTCATTGGATGTTTTCAAGCAGAGGTTGGATGACCATCTGCCATGGATGCTTTAGTTGAGATTCCCGCATTGCAGGTGGTTGAACTAGATGATTCCTGGGGTATTTTCCAACTCCGTGGTTCTATGATTCTATGATATACCTTCCCTCAAGGACATTGTTCAGAAATTTGCGGCAGCAAATATTTTAAATGTGCTGGATGCCCTGTTGGGATGCTGGCAGAGCAAACTGGATGAAAACAGCAGCAAACTTGCCACCTTTAATGCATAATTTGGAAGTTTGCCTTTTGGCATATCGTTTTTGTGAGAGCCTTTCCAAAGTGGGGGGAAAGTGTAATAATTTTCTAGGGTCTGGAGGGTATTAAATTGGATGATATTCCAGTATGTGGAAGCTCTAAACAACTGATGCAACGAAAAACAAAGAAAGAATACAAGGAGACCAGTTGAATGTTATAATAATAATATTTAATTATTTATTATTTGTCTCCCCAGCCACTCTGGGTGGCATCCAACAAATATTAAGACAGATGCTCTTTAAAATACTGTGCACTATAAAGGCTACAAACTGCAGGAGCAGACATTTTCCCATTTCACCAAATTCCTCAATGGACTAAATAATACCTAGCAAAAGAGAAATGACAACCAAAAAACCCCTACATATAGACCGGTATTATATACAGTGGACCCTCTGGATACAAATTTAATTCGTTCCAGGGGTCCGTGCGCACCCCAAAAATTTTGCAAGAAGAGGCGCCACTTCTGTGCATGCGTGCAGCGCACTAGAGAAGAAGAGGAGTTTGGATTTGATATCCCGCTTTATCACTACCCGAAGGAGTCTCAAAGCGGCTAACATTCTCCTTTCCCTCCCTCCCCACAACAAGCACTCTTGTTGTGAGGTGAGTGGGGCTGAGAGACTTCAGAGAAGTGTGACTAGCCCAAGGTCACCCAGCAGCTGCATGTGGAGGAGCGGAGACGCGAACCCGGTTCCCCAGATTACGAGTCTACCACTCTTAACCACTACACCACACTGGCTCTCTTCTGTGCATTCATGTGGTGTGCAGAGTGCTTCTGTGCACACGGCAAATCCCAGAAGTATACACTTTCGGGTTTGCCGCGTTCACAACCCGAAAGTTACGTTACCCAAAGGTAACGTAACCCTAGGGTCCACTGTACTTGTATGCAAAGTTAACTGAAAAGTTTATTCCCTGCAATTGTTTTGCTTCAAACAATAAGAAAAATAGTCAAGTACGTAAAAGCATCCTTACGATATGCTACTTAAGTTCCATTATTTTTTATTGCACTAAAGCTAGTTTCTACTCCTCCTTCCATGGAACTGTTTCACACCAGTTGAGCCGTGTATCTGCTTAGAGTATTCATTTCCATTCATCATGTGAATTTGGGCATATTGGGCATATTTAAACCATTCCCTTAACCCTAATATATTATTGCTGAATCCATGCTTCCACCACCACCCTGGTTATTTAAGGCTAATGTAGGGCATCCATAGCAGTTTCTTTAAATAATGCTTTATTTAAAATGTATAGACTCTATACTCACAGAATAGAGCAAATTCCCTCTCAGATTCTGAAGTCGGTCTTTTCATGCTTGAGTTACGAAGTGGTTGACCAACCAGCTTTTTTTTGCAGAAACCTTCTTTGTTTTGTTTTTTTTAAGGTCATTTTTAAGGGGGGGGGATCTAGTTGGTGTTACTGTGGAGCAGGCGTGGCCAACCCTCAGCCTCCCAAATGCTTTGGTTTCTGTAGGCTGTTGTGCATCAGTTCAAGTGTATGTCCCCACCTCTGAGGTATAGTTTAACTAGTGGTGTTGAATTGATTTTATATCACATACTTCCTCTGTAAGGAGCCCGGGTTGGTAAACACACCCACAAGAAAATATTTTTTTTAAAAAAATCATTTAAAAAACAGTGTAAGACACCTAAAATTCTAAAAGCATTATAGGAATGGTTAAAAACATTCTGCCATATAGTGATCCGAAGGCTGCCAGGAACAGTGTCCTTCAGCTAGCAAATACCTAGGTAAACAGAAATGTTTTCAAATCCATCCTGAAATTCAGTAATGATGGTGACAGATGGTAACTCACCAGGGAGGGAAATGAGGAGCCACCATGGAAAAGATCCTGTCATGGGTTAACACGAACCCACCAACCACTGCCATTTGTAAGGATCAATATAGTTATTCTGAAGTTCTTTCTGTGTTGCTGGAGGAACCTTACTCGGAACCTATTGTATCACTGCTCCAGATATCTTTGCATCTATAAAGTGGTTATTTAATACTCTGGACGCACAAAATGATATTTACCTGTTAAAATAATTGTATCATAACCATAAAAGCCACAGGCAGAACAAATTTTGTCTAAGGGTTGTTGTTTTTTAGATGTGAACTACCAATATCTCAGGTGTATTTCTAGCCAGCCGTGTGTCTTCTGTTGACTGAGGTATTTTTAAAAGGCCATTCTCTTTTCTAACAAGTAAATCCACAAAGCAAATCGCCTCGTAATTCTTACAGGCATCAGATTGAATTTTAGCATATTTCAGTGTGCTCAAAGAACGTTTCCAAATCTGCATCAGTTTCCATGTACACCTTAAGATATAAGTACAAGGCAAGAATGGTATCATCTGATACTGCCTGCACAATGGGGACTGTAAAATGCCTCTTAAAGAGCTATTGTAATGAGGCCCGAGAACTTGAGTGCTTTGAAAGACATTTTATAAAATGCTAAATATAGCTATTATGTTGGTTTAGGCATATTCAGACCCTATATTTCTGCTGAGAGTTGGAAGATTATATCTCCCAAAACTAGGGGGTGATGCTCAGAGGCTGTAAGTTGTTCCTTTTCACACCTCTATGGTGAATCCTGGTCCTCTTCATATCTGCTGGGGTCAGAAAGTTTATTTTTTACATAGATGTGCATTAGTTTTATTGTTGTTTTTCTTTGGTATTAATATTTTATTGAAAAGCTTTCAATTATAAAGAAATAAAGCGATGCAAAGAAAAAGAGAAGGAGAAAATAAAAAGGCACACAACCCATAGATTCTTTTATAAATTTGATATGATTATCCTAATACATATGTAAATATTAATAGCCTACTACATTTTGTATAAACTCATTTTGTATAACACTCGCAACTTGTGAACTGAAGTAGACTTTGTTTGGATAAATATGAAATATTTGTGTTCATATTCTACAAGCAGCTCAGTGCCAAGGTATATATGCCCCCCCCCTTTTTATCCTCAAAACAACCCTGTGAGGTGATTTAGGCCAAGATTGTGACTAGATCATGTTCCTCCTAGTGAATTGTACAGCTGAACTGATACTGGAACCTGTTTCACCACCTTAACCACGAGACCATATAATGTTAAAGTGGATTTGGAGGGTTTTGCAGAGAGAAATATTTTGCACACATATACTCACAATAAAAAATGCACATTTGGTTATTATTTTTCATTTAAAGATCTATGCCCCATTTTTCTCAACAAGAGTGGCTAATAATAACGTAAAATGGTTCAAGTTACAGAAAAAAACGAAGGGGAAAAAAAACCAAGCAAACCCCAGACCAAGAAACTGAAATCAATTTTCTACATTAAAAGGAAGAGCAGGATAGAACGATTCAGCATAAAACAGGGAAATGCATCTTCAACTCCCACTAAAAGCTCACCAAAATAAAAAAGGGCCTTAAGAGCTCACTTGAAGTTTTAAATATTGGTGGGGGCAACTGAGGATGGAAGGGAAATGGGTTGGTTTTAGAGCACAACAGTTCTTTGTTACAGATCCGAAACTTACAAGCATGCAATGGACATGGCTTCTCAGAATATGTAACAAAACACATTCTTAGACATTCCCCAGGCACCAGGCATGTAGGTCTAATTGTGCCCACATGGAGATCTCTGGATCCCAGGTTGGCGACTGACATCTCCATTTGGCTGGATTGGGATTCAGTTTGTTGGCTCTTTCCCAGTCTGTTGCATGTTTAGACCTCTTAACCACCCCCAGAAATAAATTCACACATGAATCAGATATTTGGTTTGGTTTTTGGCAGAATTTAGGCCAGAACTTCATTGATTGCAATCGAGTGAGTGGTTGCATAGGCTCTGGTTCGACTAGCTCCCTGCACCCTTGCAGGCAGTGCTGACCCAGAGCTCTATCATAGGTCAGCCAAGGGTGAACACCAGGGACAGTGGAAACCGGGAACCCCACCAGTCAGCCACCCTGATGTCCCCTGGACTCGGGCACGGGCACAGTCCCTCTCAGGGTTGACCAAACCATTGAGTCCCTGGATTCCTTTATCGGAATACCCTTCGCATAGGGATGGCGAGACCCTTCTGCCACCCCTATTAGAGCCTATCCGCAACCTTACAAGTTGTGATGATTTGCTACATGGCAGGCGAAACCCAAGTGGCAATAGCCAATCAGCCAAGTGGGGAAAATTCCTGCTGTGCCCCTGTCCCAATGACAGATGACATACGACGGCATAGCAAGGTCAAGCACAAGCCCTAAATATAGGGAGAGGTGGGCGGGTGTTCCGATGCACTAACCCCAAGAGGAAGCTCGGGCACACTTGCATGGGCTTAAATAGGTCCCTCAATGCCCTTTACTTGCGTCCCATTGGCCTGATACTGACAAGCTGGAACGTGTCCAGAGGAGGGCAACCAAAATGGTCAAAGGCCTGGAAACGATGCCTTATGAGGAACGGCTTAGGGAGCTGGGTATGTTTAGCCTGGAGAAGAGAAGGTTAAGGGGTGATATGATAGCCATGTTCAAATATATAAAAGGATGTCATATGGAGGAGGGTGAAAGGTTGTTTTCTGCTGCTCCAGAGAAGCAGACACGGGGCAATGGATTCAAACTACAAGAAAGAAGATTCCACCTAAACATTAGGAAGAACTTCCTGACAGTAAGAGCTGTTTGACAGTGGAATTTGCTACCAAGGAGTGTGGTGGAGTCTCCTTCTTTGGAGGTCTTTAAGCAGAGGCTTGACAGCCATCTGTCAGGAATACTTTGATGGTGTTTCCTGTTTGGCAGGGGGTTGGACTGGATGGCCATTGTGGTCTCTTCCAACTCTATGATTCTATGATTCTATTCTATGATTGCTCCCAGCATCAAGGGACCTACCAATCAGGTGTTGTGGCTATCCAAACAGTCCCAACAAAGGGTCTGGTTGCCAGGCCGCACCATAACATGTGCCCTCTCTTAGGGAGGACCCGATTTATCAGGGCAAAACATTGGTCCAGCAAATCCATTGACAAACCTGCAGATGTAAAGGAGAACTAGAGCTGCATGTCACCAGGATATTGATGACAATCTACTCCAAATCTCCAAAATTTAATCTGGGATTGCTAACTCTCTCTCTCTCTTTTTCTTTTTTCTTTTTACTGCAAGCAGTTTAATTGTGTTTTATTTATTTTATTACATTTGAATCCTGCCCTCCTTCCTGAAGAAGCTTAGGGCAGCAAGCACATTGGCGATAAAGCAGTGCAATTAAAAACAGAATAACACATTTGAAACATTAAAAAAATTAGAGACATCTAAAAGCATGCGAAACAATCTCATGCGGTCACAGCTAGTAATTTCAAGGTTTCTGAAAACAGTATTTTTCAGCCATCAAATGCTTGGCTGAACAGGAATACTTATTCATTGCGACTGAAAGTTAATAAAGAGGGAGAAGACAGGCACACCTCAGCAAGGATGGCATTCCTTTATTTCTTGAATTTTTATTAACGCTTGAAAGAACAACAGTATACAGAAATAAACATCAAATATCAAGCATTTTTTTAAAAAACGTAGGAAGAAAAAGAAAATAGACAAATAAGAGAAGAAACAAGAAATGGAGAAAATTTCTGATTCTGCATCTAACAACTTGTGTTAAATCCTGACTTTATAATAGCTAATAATAATAATTATTATATTATTTATACCCCGTCCATCTGGCTGTGTTTCCCCAGCCACTCTGGGCAGCTACCAACAGAACACTAATAACAGAATAAAACTTCAAACATTAAAAACTTCCCAAAACTGGGCTGCTTTCAGATACCTTCTAAAAGTTAGATACAGTTGTGCCTCGGGTTAAGAACTTAATTCGTTCTGGAGGTCTGTTCTTAACCTGAAATTGTTGTTGTTGTTCAGTCGTTCAGTCGTGTCCGACTCTTCGTGACCCCATGGACCAGAGCACGCCAGGCACGCCTATCCTTCACTGCCTCTCGCAGTTTGGCCAAACTCATGTTGGTAGCTTCAAGAACACTGTCCAACCATCTCAAGAATGGATAGGTTTGATCTTCTTGCAGTCCATGGTACTCTCAAGAGTCTCCTCCAGCACCATAATTCAAAAGCATCAATTCTTCGGCGATCAGCCTTCTTTATGGTCCAGCTCTCACTTCCGTACATTACTACTGGGAAAACCATAGCTTTAACTATACGGACCTGAAATAGGACATCCATATTTCCATCAGAGAAATGTTGGAAAGTGATGCTGAAGAATGGCCTCACCTGTTAGCTTATGAGAACAGCTGGACTAATAACTGATGTGTCTTGCATATGTATGTACACAGGGGTAAAATATATTTGGTCTTCTGTCTCCTTGTCCTCTTATTAGGGTTCCTTTACAATGGGGAGTGAGACCACACCCTTAGTTGTTTCCTGAAATCACCTAAATAAGGGGAGCAAATTCACATCTTTCTGTTCCTGTAAAAATACTTCCTTTCTTCTACCACAGAATTCTGCAGTTTTTTGTTTCCTTAATAGGCCAAGCTCCTTGTGTCTGAGGTTTCGTTTCATATCTTTTACTACATTAAAAAAAATCAGAATTAAAGGAAGGGGTGAGGAGAGTGATTCTCCATTTCCCCCGTCCTTTCCTATGCAGAAATAAGCACTTGAGTATATCTGTTAACATTCCCAGTATAGTTTTCTCTGCTGAAAATTGGGTAACTGTGTAAAATTATATTGGCCTGAGGGGATGGAGATATGGAGGTGGCCATGCACTTGCTTAACTGTGCAGGAATCAAACTGTTTTACTGATAACATTTTTATTGATTCATCTCCTCTCTGTGCTACAAGTAGCCTGAAGCTCCTCAGAAATGAGCTGGCAGTGGGTGTCCCCCCCCCCCGCCTTCCTTTCTCATACAGCAGATACTATACTCTGGCATCATTTTGCAAGGCTTATGATTTTTCTTAAGGAACCCGCATGTGACAGATGTAAGATGCTCGTTAATTATTAGCTGGTGAGTTTTCTCTAATGTCCAGTTTTGTTAAAATAGAAAACTCACTTTCACTTTTCTGAGTTTGGTGAAGCTGAGCTGGCAATCAGAACAGAACCAACAGAACCCTGGGGTGCCTTGAATGATGCTCAGGGTTGTCATGGGCAACCCTGGCCTCTGTCCCTCTTTCCTTCCCTCCCTTCCTCCTCTGATGCCCTCTCACGTCTCTGCCTCCCAAATGCTTGCACAGCTATTTGTTGCAGCAGCCCTGGCTACAAGCTCCCTAGGCGAATGGTGCCTCTGGGCAGTGGCGACGCTGGGGGGGGGGCGATGGGGGCAGGCCACCCCAGGCTCCAGGGGAGGGGGGTGACACTTGGCGGCCCCTCCCGCCACTCCCCAAGCCGAGCCCCGCCACCCGGCACCCCGTCCGGGCCAGCGCTGCTGCTCCCGGCGACCTTGCGAGCCGCTGAGCGTGATCGGCGGCTCATGGGGCTGCCCCACAAGCCGTCCATCACGCTCGGTGGCTCTCAAGATCGCCGCGGAAGTAGCAGCGTCGGCCGAAATGGAGTGAGCATGTGCCAGGCGGGGCTCGGCTCGCTCGGCCGGCCGACGCACACTCTCACTTCCGTCTGCTGAGCGCTGGGCGAAGCAGTGGAGGGGAGGGGCGGGTGGGCCAGCGAGGGGCATCAGCGTGACGGCGCCTCGCTGCTGGCCCGCCCCTCCCCTACACTGCTCCGCCCAGCACTTAGCAGCAGGAAGGGAGAGCGTGCGCCAGCCGAGCCCCGCCCGGCGCATGCTTCGTTCATACTGACATGTGCGTCATGATGATGCACGCATCAGAACACATGCACGCTGCGGGGCGATGCCCCACCCCCATTGGTGCCTCCCGTTTGCCGCCCCGGGCACCTGAGAGGCACCATTTGCCGCTGCCTCTGGGGCTGGCCAGGGGGTGCTTCCCAGGCCCCTGTGGGGCAGTGTGAGAAGGCACCTTTCTTTGGGACAGCGGGTGTGGCTTAGAGACCAGGGCGGCGGCAGCAGCTGCTGCCCAGAGGACTCCCAAGGAGAGGAGAGAGGAGAGGATAAGAGGCTGAGGAAATACTCCACAAGGGTGTTCGAAAAAGGGTGGAGAGGCTCTGCAGGCAAGGGATAACGTAATTGGGCTCCTGAGCCCCACAGAGGTGCCATAGAAAGACTGTAGTTGGTCAAGGGAGCCGTGGACTCAAAAAAAGTTGAAAACCTCTGAACTAGGTGCCAGAAGCTCTTGTGCTGCTTTAACTGTCAGGAGATCCCTATTTCCCCTCACAATTCCCAGAGTTCCACGAGAAAAAGAACTGATAGTTTAAAAACACTCTAGGAATTTTAGCTCAGGGGCTGGGGCGGGGATAAGAAACTTCCTAACAACTCTCAGTGACTTTGAACTACAGTTCCCAAGAAGCTTTAGGGGAGGCCACAACTGTTAAATGAGGCATATGAATGCTTTCAAGGTCTGGTGTGGATATAGCTTAGCATATAAGCCACCCAAAAACGGGGAAGAGAGGGATGGATGATGCACCTTTGAGGAACATCTGGTCCTGCACCGTGGTAACTGAACATTGTTGAAGGCTGATGTGCACCAGCATTTCATAGCACTATGGTCATTGTTCCCAATTGGTACAACAATGCTTAATTTTTGCACCAGGTCCTGTTTAAGATTAAGTATATGGTTGATGTCCCTCTGGACAGTTCCATGATTACCTGTTCTAGGGCACAGTCATTTGAGGTATCTAGAAATTTCACTTCTTTGTTGTGACTGCTCCACATGTATCCAGCCTATGTGAGATTGCCCAAAGTCAACCATTAGTACACCATTTCCTCTTTCAGATGCCTCCTTGATTTCATTCTACATATCAAGATCTCCCTGAGCATTTTTTTTTTAAATCAGGGGACAATAATCAACCATTCTATTTGCATCTTGCCTTTCCAAAGTCAAAACCATGCTCAAGGCAGCTTACAACATGTAATAATAATAATAATAATAATAATAATAATAATAATAATAATAATTTTTTATTTGTACCCCGCCCATCTGGCTGGGTCTCCCCAGCCACTCTGGGTGGCTTCCATCAAATATTAAAATACATTTAAAATATCACAGATTAAAAACTTCCCTAAAAAAAATGATTTGCAAACATAACTAAAGTCACCATAAACAATAAGCAAATCTGACTTTGCCAGGAACAGACTTCATAAGTTCACCATAATGTAAAAAAACATTTTCAATGGCATATCTTTAAGAAGTGTGTGTGTTGGTGTGTGTGTGTGAGAGAGTTCTTTGTATGTTTAAATCTGGATATGTTGACTAATTACATTCATTTTTGTGGGAGCTAATTTGATGTATTGCATTTAATGAAGGCTTGCTTCAAATTTTTAAACTCCCCCCCCCCCGTTCCCATAGAATGCCACATTGACTCATGACATATTTTTACACAGGCTTCATTTTTCCAGGAACAACAGTAGCTGAAAGCAGAGTGCTCTTCATGAAGTGTGATTAAATTAGCTCATTGTCGTTGCAGATGTTTCCATTAAACTTGTTTGCTCTGGTATGAATTGATCATGGGGTGCTCCCAATAGCTTTGGAAGGGAATGTTTTGTTGTCGATTGTATTTCTCGATCTTGAGTGTTAGTCAACCTGTTGGCAAGTTTTGTGCAACCATATGGCGATATAATTTGGCTTTGGCGTGAAGGCTGCAAGGTGAAGAGAGGATGCCTTCTATTAATGCAATGAAGTCAGAAGTGGATAAAGCTCTCTGGCTGAAACTCCCAAATACGCTGGAAGTGAGAGTTTGCGAGATGCTGTAGATATGGACATTGGATTTTTTTATTTGCTTGTTTGTAACATATTTCTTGGATTTATGGAAAATAGTTTCAAACTCTGTATTCCAGAGTCTTATTTCATTGTTATATATTTAATTTTAAGGGGATGACAGAGGATGAGATGGTTGGACAGTGTTCTCGAAGCGACTAGCATGAGTTTGGCCAAACTGAGGGAGGCAGTGAAAGATAGGCGTGCCTGGCGTGCTCTGGCCCATGGGGTCACGAAGAGTCGGACACGACTGAACAACTGAACAACAACAAATGCCACCTTTCTATCACACAGTGGGTGGTGTTCAAGGAGGCTCCTAAGAGAACCCCCTTCCCTAAAAATCCAGCCATCTTGCATTATAGTTTGTTTTTATTTTAAACAACCTCATTATTACAGTTTCTAATTACATAGATCCTAAAGACTAGATCCATCCATCAATAAATAAATAAATATGCAAATATTATATAAATATTAACTACATCCTATACAAAAACATTCCATGTTATTCGGTATAAGATCATCTGTTTAATCCTTTTATAAAAATAACCACCGTTGTAAAATAATTCATTTAAACATGAGTCTATTTCATACAACTGGACCTCTCATATATTTAGATCTCTGTTTCTCTCAATAAGCTATACAGATTTATCTCATCCTTTCATTCCCATAAGAGACGAACACGCTCTGTTTTTCTAAGAATCTGTCATCTCGCTTTGAATTTGGGCCTTGGGTTTTTGCAAAGCTTTTCACGGTGGACCACAATGCAGTTCCTCACTCTCCGAACAAAACCTCAGCACTGCAGTAAGTTTTTATATCGGTCCATTATAGAAGGGTGAGTGTGGATGGTGCAGTTTGAACATTTCAAGATGTGATACAAGGATAGCTTATTTGCAAAAAGGGGCTGGGGGGAAAAACTAGGCATCTTAGCAATGAACCACTCCACTTCTCCTTTTGCAGTCTATTTACCCAACTGCAGTTTTTAGGTAACTGGTTCCTTGGCTGATTTCTAACTAAGGAATCTAGCAATTTTCAGGTAGCGGAGCCTGAAGCAATGACGGGCAAGGTGCCCATAGGCCTCCCTTCGCCCACTGTTGTTGACTTCATAACTTTCTCCATCTTAGGAAGGGAACAAACCTTCTCTACTTTGGCTTCCAGTATGCTTCCGGGCACAATTCAAAGTGCTGGTGCTGGCCTTTAAAGCCCTAAATGGCCTTGGCCCGGTATATCTGAAGGAGCTTCTCCACCCCCATCGTTCTGCCCGGACACTGAGTTCCAGCGCCAAAGGCCTTCTGGCGGTTCCCTCACTGCAAGAAGCCAAGTTACAGGGAACCAGACAGAGGGCCTTCTCGGTAGTGGTGCCCGCCCTGTGGAACGCCCTCCCATCAGATGTCAAGGAAATAGGCAACTATCTGACTTGTAGAAAACATGTGAAGGCAGCCCTGTTTAGGGATGTTTTTAATGTTTGATGTTTTATTGTGTTTTTAATATTCTGTTGGGAGCCGCCTAGAGTGGCTGGAGCAACCCAGCCAGATTGGCGGGGTATTAATAATAATAATAATAATAATAATAATAATAATAATAATAATAATAATTTATTTACTGCTACTTATTGTTGACCAAGAACCCTGCAAGTTATCTTCATTTTATTAATTCACAAACCACTTGCCATATAAATCTCAAGGCAAATTTAGTCATGCTATAAAGAAATTTCAAAGTAATTTGAAAACAATGCAGGAAAAAACCACCCTTTGGTTTAAATGCTATGCAGACGAGCATCTAAGGCGGAGACCAATTCCATCCTGCTCCCTGCCCTCCTTCAAGCTGGTAAAGCTGGTTAAAGCAATTATGGCTTATATGAGAAGAAGAAGAAGAGTTTGGATTTGATATCCCGCTTTTCACTAGCCGAAGGAGTCTCAAAGCGGCTAACATTCTCCTTTCCCTTCCTCCCCCACAACAAACACCCTGTGAGGTGAGTGGGGCTGAGAGACTTCAAAGAAGTGTGACTAGCCCAAGGTCACCCAGCAGCTGCATGTGGAGGAGTGGAGATACGAACCCGGTTCCCCAGATTACGAGTCTACCACTCTTAACCACTACACCACACTGGCTGTAACACAAGCATTTTGGACTGCGCTGAAGGGGACACATCCCTCTCTAGTGAAAGTAGGGACATCCTATCCATACCCTACAACATTTCTCTGATGAAAATAGGGACACCCAGTGCTATTTTTCTAGAAAAAGAGGCACTGGAACTCACCACAAACACCACCCTTGTTCTCTTATAATGGCAGTGGCACCCACCTCAGAGGGGACGTCCTCTCAGCACTGGGGTCGTCCTATTCCATACCCCTCCAACATTTCTCCGATGAAAATAGGGACGTCCTAAGGAAAAGCAGGACATTCCAGGATCAAATCAGAAACAGGGTCAGCTTCTGTAAATCTGGGACTGTTGCTGGAAAATAGGGACACTTGGAGGGTCCATACTTGCTCTCCTAAAAACCATTATCAGTATTGTTTGTTTGTTTTAAGATCCAAGTGATTAGAAGCTTATATCAGTTTATGCTGGATCTTTTGAACATCCCAAGGCAAACACAGGCAGTCCTTAACAAACGGGGATGTTTGTTCAGGAAAAACAACAGAAAATAAGACATGCTGTGTTTTGCAGATGGGAAATATGTTGGGGAGACTATGACTCAGTTGCTGCAGTGCCAGGAAACTTCCTGACTATGCTGAGCTGAAGCCTTACCCTCTGTCGAGAGTGGACTGGTTTTGTATTTTACACTTGCCTGCACACTGGAAGGGGGACTCATTAATGAGGCACGGATAACGGAGAGAACCATAATTAGATTTTTAGGAGAAAAAACATATCACGATGCTGCGGTAGGGTTCCCACCCCCCCTTCATTATCTCAACTTCCGAACAAATAGAACAGGCAGTGGGTTGTAAAATTTCATCTTTTAGATAAAAAGTTCTTGAAGTTTCCACTGCCTGTGTGTCATAGCTGTCAACTTTGCCCTTTTTTTAAGGGAAATCCCCTTATTCCGAATAGGATTCCTCGCAAGAAAAGGTAAAAGTCGACAGCTATGCTGTGTGTATATGTGCATGTGTTTATCTAAATCTATAACAATTTGGCAGTATGGCTGCTAAGCTAGGGGCTCCATCTCGTAATAATAATGATAATGATAATAATTCATATACCACTTTTATCTTCCAAGGATCTCAATGTGGTATTACATGGTTCTTCTCCTTCTCCCCATTTCATCCTAACAATCCAATTCTCGCAGGGTGAAGAATCATAGCACACGGAAGATCTTTTGATTGGAAATTTTCCTCAAGGGACTAGAGAGAGATCCCTTGTGAGTAAGGGGCCTAAGGACATATTTACAGGGAGAGGTGGAAAGGGTGCTATTGCCGGTTGAAACACATTAGACATTATAGTTTTTAGAATTCCGCTAGGGGAGAAAAAGAGAATTTCCTCTACCAAACACCAGCTTGCCTTCCTTATCTGGCTTTACCAGGGGGAAGTGTCATATGCTTTCTACGTGCTTCTTTCCTTTCATTTTTGGTGAAATTGTGGTGATCTGGATGTTCCCTGCCTTCCTTTGAGTTTTAAAATGTGCATGCTGAGATAAAGGGGAAGTCTCTTAATCTTCTTTTAGATGGTTTTCTCTTTTCCTTATTTCTCCTCCCCGCCCCCCGTCATTTTGCTTGCCCCTTTGGCTTGGTGGGTTCTTGTGGTCATTTTTCTTTTGCATACTGTCACTGTTGAAAATACAGAAAATACAGTTACTGGTACTTAGAAAAGATAAAAGCATCTAACGCCAGTCCTGGCCCGACTGCACTGGCTTCCCATTACAGTCGTACCTCGGCTCCCGAACGCGTTGGGAGTCGAATGTTTTCAAATGATTGAAAACCAGAAGTGAGTGTTCTGGTTTTTGAACGTTCTTTTGGAAGCCGAATGTCTGACGGGTCTTCCACGGCTTCCGATTGGCCGCAGGAGCTTCCTGCGGCCAATCGGAAGCCACACTTTGAAAGTCGAACGTTTCGGAAGTCGAACGGACTTCCCAAACGGATTCTGTTCGACTTATGAGGTGTGACTGTAGTTTCCAGGCCCAATTCAAAGTGCTGGTTTTGGCCTATGGCTGAGAACTACAATACCCCAAGGACCACCACTCCCAATATGAACCGACCTAAACCCTGTGATTATTATCCGAGGCCCTTGTTCATGTGCCTCCTTCACAAGAGGTCCCGAGGGTGGTAACATGAGAATGGCACTTTTCTGAAGGTACTCTCCATTTGTGAAGGCTCAACTGGTGCCTTCATTGCAGATCTTTAGGTGCTGGGCAAAAAAAATTCTTTATAGAAGAAGAGGAGGAGGAGGAATCTGGATTTGATATCCCGCTTTATCACTACCCGAAGGAGTCTCAAAGCGGCTAACATTATCCTTTCCCTTCCTCCCCCTCAACAAACACTCTGTGAGGTGAGTGGGGCTGAGAGGCTTCAGAGAAGTGTGACTAGCCCAAGGTCACCCAGCAGCTGCATGTGGAGGAGCGGAGATGCGAACCCGGTTCACCAGATTATTAGTCTACCACTCTTAACCACTACACCACACACTGGCTCTCTTATAACCAGGCATTTGGCTGATTAACATCCTTTGCCCTTTTAAATGTATGGGGGGGCTGGGACTGGGGTGTTTTGTCCTTGTTTTATTATGTATTTTGTGTTTTTTTAAATCTTGTTTTTTGTTTTTTATGAGATCTACAGATGAAGGGCAGTATACAAATTGACAATATACCTTATTTTTCCATGTATAAGACTTTGATTTACTATTTAAAAATCATGCTAAAAAGTGGGGGATAATCTTATACATGGATAGTGCATAGGGTGGATGTTTGATTCGTTGCTGCCACGGCTGTCAACAGCTATTGTGTGTGTTATTGATTGCTGTGTCAATGGGTGGTGTTGATTGCACGGGCAATTGGCAGCTTCTGCCAGCGATAGGACAGATGGCAAGCGGATTTTGCGACTTGTGCAGGTGAGCAATTTTCGGCAATCCCCGCTAAAAAAAAAAACCCTCAACAACCCTGGGTAATCCCTCCCCGAAAGCTCAACAACTCTGTGCCATCTCCCCCCATTTTCTTAGACTTGAGTCCCCCAAAACAGGGGGCGTAGTATACATGGGGGTGTCTTATCGAACTTATATCTCCCTGCCCATTTCAACTGACAATCAGTGGCAGTCCATGTGCCTCACTGTGAGCTACTTGAATTTCCATGGAGTGATTGTGTTTGAGTATTTAGTGTGCATGAATATATTGCTTCATTTAAGAACTGATGGCTAATCCTAATGAGTGGAAAATTAAGCACTCTTAAATGGAAATGAATTGACCGAAACCTTGATTCTAAGTCCTTCATGTTGATGTCTCCTCGCTGAAATCTCATGCCAAATGAAGGTTACAAACTTCAGGATTTCCCCCTTTTCTATATTTTTAAAATAGTCATATTTGATTGCTGCCTAGCAGCACATTCTCCACCTTTCTTTTACAGAGGTATATATTTATTAAAACCCCAGAGGGCTTAATTAAATGTGCCTGTTGCAGTTTTGTCTACCAATGTAGGCTAGAATCAAAATGTCACCAATTGAAGAAAAATGGGAATAAGGTTTATAGTTCTTATTCCTTTCTGCTGTTTTGGCTCCTCCTGATTTCCCCCCAAAGAGCAAAACGGGTTGAAAAGATGCAAGAAAAAGCATGCAAAGCTTTCAAAAGACTCTCAACTGCTTGTTTGTTCTGTTTATGATCGTCTTCCCCAGCTTGCTGCTCTCCCATATTTCGGGGCAGCTACAGCTAGGCCCCAACTAACATGGTCAATATATGGGTATTGTGGGAGATGCAGACCCAAACATCTCAGAGGAAAAGTGCCTTATACTGAGTTAGACCATTGATTCCATCCTGTGAACCTTGACTGGAGATGTCAGGGATTGTACCTGAGACCTTCTGTGGTCAGAGGAGATCCTCTGCCACTAACCTGTGGCCTTTCCTCATAATGTACAGAGAATCCCCAATTCCACAATGAGAAGAGTAGAAGAGTTTGGATTTGATATCCCGCTTTATCACTACCCGAAGGAGTCTCAAAGCGGTTAACATTCTCCTTTCCCTTCCTCCCCCACAACAAACACTCTGTGAGGTGAGTGGGGCTGAGAGACTTCAGAGACGTGAGACTAGCCCAAGGTCACCCAGCAGCTGCATGTGGAGGAGCGGAGACGCAAACCCGGTTCACCAGATTATGAGTCTACCACTCTTAACCACTACACCACACTGGCTCTCTAAGTGTTGCTTTTAGCACTGTATAATGTGTAGTATTGTGGAAAGAGTCAATACTAGCATAGGTTATACAGTAATACCTCGGGTTACGTTTGCTTCGGGTTGCGAATGCGGGAAACCCAGAAGTGTTTATTTTCGGGTTCCCCCCTGTGAGCATGCGCAGAAGCGCAATATCGCACTTTCGCGCATGTGCAAAAGTGCTCCTCAGGTTACGGACTTTTGGGGGTGTGAATGGCACCCCGGAATGGATTGGGTCCGTAACCTGAGGTACCACTGTATATATGTGTGTGTGTGTGTGTGTGTGTGTTTACGTGAAACGGTCAGAGAAAGCTCATGTGCCTGTGGATTTTCTTCCTTTGGAACGCCAGGAGCACAGAAGCAAACTTCTCTCCAATGGCAAAATGCACAAGCTGTCTCTTCCTCTGGCTTTTGTTAATTTCACTATGCAAAAACACCATTGCTTCTGAAACAAAGTGCCAACTATATGTGAGCCTCTTCTTTTCCCTGCTGTCTCAGTGTTATGCAACTTCCAAAGTCAACTTTGGTTCCTTCCATATTTTGGTGTGCCCTAGGATCTTTGCAACCATGTCAGTCAATGTCAATGTGGGAGGTATTTAGTAAGTGTATCTCAGACATTTGAAGGTTTGAGTCCACACCATCAGTTACAACTATCTTTCTAAATAGTTAATGATAGCTGCTGATTTACACAGGTGTCACAACCAAATGTTCTAGAAACAGCCCAAGAAAAGGCAGGTGCAGTTTCTAATGAGGCAGTCTGTTCTGTTCTGTTCCCCGGTCTGTCTCAGGTTATATTAGTCAAGAGGATTATGTTGGACGACCACAAGCTGAATATGGTAGGACTCAAACCAACGGCTCCAAGTTACAAGAAAGGAGATTCTGACTTAACATCAGGAATAACTTTCTGACAGTAAGAGCTGTTTGAAAGTGGAATGGTCTCCCTTTGGGAGGTTGTGGGCTCAGGGCCATCTTAAGCATATGTGGTGCCGGGGTGCAAAAATCTGCTCAGCGCCCCCCCCCCCAATTGCCCAAAGTTGTTGACCTTTGTTTAGGGTGGGCCACCTCAGCAGCAACAGAGGAACCCGAGGTGGTGGTGGCGGCAGCAGAGCAAGTCCAGGGCCAGGTGCCGGGGGGGGGGGCAAGCAGAGCCCAGCACAATGGCAGTCGAACCCGAGATGGTGGCGGCAACTCAGCAGAGCCAGATGCCTCGTGTGAGCAGTGTGCACTGGGCAGGCCTCTTGAAATCCCGCCAATCCCAGGCGCTCAGGAGGACGGAGCTGGCCAGCTGCCTCAGCGCCTCGCTCACCCGCAGCAGAAGAACTACGCCACTCCGATGGGCTCTGCTGCACTCGGTAGCAGCTGTCAGCTCTTCCCAAGCCCCAGACTCCAAATCTTGGCCCCAGACTCTCGGCCTGGTGCCCCTGAGAGCCTGGCACCCGGGTGCCCCGCACCCCTAGCGCCTATGGGTAAGGTGGCCCTGTGTGGGCTCTCCTTCCTTGGACGTTTTCAAGCTGAGGTTGGATGAACATCTGTCATGGATGCTTTAGTTGAGATTCCTGCATTGCCAAGGGTTGGACCTGGTCCCTTCCAACTCTACGATTCTGTGATATGGATCCACATGACGTGTATCATGTGTGGGCAAGTCTACCTTAATCCAAAATAATGGATGTGAAAACATGAAATACATATGAAGGAAGACTGGTTCAGGTATTGTAAGGGTTAGCCCTTACCACTACTGCCATAGAGGAAGACTTTGAACCCCAATGTCTACAGCTCTCAAACCTTTAGAGCAGGGATAGCTATCATGATGCCCCCATATGTTGTTGGGCTGCAAATCTCACCAGTTTAAGATGGCAAGGGCAGGGACAGTGTAAGTTATAGTCCAGAAACATCAGGAGGGCACCCCATTATTCACCCCTGCTTTAGAGAAAATATTGGTAGAAATGTAACTCATAACACCAATGAGATTCCTGTGCATTGTAGGAAACGGATTTCCTAGCAGATTTTTTTTTTTGGGAGGAGGTGATGGCCATTTTTTTTTTAGGAGTATCATATGCATAACCTACAGTAATAAAATTCTTTTTTTGTTGTTGTTGTTGCAAGAAGGGAGCAAACTCTGAAGGCAATGGATTTATCTGAGGACCCGAGTTATGAGCTGGCACTTCTGGGTAGTAATCCCGAAAGCAAACATATGACAGTGTAAAAGCTTTTTTAACAGCGCTGCATATTGGACCAGTTCAGAAGGCATTAAAACTGTAACAACAAGAAAAAGACAATGAAAAAGGATGCTCCTGCCAGCTTGCGTACAAGGATCTCTGAAAAGCTGACGGCTCCATTTCTACTTGTTTATGGGCAAATTACACAGTTGCATCTGTTCCCCATCTATATATACAGTCAAGCATCTCTGGTTTTTAAGGCGCTCCTTGACATTCTTTGAAGATTTAATGCCAAGCCGGAGATCAGTTAGAATTACAGATACCCTAAACCTTCAATATGATGATCTCACTTCAAGGTTGTTTTTACTTCTGCACCCAACTTTAATGAGCTGCACTCAAAGCATCATAACTAAAATGGTGGCATCAACCATGAAAATAAGCTTAATGCATTTTAAAATTGCAAAACAAAACATTTAGCCATCCGTCGGGCAGGGGTGGGAAATCCAAATGTTCTATATTTATTCCCCTTAAATGTGCATCTCAGAGCTAAGCCGAAACACATGGTCCGGTGAGTGACATGAAGCAGTTTTTTTCCTGGGTTGCCCCATTTCAGATCCCCGGTGAGAGATCAGTTAACAGATGCTTCCCTATATTAAAAGAAAGAAAGAAAAGCAACTTCTTCACATAGAAAAATAATACTCTGGGGGAGAAGATTAGGTTTTAATCTAAGTAAGTGTCCAGTCAGTGCAAGAATTCCTGCCCTCCCTAAATCTGTTCTGGAGGCTTGGTGGAAAACCCAGAACAGATTTAGGGGTGCACAGGAGGAGGAGGAGAAAATAGAGAATCCTGGCACTAATTGAATGTTTACTTAACACTGCATTAGATACAAATCCTTAGCCTTCATTAGATGCACTACTTCCTTGTATGCTTACATGTGAGGGGGATTCAGGCATGCAGGGCACCCTGCAGTCTGAACCGAAGATTTGTGTTGGCGTCCCATCTTCTGAGAGCCTATCTTTTCTAGGTGTTATTTATTCAGCTTCTGAATCGCTTCCCATCGAGCATTCCAAAGCTTTGCTTCCATCACAGGGAGTGTGCTCATGCCAAAGAAGCTCTCTTCCATGGTGGTTACATTAGCACAGAGACTTCATTGGTTGCCTAGCTAAATTGAGCCCAGAAACACTTAAAATGGCACTAGCCTTAAAGAAAGAAAAATCCGCTAACAAGGTTATCTCAAGGACCACTTGCTCACATATAAATTGGCCTGGGCTTCAAGACCAGGTAGGAGACTTTGCTCTCAGTGTCATTGGGAATCATTGAGCGAGCACAAGGGCCTTTTCAGTGGTGGCCCCACTGCTCTGAAAATCACTTCCATTGAATTGCTTTAGCCGTCTCAGCTCTCTTTTAGACAGAGATGTCCCTTTTAGCGGACATTTAATGTTTGATTTATCTTGTTATTGTGCTGTCTTCTTTTAAAGTTGTTGATTGCATGTTTGATTTTTTTAAAAGTGTTTAAAACAGAATTCTAAGTTGATGGGCATTGCCATTCAAATGGTGTGTGTTTGCACTGTGTCTTGTGAGTGATTATGCATGGTGGAGCTGATCCCCCCCCCCTAATTTTATTATTATTATTCAGGTTGGCACTCAGAGAGAAGCATTTCCAATGATCACTTAGGCTTCTGGGGTGATGTAAGACTGGCATTCAGCCCCCCACATGCATCAGGATGAGTCCTTGGGACAGGGGTGGGGCATCTCAAGCCTATTGATTGAATGTGCCCCTTTGCTTTACCCTGAAAACTCAACACAGGACCACCCCTCATTGCCCTGTCCCACAATCCCAGCATGTTTGCCTGGCTAGAATGCCTCATGCAACTCTGAATGTCTCATTCAACAACCTCACGCTTGTCTTTATAGAGAGGGGTGGCTGTAGGAATTAGCCAGTCATGCAGAGATGACAATTGCATTTCTTGCACTGTTGCCTCTGGCTACTACCGAGAAGGCCCTCTGCCTGGTCCATGTAACTTCACTTTGTTCCATGTAACTTCACTTCACTTCTCACAGTGAGGGGACCACCAGAAGGTCTTCAGATTTGGACCTCAGTCCGGGTTGAATGATGGGGATGGAGACGCTCCTTCAGGTATACTGGACTGAGTCCATTTAGGGCTTTAAAGGTCAGCACCAACACTTTGAATTGTGCTCAGAAACGTACTGGGAGCCAATGTAGGTCTTTGAAGACTGGTGTTATGTGGTCTCGGCGACCGCTCCCAGTCACCAGTCTAGCTGCCGCATTCTGGATTAGTTGTAGTGTCCGGGTCACCTTCAAAGGTAGCCCCACATAGAGCGCATTGCAGTAATCCAAGCGAGAGATAACCAGAGTATGCACCACTCTGGCGTGGGCAGGTAGGATCTCAGTCTGCGTACCACATGGGGCTGGTAGACAGCTGCCCTGGACACAGAATTGACCTGTGTCTCAATGGACAGCTGTGAATCCAAAATGACTCCAAGACTGTGCCCCTGCTCCTTCAGGGGCACAGTTACCCCATTCAGGACCAGGGAGTCTCCCACCCCCTGTCCCCCCAAAACAGTACTTCTGTCTTGTCAGGATTCAACCTCAATCCGTTAGCTGCTATCCATCCTCCAACCGCCCCCAGGCACTCAGAAGTCCATGGCAACAGAAAACCAGCCACTGTCATAGAATCATAGAATCATAGAGTTGGAAGAGACCACAAGGGCCATCCAGTCCAACCCCCTGCCAAGCAGGAAACACCATCAAAGCATTCCTGACAGATGGCTGTCACTGTGTTAGGAAACTTCTAGTTTCATGGGGTTTTGAATGATCTTCTGCTTTGGTGCCATGCTGGTACCCAGGGGCGTCGCTGGGGAGGGGCGGTGGGGGCGGTACGCCCCCAGTGACAGGGTGAACAGCGGCGGGTGGGGGTGACAAGCGGCGGCCCCTCCGGCCCCTCCCGCCACTCCCACGCGCCGCCGCTCCCTCCGTCACCCCGGGAGCAGCAGCACACGGATGGGGTGCTTCTGCCGCTTTTTTTCCGGCGGGGGGGGGGGCCGACCAGCGAGGTGGGGGTCACGCTTGTCACCCCCTCCTCGCTGGTCACCACCCCCCGCCGAAAAAACCGCGGGGGGGCGGGAAAGCCTGGAAAGGAAGCAGAGCAGGCGCGTTTAAGCGCCGCTCTGCTTCTTTTTCCGCTTTCCGCCGCTTTTTTCGGCGGGGGGGGGGGCGACCAGCGGGGGGGGGGTCACGCTTGTCAGCCCCTCCTCGCTGGTCACCCCCCCCGCCGAAAAAAAGCCTCGGAAAGGGGGAAATCCCCCCTTTCTGTATACACGTGCGTCGTGACGTGTATACCTGTAGTCTGTAGTGGCACAGCCTGTGCTGGTACAGAAGAACAGCTGCCCCCCTCATTCTGCTGCATGCGTGAAGGCCCAAGAGTGTGCAGAGGCAAGGATGGCAGTGCATCCTTTCCCACCCCAGCCCCACCTTGCATTCTGTGAGTTACATAACAAGCCCTGTGTGAAAACTCTTAGCTGGAGGAAACTGATGGTGGCTATCAGTTAGTGGATTTCTGTTTAGTAATTGTTTCATCCATTCAATACTATTGAAAAGCCCCTTGAGCGGAATATAGCTGCAGGGGAACAACACTCTCTAAAGCAGCCAGCTAATTAATGAACCTCATTGCCATTTAGGCCAACATTATGCAGCTCGCTTCGCTTGTCAGGAAAGATCTGTCTTTCCCGTTTATGCCATTGCCATCCGGAATGGGGATTGGGGGCGAGGGGGAGGGGATGCCATTAGGAAAAAAAAAGCAAGCGGGATTTGGAGCAAAGCATGGGAGCATGTCTTTGTAGCAGGTCTGCCCATGTTCAAACCTATGCCCTTCTATGCAGTGCACAATTGTGTTATTTCCAATTCTTTTCCAACTGTCAGCATTCTGTGGCTACTGAGCATGCTCAGTCCACATTAGGCTTTCTTGGGGGGGGGTGCTCAGTACAAAAGCTCAGTACAGTGGTACCTCTGGTTACGAATTTAATTTGTTCCGGAGGTCCGTTCTTAACCTGAAACTGTTCTTAACCTGAGTTACCAGTTTAGCTAATGGGGTCTCCCGCTGCCGCCTTGCCGCCGCCGCACGATTTCTGTTCTCATCCTTAGGTAAAGTTCTTAGCCCAAGGCACTACTTCCGGGTTAGCAGAGTCTGTAACCCAAAGTGTTTGTAACCCAAGGTGTTTGTAACCCAACTGTACTGTTATTTGGCTCCTTCTGCACAAACCTCACAAGTGTGGCTGTGATGCTTTGGTTGTGACCCACCTTTGCATTTGTTTGAAACTAAATGCGGTGTATAAATCCTCCCAGCAAATGGAAGCCAAGCCAACCCATAGATTATTTGCAATGCTTTAATATTTCCTGTTGATTTTCTTCGTGGCGTTATCCAGAACCTGAATCTCTGAACATTGACTTTCAGCCTCGGTTTATAACATTACTCATTATCTTGTACTGAGCATATCCTGCAATTACAGAGGCCGTGCTTAGTGCATCTAAGATGTGATGTATGAGAGGAGACGGACGGAAGGGAGGGCAAAGGCACTGTTGTGATTAAAGCTCAGAGGTCCCTCGGGGAGACAAAATGAAGGTGGTTGTTCAGGACAATTGATCAATAAAGGCCATCTTCTCCAATCTGATCCTTCCCTTAATGCAGTAGCCTTAATTGGACAATCTGCTGAGTAATATCTTGCCTTGAATGGATACCTGCTGTTAAAAGTGGTTTTGCCCACATTGGTCAGATTATAGCTGTACCTGGCAGAACGGTTATAGTTACTTTTCCGATGTTTATGTGAATCAGCCACATACACACACTACTTTATTTATTTATTTATATTCTCAGTCAGATGGCTAGTGTACTACTACTACTGTTGTTGTTGTTGTTGTTGTTGTTGTTGTTGTTGTTGTTGTTCAGTCATTCAGTCGTGTCCGACTCTTCGTGACCCCATGGACCAGAGCACGCCAGGCACCCCTATCCTCCACTGCCTCCCGCAGTTTGGCCAAACTCATGCCAGTCGCTTCAAGAACACTGTCCAACCATCTCATCCTCTGTCATCCCCTTCTCCTTGTGCCCTCCATCTTTCCCAACACCAGGGTCTTTTCCAGGGAGTCTTCTCTTCTCATGAGGAGGCCAAAGTACTGGAGCCTCAACTTCAGGATCTGCCCTTCCATTGAGCATTCAGGGCTGATTTCTTTAAGGATGGATAAGTTTGATCTTTTTGCAGTCCATGGGACTCTCAAGAGTCTCCTCCAGCACCATAATTCAAAAGCATCAATTCTTCGACCATCAGCCTTCTTTATGGTCCAGCTCTCACTTCCATACATTACTGCTAGGAAAACCATAGCTTTAACTATACGGATCTTTGTCAGCATGGTGATGTCTCTGCTTTTTAAGATGCTGTCTAGGTTTATCATTGCTTTCCTCCCAAGCAGCAGGCGTGTTTTAATTTCGTGACTGCTGTCACCATCTGCAGTGATCATGGAGCCCAAGAAAGTGAAATCTCTCACTGCCTCCATTTCTTCCCCTTCTATTTGCCAGGAGGTGATGGGACCAGTGGCCATGATCTTAGTTTTTTTGATGTTGAGCTTCAGACCATATTTTGCGCTCTCCTCTTTCACCCTCATTAAAAGGTTCTTTAATTCCTCCTCCCTTTCTGCCATCAAGGTTGTGTCATCAGCATATCTGAGGTTGTTGATACAACCTACTACTACTACTACTAATAATAATAATAATAATAATAAACAACTAGAAGCTTAAGAGAAGGAAATGTATTTGTTTTCCTCCAACACTGGGAGACCTGGGAACTAACATTTATGGAACCTGCTATAGTGGTGTTTCTGTGGCATAATGGAATTCACATTTCAAGGCCTTTCTTCCATGCCCATTTAATAGATTTTTTTGGCAAGGGAAGGAAGACAAAGGCAAAGTCATTGATGCCTGTGGGGTAGACATTCAGGCTCTATTGTACCCCTGGTGTCATTGGGAGTGCAATGGGTCAAAATTCCGGAATGTTCTTAGAAATGAAATAGACGAATATCGGTTAATAATAGCAACTGCGTCATTTCAAAACTGGATCTACAGAAGGACGGTCTTGACTATTTCTGTCTCTCTGTCTCTGACTTCCTCTCTTTCTCTACGTTTGTGTATGACTGTCAAATGAATGTATCAAAAACCGCCAATAAATCCATTAATTAGCTACGAAGATCCCTGGAAGGCCAAAAACTGCCAAGCAGGCAAATCCAAGCCATTCTTACATGGATGAGTGCCACATTGGATTTCACTAGGACTTCCTTCAGAGTACTGATGGGATTGTGCTGCACAGTATCGACATGATTAAGGGAATTTTGTTCTGTTCTTTAGGGCTTTGGTTCATAGCCTGGTCCGAACCGACTGAACTCTGAGTTTAAGACAAATGGTTATTCTCCCAGACTGTTGGAATAGGCATTGTAAAAAGATTGCAGTTGCATATCACGTATTCTCTACTCTGTCACTTCTAATAACAAAAGTGGCCCATGATCCTCGGGTCTCCTTAACTGGTGCACTGAGCCATCGAATTTCCCCCCTGCAAATAACAGAGGCTGCCCGAATGTCAGTATTCTATAATAAGATTACGAGGAGGGAAGGGGGGATGTAATAAAGGACATTAAAATGTGTAAAAAGTTAGCAATCTAGGGGGAGGGAGGGAGATTACTTAGCACTCCTGGCATTTTCCATCCAACGGATTTCTCTGCTCCTTACAAATATTAGCTAATTAAACCAAACATCATCCTGTGAAGCAGGTAAAGGTTAATAATCACTTCATTTGCCACTCTCGCTAGTAGAATATAATAACATTTTGGGCCTCAGACAACAATGCTATGAGAGAATAAATGTATTCCCGTGAAATAAAGGAATGACATTTGGGAAGAAAAATAGTAATTTTTTGTAAAACACTAAGAGGTTCTGTTTGTGGTCAAGCAGTATATTATTATTATTATTATTATTATTATTATTATTATTATTATTTATTAGTCTGGTGGTTTGACCAGCTTACACCCCACTCTTCTAAATTAGCAAACATAATTGATTCAGACATAATTTCCCTTTTTTCCTTGTTTCCTACCATGCAAAACAAGCCTGTCATAATCTTCCACCTATGTGTGCGGATGCCCCTAGAAATGATCAACGAGAAGGAGCTAGTTTGCTTTCCCTGATGTGAGTATAGGGGTGTGTCCAATGTCAGTCCTACTCAAAGTAGACCCATTGGTGTTATTTTAGGAATATTCACTTAAGTGGTGCTACTCTAAGTAGGACTGGCATTGGCTACAACCCAGGGCGTTATTAACCAGGGAACGTCTTCTCCGATCTGACTGTAAGATTTTGCTGGGTCTGCATCCTGCATGGGCACCAGATAGTGGCTAGCCTTCCTTGTATAATTTTCCCCGTGCTTACTCTAGCTAGTTGTCTTTGTCAGTACAGTGGTACGTCTTAATTTGTTCCGGAGGTCCGTTCTTAAACTGAAACTGTTCTTAACCTGAGGTACCACTTTAGCTAATGGGGCCTTCCGCTGCCGCCGTGCGATTTATGTTCTCATCCTTGGACAAAGTTATTAACCCGGGTTAGTGGAGTGTATAACCCAAAGTGTTTGTAACCCGAGGTGTTTGTAACCTGAGGTACCACTGTATGCCTGTTTGCCTCCTTACCTTCTCATTCTGGCTCTCACTCCAGATCAGGGGTAGGCAACCTAAGGCCCATGGGCCACAAGCGGCTCATGGGAGTCGTTTAACCAACTCACAAACCACCCCCGAACCGAGCGGCCTGCTCAGCGAGTCCCCCCACGCTGCACTAAACTGGCGCAGCGTGGCACAGGGACTCGCTTCTGCGGTGCCGGAAATCACATCTGCGCATTCTCAGATGCCGAAAATCGTGTCTGCGCAGACACAGACGCCAGAAATCGTGTCTGCGCTCATGCTGGAAATCGCGGCTGTGCGTGCGTGATCTTGCCCATGGAGGGATCTCCGCTGGAGTGAACCGGCCCAGGAGAGGTAAACCTTGCCAAGCCCTGCTCCAGATGTATCGGTTCATGTTCTGACTCTGATTCAAGATTGGCCCTCCCGTGAATCTTCCCATCAGCTTTGTATGAGATCTTGTGATTTGTCCCCATCAATGGGACTCTGGGACCTTGGGTTTTCTCATCTGAAAGATTAAAAAAGGATCAAGATGGAAGAAATTGGGAAACATATCTGCAGCTATTAAAGAGAAGAGAGAGAGGGCCCACCTTAACTTTTATTTCATTATTTCTTCAGCTGGTAGATAATGAGACCCTTAATCTCAGATATGTGGGTTTGAGCTCCACCTTGGCCAAAATAAATGTTGGATTGCAGTGGGTTGAAAGTAGACAACCCACATAGTCCCTTCTAACTTTTATGATCATCTTGAGTTTATTTGTATGCTGCTTTTCTGTGGTATAGAACCACGAACTCAAATAGCCCACAACAGCATATGGAATGCAATCTAACAACATTTAAAGAAAACCCATAACAATTATGAAACAGAGCAATTATGAAATGAAATAGAAAGTCACATTAATATCAGGAGGGCAAACAAACATTTCATGTTAATAAACCCTAAAAGAATGGCTAACGATAAAATACAAAACATCCAAATGGCTGCAAAAACAGTAGGCCTACACACACTTCTAGGCAGGGTGTGGGGCAAAGCAGATGGAAAAGATGGTTCCAGAAGGTTCTCCTTCCTTCTCAGTGTGGGACACTTGGTTCCCCCTTTCTGTCATCACAGCAACCCTGTGAGGTAGGTTAGAGTGAGGAATTAACTGGCCCCAAGGTCAGCCCCTGAGCTTCATGGCTGAGTGGGGATTTGACCCCTGGTCTCCTAAGTCCAGCACACTGACTGCTACATCGCACTGGATCTCAAACCTTGTCTTGTTTCAAACTCTCTGTGTTCTTCTGAGCGGGTTCCCAGTGACTGCCGAACCTCGTGAACGGGCAGCTTGCAGTCATGGACTTGGCATTACTTAAGAGCTGTTCCTCATCCAAAAAGCATTTTTTCTAGTGCAAATATGAAGGGAGAACTTTTAAAATATGAGCTGGTTTTTTTCTGATCTATTTATGCAGTTCTCTGTCCATCCCTGTATTACTAGATGAATGCATGCCTTATTTATTTATTTCCTTTTGGAATGGGGTGAAGCATATTTTTCTTTCCCCAGGCAGCCACAAATTGAGCTTAGTTATGCTAAGATGTTATTGTTGAAGTCTTAAAATTTTTCACTAATTATCCCCCAAGGGCACCTCAGTTGTCTAGAAGCTCAAGCCAGCTTGTTGTCACCCTCTTTAGATTTTTTTTTCCTTTTGCTAACCACATACAACCACACTAATTGGGCCCATCCCCTTCCATCAGCCAACTTGTATAAAAGTGAGAGAGTCTTTCATGGCTGAAGTTTTCCTGCTGAGGAATGCGCTTCCCGCTTTCCAAACTTCTGTTGCGCTTGGCTCCCCTCAACACTTTCCACCACCCACCCACCCCCTTAATGACAAACAAACAAACATACCCCCTGCTCTGAAAGCAGCTGATTTCAATGGCAGCGAGAGGGCAAAATAGGTTTCAATTTGCATTTTTGGTTTGTGTCGATTTTAAATAATAGGGCTGGGCTTTGAAAGATCAGTGGTTCTTGGTCCTGAAGGCATATGATGCAGAGAAATGGTGGGAGATTGGAGGCTGTTTCGGAACTAAATGAAAACCACCTCCAAGCACTTTGGAGAATTTTTTTTTAATGTGTGTGTGTTTTGATTTGAATAGTTGTTATGCTATATTGTATTCTGGGAGATATGTGTTACTTCTGCCTCCAACTTTGGCTGCTGGACATAAGGCAGAACCAGATGCTACTGACAAGATGGGCTCTTTGCTGTGAAAAGTCCCTTTTCCTGTGCTATAAACAGTGTTGGGGGCTTTGCAGAAAATTCCAAATAGGAGCATATTATGTTTCTTTTAAAAATCCTCTGCAATCTGCATCAGAATTTTTTTAGTTTAGAAACGTTTTAGTTTGAATTTTATGGTATATTAGGTTGAAAACCTTGAATATAGGTGTTCTCTCAGATATTTGGGCTCCAGGACAATTCAGGGTTTAAATGGCAATGACATGGAGACTTCCGGCGAGGACGCCATCGCGGGCGGTCGTGGGTCGCTTCGACAGCGAAGCGACTCAGGCCGGCCCGGGGGTAGGAGCCCCGCTACCGCAAAGCGGGGCTCCGCTAAACCGCGGGTCGAGCGTCCCGCGGCATGGGCTCTCCGGTGAGCCCGCTATGGTTCCGAACCCTTCCCCCGTTCCCCCTGTAAAGGGGGAGTGGGGGTGAAGGGACCACGGAGCCGGGCTGTGGAGGCATGCCCCAACCGGACCGGCGAAGCGGCGGCCGCCGCTCGCGATGAGCGATATCGTTCTACCTGGCAGAAGGAAAATAAAAGAAGCCCATTGGCCGTGAGTACGTGAACAATTGAATCTATCTTTGACATTTGGCGCTCCGGGAGATACGACGGAAAGGAAGCCCGTTTTTCTCCCTTTGGTGGAAAGAAAGTAACTGCTTTGATGGCGACTGCTGTTGCAGTGATGGATACAATGTTTCGATTTTGACAAGTGAGACTGATTAGACCCCTTCTGGGGGACTTAAGTTGGTGGGAATATTTCTTTCTAAAGTGGACAGAATGTAATCTTTTCGCCCTGACTCCAGGGAAAATGGCTGCGGAGACTTGTGACTGAGATGGAAAAGTACTGTGACTAAGATGGAAAAATACTGAAACTTGATACCCTATGCCCACTTCTACCATGTTGGGTTTCGTTTTCAAGCTGGTTTTAGACTCTGGACTGACTCACGAACAAAGGATTATTTTTTTGAAGTTAGAATTGCTAAACCAGAAATTAATTTTGCTGAACCAGGATGTTGCAGAACAGTTATATCCCACAGGAAAGACTATTCAGAACATTGTTAAAATGGAAGAAAACCTTGGCAGAGAGCTGAGGGGAATTATTGAAGAACAAAGTATAATGCTTTTGCAACTCCGAGAAGATGAAAAGTCCTGTTGGGGTGGGAGACCCAGGATGAGAAGATTTTTATATCCAATTTCTGGGGTGAGACCCCAGGAATGATGGGGAAAAGATTTATAGACTTACAATTAGAAGAGGAATGGAATTGTGGACTTACAAGAAAAGAGGACATTCTGAAAAATGGTTTTGGTGTAAGATGGAGGAACGTCTGGGGGGAGACCCCGAAATGGCGAAAGAAAATGGTTAGAAAAGGGATAGGGTGAAATGTATTAAGGATAAAATTAGGATGGTTTATTATGGTACCCTGAAGCCGGTGTGTTAAGATTTTAAGTTTTTGAACTAGAGAAGAGATATTTGAATTTTTTTTTATTAGCAGCAGTCTAAGTGAAAGAAGATGTATGACATGATTTGATATAAGAAGCAATATGTTGTGTTTTGAAGTTGTATTATTAATTATCATGAAGTTATATTTGGAATAGATTTGATTTAAGTTAAGGAGTGATAGATTATTGTGAAGTAAAAACAAGATTTTAAGAAGTATGTTTAGTTTTGATTTTTAAATGATTTAATTTCAGAGATGAGAAGTTATTAAAGTAAAATTGGAATTGGAACCAAAGGAGAGAAAATGGGGGAAGTCACCTAGTAATGATTCGAACAAGAAAAGGTTTTTTTGTGTGTGTGTAAACAAGAAAAAGAATTGTTGGTGTATTTGTATTTGTTTTATTATGGTTTGATTGTTGGGTTTGTGTTTGGGTTTGTGTTGGTATATGTGTTATGTTGTTCTTTGTTTTGTAAAAACCAATAAATTCTTTACAAAATAAATAAATAAATGGCAATGACATGGAGCAGGGGAGAGGGACAATTTCCCTTGTCTCCCCCGAGCATGGAATGGATGAGTGGGGGGGCAGAAACATCGTGTCCAGTCCTTTATGGAAAATCACATATTGGGGCACAGTGCTATACAGCAGATGGGTCATGCATCCACAGCAGCCTGGGAGGAGCGCAGAGAGAAGAAATGTCATGGTGCACCTGTAGCAGCAAAACCGGAAGCCTTTGTCTGCCCCACCTGCAATAGAACATGCCTCTCCCTTATCGGTCTCTACAGCCGCAGCTGGTACAGTCACTCATCAACAGTTTGACTTCACCCCGAAGGCACACTCTTCCATTGTCTCGCAAGATAGACGGATGCCAATCCTAATAGGTGGCCCCCAGTGTCAGCCACCTCCTCCTCTGTCTCAGTGTTACCTTTGTAGGATTCAGCAGGGAGGAAGAGGGGGACAAAGGCAGAATTAGTTGGTAAAAGTCTATCTATTCAGGGCTGGATTCAGGTTTGATGAGGCCCTAAGCTACTGAAGGTAATGGGGCCCTTTATATGTGATATTTTAGGGAGCAGGCTAGCAGGCAGGGCCCCATTATTTACATCCTAGGAGCTTACACAACACAAAACACTGTTGCTGTATGTAGGTTTTATTTTATTTGTTTTTTATCTTATATTTTGGAAATGATTTTTGGGGGGCCCCAAGAGAGCGGGGCCCTAAGCTATAGCTTGTTTAGCTTATACGTAAATCTGGCACTGCCCCCATTGGCACCAGCCAATATGTTGCCATATTACAGGGAAATATAGAAACCAGATCTGAGGTCGCATCGGCCACACAGAAGACTAGAAAATCTGAACGGGGGCAGCAGGGAAGTGGGGCATAACATTGGTGGGGGGGGGGGAATGCAGCAGGCTTGCAGTGTAAGCTCAGCAAGCAATAAGCCGCCTCTGTATGTCTGTCAAAGAGCAGCTGTCGCATAAAGAGCCCTCCCTTTGTTAATCCAGAATTTAAGTTGGGAAGGTAAATGCAAATGCTAGAGAAAACGGGATTGATTTAAATCAAGGCAATTGAAATCGCCCAAGAAGGAAACGAGGAAAAAAAAAAGACCAATTAAATAATTGATTTACATCTGGTTTCCCATTTTGTAAATTCATACATTTCCTGAACTAGCAACCATTTAGCGAGCATACTTGAATAATTTAAAACATTGGTTTACAACTAAATAGAGCCTTTATACTACTTTGAAGTAACTCCTAAAGCTTTTAGTCATGCGATCCATATGCCTTTTACACGGCAGAATTTATATCTGCTGCTGAGAGCTGAGGGGGCCACTGTAAAATTAATGGATTTCAGCTTTTCCTCCCCCATTTTTTTTTAACACATACAAGGACAGTAAGCCAAACTATCTGAGGATCAAGTTCAGGATCTGTAGAGCGGAGGTTTTAGACTTGTGCTTTTCTCATGTAGCAAACCTTATCCAGCACCTTGCCTAAATGCCCCACGGCCAACCGCTTTTGGAATTGCAGAGAGTTGCAAAAATCTCTGTCGTGGGGAGAAGTTGCTGAGAGTCAGAAATCTGCTTGGGCTGCAAGAAACTCTGTAAACCTGTGTGTACTTCTGTGGATTCCGGCTGAAGTGCTCATAACGTTGCAGAACAGAGCTTTGCCATCACGACATTGAAAGTTTCTTCCCTCTCATGATTGACTACATTCATTCATTCACCATTTTATTTGTATTCCCCTTTTCCACACACACTGAAACATGCTCAGAGACACTTGCAACAAAGAAACGGGGATGCATTTCAAAATCAAACGTTGCAAAGCAATGTTATAATAACATAAATAAAACAGCAACACAACAGCAAATCAAACAGCATAAGAAGCAACATTTCAATAATATAGATATAACCAGATTACATAAACAACACCCAAGAGCAAAAATATCAGGGGAGCTTAACAGTTTCTCCATGGCCCTAGAAACACCTATCCTTGCATTTAATATCTATCTATCTAATCTATCTAATGTATTTGATTTTTGTTGGAAGCCGCCCAGAGTGGCTGGGGAAATCCAGCCAGATGGGCGGGATACAAATTATTATTATTATTATTATTATTATTATTATTATTATTATTATTATTATTATATGTTTGATTGATATACCCCCTTTAATCATAAGATCTCAGGACAGTTCACAGAATAAGATACAGGGTAGGTAAAGGTAAAGGGACCCCTGACCATTAGATCCAGTCGTGTCCGACTCTGGGGTTGTGGCGCTCATCTTGCTTTACTGGCCGAGGGAGCCGGTGTTTGTCCGTAGACAGCTTCCGGGTCATGTGGCCAGCATGACTAAGCCATTTCTGGCGAAACCAGAACAGCGCATGGAAACATCGTTTACCTTCCCACCAGAGCCGTATCTATTTATCTACTTCCACTTTGACGTGCTTTCGAACTGCTAGGTTGACAAGAGCAGGGACCGAGCAACGGGAGCTCACCCCGTTGTGGGGATTTGAACCGCCGACCTTCTGATCGGCAAGTCCTAGGCTCTGTGGTTTAACCCACAGTGCCACCCGCATCCCTCAAGATACAGGATGAAAACCAAGTAAATAAGTAAAACAAAACAGCAAAATAATAACTACCCTTTCCCCACATTTGAGAAGTTAATCTGATTTAATGTTAAAAGTAGCTTTAAAAACAGCAACACTTTTTATAGAGGACTATAAACCACAGAGCCTAGGGCTTGCCAATCAGAAGGTTGGCGGTTTGAATCCCCACAATGGGGTGAGCTCCCGTTGCTCGGTCCCACCTAGCAGTTTGAAAGCACGCCAAAAGTGCAAGTAGATAAATAGGTACCGCTCCGGCGGGAAGGCAAACTGCATTTCAGTGCGCTGCTCTGGTTCGCCAGAAGCGGCTTTGTCATGCTGGCCACATGACCCGGAAACTGTACGCCGGCTCCCTCGGCCAGTAATGCAAGATGAGCGTCTCAACCCCAGAGTCGGACACGACTGGACCTAATGGTCAGGGGTCCCTTTACCTTTAGCTGCTTTGTAGGTGATTAAGAAACAACCCTCAATTACCATTGAATTGCTTAGCTTCCCCACCACACTTATACTTTGGGGATATCCACACAGACGTAGATTGCTCGGTTAGCTTTTCCATCTTCATGGTTTTGCTTGTTAAGGCTGGAAATTAAGTTCTTTGAATTCTCTTGTAGAAAGTCTTAGTCATCTGTACAAATACAGTTCTCATAGTTTCCAGGGAAGTGGAGATGACTGTGGTTGTTGTTGCTGCTGTTGCTTAAAAAAAACGTTTTAAGCCTGTGATGTAGCAATGTCTTTAGTTTCACATTCTTCAGGTAAACTCAAAGCCTTCTAATACTTTACTAGACAGTCTAAGCCAACAAATCTAAGTATTAAATCCAGCTCTGCTTCCTCATTCAATGCTACAGGGACCCAAATACGTCTCAGCACTCTTTATGCCATTAATATAAATCTAATCTGCAAAACAGGTCACGTTAAAAAAAAACTTTTTCTTCTAATTACAGTAAGATTTTTTTATTGAATGCACATTATACCTATAGATCATAATACTTATTTTTTTTTTTAAAAAAAAAGACTATTAAGATTTTACAGTTCAGGAATTTACAGGCAACGGAGAATAGTGGAAGCCTGATGTTATTTTCTGAGAATCATATCTGCATTAGGAAGATAAAGGACAATTTAGGAAGATTACAAAAGCCATGATTTAGAGTACAACATAAAAATCTGCTGAGAACTAATTCGCATTGCCAGCTGCTGCTAAGCTTCTTAATCTTTATCTAGTTCAATTAAAATCTGAATGTTTGGGATTTCATTAACAACTGGGGACCGCAGAAATTACATGCACTCGTACACTGTAGTCAAATGCGTTTGCCGCGTTCCTGGGAAGGTTCCCTCTAACGTCCTCAGGTAGACTTGGGATATAATTAAAACTTAAGTACTTAAAGGATAATGCGGTAGTAAAAGAGGATTATTTTAATTTTGCTGTTGGATCCAGTTGACCAAAAGGAGAGAGTTGGGCTGCGGTGGGGAAATGGTTGCAGTCAAAGGAAGCTGAGGATCTGAATGATAGACAGCACAGCTCAGCACTACGGTGTATCTGCTAAAGGGTTAAGCAAGTTTCATAGTCGTCTTCTTGCCCCTGGGAACCTGGGTAGAACACAAACTTGGCATGAGTCAACAGTGTGATACAGCAGCTAAAAAAGCCAATGCAATTCTGGGCTGCAGCAATAGGAGTATAGCGTCTAGATCAAGGGAGGTAATAGTACCACTGTATTCCGCTCTGGTCAGACCTCACCTGGAATACTGTGTCCAGTTCTGGGCACCACAGTTCAAGAAGGATACTGACAAGCTGGAACGTGTCCAGAAGAGGGCAACCAAAATGGTCAAAGGCCTGGAAACGATGCCTTATGAAGAACGACTTAGGGAGCTGGGTATGTTTAGCCTGGAGAAGAGAAGGTTAAGGGGTGATATGATAGCCATGTTCAAATATATAAAAGGATGTCATATAGAGGAGGGTGAAAGGTTGTTTTCTGCTGCTCCGGAGAAGTGGACACGGGGCAATGGATTCAAACTACGAGAAAGAAGATTCCACCTAAACTTCCTGACAGTGAGAGCTGTTCGGCAGTGGAATTTGCTGCCAAGGAGTGTGGTGGAGTCTCCTTCTTTGGAGGTCTTTAAGCGGAGGCTTGACAGCCATCTGTCAGGAATGCTTTGATGGTGTTTCCTGCTTAGCAGGGGGTTGGACTAGATGGCCCTTGTGGTCTCTTCCAACTCTATGGTTCTATGATTCTATGAACTGCAGTTGTGTGTGTGGGGGGGGGGGGGAGAGACTAAGGAAGTTGTGGGGAGGCTAGGGATCTTCAACTGCTTCCTGGTCAAATTGTGATTTCCGGTCTTAGTGTATGGCTTCCCCCACCCCCAAGTTATATATCATATCAAACCCCTAGGAGCAGTGGCTGTGCCGTCACAAACGGCCTGCCTCTTATTTGTACCATGGCTTAGCACCTACAGCTCACTTCCCATACAAATGCCCATTAATTATGCTTTTTAGGGGATCTGCAAGCTGAAATTAAACTTAGTAAAAGGAGGCACAAGGTTTTTAATCATTTAATACCTGCATGTGAAAAAATCATTAATTTTCATTAATTCCTCTAGGTTAATTCTTTTTTTTCTTCCTTCCAAAAGTAATGAGGGTCTTTATAGGTTCTTTTTCTTTTCTATTTGATTATATTTTTTGCACTGTGTATTGCAAGGATAAACAAGAAATGTATTTTTTTCTTAATGTGATGCAGACCCTACAGATTTCTGCTACATCCTAATTCCGCATCCGTTTTTACATCATTTACCCTTTTAATAGTACACACAGCAGGCGGGGAAGCTGAGGCTCAGCATCTAAATGTGGTCCTCTGGACCTATCCTTCTGGCCTTTGGGATTCTCCCAGGCTATGCCTCCACTTCAGCCTGTATCTGTATATTTGGCCAGTGGGACAGGACCAAACATTTCTAAATGGCTGGGCAAAAGAACTACAAAGTCTTTCATGTTCTCCGATTCAAAGGAAACTCAATGAAAAGCGAAACTCTCAGAAGGAGAACCATGAAATAAGTACATATGGGAAACAAAATTGCTGGGGGAGTATATGGACCGCATTACATGTCCTCTGGAGCAAGGATGGGAAAATCCACTTCTGTCCAAGGTGATGATGGGCTACAACTCTGTTTGGACCTAGCCAATGCATTGATAAATGGTCATGGGTTATGGGAGTTGTGGTCCAGCATCTGCAGGGCCACAGGTTTCCCACCCTCTGTTTTACAGATAAGTAGGCTAGTTGAGGCAAGGGGCGGTTTTTCAACCATATTAACTGTACAGATGAGGGCATTTCAACAAGTTCTATTTCTCATTCCTATTGCACTACTTAAACCTATTTAACTATTTGGCATTCAGGGACCATAGAGTAGTTGTGGGATGTGTGTGAATTTCTAATTCAGTGACCTTAGGAAATTGAGATCTAGGATGTCCCCAATAGATGACTGTCCAGCTTCTTGAGGACTTCAGTAAAGAAGATGGACCTAGTACTTGGGTCCATCACTGAACTGCCACTATTATGGTTCTCCTTGTGATGCTACCTTGCTGTATTCCAAACCCACTACTTGCTATGCCCTGAGCAGATCGTGTGGGCAAATGTTCAAACTCCCTCTCTTGAAATTAGAAAACTGTCAACATCACCACATTACTCATTCTCTTCCCACCACCCACCAGTGCAACCTCTAGCTAAATATACCTTCTCCCCCTGCATCATTGCTGGTCGATGTGAGGTCCTCCACATTGTCTTTCGATGGTGTAAAATGTATTTTTTTAAAAAGGACTTTATATGTGAAGAAGTTTGGAAATGGAGTAGAGGATTTTCATAAAGCACATGACAAGGTGTGTGTGTGTCATGCATCTGTGTTGACTGCCTTTTGTCAGTGACCTAAAATTCTAAATGTGCAAACAGAACTTCCCTTGCATTTTCGACATGGAGGATACATTTCATTCCCATTGGGCGCCGAGTGATTCAGTAATCTCTGCTTCCCTTTTTTTTTAAAAGCACAGATAGAAGAGATACAGACCTAAAGGATATTGCTCACTTTGTCAGCACACCTTGTCAGCTTCAGGTCTGAGTGGATGCTTGACCCCTCCTCTGTCAATGGACACTGGCAAGCTTATCTGACCGCTGGCTTCACACCAAGCACCAGTTGAGTGGCCGTGTCTTAGCCAACCTTTCAGTTTTGCACCATCTCCCAGGACAGTGCTAGGCTGGAGTCATTGTGGGAAATTTTAAACGGACAGTTAGATGTGGTTAGCAGGGTTCTTGAGCCCTAGCAGATGTACAAGAACACCAGCTTCTGGCATTAGTTCTCCTTGTGAATTGTGCACCATTGCCTTCTATATGCCCAGAGGTCAAGAATTATGTTTATCATGTACTTGCAGGTTGACACACTTGACTAGTGGAAATCATTTGGCTCATGTAACCTTTTAATTGGCTGTTTCTTGGTGGCTGAGCATTTGATTTGGGGAAGCTAGAGGGGTTTGGCCAATTCCAAGGGTGCTGCAGTTGTTTCCCAGTCTGGGAGTAGTAAACCTGTTCACAGGCATCTTGCAGTCGGCTTTGTAAATAACTAGTGTTCCCAAAGCGATGTTCTTTCCCGCAAGCGATTCATGCATGCTGTTGTAGAGACCAGATACTCTGAAACCTGCACAGTGGCTGGTCTCTTCAGTTGCAGGTATATCCCTTCTTTTGAACTGCAGCTGTGATCTCTGGGTGGTATGTCTGCTTCTTAAAATGCAAGTTCATAGAAAAAAAAAGACCACTACCACAATTACTGTGTGTTGCCCACTACTGCCCTATGTCTATTACTTTCCCACTTTTTGAATTCCAATGGGTCAAAATAACAACAGGTTGTTGGTTAACAGTAGGTCATGGACAGAATGCATTTGTCAGTGTTTTTCTCTTGGAGAGTTTTGTGGTCTTTGCCACAATTCACATGTCCACGGGACTCTCATTCATGCACTGAGCTCCACAAGAGCCGGGTGGCGATTCCCATTCTCTTTGGTGGCGAGTAATGAGTTACTCGTAACAAAATATGCAGATCAGCCTCAATAATCAAACAATACAATGAATCCTCTGTTCACATGGAGCTTCGCTGTTTCTCTCCAGGCAGTGGAGATTTACACTTTGGGTATTACGTTTTAAGAATTTTGCAACATCTCCTCTCACTTCCCCAATCATCAGTATATAAAGAGAGAACCCCGTAGCTCCAATTGTGGCAGCATATCATCAGAGGATGGGTGGGGGTTTTTTTTTAAGTACTTCAAAGTTTCACTGAAGACATTCATGGGCTGTATTCTTTTCTCCTCCAGCTAGAAGATGGAAATAAATAAAAAGGAAAGATGCTGATATATCACAAGCAGTTACTGCAAATATATCACTGGGGAGGCGTGTGAGAGTTTTGAGCCAGATAGAACTACAGATAAGTGTCTCTGCACTGGGCATCAGATAGCAAAATCTATGCCAAGAGATTGCTCCTGTAGGAGTAATAAATACACACCTTATCTGTAATGATTCTCCAACTTCATAAACCCTGCATTAATGGCATTCATTGCATCTTTTTCATGTCTCTCAGGTCTTATTTTTATGAGACTTCCATTTTTGTGTGTGTTAATTTTATGAAAATTGCACCATCTGTTGTTGTTGGGTGTGCGGTGTTTATTTTTTTTCTCTCTCTCTTTCTCTTTTTTTCCTTGGGTCTAGCTATTGACTTAAACTAGATGCGAGCAGTAATTCCCAGTGTGTATTTTGAGGTATGCTGTATAAAGCACCTATATAACCTCCAAAGTAGCCATCAGCAGACAGAAGAGCTTTCCCACGGTGTCTCTTCAGGATTTATTCTGGCCTCCTTCCAGTCGACCTCCATGCATTGCTGACAATTATGTCTCTGTGTAGCCATCTGATTTGGTGAATTGCTAAAATAGGAACTGAGTCCCAGAAAAATTGTATTCTCATTAGTGTTATTTTTATTATTTTCCTAACCCATCATATCCATTGTCTCCCAGGGTACGTAATAAACTATGGCAAGGATGCTAGAAGGGATGCATATAGCTCAGTTGGTAGAACATGAGGCTCTTAATTTCAGAAGTGCAGGTTTGAGCCGTGTGTTGGGCAAACGTTTCCTGCCTTGCAGGGAGTTGGACTAGATCAGGCACAGGCAAACTCCGGCCCTCCAGATTTTTGGGACTACAATTCCCACCATCCCTAGCTAACAGGACCAGTGGTCAGGGATGATGGGAATTGTAGTCCCAAACATCTGGAGGGCCGGAGTTTGCCTGTGCCTGGACTAGATGACCCTCGCAACCCCTACTAACTCTACAATTCTATTATATGTTTTACGGGGGTGGGGGTCTAGTTCAGATCTATTGAGAAATCATCATATCTCTTGAAATGAACAAACCACACCTTGCTTTTAGTGCTCATCTTCCCCCTTTCTTAGGTGTGGGGAGGAGTAGCTCTTCAGAAACCTTTGCTTCGACTTTTAAACAAACCACTGTTAAGGTTACATCTGAACAGGGAAGACTGTAGTTTGTTTAAACTCTAGCTAGCTCAAACCAAGCAGTATCAGAAACCACACTTAGATTCTGGCACATTTTTAAAAAAAGTTTCTTTAAAAGCAGAAACAAAAGCCGTAACTCATCCATGCAGTGGGAAACCATATTTTCCTGTTACATTTCAACTGTGCCATTGATGGTTTTATTTTTTATATATTTTTAAAAAATATTTCCTTGCCCTTGGAACTTACGGTGGATGTCAACAGCGCCATAGACAACGTGGATAATGATGTTATGAACCAGCTTGACTTTGTGCAATATGTTTTTTCTACCAATCCTAAAAAACTTGATATTGATGTCACAGTGTGAAGATAGTGCTCTGGTATCTCAGGGGTAAAAGTATAAGTAGCAAGGGAGATGGGAGTTGTAATTGCCCTGTAAGTTCCCGTTTTATTGAACTGTAAAGTAAACTGTTGTGTAAAACCTGTGTAAGTTGCTGATGCATAAGCTAAAGCTGCCCCAGGGTTCCATTAACCTACACATACTGTCCTTGTAAATTTTCCCTCCACGGTATTTAACGTATTTAGGGATTTGTGTCATCCCTCCTCTTTTTAGCTTGTTGGCACAAAAAAACTCCTTTGTGAAAAGTATCTCTCCCCCCCCCCCATTAAAAAGAGTTGAAACAGAACATTTTGAGCTACTTCTGTCCAGAGTCATAGCACATGTGAAAATTCAACTCTTCTGCTGCGATTAACATAATACAGCATGGATGCCGCAATGCCTGCGATGAAACTAGAGTTAGTCGAGTGTCGTCCTGTAGGATGAATCTGAATGGTGCAGAAGCACTCTTTTCAGCTGTTCCCATAGCTTCTGTCCTTCCTGAGCCAATCAAGGCCCAAGTTTCTAGGCCTGTGAGAATCAACAAGTCCTACTATGAAGACATGCATAATGTGATTATTGGGTCTGACAGCTGCCTGGATTAAGAGAGCTTGGAGCCTCTTTGTCCCAAACTCTTTGTAGGTATGGTGAGATATTATCCTTTAATATATTAAAAATACTTTGGGCAAGGCTTTAGTGTCCCATGCTGAGGAACGAAAGCTTTAATGGCTCTTATAACAGTTTTCCATTCCCTATACAATGGTACCTCGCTAGACGAATGCCTCGCTAGACGAAAAACTCGCTAGACAAAAGGCATTCGCTAACGAAAGGGTGACTTGCAAGACGAATTTTCCTATGGCCGCGACTCGCAAAACGAAAACGTTTTGCGGTGGGTTTCCCCCCTGTAAAACCGTGCTTCCTCCAACCGTGCTTCGCAAGACGAAATTTCCGCTATACGACAACACTCGCGGAATGATTTAATTTCGTCTTGCGAGGCACCACTGTATTTAAGAACTAATTGGGGTGCTGTTGAGTGTTTCCTTATACTGAGCCGGTTCATCTAGCTTGACATTGCTTACACTAACTAGAAACAGATCTCTGAGGTTTCAGACTGGGGACGTTTCCAGCCCTACTTAGAGTAGGCCTGTTGAAATTAATAAACATGACTAACATAGTTCTATTAATTTTAGTGTTTCTGCTGTGTTCTGAGTAGCCCTTAGTTGGATTTGTTGTTGGTTAGTTGTGTTCGACTCTCTGTGACCCCATGAACCAGAGCATGCCTTGGAAACTCTCACTTTCTTCTCAAAGCTTCTCCTTTTTTTATGTCCATGGAGTTTTCTTGACCAAATACTGGAGCGGTTTGCCAGTTCCTTCTCCAGGTGGATCACATTTAGTCTAAACTCTCGGCTTTGACCTGTCCATCTTGGGTGGCCCTGCACGGCATAGCTCATACCTTCTTGGAGTTATTCAAGCCCTTTCGCCATGACAAGGCAGTGATCCATGAAGGGGCTTAAGTTGGATACAACCCTATATATTTCAGCAATCCAAAGATTGCTCAGAATGTTATCAGACATCCTGGGTTCATTGGGGACAAAGGGCAGGATACAAAGTGAATAAATAATAAAATTATTGTTGCTGTTAATACTGTACAGTTGTACCTTGGATCCCAAACGCCTTGTAAGATTAATGTTTTGGCTCCCGAACGCTACAACCCGGAAGTGAGTATTCCGGTTTGCAAATGTTCTTTGGAACCCGAACATCCGACAGGGCTTCTGCGGCTTCTGATTGGCTGCAGGAGCCAATCAGAAGTCACACTTTGGTTTCCGAACGTTTTGGAAATCGAACGGACTTCCGGAATGGATTCCGTTCAACTTCCATGGTACGACTGTAATATCAATAGAAAACTGGTTACCTTGCTATTACTGATTTCATTCGTCATTAAAGAAAACATTTTTTTTACACCAGTCATTAGATAAATATTGGCTTCTTCAATGTACAGATCTTTTTTTTTCCCTCAAAAAAAAAAAAAAAAAAGAGAGAAAGAAAATAAAGCCCTGAAAACCTCTTGGGAGCCTCATGCTCATTCTGCCTGATATAAATGTCTTTGCTAAACAAATGTTTGCAGAGCAAAACTGGAAAAGCTCTTCATATGTTCTAGGCATATTGACAGTGAAATGAGATGCATGATTGGCAAAACAAAGGCTGGTTCCTCGAGAAAAGGCCAACCATGCATACTTCATTTGTTTTTTATTGTGTCTCAATTATTCTTTAATAACCGCAAGGCACCATTCTGATGACATCACTCATCTGTATTGTATAGTTGGCACGGAAGCTTCCGGTAATACAGTTTAGTTGAGATGGTCCTAAATTTCCCCATTGCTCACGATATAAAGCTGCCAGGAACAAAACAGTCCAACTTCTGGGAGAAGAGGTTGTCAGTTTGGCTGGGATTAATTTTATTTAGAAAAAAATGTAAACCACTTGATAACACAGAAAACATCTCCAAGCTGTGAACAGCAAATACTTACCAATAGCATACCTATATAATTAGCAAATACTTTTAAAAACCAGGGGCTGGATTCAACTAACCTGTTCTGCTAGCAGAAGCAAGTGGAAGAACTTCCTTTTGTTCATTGGGATTTTTCCCACTCTCTTGCCCCTGCATGTCCCCCCCACACCCCCAAATCCACTCTGGAGGGTCAAGAGAACACCCAGAACAGCACAGGATAGGCACTCCATCAGGCAAGCAGAAAAGCTTGTGTTGATGGAACACTTTATTTGGCCAAAACAAAATATAAAATCAAAAAATCCTTCCAGTAGCACCTTAGAGACCAACTAAGTTTGTTCTTGGTATGAGCTTTCGTGTGCATGCACACTTCTTCAGATACATTGAAACAGAAGTCACCAGACCCTTATATATAGTGAGAGAGTGAGGAGGGGTATTATTCAGAAGCGTGGTGGGAATGGGTGATTGGCTGATGGGTGTGGAAAACCTGGCATTAAGTTGGATTCTATCCAAGGGGGTTGTATTTAGCCAAGTCCTACTCAGAGTATACCCAGTGAGATTAATGAACCTGAGGTAGTCATGTCCATTGTGTCTGGGAGGAATTCAGTGTTGTGTAAAACAATTGATCCATACAAGCATTTTTGCTTGGCTGATGGAATGACTTCCGTCTCCTCCCTTGCATGCTTTTCTGGGGGTTTTCTCAGTCAGCCAAGGGCCAATTTCTTTTGTAGGAGGGAGGCATACAAGGGAAAGTCCGGTTGTACCAGCAGTAGCAGTGCCGTTGCATGGGTTGCCAGTGCCCGGGGCCGCAGAGAGAGAAGGTAGCTTCCATGTCACCCAGGAGATCACAGCCACAGAGATAAGAGGTCTGGAGAGGTCACATCCTGGTTTGCATGGAGAAGCCATTTTCAATGGAGCCCAGCGATGGCAGCAACACAGCTGTATTGAGGCAGCACTGGGTGTTGAAACTTCACATCACTAACAATTTTGCGCCCAGGGCAACTGCCTCTGTGCTCCCACCATGCTACACCACTAAGCAGGAGTGCTTGTGGGGGGCATCGTCTAGCAGAACTGCTTGAATCCAGCCCTGTAGGCTGGGTGAACTAAAAAAAAATGGGGTTTTAGCAATGTCTAAAACAGTATAGCAAAGGCACTTGCCTAATGTTAAGTTTGGATGAGGCATCGATGTGCACTTCTTGTCTGATTGTAGCGATGCTCCTGCTTCTCTTCTTTTTTCCATCAAGTTCAAATCAAATGTGTTGCGGCTCTCATTGGATATCAGATTGCAGCCATTAGGTTCTGACGTCTGATCAGAGTGCTCTTTGGATATCAACCTTTAGTGATGTAGCCCGTTAACTATTTTTAGGATCCCAATGCAGTCTCTCTCTCTCTCACACACACAGTGAGGGGGGTAGTATTTGATCCCCTGCTAAATTTGCCTGTTTGCCCTCTGACGAAGAAATGACCAGTCCATAATTTTAATGGTAGGTTTATTGTACCTGTGAAAGACAGAATAACAACAGGAAAACCTCCAGAAACCCAGAAGACAAAAGTCAGAGCTTGATGTGAAATAAGTATTTGATCCTCTATAAACCAGCCAGACGTCAGGCTACCTGGTATCTTCACTGTATGTAATGAGCTGAGATTAGAAGCACCTGCTGTAAGGGAAAAGTCTTACCTGTAATCCCAGCTCGGTACAATACCTGTACAAAAGGCACCTGTCGACAGAAGCAATCCATCCAGCAGATTCCAAAGTAGCCACCATGACCAAGACCAAAGAGCTGTCCAAGGATGTCAGGGCCAAGATTGTAGACCTGCACAAGGCTGGACTGGGCTACAAGACTATTGGTAGTCAGAGGGCAAATGGGCAAATTTAGCAAATTTAGCAAGGGATCAAATACTCCCCCCCCCCTCACTGTATATGTGTGTGTGTGTGTGTGTGTGTGTGTGTGTGTGTGTGTCTGCACGCGCTTGCTTGCTTTAGAAGCATGCTGCACCCATCCAATGTCAGTAGAACGAATCTCACCTAAAATGTGTGTTTGCTTGTCTTCGTGATAGCAAGAATAAATTCTGAGCAGATGCTGTGAAACACCCTTCCCCAACCAAGTGCCCTCCAGATTTTCTGTGCTGGGTGGTACTGCCTGCAGCTGATGGGAGTTGTGCCCCCAAAGCACCTGAAGGTCACTAGGTTGGGAAATGCTGCTATAAAACTTGACGGAGGCCCTTGTCTCGAAGCATTTCAGCAACACCATAGAAATTAAGAGCTTCCCTGAGAGCCAATAGCATCTTTCTCAACAAATAGTCCAGTTGATGCCAGCATGAATTAAAGTGGGCAGAACTTCCCTTGAGGGAAAGAGAAGGCAAGAAGGCTTTCATGGGGGCCCCATTCATCCTCATCAGTCATTTCCTTTTTCCTTTCTCAATGTTAAGGCTATCTCCTGCATGGGCAGAAGAGAAGCAGGGGAAGCTAGCTTTCGATACAGCATAAATACAAAGTGAAGTATTATACAGAATATGTCTTTTCTGCTAGAGGAGAATATATATTTTAGAATTGATTACTGACGTTATCTAGGTTGTCCCCCAAGTAACTCCATGCGAAAGCTTAGAGAAATGTCTTGTTTACCGAGGAGATGGAAAGCAATGTGAGCCGGTATAATTAACAAAGTTTTAGAACTTGCCATAATAATCAGGCGTTGGGAGAGAGAACGCTCTGATTTGCCGTCGTAAATCACAGCTGTGATGACAAAATAAATCCATTGTTTCAAGGAGGACTGAATAAATCTTTTGGCTGGAGGGGGAAAAAAGGATATACTTATCAATGTCTTGGTGATTAGGGCTCTTTTTTTTTTTTGGCTAAGATTACCCTTTTTCATCTAATATGTGCCATGTCGTCTGGGAAAATGAATCACACTGCGTGCTGAGGGGAGAGCAAGTTGTCTTTTGGCTATGATAATTAAACGGGGAAGGGATCCTCTTGACTGATGACACCTGCATTCGGAGGAAGAAAACCCATTAATAAGTGCTGTGCGGACAATGTTGTAGAGGGAGTGCTGAGCTGCTGCCTCCCGTCCATGGCACGGGACAGTTCTGTAAAGGAGAATTGCACCGATGAGCTGTGTTAACCTTGTGTCCTGTCATCTAGACTAGGGTGGCCCAACTTTTCATACCAAGTGGGCTGCAGTAGTACTTTGACCCGGAACCCACGGGTTGCTCACTGTCTTGTTACACAGCCAAAATTCAACAACCCCGTCCAGCCCTCGCACTGCCTTCCCAAACCCAAGTAAATTATGTGCAGAGCTTGGGAAGGAGGCATGAGGCTCTGGCATGGTCCTAAATAATGATGATGATGATGATGATGATGATGATGATGATGATGATACAGCATCAAATAGATCCCTCCCACCTCCTTCCCAAAGCTGGGAAAATGCAAACTAGGCTTTGGGAAGAAGGCAGGAAGACTCTGGGACCCTGTCAGAGCCTCACTCCTCCTTCCCAAAGCTCAACACTTCACTTACCCCCAATTTTGGGAAGACAGTTCGAGGTCAGGAGGGGTCAAATAGTACTGAGCCCCCCCCCAAAAAAATGCCTTGAGGCCTACAAATTGGACCACCCTGATCTAGACAATGACAGTTACCATTGTGGTACCACCCCAGTTTGTGCACCCAGTATTCTTGTGCACCAGGCCTTTACTTGAGAAATTGTGTCTGTAGTTCCCATCGTTTTTTTTTTCCAGTTCTTTTTTTATTTTATTAAAGATTTTCTTGGTTTACAAAATGTCTCTCGCATTTTTCCATGTAACATTTTTACAGATCAATTTTGGTTGTTGAGACATTAGGCAGAGAGGGGGGAAGGAGGTGGGTGGGATGGGGGGAGAGTGGGGTGGGGAGGCGATGTTTCTATTTTCCTTAGTGTATGTAGGATTTGGTGTCAGCATCGGTTAGATTCCCATAGTTTTTTTTAAGTTTTTTTTTTATTTGTCAATTCTCAGCCTGAGGCCCAACATTCCTTGCAGTCCATACTCTCTCAGCTTTTTCTGATGTGTGTGTCTTCTGGGATGTGCTCCCGGGCGAGTCACGTGATTCTTGCCTGGCACACAATAATTCGCCCTTGAAAAGGGACTTTTTTTAGGTGAGAGCGCAGCACCCAAAATGGCCACCAAGATCTCATGTGTGTGTGTGGGGGGGAATGGAATGTCCCTTTTTCCAGGGCCTTTGGAATGTATGGCAGCCTCCCTTTCCTTCTGTAATGTTGAGAAAGGGGTGGGAACAACAGGGATGGGGAACCTGGACCTCTGAATGTTGCTGGACTGCAACTCGTAACTTCCCTGGGTATTGGCCGTGCTGACCGAGGCTGATGGGAACTGGGTCCAACAACATCTGGCCGGCCACAGGTTTGTTTAAATATTGATAAACCACACTTTAATATATAAAACATCACAAGGTAGAATACGAAAGAATTACAGTAATGATAAAAAATGAACTGCATCCGTAAGAGCCGGTGGGCAAGAATCTCAGGTTTGTAAGGCCTGTTTGAATTACAGTTTTCAGAAAACCCCTAAAAAGAAGCAGAGGTGCCTCCTGCCAAACATCTCTTGGCAATGAGTTCCACAGGACAGCACCTGCTACACTACCATATAGCCCCAGCAGAAGACTGTAGTGATCAAGTTGGTGCATAAGGATCAGGTGGACCTTCAGATACTTTGAGTTTAATATATTTAGGTTCTCCCTGGGTTACAGGGAGGGTTTCCATCTGCATGTGAAAACAGTGGAGAAGTCTTTAGGTCTTGCTGCACTCTCCATGATACCAGGAGTGTGACAAAGCTTAGGATCATTGTTGATTCTGAATCCACCAGATTCTAAATTGGATTAATGGCAAGCTTAGTAGTAAGCCGTCAAATGAATCTGGTTTAAACAGACGGCTTCCATCCACCGCCACATTCTTTTCCATAAAAGATTGGCGAAGATCTGCATGATTTCCAAAACCATCCCAATATAACCATTCAGTTCCGAATAACCATAACCCTCTTTTTAGCTGCTAGTGTAATGTAATTGCTTTTGACTTCTTCCTTGACACAATTTTATTTCTGCGAGTTGCCTTCTGCGCCCCTTTTGTAAAATGACTAATGTTTAAACTAAACTAATAGACGAGATGCTATAGCAGCAGATACAGGAATGAAAACAGCGCCGTCGGAAATTATGGACAGGAAAAGATGAGCTGCCAGGTGTTTTCAGACAAATGGGGTGGCTGTAGCTGTCATGCCCTCTTGGTGAACTTCCCCAGGGCAGGTCTGTGTCGCCACCGTCGAAGACAAAAACATGAGGCTGCATAGCCTTTTTCAGCGCAGAGCCTATTACATGCTTCAGAGGAAAGGGCAGGGTTTCTAGCTGGGTGTGAGGAGACAAGGCATGCAAGGGGAGGAAGATGCTACCAAAATGATGCGAGACGTTTCTCCCATGTTCCATTAGGTGGTGAGGAAAGGTCCTTGTGGAAAGGTCAGCAAGAAACTGAGGTGTATAGGAATGGACATGAGGAGAATTTTTCTATATGCAGCAGCCACCGCTAGGTTATTGGTTGCTAAAAATTGGAAATCAGAAGAAGTACCATCAGTGGCAGATTGGCAACATATTTTTTTTTTTAAATGATTGAATTAGCAAAAATGACGGCAACAATTAGAATGCAATCTAACCAAAATCTCAAACAGGAATGGAAGTGTGTAGACGAATACGTGATTAAAAGATGCTCCAACAAAAATTTATTGATATGTATAGACTGATCTCACAAAGTGAATTTAAATAGACATACAAGAATGTATGTTGATTATTAAGATACAATAATAACAATCACAGTAATAAAGTTATAAAATAAAAATTAGGAAGTCACGCATGGGTGGAGGGAAGACATACGGTAAGACAAGAATTAAGTAAGAAATGACTAAATGTTGATACATAATGAAATGAAAAATGTGAATTTACAAGTATAATGTATATGTAATATAATGTAAACATTGTGTGTGTGTGTGTGTGTGTGGAATGGGCAGATTGTAGAAAGACAAATTAGGGAATCAGAATGTATGCACCCATATCTCCTGCTCTGACCATAGTCTTAACTGCCTCTGCACTATTTAATCAAGGTAGGAGGTGAAGAGTTAAATAACATACTCCAGATGTGGGATGGATTTTTGGCCACAGAACTGGGTATGTAAACATCTACTTATATTTGGGAAATGGTGGGTGGTGGTTGCATTATTAATTATTATCATCATGATGATGATTATCATAATTATTATAATCTAGGTGGGTTACGGCAAAATAAAAATAGAAGATTAAAACAGTTTAATCTGTCTGTGTATCTCTCTCTCTCTCTCTCTCTGTGTGTGTGTGTGTGTGTGTGTGTGTGTGTGTACACAGATACATATACACATACTAGGGTCAAGAGGTGCATCTTCAACATATGCTGAAAGCTTTACAGGTGACCCCCCCACTAATGTTATGGGCCCCACTCACATAAGTGAAATAGTTTAAATTGGGGAGCACCCTCTAAGCACCCTCTCTGCTGCTCTCTCTTCAATCCATACAAAAAATAAAAAGGTAAAGGTAAAGGACCCCTGAAAGTTAAGTCCAGTCGTGGACGACTCTGGGGTTGTGGCGCTCCTCTCACTTTACTGGCCGAGGGAGCTGGCAAAAACCAGAGCAGTGCACGAAAACACTGTTTACCTTCCCGCCGGAGTGGTACCTATTTATCTACTTGCACTTTGACGTACTTTCGAACAGCTAGGTTGGCAGGAGCAGGGGCTAAGCAACGGGACCTCACCCCGTCGTGGGGATTCGAACTGCCAACCTTCTTATCGGCAAGCCCTAGGCTCAGTAGTTTAAACCACCCCGCCACCCACGTCCCTTCATACAAAAAATACTGTACCCCAAAATATCCACAACTAGAATTGAAGCTCTGGGGCTGGCAGGTGACTGGAGCTTGTGCAGGAAATAAACCACTGCTGTGCCACCCCGCACACTAGCTGATAGCCGGGGAGGTTGAGCAGCCTAAACAAAGCCCCGCTGCGCCTTGGGTCTCTTCGAGGCTTCCTCTGCCCTCACTGACATTCTCTTTGGGCTCTGTGGAGAGTCTCTTTGTGAGCCACGAGGACTCGCCAGCACTCTCCTGCCATTTCCAGGTGTGGATTGAATAATTTATTTGTTACCCAGTGCCACGTGTATGTCGTGCACGAGTTGAATGTGCATGAGAGGTGGGGGGCATGCCTGTAAAGCTAAGGTTCCCTATGCCCCTCTGTGAGAAATGAGCCCCACAGCTAATGGGCTCCACAGAGAATGTCCTCTCTCAGGTTGTCACTGACCAAGGTTCTGAAGAGAGTAGGCCTACTGAGAGGAACATGTCCCCCCACTGATCTTAGCACTTGAGAGGGTCTAAGGGAAGCAGGTGGTAATTCAGGTATTTGGGGCCTAAGTCACTTAAGGTTTTTAGCACTAATGTGAGCAGTTTGAATTGCCAACCGGTGCAGCTCTTTTAAAACAAGGGTTATGTGAAGTGTAAGTGGAAAACCGCTCAGTAAGTTGGGATCTTCAGCATTTTGGACCATCTAGCCCAGTTTGGGCAAGTTTGGGCAGTGTCCCTTTCTAGCTTTGCAACCCACATTCCTTATACAGTGGTACCTCAGGTTACAGACGCTTCAGGTTACAGACTCCGCTAACCCAGAAATAGTACCTCGGGTTAAGAACTTTGCTTCAGGATGAGAACAGAAATTGGGCAGCGGCAGCGGGAGGCCCCATTAGCTAAAGTGGTACCTCAGGTTAAGAACAGTTTCAGGTTAAGAACAAATTAAATACCCGAGGTACCACTGTAATTGTTATAGGAAATGGATTTGGGTCTTTCTGCAGGCCAAGCATGCGTTTCTCTTCCTTTTTCTTGAAATCAGACGATGAGTCTGAGGGACTTCTGAGGGACATTGCATCCCTCTCATTTTCAGTGGGAGTCCATCTCCTCCAAGACATATCTTCTCTCGGTGCTCTTCTGCACAGTACCTGAATTGCTATGCTTATGTGTGAGTGGAGTGCTTGCGTACTGATTGGACAAATGCAGCGCCGTGAGTAGTGTCCCGGGGGGAGGGGGAAATATATTTTATGGCAGGGACGACCACTTTCGTGCGAGCTTCTCCCATGCTCATCGCTCTTTGTTTTGGGCTTCGCCATGGAGAGCACAGGCTGTGCCAAAAAACCTCCTTGTTTTGAGTGCGTCAGCACAATTTGGACAAAGACAATTTTGTTGCAAACCGAGGGAAGAAAGTGCCCAAGAAAATGGGACAGAGACTCTAATTGCTGATTATACCCTAATGAGCACAGAATGTGTTGTACTCAATATGCATTTGAACAATGGAGTGGCAGGTGGGGGAGTTAGAGACAATAGGAGCCTTTGCAAAGCCCAGCATCCCCCCCCCCTTAAAAAAAAACCTCTGTGTATAATTTTTTGCTTTGGTTGTTCTCCACTTAATTTTGAAAAGCTACAGAGGTATAATAAACTTCACTCAGTCAATTTGATAAAGTGGCTGAACATTAGCACATGCAAATATTGTGGCCCATCATTTATGCTGTCATGAAATTTGGGGGGGGGGCAACCAAATTTCATAGGAAATTTTGCCGGTCAATAGGATTTATTTGCACAGGGAAATATTCCTTTTAGACTGCTGCCTTGTCTCCTGACATGCAACTTGTATTATGGTGCCTTGGATTAGTGTCTCCCCACACAAACTTTATCGGATTTCATAAGGGCAGAGTTCTGAAAAAATCTGTTAAGGTGCACGTAAAACCCATAGCATCTTTTGATGGTCACTTGGGAAGCTGAAATTTGCAGCCATGCATAGACAGTGCTTTTTCGGGGCCAGGCACCTCAGAGACTTGGCAGATGTAGTGCATTCCTGTCATGGTAACATTACCACCACCCAAAGAAGGCAGGTTGACAGCAGGCTTCATTCATCAAGAAGTTCAGCTGTATTCATCTGAGTCTGAATAGAGACAATGGTTTCCTCTTCCACTGCAGTTGTTAATTAACTCCACGTTACAAAGTCGATTGTTTTATCACCTGTCACTGCTGCTGTAAAGGGTGTTTAACTTACATACCTATTTTGCAGGCATTCTACCTCCCACTGAATTGTCATTATCAGAATTAATTTTTCCCCCCATTTTATTTCACTTTATGCATTTGATGGAGTGATTCCGTGGTCTGGACCATGCAAGGAAAGGAGTATTTTCCACCTCCCCTCTTGGCCGGCCATAGTGCACCAATATCCAGTAGTCCCAAGGTTTGGGGTATGTTTTCTGGCCAAAAAAATAAATAATGAAAAAAAGGGTCTTTATGTGTTACAGTTCCACAGGAAAACAAAAAGTGAATATTTCAGCTTTCTGAGAACTTCAGGGCTTTTTTTCCATTAAACAAAATGGAGGTTTCTAGCCCTTGTGGTTGAAAAATTGGAAAGTCTGTGGACCATATTTCTTGAAAACTCTAACGCTAGAGGTGTGACAGACTGCAATTGAGCCTCTGGTTATTTCAGGCAAGGATTCCATGCTATACATCAGGGGTTCCCAAACCTGGGTCTCCCACTGTTTTTGGACTACAACTCCCATCATCCCTAGCTAGTAGGACTGGTGGGCAGGGATGATGGGAATTGTAGTCCAAAAACAGTGGGAGACCCAAGTTTTGGAAACACTGTCATACATAGTTCCTTGGCTCCTACTAAAACTAGCTAAAGCAAGAGTGATCTATACTGTAGGCCTGCAGTGCTGACTCCAGGAAACACATATACATTGAGGGCATAGAAGACGCAAAGTTCATTTCTGGGGTGGTGGCAATATTTGTGGAATAATGTGAAAGCTTGGGGTAATTGCATGGGCATGGGAGGTGCTTTGGTGCCACCCTGCGTGCGCCCGGCTTGCAAATATTAATTTCCCGCTCTTCTTCTTGTTGGCAAAGGTTATCAAAGAAAATTGTACTGGGATCACTTCTTCAAAGGTTCTGTAAAACAACTATTAATAATAATAGCAGGGTTGCCAAAGAAAAAGCAGAAAAGCAAGCGTCTATTGCAAAATCATTCTGTAAAGGCATTAATTAAAATACACACGTTATTGCTGTGCCACTGTGGTGTTGATGATTTGTACCTTCTGTGGAAGTTATTGGGGGGGTGTCTCTGTAAATAATAGGTTTTTGTTCTGAGATGTGGTGCTGTTGGCTGCATTAGAAATCCCTGAAACTCTCTCTCTCTCTCTCTCTCTCTCTCTCTCTCTCTCTCTCTCTCTCTCTCGTGAAATCTAAACTAATGTGTTGACATTACCTTTGAAGTCCTCCTACTTAATAAATCTGCTATTTGTCTCATTCTTCATATTGCCCACCCCCTTTGGCTTTCAAAGAGCAGGAGGCAGGGTCTCCTTGGAGGCTGCCATCAGTTCTGCTCTGTGGCTCTGGCAAGAGGGATTACTATAGGGGCAAGGCGATGAACCAGCTCCTTCTCCCTCAAAGGCCGTTCAGCATTTCTATTTTGACATGCCAAGTTCCTAATGTTCCCGTGCAAGAATGCCCCAAGGGCACTTGTATGCTGTGGCTTCAGGGTGACAGCAAACATGCCACCGAGTTACTGGGGTTGCCAATAGAATGATCCAGGACTTTCCTTTTTCATTTTTTGCCTAAAAGGCAAAATGCAACTTTCTGCAGGGGTTTCTGTGTCTCATTAACTAAGCAAATGAGGTTGGGCATTTTCAACACTGGCTTTGTTTTGCAAATGACACAGGGTGCTTGCAAGTTGAAATTAGAACAGCTAAAGGAATGTCAGAGAAGCCAAACTTTTAATTCCTTCCTCTCCCACCCCCACCCTCTTTAAGTCTGCTATTTCCATTTTTTTCATTGTTCCTTCCCTCCGCCAGTCCAAAGTGTAGTTATTTATTACATGCCAATTGGTCTGTCTCCAAAGACCCATGTTGAAATGCTGGAGCCATGTTCTCTCACACACATGTTAAAAATAGCTCTTTGGAGTTCCCTTGGCTACTAAATCTTAACGGTCAGGTCAGATTAATGGTCCAAAGGAATGTTGACACCATTTCTGCATCTCTTCCAACTGGTACAAATATGCAACATCTCAGTTGCTCACCCTTGTTTGCAGGCTGGCCGTGTTGCTTCCTTTTTTTCACAACAGCCAATGAAAAAGAAGGGACGCCCTCGCTGCGTTTTAGGTTTGCTAACTGAGAGAACAGAACAGAACCCAGAAAGGAAAGTGAGGCTTAGATACTGGGTTCCTGACAGCTGAACTTCTATGTTCAACTACATATCAGAGTCAGACCCTTTTGGAGTCTGTTCCCAGATTTAATTGGTCTGCTTAGTGCCTGATGAGTGCTGTCCTCATTGTGGTATCAAGGTTAGAGTGTCTGATAAGGATGTGGAAGATCAGGGTTTGAGTCTCAGAGGCGGAGGAAGGTCAGGTGGTACCCGGTGCGGAAAATTTCTTGTCACCACCCCCCCCATTGATCCCCCCCTGCGAAAATGGTTTTACATTATTTCATATTTTCTTACAAAGGAATAATAACAATAATAATAACAAACAACTTTTATTTATATCCCGCCCTCCCCGGCCGAAGTCGGGCTCAGGGTGGCTAACATCAGATACATAACATTGGTATAAAATCAAACAATAATTAAATTACCTCCTAAAAACATCTCAAAATCAAATTAAAGTCTAGTTAGATGGCTTTCCACAGGGTTCGGATTGGGAACAGTAAGTGCTCCACTGAACTGAAATTTCAGCCTTCACGGCATAGGAAAACGGCCAAGTAAACAGCTATTTTGGTGGAGGAAGGTCTAGATATTAACCGATATGCATGAAATTTCATATATAGCTATATAATCCCTAGTATAGTAAGATAAGACCTTTGGAGCAGGCTTTTTAAAAAAGTTTTTTTATGAACCGACCTAGTAGGGCAGTAATTGTTCCTTGATAATTTGTCACCCCCTCCATTATGGAACATGGGTCGGACCTCCCCCTACGCCCCCACCTTCCTATGCCCCTGAGTCCCCATGCAAACATGCTCACTGGGCCAATCACAGTCTCTGAGCCTAACCTACCCACAGCGTGAAGAATTGTATACACCACTTTGAGCTCTTTGGAGGAAAGGTGGGGTATGAATATTTTAAAAAATGAAACTTCTCTAACACTTTCTGCATAAGTGATCTAGTTTGAAGAGTGGGAGAAGGCTCTCCCTCTTAGGCCCTGGGTAGGACTTGATCCATCTGGAAACAAATCGGGCTCCAGGTTCTTTGGCTGATTGCCCAGAGTTCCACAAAATATTTTTGGGGTGTGTCAGCCCATCGCTACACCATATCAGCAAGCTTGCAAGGAGTCCAACATATTGTGTATGTCACCTTTTCCCCCAAGAAGAGACTTACCTGTACAGAAAGCACCCCTGGCAGCTGTTTTCATTAGTACTAGTAAAAGTGTTCTGAATTTGCTAAACATTTTGGTCCCCCATCCACCCATTTTTTTTTCCAGACCCTTGATCATCTTGGTTGTCCTCCTCTACATTCTACATTCCTCATACATTCTAGCTTGTCAATAGCCTTCTTAAATTGTGGCGCCCAGAACTGGACATGACACAGTACTCCGGACGTGGTCTAAGGCAGAATACAGCAGAACTATTATTCCCCTTGATCTGGACACTATGCAGCCTAGTACAGCACAGAGGTCAAACTAAATCTGGATCTGGGTGTGAATTTGGAAAGACCAGATGGACACATCTGGAATTGTGAGAAAGAGACCTGGATACCTGTCACAAAATGGCTATATGGAGCTGTGTAAAGGTAGGACAAACCTGCCCCAAGCAGGAACTGAGCAGGAAGAGTAAATGGTACAAATGCATTATGGATTTTTGAGGGGATATTTACTGAGACCTTAGAATAATAGAATTGTAGAGTTGGAAGGGTCCTTGAGGGTCATCTAGTCCAACCCCCTGCAATGCAGGAATCTTGTGCCCAAGGTGGGGCTCAAACCCACAGCCCTGAGATTAAGAATTTCATGCTCTACCAACTGAGCTACCCCAGCAAGCTCTTGTGCAGGTTCTATAGGAGATCCTAGCGGCATTAGTGAACCCTGATCTAGGCCAAGCTGAAAATGGAGCAAGGCTTTCTGAAATGGGGCAGTTTAAAAATCCGAACTCCCCCAATTCTGATTTTTATCCCCTCGCTATACATGCCCCATTGAGACCCTTTCCAAAAAAAGATTGAGGAGCATAGCACCTGCCTACATCTTTTAAGAATACAGCTTTGCATCTGGAGAATTGTGTTCTGGTCTGTCTAATTGTTCCTTACTCGTCTTGCCCAAGGGCAGATAAAATGTTGAAGGGGATTTTCTTTCTGTGCAACTGGTGTTAGCGCAAGGTTAGGAAAGGGCAGACAAGGTCACACTCAGATCTCCTTCCAACAGGCTGGTTCAAGTTTAACTGTGGACAAGCCCTGGGAGCCAATAAGCAATCAAATAACTGAATCTTTTTTTATTTTATTATATTTTATTTAAAAGGTCATATCACTGCTGCTGCTGCTTCTTTTTTTACAGCCATCTTTCATATGGAGTGCGAGGCATTTAAAATTCTCATTGTACGTTCTCATGAGAACGCTTGTAATGAAAAGGGGAGCTTGCATATTATAAATCCATTCTCCCGGTAATAATTGTAACTAGAACAGTTAGTGCTACAAACGTAATTCATTAATTCATCCATATGACAACTTGAGAGCTGAAATACAAGTTAGGGCACTGCCCAAGCTCACTTGGGCTCTATAAGTTTATCATACATATCAGTGGTGCTACCGCCTGGAGGGTTTTTAGAGCTAAAACCAACTTAGCAGCGTTGGAGAGCTGAAAGCTTTGGGAACTGTCGAGCACAGATGTATCCTATGCACTAGTTGTGTATGTGGCAGGGAATGAGGATTTGCAGTGTGGCATGGCTTGCAAAACAGAACCAATCACTGCTGCACTGCTGCATGTAGATGAACCCCATGGAAAACATCACTCAGATGTAGCCTTACCCAACCTAGTACTAGGGCTATCAATAAATCACCCCAAACCGGTTTGAAGTCCATATTGTGATATCGGTTTGATAGTTTTTCAAGTGGCTATATATTGTGAATCATGTTAGGGCTAAGCGATATATTGCCCTAACCCAGTTTCAAGCCCATATCATGATATATTTTCGACCTGGCAATATATTGTGAATCATGGTGTGTGGGTGTGGGTGCGCGCATGTGTGCGTGTGCGCGCACACACAAACACACTATGCAAAAATCACAGTGTGGAGGAAAAGCTGTGAAGCCAGCCAATGACTCTACATAGCTCTATCCTTATTTCAGACATTCTGATGTATAAGTATATTGCAATGTTTAGGTGGTGATATATCACAAAGTTGAAAACCAGGTATCATCCAGCCCTACCTAGTACCCTCAAGATCAGGGTGACCCACCAGGTGAGCTGCATGAGTACTGCATGAGAGCCAGCCAGTGTGGTGTAGTGGTTAAGAGTGGCAGACTTGTAATCTGGGGAACCGGGTTCGCTTCCCCGCTCCTCCACACGCAGCTGCTGGGTGACCTTGGGCTAGTCACACTTCTCTGAAGTCTCTCAGCCCCAGTCACCTCACAGAGTGTTTGTTGTGGGGGAGGAAGGGAAAGGAGAATGTTAGCCGCTTTGAGACTCCTTCGGGTAGTGATAAAGCGGGGTATCAAATCCAAACTCTTCTTCTTCTTCTTCTACTTTGACATGGAACCTGTGGGCCACACACTGACTTGTTGCATACAATTTCCACCTCTTCAGGGTTTCACTGGGCAGGTGATGTTGGCTGAGACCAATAGGAGTTGGTGTCCAACTAGACCTGGCGAGCCACAGATTCCCCATTCCTGCCTTACCTGGAAATGCTGTTGCTGTTAGATGGAACAGCAGCTCTTGTTATCCATGTTGGAGAAGGCAATGGAGGTGGGAGAAGTTGGGGTTGTACTAGAAGGGAGAACACCTGAAACAGTCAGTGCCTTATTGCATCCTCAGGTGCCCAGATGTCTTAGGCCATCACTAACATTTCTCACAGCCCTCCTGCATTTAGCTTGAAGTTGCCAGCTTCAAGTAATATGGCAACCTTAACTGTGCTACAGCTCTGCAGGAAGCTTCTCTAGGGGGTTCCATTTTCTGCAGGCCTTTGTGTTTCCCACTCTGTTAAGACCAGCTTGAAATAACATTGAAACATCTTTTTTGATTTGTTGTCTTCCAGGCAGATGGCTAATTTAGCTTGCCTGGTCTTGATTTCCTGTTGGACATATTTCAGCGAGGTTCCCTAATGTAAATACCCATAACTTATTTTTGTACTGTGTGTGTATATATTGGTCCATTAGAAAGTGTGGATGTGTTTTCCTGGGGAAAATTGTTACCCTGGAATGGATCCAGTTGAGGTAGCTGCAATAACTGATAACTCTTCACAGCGTTCTTATCTTTGTGTGACCCCCCCCCCCTTTTCGGTGCTGCTTTCTTATATCCTATAAGACACAGATACTATTACATGCCTTCTGGGCACAAAACTTATTGCCTTCAGTTTAGAAATGGAGTGGAGAGAAGGATTATTTGATTTCAAAGGTTAGAGGTGTCCAATATTTTGGGCAATCATCCTTGATATTCTCTTTATCTACCAGAGGTAGGATTCCCTCATCTTTTACCCAAACATCCTGCTGGAGTCTTAGAAATTGAACATAGTTACGGCAGCTTAGTCTAATCGTGGTTTCATTGTGGTGTACACATGGGACGATGTAATCCCCGCCCGCCCCCTCACTCACATAGAGAGACACAGTAGACATACAGCAGCCATGGAAATAGACACATGAAAGACAGCCCAACAGCAGGGATCTATTTGTTTTTAGCGACATTTATATTCAGTGTTTCCACCAAGGAGCTTAAAGTGCCATACTTTGATCTCCCCCTCCCATTTTATCCTCCCAACAGCCCTGTGAGGTTGAGAGATTGTCGTGAGCCCAATGGACATGGCAGGAGACTGGAGTGAGATTGTGGTGTCAAACTCACTTCCCCGCTCTGTTCATTTGACTGTCTATAATTTATTTCATTTCATCTGTGAATCACCTCCTATGAAACATCCCGGTATACATCTATATCTATCTCTCTATCTACGTATCTATCTATCTCTCTATCTATGTATCTATTGACAACTAGCAGGATGATGTGGGGAAGCCCGCTGCAGAGATCCTGGGGTAGGGCTAGAGGAGGCGTTTGATTTTGTTTGTATTTTGTTATTGTTTTGTTGTTGTTTAGTCATTTAGTCATGTCCGACACTTCGTGATCCCATGGACCAGAGCACGCCAGGCACTCCCATCTTCCACTGCCTCCTGCAGTTTGGTCAGACTCATGTTGGTAGCTTAGAGAACACTGTCCTACCATCTCGTTCTCTGTCGCCCCCTTCTTTGTCTTTGTTCATGGACAGGTAGGTAGCCGTGTTGGTCTGCCATAGTCAAAACAAAATAAAAAATAAAAAAATTCCTTCCAGTAGCATCTTAGAGACCAACTAAATTTGTTCTTGGTACGAGCTTTTGTGTGCATGCACACTTCTTCAGATACACTGCCCATGGAGTTTTCTTGGCAGGGATATTGGAGTGGCTTGCCCAGTTCCTGCTCCAGGTTGATCACTTTTAGTCAAAACTCTCCACTACGACCTGTCCATCTTGGGTGGCCCTGCACGGCATAGCTCATAGTTTCTCTGAGTTATTCATGCCCCTTCGCCACGACAAGGCAGTGATCCATGAAGGAGTGTATTTTTGCCCAATTCACACATCTCGAGTCAATATGCGAACTGAAGCACTGCTGTCCTTTGAAATGTGCACTCCTCCAAGTTTTGTGATGCAGTTCTCCAACCAAACAATATGTGCAAAATGCATATGTTAGGGGGAAACTCGAAACTCATACATTTAGGGGAGATTGCTGGGGGCGGCAGAATGCATATTAGTTAAAACCAAATACAAATGTGTTCATTAGGAGAAATTTGCCATAAAATGCTGAGAAGCTTTTGTGAGCGTTTTCTTAAGAATAATATTAATTTTCAAATTGCTGAATTCAAAACTGAGGGTGGGGGAATGAGAAACTGTGAGATCAGAAATTGACAAATTCATCCATCCCTATCCTGGACAGCTGTGGCCAGTTTCAGGAAATAGAACCATAGAATTGGAAGGGGTCCTGGGGTCATCTAGTCCAACCCCCTGCAGTGCAAGAACCTCAGTTAAAGCATCCATGACAGATGGCCATCCAACCTCTGCTTTAAAACCTCCAAGGAAGGACAGTGATTTCCCTCATTTTCTTAACCACACTGCTACACTAGAGCTTTTGTTTTAATGACTAGAACCTGCCCTTATTCTGTGAAAAAAAGGAGGGTTAGAAATAAACATTTAATCTCGAGTGTTTATTTTGGAACTAAAAATAATATTAAGTATCCAGAGTGTTTGTTTCTAAAAGCACATATTCATTTTAAACAAGTTCAGTCTGAACACTGTGACCTGGCGTATCCATTGCAGAATGGAAATGGATTCGGTTGGTGGGTGGGTGCTTGTGGTCTCTTCTGGCAGTGATCTGTATATTGCTTTCTCTCTCCCTCGTCCGTTCTCCGAAAGTGTTGCAATAAAAAAAAAATTCTGCAGTTTTGACATCTCCTGATGCTATTATTAAAATTCCAGGCCAAACAAGAAATAAATTAGCATCCAGGAACCACAGATTAATGGAACACTAATAGCATTCTATTGTACAAAAAAAAAGGTCACCGTATAATTAGGAAATGCTTAGTGCAATGTCAAAGCACAGTTGAGTTTGGTTTAAAACAAGGTGACAAATGCCAGTGCAGAGCAATCATTGGGAGAGGGGGGGGGTAAATGATAATTTATGCACAGGCCTGCCCTTGCGACTAGTTTTCCTCCAGCAGCGTATGCTTGTTGATGCAGCCCTGGGAGCTGAGGGGAGGCCGAATTGTTAAACCAGGAAAAAAACGGAAGCAGCTGCTGTGTGCCGGGCTTGAACTGAACATCCAAGTGCAGCAGGAACAAAGACCGATGCTGTAGGTTCTGCTCAGGTCCCAGTTTGCTATTTTAGCAGAAATGTGCAATAATACAAAGTTTACAGCTTCGACATCAAAGCAACGGCAAATTAAAGCCTGGGCTTCCGGGGAAGCCTATGGTGAAGCTTATTGCGCATGACGGATGAAAGGCTTGCCTTGACGACCACAACAGGCAGCATGTTCACAGAGCAAGCCAAATGGAGCCATTGAGCAGTAGCCTGGCGGTAGGAAGGGGCGCCATGCTCTGCAGGCCCCTTTTTTCTGGGGTGACACTTGCATGCACACCAAAGGTGATGGTAATTACCCGTTGCCTTACCAGCAATTTAATGCAAACTCTTGGCTGGCAAATACTTTTTCGCAGGGCTCGTGAAAGGGCTGGAAAATCCAGTCACGCTTGTGGGAGGCTCTAGCTAGATTTCCTTGCAAACTGGGGCTGCCACTCTTCTGGGGGAATGGAGTGTCTTAGTCACCATGAATTTCTTTATTGCTGTTACCAAGTCCTAGCAGAGATGGATATAGGGCAGCACGATGGGTTCTGCCACACTGGGTACCAAACCTAGGGGGCACCGCAGGGCATCACAACTATGATGTAGGTAAGAGGCAGGGGAGCCCAGGGCACTGCTGAAATTTGAAAGACAAAAGCCCACCCTGTGTCCTAGTTAGGAAGGAAGAAATCTTTCCAGTTTGGTTGCTCTCTCATTATTCCCAATGTAAGTTATGTTCATCAGATATTAGAGGGATTCAGAGTATGCCCACTGGGCAATACCCAATGCACTTCCTCTGTTAGCCCAATGATCTCCCCAAATAGGCTCTAGAGGGTTAGGGGGTGCATGGGAAGAAGAGAGAGAGGGAAAGTTCCATTGCACAGTCAAAATGAGGGCATTAAATACAACCCCTTGACATTAATGGATATGGCTAACTTAGCTCCATTTGTTTCAATGTGTTTACAGTCGTAACTTGGATCTCAAATGCCTTGGCTCTCAAACAAATCAGCTCCTGAACAATCAAAACCTGGAATAATAATAATAATAATAATAATAATAATAATAATAATAATAATTTATACCCCGCCCATCTGGCGGGGTTTCCCCAGCCACTCTGGGCGGCTTCCAACAAAATATTATAATGCAATATTCTATTAAACATTAAAAGCCTCCGTAAACAGGGCTGCTTTCAGATGTCTTCTAAAAGTTGTTCTCTTTGACATCTGGTGGGAGGGTGTTCCACAGGGTGGGTGCAACTACTGTGAAGGCCCTGTGCCTGGTTCCCTGTAACTTGGCTTCTCGCAGCGAGGGAACCTCCAGAAGGCCCTTGGCACTGGACCTCAGTGTCTGGGCAGTACGATGGGGGTGGAGACGCTCCTTCAGGTATACTGGACCGAGGCTGTTTAGGGCTTTAAAGGTCAACACCAACACTTTGAACTGCGCAGTAGTCCAAGCGAGATATACCGGTAACTAGAGCATGCACCACTCTGGTGAGACAGTCCACAGGCAGATAGGTTCTCAGCCTGAGTACCAGATGGAGCTGGTAAACAGCTGCCCTGGACACAGAATTGACCTGCGCCTCCATGGACAGCTGTGAGTCCAAAATGACTCCCAGGCTGTGCACCTGGTCCTTCAGGGGCACAGTTACCCCATTCAGGACCAGGGAGTCCTCCACACCTGTCCTCCTCCTGTCCCCCCAAAACAGTACTTCTGTCTTGTCAGGATTCAACCTCAATCTGTTAGCCTCAATCTGGTAGTGAGTGTTCCAGTATTTGAATGATTTTCGGAAGCTGAACATCCAACACGGATTCTGCGGCTTACGATTGGCTGCAGGAGCCTCCGCCGTTCTTTGGTTTCTGAACGTTTTGGAAGTCGAAGGGAGTTCTTGCACAGATTCCGTTCAACTTCCTATTATTATTATTATTATTATTATTATTATTATTATTATTAGGTATGACTGTGCTCTGAGCAAATTTTAGTCAGATAGAATCAATTTATTTAGGAATAAGTTCCACTTTGCAGTAGAAAACAATCTTATTTCAGATAAATAGTGATAATATGCACATGTAATGCCTGGTTGGCTGCCCCTGATCATAAAATATATTATTAAAAAAATAAAATAAGAAAAACAGGATGCTGCGGTGACTAGGGTCAACCTTGGTATGCCCATGCCAGCCGAGATGCAGATGGGAGGCCTGTTTGCCACTGTCCCAGCTCCTGATCCTGTACATGTTCTCATTTGGGGAGAGTGATTGCTCCATTGGGGCATTTCAAAAGAGGCACTTACATTCAGTGTGCCCTGCCCGCAATGTTCTCATTGGGTTTGGCTGCTTAGGTCTTTCTCTCCTGCCCCCATTACGACTTTGTTTTCTAAGTTAGATATCCAGCAGTGTTCTCTGCTAGTCCAAAAGAGAGCTCTCCCATTGGAGTCTATTAAGAATCCATAAGCGGACCCCTCACGCCCAGGAAAGTATCCATTGTCCCGATGGTAATTATACTGCATTAAACTGTTTACTTTGAAGATATCATTTTGGTGGGTGCGGATCACAGAGTGTCATGCTTTTTGTGCACAGTAGAAAATTACTATTTTCACTCAGACTCCTTCTCACCGGTAGCTGGAATTCCTAATGTTGCATTCTATATGTTGACCCTGGAAATGTGACAAATGGACAGCCTCTGTGAAGAATTCTAGCATAAGTGTTGGTTTTAAGTCTTTAAACAGTATATGTGTAATCTTTGCTTGTGTGAGTCTTACAGGGCTTAGGTGGAATGAAGCTTTTGCACACACACACACACACACACACACACATATATATATATATAGTGATTTTGGTTAAAATAAATTAAGTGATACAAGAAAAAGAAGGAAAAGTGAGAGGGAGAAAAACAAAAACAACAAAGATACATATAAAAGCGAAAATATACCAAAAAAGCAATATACAATATTCCCATACATTCTTGTATAAATTGATATAGTGTTGTTGTCCTAGTGCTTATGTAAATGTTAATAGCCTACTACATTTTGTATAAACTCATTCCAAATCAAATGTTATCACATTTATCCATACAGAGTCTGTGCCTACATTCATAAATTGCCAGTGATATCATATCATCAGTACATTGATTGAAGGTTATCATATCTTTATTTTTCCAACTCCTCAATATCAATCTCTTGGCAACCATTAGGGCACGGAAAAGCCATTTCCGTTGTCCCATTGATAATTTTCATACTGCAGGGATATAGTTCAATAAAATATTATCCACTGAAAGATTTAACTTTTTCTGCACAGTCATAGTTACACAGCCGAGCACTTTCTCCCAAAACTTGTTAAGAACACTGTAGAAACATGTGTTTTGGAGAGGCATTGTCCTTGCCACATCTCCAACACTGAGGTATTTAACGGGAACTGCTTTCTTTAGTGGGGACCATAATTATCCAAAACAATACCATAATTGCCCTAAAAGAGCTAAATGAATAAGTAATTTGTTTAACACATGAACAGTGCCGTAGTCCCTCAGTGCCATGAGTCAGAAAGAGAAAATTAGTCTATTCTTGCTCACAGACTTTGTTGTTGACCAGCCCAAACATTCTTCTAATTCACCAAGGTGCTGGGCACTTCAGAGCCTAGTCTTTGCGAATAGCTTCAGCCCCAAAGCAACAGGACAACCACAGCAAACAACATAATTTGCAGCTTGGAGTACATAGCTGTGCAATTAGAATACAATTATAAACAATAATAACAGCTGTACAAAAAAAATGAAAATAAAAAATCTCCCTGCGTTCTCCATCTCCTTGCTTATTAACCACTCTGGTGCAAACACTCATCTGGGCAGAGGAAAAGGTACCATGGACAGCTCCTGGAACGGCTCAGTCTGAAACACTAGGTAGGAGCACACTCCACTGAGCCTTATAAATGAGCTGAGGTTCTGCCTTAGGAGCTGTCTTCACTAAGAGGCGCCTCATCATTTAAAGAGCCCCACCCTTCTCTATTCGATTTTACTCCAGACTCTAGTTGTGCTGAGGTTTCTAAGACAAGTGTCCTCTGAGACAGAGGAGGGCGCTGCAACATCCTTGGAGAGGAGGAAAGCTGGCTTGCTAGGCTCTTATTGTAAAAGTCCTTCAGTAGGTTAGGTCTTCTGGAGCTATTCCCAGTCCCATGCTGGCTCCCCAGGCTCATACTCTCCAAAGACTAGAGTCATGACACTAGCCATACATTACCTCCCAGGTGGCAATAAGAGCCCAGAAATATTTTTCAGCTCCCCAGCAAAACAGATTTCAGTTTCCTCCTCCTATCTTTCAATTGAGTGACTCCCCTCTACCGGACTAAACCATCCTATTCATGGTGGTTGCATATGCACAAGCTTCACATTCCAGGGCTAGGTATTTTTTATGGAAACATGGATTATCTCCCCCCACTTTCAACAGGGGTGTCTACCATCTGTCCTGGTGAATGGACAGATATATGTGTTTGGAATATAAAAAAACAGATAGCGACAAAGGCTTTGACTTTAAGGTAGAGCACTAGTGAGCATTGTATTTTCACACAAACTATTCCAATCAGCTTCTAGGCTCAATTCATGGTGCTGGTTATTAACTTTAAATTCCTACTAGGGCCATTGCACCTGCAGGGACACCTCCACTTCTGAGAAGACTTGCTGGCTGTTCTGAGTATCTGGGGCATGCGTTTGGACTTTGTGCCTGTAGGATGATCTTCTCTGTTGCTGTTGATTACAACTCTTGAAACTTCCTTCCTTCCAGTGGCCCATATCAACCATTCCTTAGATTTTATTGGCATGCAAAAGCGGTTTAACTTAATCAGATGTTTGGTATAGGGTGGATGATATTGTTAGGGAAATGATTACCTATTAGCTCTATATTATAACTGTATCTGTGTGCCTAATATTGTAAGAGAAGCACATTGACTTATCTAAATCATCTATCTGTCTATAGAGCAGTGGTACCCAACGTGCTGCCTTTCATATGAGGATGACTGCAACTATCATCATTCCAAACCACTGGTGCTGGTGAGAGTTGCAGACCACGTAATCTGTGGGGCACATTGTTGAGTATCTTGGCTACAGGGCAATATATCCACCAGCCTCTGAAGGTACCTCATCCTCTCTCTCTCTCTATCTCTCTCTCACACACACACACACGGTAAATTGTATTTAATAGAAATAAATAAGCCATTGCGGTGAACTTGAATGCCTCACAGAAATTATATTGTGTTGCAGGGCAGCTTACACATCTCCTTAGGAAAGATGTAGCTTTTTGGCTAAAACATTTCCTTTACACCTCTTTCCAGCATTTCCTTGTAAAAAAAAAAAAGGTCTCACCTCTAGAAGAACTGCAAAATAAGATTCATTTAGCTTCAGTGGTGTGCTGAACATAACCCCCAATGAATGAGACTATGAGATCTCCTTTGGTTGCCTCCTCTTTTAGTGAGGAGCTCTTATCTCCATGCGTAATTTAGTATTTAATATTGTAACCTGATACCTGCTGCTGCTTGTCGTACCTTGCATCAATCTGAGAATTGCCCATCTCACTGAACCTATTTAGATTCATTTTGTTTTGTTGTTGTTGTTGCTTTTCCATTGTTTTTACATTCAATGTGGACAACAAGCAATAATAATGCATTGTTTTTAAATAATCATTTTTTTAAAACCCTCACAACTACGAAGTCTCTCTGTTTCACACATACAGACACACCACACATTTAAAAATAGTTCTGTGCTGCTTCTCTGGGCACAGCCCATCTGCCCAAGTGAGAACTGCAAGGGCATGGATGTATTTTTATATATTTCTACATTTTCTATATTTATAAATCCAAGGCGGAAACAGATTCACAACGTTAAAATCAAAGTTTAGAACCCCAATAACATATTTCAGCCTCCATCTGGTGACTAGGCCAAAATGTTACCCACAAAAGGCAAACAGATTCAAAGCTGAAGGTGTCCAAAGTGAGACAGATCTGTATAAGGAACCTCAGCAGATGTGCCCAGGGAGGGTTTGCAAAATGTAGGCATCATTATAGTAAGAGTCCTTGTGTTCACCTACACTGTCTCTAATAGATGAGATACAGAGCAGGCCACTGATAGGCTTGGGTAGCTTAATATGGGAGAAGGAGTTTGTTAAGCTACCTTGGTACTAATCTATTAAAGGTGGTGACCATTGCACTATGCATCTGCCTCCAATGTGTGTTAAAAGTTACAGTGGTACCTCTGGTTACATACTTAACTCGTTCCGGAGGTCTGTTCTTAACCTGAAACTGTTCTTAACCTGAAGCACCACTTTAGCTAATGGGACCTCCCGCTGCCACTGTGCCGCCAGAGCACGATTTCTGTTCCTATCCTGAAACAAAGTTCTTAACCTGAAGCGTTATTTCTGGGTTAGCAGAGTATGTAACCTGAAGCGTATGTAACCTGAGGTACCACTGTACTACTCCACTGGATGCTGCCCACCTCTGAGTAGTTTCTCCCTCTGTAGTGGCTCATTCTCTGCAGCAGCCTTCCCCAACCTGGTGCCTCCAGATGTTTAATGCTACAACTGCCATCAGCCCTAGCCAGTTCAGCTGAGTTGGCTGGGGGGTTAATGGCTGTCATAGTCCAGGACTTTAGAGAAGCTTGTTCTACCAGGTTTTTGAAGCAATCTTCCTGGATCTTATTTTTCTCTCTCTGGGTCAAATACATCCACTGCTTCCTCCAGCTTTCTCTGAAAGCTTTCCCTTCAGACACTTCACCAGCTTCATGGCTTTCTGAATTCTTTTCAGTTTGTCAGTGTTTTCGTCCCCAATGGAAGTTTGTAAAACCTTTCCTTACAAGCCTCCTAGAAAGAATATTCCCCAGCACTTCTTGGCAGCTTGTTGAATTACTGAACAGGTTTTTTTTTTTTTTTAATAGACTGGAAGAAGGATGAAACAGAAGCTCCTTAAGTGCAAAGAAGAGACTCCCATGCAAACACCCAGAACCTCATTTTTCTTTCCAGGTTTCATGACCTCATATTGGACCAGAGACCTGTTCTCAAAGTGGGAGGATGCATTTGGGAAGGAAAAAAAAAGGAGTGAATATGATGCATGCAGGTCTTGGGATATGGGCCATAATCATTGTGTGCTGTAAGGATCTAGAGTGGGTTGCAAATGCTGCATGTTGTGTTGGGGGGGGCATACTCGGGATGCACAGCCTTGCTCTACTTTTATTATAATTGCCTGTTTGTGAAAATGGCATAGTATCTCAAGGTTATGATTTCCCAATTGGTTGGGATAGATCCTACTATTAATCTACAGTGGTACCTCGGAAGTCAAACAGAATCGGTTCCGGAAGTCTGTTTGACTTCCAAAATGTTCGGGAACCAAGACACGGCTTCTGATTGTCTGTGGGAAGCTCCTGCAGCCAATTGGAAGCTGTGGAAGCCACAATGGACGTTCGGGTTCCAAAGAACGTTTGCAAACCGGAACAATCACTTCTGGGTTTGCGCCGTTCGGGAGCCAAAATGTTCGTCTTGCAAGGCGTTCAACTTCCGAGGTACGACAGTACATTGTTTTCTAAAGGTACAGATACCCCTTCCTTCCTTCCTTCCTTCCTTCCTTCCTTCCTTCCTTCCTTCCTTCCTTCCTTCCTTTTCAGAAGTCCATTTGCACAGTTCCACTTGTGGGGTAGTGACTCAATTATATACTAGAAATTCCCACTCTGAGGGCTGATCACCTTGTCATTGTATGAGATCCATCTATTGCTCAATGGACTAGACTAACAGTGCAGTCCAAACTCAAGATCTTATGGGATGTGCAAATTCGGAATTGGAGGATCTCAGGCTCTACTGGCTAAGCCAGGGCTCAGCTGGGGCTATGGCAGCATAACTCCCTTATTTTGGCTCAGCTAGAGATTTGCCAGTATAACTTGCTCAACCAATGCTGACTCAGTTGACAGAACTTTGAAAAGATAGAGCAAGGCAAGCCCAGCTTCTGTTCCAGTTTCTTGGTTGAAAATCTTAGATACAATTGAAAATGCAGAACACCAAAACCTCATATTTTGGGCATTCCCACCAAATATGCATTAGGGTCCCCAACATGTGACAACTTGTAGCTCTTTACTCAAGAAACATCAAATACATTTGGGAATACATCTTTTTAGAAAATAGAATTATTTATTTAAACAAGTTTCAATACAAATTTTCAGGTGGAAATGTGGCAGAAAAATGTATATGAGTGGAATAACAACAACAACAACAACAACAACAACAACAACAACAACAACAAATTTTATTATTTATATAATAAATCATATAAATAATTATTTTTATGAGTGGAATTGTTGTTGTTGTTGTTGTTGTTGTTGTTGTTGTTGTTGTTGTTGTTATAAATTATTTATGCCCCACCCATCTGGCTGGGTTTCCCCAGCCACTCTGGGTGGCTTCCAACAGGATATTAAAAACACAATGTTTTTAAACATATGGAAGCGACATGTCCCTCCCCCAAATATATAGTTTTGCCCATCACTATTTGAAAACTGTTTGTTGCTCTAGTCGGGGCTACTGCATGCGGCTATAAAACAGCTGAAAATGAAAAATTCAGGTGCTAGCTGCTCTTCTAAAATTATATGCCTGTTAAGTATAGCTCACACATTTCCCATTGCATAATTGGCATAATTCTCACAAGTGCACCTTACACTCCTTGAAAAGTTATGTGAAGCAGCCATTGGGAAGAGTCTTGTCTCGTCCTTTTCTTTCCTGCACTCCCAGGGTGTTCTCAGGGATCACTTGCTCCGTAGATTTATGTTGGTGTTTTTATTCTATTGAATAAAGAGATAGGAGGGCAAGGAACACATATTCTTATTATATCCTAACATCTGATAAAACAATTTGAGTCTATGGAGATCAGAGATATTTTCTATTTCCTGCGCAGGGGCGCAGTGTGTTTTTACACATGTCAGAGTTATTTACGATGACATTGATTGTGTTCTTTTATGGAAGAAAGCCTGCTTGCCATTAACAAAGAGTCAAGCAACAGGCATGGTTAGCAACCGGCAGAAACATTTACATCTATTGTAGTCGGAAATATGCCAGGTAGAAACATTATGGGAAGAGTCCTGCCCCTGTTCCACTTAGTCTTTCCTTCATAGGAAGCTGACTTATATTCAGTCAGGCTGTTGGTCTATCTAGCCTAGTATTGTCTACCCTGACTCATAGTTTCTTGCCAGGGTCCAAGGCAGGATCTTCTCTTAGCCCTACCTGGAGATGCCCGTGATTAAACCAAGGACCTTCTTCATGCAAAGCAGATAGTGTTGCTCCTTGGGACAAGGAGGTTTGAGCATATTACACTGATCCTGGCCAGTGCTGGATTTGATCTATAAAGCCTTGAATGGCTCAGGACCGCAGTACCTGAAGAGCCGCCTCTCTCCATTTGAACTGTCCTGGACTCTGCATGCATCATCTGAGGCCCTTCTTTGTGGGCTTCCTTCATGTGAGGTCTGAAGGGTGGCAACATGAGAACAGGGCCTTATCTGTAGTGGCTCCCCGTTTGTGGAATCCTCTCCCCAGGGAGTTTCGCCTGGCGCCTTCATTATATATTTTTAAGCGCCAGGCGAAAACGTCTCTCTTCAACAAGGCCTTTGGCTGATTCCTATTCTACAGCCTTTTAAATGTGTCTGTGAGAAGAGGGGGGTTATTGTTTTGGTGTTTTGTGTTACTTTTTTTCATCTTATATTTTACTCTGTGAGATGCCCTGAGATCTTATGACTAAGGGCAGTATATAAATCAAATAAATAAATAAAGTAAGTAAATATGGATGATACCTGGCTTGAGAGCAGTACATGTGAAAAGGATCTCGGAGTCTTGGTAGACCATAAACTTGACATGAGTCAACAGTGTGATGCAGCAGCTAAAAAAGCCAATGCAATTCTGGGCTGCATCAATAGGAGTATAGCATCTAGATCAGAGGAAGTAATAGTACCACTGTATTCCGCTCTGGTCAGACCTCACCTGGAATACTGTGTCCAGTTCTGGGCACCACAGTTCAAGAAGGATACTGACAAGCTAGAACGTGTCCAGAGGAGGGCAACCAAAATGGTTAAAGGCCTGGAAACGATGCCTTATGAGGAACGGCTTAGGGAGCTGGGTATGTTTAGCCCGGAGAAGAGAAGGTTAAGGGGTGATATGATAGCCATGTTCAAATATATAAAAGGATGTCATATAGAGGAGGGTGAAAGGTTGTTTTCTGCTGCTCCAGAGAAGTGTACACAGAGCAGTGGATTCAAACTACAAGATAGAAGATTCCACCTAAACATTAGGAAGAACTTCCTGACAGTGAGAGCTGTTCGGCAGTGGAATTTGCTACCAAGGAGTGTGGTGGAGTCTCCTTCTTTGGAGGTCTTTAAGCGGAGGCTTGACTGCCATCTGTCAGGAATGCTTTGATGTTGTTTCCTGCTTGGCAGGGGGTTGGACTGGATGGCCCTTGTGGTCTCTTCCAACTCTAAGATTCTACGATTCTATGATTCTAAGTAAGTACCATTGAACCACAGGTGGTTACAAAGTCAACAGTAATGTTTTAAAGGACTGGCACTTTTTGGAGTACGGACCCCAAAGAGCCATGTTTTGGGGTGTTGTGCTCTCACACATTTTGCGGAGCTGTGCTGTCATGTGAGAGCACAGAGCCCCCAAAATGGATATCCTGATTTAATTGGACCGGCTGAGGGGTATGAACTTAGCGGCTGCCACAGAGAAGGACCTTTCCCCAACCAAATTTCTGAGAGTGATGGAACTACCCAAAGTGCCCCCTCTGCCGATATTAACACCCAAGAGGGTCTGTAGGGAAGGATGTGGTCTTTGGGGGGGGGGGGATTAGGGACCTAACTCATTTAGGGCTTTATAAGCTAAGGTGAGAGGCTCGAATTGGGACTGGCAACAAACTTCCAATCAGTACAGCTCTTCCAAAAGTTGGCTATGTGAGTTGTAAACTGAACCCTAGCTAGCAATCTGCCTGCTGAATTTTGGACCAGCTTCTGGGTCTTCTTCAAGGGTAGCCCCACACAGAGTGTGCTGCAGCAATCTGAAAGGTAAGGCCTCTCACCCAAAAATGAGATGGAGGCCACTACCTTATGCAATGCATATTTTGCTGGCACGTGGTGTAGTTACAAAATGAGTGTGTTTCCTGTTCGTCTGGGTTTCCAGCTCAGTAATGTGGGAAAGTCCAGTGTCAATGATGTGTGTCTCATGTTATCAACCACATCCACCTTCAGCAACAGGCTTATTCTGGCCTTTTTGTGTTGTTAAGCATTTTGGAGCTATGATTTTTGGGTGTTTTTAAAAAGAAAATCACGATAACAAGGACATTAAAAATCATAATGGCTTGGCATTTTAGGTGCCAGCTGTTAGCATGCTTATAACTTCTGCTCAGGGAGCAATACCTCTTCCATTTCACTCCCAAACTATTTTTTTTAAAAAAGAAAACCCATTCCTTGTTTTCCAAATGAGCGTTCTGAGTATTATGCCAGTTGAAGTGCTGAGGGCACACAAAGAAACCTTGGGTAGAAAAGCTGACATTCAGGCTGATAGAAGCGGGTGGTGTCTCACATTGGTGGAAATTCTTGCATGGGGTGTGTGTGTGTGTCATCTTTTCTCTCCTTTACCTTTCTGAGATGTTTATATTATTTATTCCTCAGTTAGTGCAGAATGCTGCAGCAGGGTTGCTGACAGAAGCAAGACTTTGTCAACGTATAACTCCTGTGCTCAGAGACCTGCACTGGTTGCCAATCTGCTACTGGGCCACATAATACCCATTCTATACTCATAAGAAATCAGTCACACTTTGGAACTCCCTGCCTATTGACACCAGGCAGGTGCTTTCTCTGAACTCTTTTTGGCACCTGCCAAAAGCATTTCATGTTTAGGAAAACCTACACAGATATGTAAGAATGTTGATGTGTGTTTTAGTATGTATTTAGCTTATTGTTGGTTTTAATTATTTTTGAATGTTTTAAAAAAATGTTTTTAACAGTTTTTATTGATAATGTTACTGGTTTGGTCTTTTCACAAACAACTTTGTGCTTTCTTCCTAACACACACACACACACACACACTTTATGGATGGATTAATTAATCATCTATATCTCTATCTATCTACCTTTTATTTATTAAATTTAATATATATCAATATATATATTGAATATATCATTATATCACCCAGGACTGGTAAGGGGAGCAGATTGTAATGTTGGCTTTACTCAGCGGTACTCCTTCCTCCAGCGAGTGTCACTAGCAGAGTGACTCAGGTGCGGTGGCAGTTTCACCAGCGATATATCCCTGAGTGAAACTGCCATCCCATTCTGCCCTCATACTGTGCAGAGGGAGAACAAAAGCTGCATCTGTGAGGCGCCGATACAGCTTGTTCCTCCCTCTGCATCTTTCAACTGCTTGGCTGAGGAAGAAGAAGAAGAGTTTGGCTTTGATATCCCGCTTTATCACTACCCGAAGGAGTCTCAAAGCGGCTAACATTCTCCTTTCCCTTCCTCCCCCACAACAAACACTCTGTGAGGTGAGTGGGGCTGAGAGACTTCAGAGAAGTGTGACTAGCCCAAGGTCACCCAGCAGCTGCATGTGGAGGAGCGGGGAAGCGAACCCGGTTCACCAGATAACGAGTCTACCGCTCTTAACCACTACACCACACTGGCTCTCCCCTTCAAGGATGTTAAAGGATCCCTCAGCTGGCACTGGCTTCTACGCAAGCGGGGGGGGCAGGCACCAGGGATGGCTCTGCCGGGGATGGGGAGCCATCCCCACCCCCAGCAGAGCCATACAAAAAGCTGCGTTGTCCCAGCCCACTAGGCGCTGGGGTGAAACTACCTCAGCTCCCATGGTGAGAGGTGCGGCAATTTCACCTGGCGCCTTGCAGGCTGAGGCCAATGCAGCCTGTTTTTTTTCAACAGACAGTTTTTTTATATCGCCAGACCACGATGTTTGCCTGGTGATATATCACGATGTTGAAAAGCTGTTATTGCCCAACCTACACTCCAGGATCATTTTGCAATTAAAGGCAATAGAGCCGGGTTAAGGAGACTTGTGTTGTTTCTGATGTTTTCACATATTTCCCATCAACCCCCTCTAGCATTCTCAATGGTCAGGGATGATGGGAGTTGTAGTTCAGCAATGTGTGTGGGGGGGTATTGCTGGTCCCCCACATCCCCCCTGCAGCACAGGTTAAACTCTGTGTTGCTTTATGTATTGATTTCAACATTTCTGTCTACAAATGCCTATGCACTCATCAGGACATCTTGCAATTTAAAATTACAATATCACAATATCATCCTCGGACATTTTTGGAGGGCAGGGAGGAATATGTGCATTAGTGGATGGGCAAGTTGCTTGCTAACTGTTGAGTGCTTTAATCCTGAAATCTTGAAGTCATAAAACACTTCAGAAATGCAAAGGCAGCACTCATTCTTGCCCCTCTGGCGTTGGTGACAATATATGTCAGGATTATGGATTACAGCCAATTGTGCATTTCAGTCCGGGGGAAAAAGAAGAGAGAGAGAAGACAAGAAAGAAAGAAAGAAAGAAAGAAAGAAAGAAAGAAAGAAAGAAAGGCAAGTTTAAACTTTCTGAGAGCACAATGGCTGTAAAGATCAGATCATTTGATTTAAACCGCTTAGAATGCTATAGTGGAAAAGGAGGAGCGGTAGTCTTTGCTAATTCAGACAGGCAACGTGCAAAGCAGACACCATTATTGGCACGATTTTCAAGGGATCTTGCCCAGGAAGAATGAAAAATGAACTCCTAATACAGTGGTACCTCGGGTTAAGAACTTAATTCATTCTGGAGGTCCTTTCTTAACCTGAAACTGTTCTTAACCTGAGGTACCACATTAGCTAATGGGGCCTCCCGCTGCCACCGTGCCGCCCCTGCGCAATTTCTGTTCTCATCCTGAAGCAAAGTTCTTAACCCGAAGTACTACTTCTGGGTTAGTGGAGTCTGTAACCTGAAACCTGAAGCTTCTGTAACCTGAGGTACCACTATATCTTTGAATGGATGCATAGAACGCAGAGAACTTGTTGGAGTAGAGAGGTTGTGGACTCTCCTTCCTTGGAGACTTCTAAGCAGATGTCGGATGGCCATCTGTCATGGTTTGCTTTAGCTGAGATTCCTACATTGCAGGGGGTTGGACTCGATGACCCTTGCGGTCCCTTCCAACTCCAACTCTATGACTAAAGGTAAAGGTAAAGAACCCCTGACAGTTAAGTCCAGTCGCAAATGACTCTGGGGTTGCGGCGCTCATCTCGCTTTACTGGCCGAGGGAGCTGACGTTTGTCCGCTGGCAGTTTTTCTGGGACATGTGGCAGGCATGACTAAGCCTCTTCTGGCGAACCAGAGCAGCACACGGAAATGCCATTTACCTTCCTGCCAGAGCGGTACCTATTTATCTACTTGCACTTTGACGTGTTTTCGAACTGCTAGGTTGGCAGGAGGTGGGATCAAGCAACGCGAGCTCACCCCATTGTGGGGATTCGAACCGCCGACTTTCCGATCGGCAAGCCCTAGGCTCAGTGGTTTAGACCACAGCACCACCCACGTCCCACAACTATCTATCACTACTGTCCTGCATATTACTCTCTCAGTCTCCCTACTTGAGTTTGTTCTCGAAAGTTTACGAGGCCAAGAAAAGTTTTGAAAATTCTAAGGTCTTGGTGCTCTCTCTACCCCCGCCCCCATTCCCATTTTTATCCTCAAGATACTCCAATAGCTGTGCATGATGAAGCAATCTTGTTGGAGCCACGCTGGTTTGGGTCCAGTGAGTTTTTAGATGTATGTCGTCTGTGGGGAGGACTAACCTGGGAAGCAGGTGTTTGTCACCTTCACTTCCATGATCCAAAACTGGGGGAGAAACTACATGCAGTTGTTTTTGCATTTAATGTGCACTTCAGCAAAAAAATAAAATAAATAAAAAATGCAGATAGCATCCACCTGGGGAAAGAACACAGAGGCAGGCACGAAGGGGAGATTTAACCCTTTGCTGTCTTCTTGTTGGTCCTAATGGCAAATAGCAACTCCAGAGCTGCTGCTTGCGTTAGAAAAAAGAAAGAAAGAAAGAAAGAAAGAAAGAAAGAAAGAAAGAAAGAGCCTGTTGGTGTCAACTGAAGTCTTCCTCTCAATGCAAATAAGCAGCTTTGAAAGAGTAACTTTTGTCAGCTGGGGTGGAAAGAGTTAAATTCCCCCTACATATCTGCTGCATAGTTGCTTAATTGTAGCCTCCTTAAAGTAGCAAACACAAAGGTACATTTAATGTATCTGGCTTGGCCCTCTTTATATACACTGAAACAGAAGTCACCAGACCCTTATATATAGTGAGAGAGTGGGGAGGGGTATTACTCAGAAGGGTGGTGGGAATGTGTGATTGGCTGATAGGTGTGGAAAACCTGCTGACGACTGTTAACGACTGCAATTGGTCTTACAGGAAAAAGCAAGGGGCGAGATGGCTAAAGATAGCTTTGTCATGTATAATGAGATAACAATCCAATGTCTTTGTTCAGACCAGGTCTCTCCGTGGTTTTAAGTTTGGTAATGAGTTGCAATTCAGCAACTTCTCTTTCCAGTCTATTTCTGAAATTCCTTTGTATTAAGACAGCTACTTTGAGATCTTTTATAGAATGTCCAGGGAGACTGAAGTGTTCTCCTACTGGTTTCTCTGTCTTGTGATTCCTGATACCAGATTTGTGTCCATTTATCCTTTGGCGTAGGGTTTGGCCTGTTTGTCCAATATAAAGAGCTGAAGGACACTGTTGGCACTTGATGGCATCCACAATGTTAGAAGATGAGCAATTAAATAGTCCTGAGACGGTATGTTTGATGTTGTTGGGACCAGTAATGGTGTTGTCCGGGTGTATGTGGCAGCAAACTTGGCATCTGGGTTTACTGCAGGCTCTGGTACCAGTGTCCATGTTGAGTCCTGTTGTTGTATTATTGTGGGTGAGGAGTTGTGACTCACCCCAGGTCAGCCAGTGGGCTTCATGGCTGAGTGGGGTTGATATTTATACACACACACACACACACACACACACACACAGAGAGATTTATTTGCCGAAAAAAGAGTGGGACGTATGAGAACTCCACCCACCATTTGTGGGTGCAGGTATGTGCGTGCGTCATTTGCACATAAACTCTATCTGCCAGTATTTCTGATCCTTTGTAACAATGAGAGAGAGAGAGAGAGAGAGAGAGAGAGAGAGAGAGAGAGAAATGTACCATAGGATGTAGCTTCCCACAAACCCGTGCTGGCTAAATATAAATATCTGTGATGAATTGCGCAAGGACAGTGTACTGGCAGCTGTCAGAGATGTTTAAAATGGATCAGACCTTTTTCTTCCTTCCACTTCCCCCTCTAATAATGAACATTTAGACTCTTAAAGCTGCTAGCTATTAATTATGGCGCCTAAAAATACTCAGGCAATTCAGTAGGTTCAGAAATTGGTGTGGGTCCATTTTGCAGCAAAATGTTCTCCTGTCAGCTTCCTGCGTTCTTCATTATTCCCCACCCCTCTCTTTTTCTGGTATCAAAATTTATTTATTTTAATGATGCCAACAGGTGGCAAAATGGTATCTCCATCCTCCTGCTGAGACAGTGCACTCAGCAGAGATAAAGTACTGGTTTAATACCCAAATGTTTCTGCAATTGAAATTATATATGGCGCAATTATCATAAATTTAGTTCTAGCCCAGACGTTTATATTGGTCCACAGGTAGAAATCAAAGTGGAAAAATACTAGGCTGCTCTGCAAATCCCTATAAATGCCATTGTTTTTTGATTTAAAATAACAGTTCCATAGATAAGAAGCTGCTCTCGCCTGTCTGCCTTTTCTCTTTCTAAATTTCCTGATACCGCCGAGGGTTGCTTTCATACGATTTAAGTAAGGCTATATTTCCACAGCTGAAATAAATGTTTCTACTCTGGAAATAAATGACTTATTCCAACAATAGAAAGCTGATTATGCTATTGATAAAGAGTCTGTCAGTCAAGTAATTCTCATTCATGCATTCAGAAACTTTAACTAATCACAGAGCAGTGCAAAACAAGCAGCGGGTCTGTTAAGAAATCTTTTGCAGAATGATATTCCCTCCCCCTTTTCAACTTTTCATATGGAAATACCCCCCCCCCCAGCATTATGTTGTTACTCACCTGTTTTTGAGGACACCGAAAACTGCAAAACAAAAAACAAGCAAAGCTTTCCCTCTGCATTAAAACCCTATATTTTCACAGGAACCCAAAACATTTGGAATTACTTAGTAGCCAGTCATTATTTTCAGTCACCACCAAACCTCCCCATCCTCTTGCAATGGCTTCTGCATCTTTCTCTGTGTATGTGCAGATAAGGACATAAAAAGAGCTCTGCTGGATCAGGAAAATGGCCTGTCTAGCACAGTGTCCTGTTCTCACCGTGGCCAAATGGATGTCTGTGGGAAGCCTGAAAGCAGGACCTGAACACAACACCATTCTCCCCTCCTGTGGTTTCCAACAATTGTTACTCAAAATCATGGCTGAGCCCCAGTCGTGGAGGCAGGACCATGGACAACCTTCTTCATGAATTTGTCCAATCCTCTTTCAAAGCCATCCAAGTTGGGGGCCATCCCTGCCTCCTGTGGCAGTGAGTTCCATGGTTTAAACAGGCACATGCAGGGGGTTGGACTAGATGACCCTTGGGGGAAACTTCCAACTCTACAGTTCTATGGCTTTATGATTACCTGTCCTGAATCTCCCAACTTTCAGCTTTATGGGATGTCCACAAGTTCTAGGGCCATGAGGGAGAAAAACTTTTCTTTGTCCACTTCCTCCAGGCAATGCATATTTTTTAAAATTTCTATCATATTGTAACATTCTTCTTCTTCTTCTCTGGCGATCACTCGTAGCTGAGTAAGATTGTCTTCCATAAACACGGTTTTTAAAATGAGTCCATAAGTGACTGTGGAGGCCAATTCTGGATCCTCGCATCCTTCCACAGTGGGGACATAAGTTTCTGGGCAGGAGTCGATCATGGTGAGGGTTTGCCAAGCATGCCTTCCTCTTAGCATGTTTCTCCCTTGCGTCCTGAGTTCGAGCATCTTCAAAGCCCATGACACCTTTGGTAAAGGCTGTTCTCCAATTGGAGCGCTCGTAGGCAAGTGTTTCCCAGCTGTCAGTGTTTATACTACATTTTTTTTTAGATTTGCCTTCAGAGAGTGTCTTTGAAGCTCTTTTGTTGACCACCAGCATTACGCTTTCCATTTTTAAGTTCGGAATAGAGTAGTTGCTTTGGAAGACAATAATCAGGCATCAACACAACATGACCAGTCCAACGAAGTTGATGTTGAAGAATAATTGCTTTCACACTGGTGATCTTCGCTTCTTCCAGTACACTGACATTAGTTCGCCTGTCTTCCCAGGTGATGTGTAACATTTTTTGGAGGCACTGTTGATGGAATATTTTGAGGAGTAACATACAGCACCTAAGGGACAGAATCACTATATTTCATTGGAATACTGTGTCCAGTTCTGGGCACCACAGTTCAAGAAGGATACTGACAAGCTGGAACGTGTCCAGAGGAGGACAACCAAAATGGTCAAAGGCCTGGAAATGATGCTTTATGAGGAACGGCTTAGGGAGCTGGGTATGTTTAGCCTGGAGAAGAGAAGGTTAAGGGGTGATATGATAGCCATGTTCAAATATATCAAAGGATGTCATATAGAGGAGGGTGAAAGGTTGTTTTCTGCTGCTCCAGAGAAGCGGACACGGGGCAATGGATTCAAACTACAAGAAAGAAGATTCCACCTAAACATTAGGAAGAACTTCCTGACAGTAAGAGCTGTCCGACAGTGGAATTTGCTGGCAAGGAGTGTGGTGGAGTCTCCTTCTTTGAAGGTCTTTAAGCAGAGGCTTGACAGCCATCTGTCAGGAATGCTTTGATGGTGTTTCCTGCTTGGCAGGGGGTTGGACTGGATGGCCCTTGTGGTCTCTTCCAACTCTATGATTCTATTGTGCTGAGAGGAGGCCCCCCTCACTGGCTTGATCTGGCTTTGCTGCCTCTTACTACCATCCTCTCTGGACCCCTGGAACTAAACCCACTGTGGCCATTGGCCATATTAATTTCCGCAAAATATACCCCATCCTATATATCAATAAGCTCTGTGCCTCTTCACCCCACAAGAATTCAGGCCAGGGTCTAGGGGACTGCACCTGATTTTGTGTTTTTGTGTCACACCTTTCATTTCTAGAAGGAATAAATCTCCCCATGTCCTGAAAGTCATTAGGAGTTTTGGTATAGGGGGTGGGATTCTTTTTTTAGAAACAAAACTCCACAAATCAGTAGGACATGTTTATGCCTGGGGTGTTAAAAGGTGTTCTATGTAATATTTATTCTGGATTGGCAGTGGGGAGCATGCCATGCAATAATGGGAACAGGTCTGAGAATTTCATTTCAGCAGGATACAAGCTGCCTATATGAGTCAGCAATGTGACAATTTTGCAAGTTTTTTGGGGGTTCGCCTGGACAGAGTTTTTGTGAGCGAGGCTTGAGGAGGTGACAGAGTCCACTTAAACCTTCCTTGGAATATCGTGTGGCGTGGTAGACAACACAATAAAGGAGTGCAGAAGGACGAGAGAAGGTTTGAAGTGTGCAATATTAGAGGGGGGGAAGTTAAAGGAATTGAATACATTGACTACAGCAAATGAACGGGGACCCATGAGACCCAAACCATTGTTTCAACTAGGAATGCTTGAGGAATTTGTGAATTTTGCTGTAAACTGTCTGGACAAATGTATGGATCAGAAATTAGTTCTCCAGATTTTTCATTTCTCCTGATTTATGCAATTTTCAGCTAAAAGCACACACATCAAAATGCATTTTTAAATGAATACATTTAGAAATGCATATTTATATGATAAAATATATATTTAAACGTGGGTTCAAGTGCATGATTAGTGTAGAAATTGGATGGAAAAGGTTGAGGAACCAGGATCTCCAGATGTTTATAGAAGGATATCTCACAGAAGGATATCATAGAGTTGGAAGGGGCCTTGAGGACCATCTAGTCCAACCCCCTGCAATGCAGGAAGATGCAGCTTCCCTGGATCGAACCTGCAACCTTGACATTGTCAGCACCATGCTCTAACCAACTGAGCTATCTGGACCAGTGAATTACATGTTGTTGAACTACATCTTCTGTTAGCCCTGACCATTGATTATGTGGGCTGGATATGATGCTGGTTGAAGTCCATCAGCATCTGGAAGGCCAAAGGTCCCCTGTTTCTGCCTTAAATGGTTTGGGCTCAGGGCACCTGAGGGCTCGCCTCCTCCCATAACATCTTGCCTTCTCCCTAAGATAGGAAGGTGGGTCCATTCTCTGAGTGGAATTCAAGATCACGCTTTTCCAATCGTTGCATCTGCACAAGCATTTCAACTTGCCAGATGGAATGATTCTTCCCCTCTCCTCCCCCTGCATGCTGTTTGTTCTACAGGTTCTTCCATCTCTCTGCATCCAGTTTTGGGGCTTGTGGGCTTCCCATAGGCATCTGGTTGGCCACAGTGAAAGCAGGATTCTGGGTTGATTAGGTCTTTGGCTTGATCCTTGTGTTCTTGCACAGACAATTTTAGTGCAGCTGCTATTTGTTGATGACTGTCGTATGAACACACAGCCAGTGGCTGCCATTTTGCAAAACTACATCTGGGCATCCTTTAGGGGGGTTCGGAGAAAGTGTGGGGTGCAAGTTGGAGGCTGTTGAGCACAACAGTTTTGTCACTGCCACCACTGTCATTGTTGCTGTCATTGCATTTATATATTCCCCTTTCTGTAACCAGGGGCAAAATCCTCCCATCAAAACAGAATCCCAAAGTTCTCACAAGAAAACTTACAGGTTCACTCTAATTTTCGAACTTTTGGCCAGCTGTTGTTACTTTTAACACATTACATTATGCTAAATAATACAAATATGTTGCCAAGTAGCATTAAAATAAATCAGCGCAGCTTTCCCTGCAGCTGGGGATGCTCAAGGCTTTTGTCTTGTTTACATTCCAAAGTGAAGCAAACTGACCCACACCACTGTTTTGGAAATCCAGGTGCGAGGCTACTCAGCCACCTGGCCAGTCAGGCAGAGCCTGTGGGTTCTTTCTGGGACAAAGAAGGAGACCAGCCACCAACTGTAGAGCGGTAGACTCGTTATCTGGTGAACCGGGTTCGCGTCTCCGCTCCTCCACATGCAGCTGCTGGGTGACCTTGGGCTAGTCACACTTCTCTGAAGTCTCTCAGCCCCACTCACCTCACAGAGTGTTTGTTGTGGGGGAGGAAGGGAAAGGAGAATGTGAGCCGCTTTGAGACTCCTTCGGGTAGGGAAAAGCGGGATATCAAATCCAAACTCTTCTTCTTCTTCTTCAACTGGAGCAAAGGAGAACGGGGTGACAAAAACTTTTAAAAGTTCCCATCCCATCCCAAAATACAGTTCGAAAAACATCATCATTACCTCACTAAAGGGGAGGGTTATACATGATTAACATAGAGGTAAACAAGACATGGGTGGTGCTGTGAGTTAAACCACAGAGCCTAGGGCTTGCTGATCAGAAGGTCGGCGGTTTGAATCCCCACGACGGGGTGAGCTCCTGTTGCTCGGTCCCAGCTCCTGCCCACCTAGCAGTTCGAAAATACGTCAAAGTGCATGAGTAACACATGTCTAGGACTACTGTATAGCTGGAATGCTGAACTAGTAGTCCTGCAGATGCCGTCAGACTACAGCTCCCATAATCCCTGGCCATTGGCCCTGTCAGCTGGGGCTGATGGAAGTTGGAGTCTGACAACATCTGGAAGGCCACAGGTCCCCCATCTCCGCTGCAGAAAATTGCACTTGCTTATTTGTTGTCCAGGTCTCTTGCGTCAAGCTGCGTGCAGCTCCTAGGCAGGGAGAAATGATTATTTAGTTCTTCTTGTTGTTTCCTCTGTAACAATATTAGGCGCCGAACACGCAATTTATTTTGTTTCCTGTTGAACAGCTCACACGCATAAGAAATGGAAAAGTACAATGCTGCATGCAACTCTAATAACAGTTTGTCATGACAAAAGGTATGATTAAACGGAAAGCACCTTTAAGATGAGAGGTTTCTGCAGGTGAGTGAGAGATAAATCCATAATAGAGGTGGCTTGGGGGGGGGGGAGAGAGAGAGAGAGAGAGAGAGAGAGAGAGAGAGAGAGAGAGAGAGAGAATGAATCCTAGAATAGTGGCTGGCTCGATCAAATACTATTTGGCTACACGTTGCTATAAATGGGCTTATATACCATTTACAAAATTCAGAATTTATGGACAGATATATAATAGAAGCAAGGAGTGTGGAGCTAAATCTAAATGCCAACCATTTGCTTCCCCCCCCCACCCCCCAGTTTAATAATAGTCCATTCAATGAAGGAAATGAACCAACAGCTTTTGCTAGATGCGAGAGTGATGCTAAAAGTGGAGATTGAGACATTGCGTTCAAGTAAAGACTGGCGACCCGTGAGGGGTGTCACAGGGCCCTGCTTGTGTGACCAGCCTCTGTTTTGTATCGCAGAGTGGAGGAAATCCTGCCAAGAGCTCGTTAATTGTCGCCCTTTTCGCTTGCTTCTTCAGTGCTGCCCCTTAAAGCCAGTTTGAGCAAATATTTCCTCACGACTTTCTTCTGAGGTTACTTACTTGAGAGGAGCTACCCCAAAACACTCTACAGAAGCAGAAATCTTTAGCACAAGGCAAAAGATTTATATGAGCAAAAAAGAAACCATGGGGGAGGATGTGTGTGTGTGTGTGTGTGTATATATATATATATATATATAAACACTCCTGGGAGTTTTTATTTTGTGGATTCTACAGTGAGGGGTGGAGAGTATTTGATCCCCTGCTAAATTTGCCCGTTTGCCCTCTGACGAAGAAATGTCCAGTCCGTAATTGTCATGGTAGGTTTATTGTAGATGTGAGAGACAGAATAACAACAGGAAAACCCCCAGAAACACAGAAGACAAAAATCAGAGATTGATGTGCACATGTCCAATTTTTGAGAGGATTGCCGTCATCTCTAGACATATAGGTATGTACACACCCATTATTATTATTATTATCATCATCATCATCATCATCATCATCATCATCTTAGGAAATGATCTTCTTTCTTTGGTACTCTCCCCTTAACTGCTGATGTGAGAGCATTTCTGGCAAAACCCTCTTTGTATTTCCTCCTCTTTGCCAGGGTTACATCTGTTGCTTCTCTGCCAAGGGTTTCCAGGCTGTCGTGCATCCATCTGCTGCTCACTTCTTCCAAGCACTAGTTGCAATAGACTGCAGTGCTGATACAAATGCAAATACATTTTTAAAAAATAAATAAATAAAATAAAAGTAAAAATAGAGGACTCCTCTCTTGAAGGCAGGAATTGGCTGAACATGTAGAAAGAACGCAATGCAAATAAAATAATAATAATAATAATAATAATAATAATATCACCCAAGCACCAGCATCTGATTACACACACACACACACACACACACCCCATTCTCTCCATATTATTTATGGAATCTAGGAGCGCAGCTTCATGTGAGCTTTACATTTGTCCATCTGAACAGGTTATAGGTCACCCTCTGGCAATCTGATGCAGTTCAGCCTGATATTATCAAACCTGCATGGAATGATTCACTAATCATCGACTCAGGCCAGCTCCAAGTTCTTACTTGGATCAGAAACTCGCGCAAGAGACTCGTTTTTTTCGCAGAGAAAAGCATTAACCTGCCATTTTACCTGGTTTTCTCAATAAGGATGTGTGAATGTCCCCTTCCCACCAATTCACTTTGGGTTTTTTATTGGATTTTTGTAGACAAGAATAGTGTTATACGAACAAGTTTTCTCATGCCATTTGTATATCACGAGAATAGCACAATAAATGTGGAAAAATATCTACAACATACGTTTCATAATTAGTGGTCAATGTACAGGTTTTTGGTTCAAGAATTGGTTTAAACAGTTAAGAAGAAAGGAAGGAAGGAAGGAAGGAAGGAAGGAAGGAAGGAAGGAAGGAAGGAAGGAAGTTTCTATTCTTCTACTTTGTGAGGGGGGAAGTTTGTGTCAGGGTTACTTGTATGGGTTCTCTTACTATTCACTTGTTGTATTTCCTTCGTTGTGAGACAGGTGGGGATGTCTTAGGGTGTGGTTGGCTACTGTTATGTCTTAGGGTGTGGTTGGCTACTGTTACTGTAAGGTAAAGGGTAAAGGGAACCTGACCATCAGGTCCAGTCATGTCCGACTCTGGGGTTGCGGCGCTCATCTCGCTCTATAGGCCGAGGGAGCTGGCGTTTGTCTGCAGACAGCTTCCGGGTCATGTGGCCAGCATGACTATGCTGCTTCTGGCGAACCAGAGCAGCACACGGATACGCTGTTTACCTTCCCGCCAGAGCAGACCCTATTTATCTACTTGCACTTTGACATGCTTTTGAACTGCTAGGTGGGCAGGAGCTGGGACCGAGCAACGGGAGCTCACCCCGTGGCAGGGATTTGAACCGCCGACCTTCTGAACAGCAAGCTCTGGACACTGTGGTTTAACCCACAGCGCCACCTGGGTACAACTGTTATGTAGATTGGCCCCAATGATTCATTCCGCATGCTTTCCTGTTTCAATTAAGAAAAACTCAAAAATCAATCTTAGAATTGACACCTTCACTATTTGGCAGTGTTCATCTCTTACATATGGAAATGGAGAGCGGCTTTGATTGTAACTCTGCACAAAACAGAAACGTGATAATGGCACAGCCACATCAGGATTTCATTTTGTGTAGTGGTCTAACTAAGGTGCACAGATCTTTGGGCACAGCAGTAGCCTGAAAGGAGGAGAAGCATCAGTAGCTGAAAACAATTGATAAGCTACTTGTACAGGTATAAAGGTAAAGGTAAAGGGACCCCTGACCATTAGGTCCAGTCGCAGACGACTCTGGGGTGCAACGCTCATCTCGCTTCACTGGCCGAGGGAGCCGGCGTACGGCTTCTGGGTCATGTGGCCAGCATGACTAAGCCGCTTCTGGTGAACCAGAGCAGTGCACGGAAACGCCGTTTACCTTCCCACCGGAGCAGTACCTATTTATCTACTTGCACTTTGACGTGCTTTTGAACTGCTAGGTTGGAAGCAGCAGGGACCGAACAACGGGAGCTCACCCTGTCGCGGGGATTCGAACCGCCGACCTTCTGATCGGCAATCCCTAAGCTCTGTGGTTTAGACCACAGTGCCACCCGCGTCCCTCCCAAGCTGCTTGTATACCCACACACAAATAAAAATCAAAAACTGAAGAAAGGCAGATTGCCACCATCTCAGTGCCATTCTGTGAACAAGTTCAGGTGGCTGGCGGAAAGACATTGGGATGAGTGCGTTTTTTTTTTACATTTCTTTTCCTTTAAGGATATACTAAAATTTACAAAAGAAATATCTTGACCCTCAAAAAATAGAGAGGATCCAGCTGTCCTAAATAAAGACTTACAAATAATGTGATAGTTCAAAAGATCAAAGGGCATTTGAGCAGAGTCTCTCTCTCTCTTTGTTTCCTGTGATTCACCATGGCTATTGTCAAGCCTTCTGTCCTTAGTCTGTCAATGGCTGTGTAGAGTTATTTCCTCCCCCCACCTTAAAGTTCCCTAAATTCATCCTAATACAATGACTTTTGTTCCAGCACACTTGTCCCCTGCTTAGCCTGGTGCAAATGAACTGATTGTCAGATGATGGCCATTACGGATCAGTTGGACACACTTTGAGCACAAAGCTTTTCCGGAATATAGAGAGGGCAAAGTGTGTTTGTGCTGGAACTGGGTCTCAGCCGCAGGCTTTTGATTCCTAGAAAGCACTAGCGTTAAACGTTTGTTCATATGCAACAGCCTACTGAATTAACCGCTGTCCCTTTTTGAAATGGGGCTTTACTATTCAACACACCAGCAGTTGTGCTTTGTGTCAGAATTTTATCTTCTCCAAGAGCACAATTTTGTATTGGAACTCACATCTTGATAGCGTTAATAAAATCTAGGCTAAGTACTCTGAGACCTGCTTTTGGCATCCTGTCCTGGAAGCTGTCTGAGTTTCAACAGCTCCTACTGCGCGGGGTATCCTTGCTGTCATGCTTCTGCTGGAAGGGGTTGAGCCCTTTGATGCAGGCCTTTCAGGCTGTGTGATGTTCAGTCTTGTCTCTAGACTCTTGACAGTGGAGTGGTGTCAGGCAAGGTATTCAGCCTCTGCACCCCTATCCAGCTCTGGCTGAATGAAGGAACTGCATAGAAAACATTAAGGAAGCCTCTACAGACAGGGTGGAGTTGCCTCTGAGGCAGAACTTCTTAGTGCTCACCTTAGATGAAGGCACTGTTATGGAGATTGTGGCAGAGTTTGGACCTTGCCCTTTGCAGCTTGCAGCTTGTTTAAATCCATATTTTATTTAAATCCATGTGTTATGCCCTATGTCTTCATTCCAGGTTTAGAAGTTGGTGGTGGCTGCAGGACAAATGTCAGACCCTGTCCCGTTGCACAAAGGAGGAGCAAGTACGAGTAGCCAACAGTTGCAGGGGGGGAAGTCAGGCTGGGTAAAGCTCAGAATGAGTTCAGGCTTGGAAGAGCGGTTAAATATCTTTTTTTTAAAAAAAGGTTTATTCAGCTTTGTCTAAAGTAAAAGGAAGAACAAGTAAGTGGTAGGCCCTCTGTGTGGGGAAGTTGGAGAAATGCTATTGGGTGACAGAGAAAAGGTGGAACTACTCAACACCTACTTTGCCCCTGTCTTCACCCAAAAGGAAAGCTTTACCCAACCTGGTGGTAACAGATGCAATGAGGGATATGCAGCCCAAGGTAAGAAAAGAGGTAGTAAGGGAAAACCTAGCTACTTTAGATGAATTCAAATCTCCAGGGCCTGATGAGCTGCTTCCAAGGGTACTAAAGGAGCTTGCATATGTAATTTCAGAGCCTTTGTTTTTTATCTTTGAGAATTATTGGAGAACAGGTCAGATCCCTACAGACTGGAGGCGACCGGTGAGCTTGACATCGATACCAGGGAAAGTCCTGGAACAGATAATTGAACAGTCGGTATGCAAATGTTTAGAAAAGGATGTTGTGATTACTAAGACCCAGCATGGGTTTCTCAAAAATAAGTCATGCCAGACCAAGCTGATTTCTTCTTTTGGTGGAATTACAAACTTGGTGAATCAGGGAAATGCTGTGGACACAGTGTATCTTGATTTCAATAAGGCTTTTGACAAAGTTCCCCATTACATTCTTGCACGGAAGCTGGTTGATAAAATGTGAGAAATATAGTGTCTAGATCAAGGGAAGTAATAGTACCACTATATTATTCTGCCTTAGTCAGACCACACTTGGAATACTGTGTCCATTTCTGGGCACCACAATTTAAGAAGGGTGTTGACAAGCTGGAATGTGTACAGAGGAGGGTGACCAAGATGATCAAGGGCCTGGAAACTCAACCTTATGAGGAGTGCTTGAAGGAGCTGGTTAGGTTTAGCCTAGAAAAGAGGAGACCAAGAGTAGATGTGATAGACGCCTTCAGATATCTTAAGGGCTGTCACATGGAAGAGAGAGCATGCTTGTTTTCTCCTGCTGTGGAGGGTAGGACCAATGGCTTCAAGAGACAAGAAAGGAGATTCCGACTAAACATTCGGAAAAACTTTCTGACAGTAAGAGCTGTTCAACAGTGGAACAGACTCCCACAAGTTACAAGAAAGGAGATTCCGACTAAACATTCGGAAAAAACTTTCTGACAGTAAGAGCTGTTCAACAGTGGAACAGACTCCCATGAGAGGTGGTGGACTCTCCTTTCTTGGTGGTTTTTAAACAGAGATTGGATGGCCATCTGTCATGGATGCTTTAGCTGAGATTCCTGCATTGCAGGGGGTTGGACTAGATGACCCTTGGGGTCCCTTCCAACTCAAAGATTCTATTATTCTATATCTCATGTGTCGTTTGAAATCACCCTCAGTTTTAATATATAATGTGCCTGCTCTTAAGACTGATGTAAGTCCAAAATGCCCATTGGGCACATGGTACTCACCCAAGTCTTTGGATCCTAGCTTCTGAGCTTTACTAAAGAGACACAACTGAGTTCTCAAAAGATTTCTTGCTGTGACTTCCTGCAACTTCAGATGAACTTACATATCTGAGCATTTTGCACTGTCTGGAATTGAGATGAACACGCAACGTCTAAATTCTAAGCGTTGCTTATAGTCCTTCAAGGAAGTCTGTCTCCTCTCTTCCTCCCCATCTTCCAACACTTGATTTTTTAAAAAAGGCTTTGTTTGATCTGTTGTCTCAAAGAAGTGTATTATAGCTAATTACTCCACAAAGAACTTTCTCTTCCAGGAGCCTTTTTATCCCCTTTAAGTATCACCTCACAGGGGGGAAGCCGTCTTCATTTGATTTCACTCCAACATACAACATAGCTTTCATTAAGATGTGTCTTTTAAAAGATGTGATGGGAGCAATTAGTGGAAAGAGATGTTTCGCCCCTTCCCCTTTCAGCAATTCACACACACCAATGCCACCTATTTAGGTGTTGATTTCCAAAGACATGGAGGGGGGTAGTGGGAATTTACAGCATTAGCCCTGCCCTCTCAGTGCTGCTGTACCTACAGGCGGTGTCTCTTAGCTGATAAAGGGACATGGGTGGCGCTGTGGTCTAAACAACTGAGCCTCTTGGGCTTGCCAATCAGCGGGGTGAGCTCCTGTTGCTCTGTCCCAGCTTCTGCCAACTTAGCAGTTCGGAAGCACACCAATGCAAGTAGATAAATAGGTACCGCTGTGGCGGGAACGTAAACGTCGTTTTCGTGCACTCTGGTTTCTGCCACGGTGTTCCGTTGCGCCAGAAGCAGTTTAGTCATGCTGGCCCCATGACCTGGAAAGCTGCCTGCAGACAAACGCTGGCTCCCTTGGCCCGAAAGTGAGATGAGCGCCGCACCCCATAGTTGCCTTTGACTGGACTTAACTGTCCAGGGGTCCTTTACCTTTACCCACCTTAGCTGATACCTGACTGGCTCAGTCAGAAGCCTCTAGTCAGGACTCTCATGGCAAACCTGGGTCTCCAAACTAATGCAAAGGGAAGAGGAGGGGATCTGTAGCATAAAAGGAGGGTGTGCTTTAATGCTTCGCCTAAGTTACCCCTGGAGGAAGACTCTTGAGAGTCCCATGGACTGCAAAAAGATCAAACTTATCCATCCTTAAAGAAATCAGCCCTGAGTGTTCACTGGAAGGGCAGATCCTGAAGTTGAGGCTCCAGTACTTTGGCCACCTCATGAGAAGAGAAGACTCCCTGGAAAAGACCCTGATGTTGGGAAAGATGGAGGGCACAAGGAGAAGGGGACGACAGAGGATGAGATGGTTGGACAGTGTTCTTGAAGCTACTAGAATGAGTTTGGCCAAACTGCGTGAGGCAGTGAAGGATAGGCGTGCCTGGCGTGCTCTGGTCCATGGGGTCACGAAGAGTCGGACACGGCTGAACGACTGAACAACAACCAAGTCCCCCCTGCAACCTCCTCTCCTTTGTTGCTTTTCATGATAACATGGCAAAGTTGCTTCTGAAGCCTCAGCTGGAGAAGAAATTTCAGTGGTAAAATGTAGGGCTGGGCAAAGGTTAAGCCTCCCGCTGTTTCTCCTCCACCTTGCAGCTGCATGGTCACAGAGACTTGGGTTTGTTGCTGAGCGCCGCCTTTAGCAAGGAACTGGCTGCTGCACTCAAAGGTGATATCACGCTCTGTTCATTTGCTCCACTGTGTAGAGTTAACAAATCATTTTGTTTTAGGTCATTTGCTTCCTCGATGCACGCCCCGTGTGGATTACAGATCATGAGAAGGCAATGGGCCCTATGTTGTTAAAAGAGCAATGAACATGGAAAGCAGTTAGCAAACCCAGCAGCTGTGCCCATTTAGCCTGTGTGGCATCTGTTTAGTTTGCTTTTGCTGCTGCTACATACTAAGCTTGACCCTGATGCTGGAGTCCACCAGGCAAATGTACCTCTTTAGCTGTAATATGCCTCTTGTCTGTCTTGAAAATGGGAACGTATCTAAGATAATTGAGTTTTAGGCTTTTAAGTATGATGCATGTGTTATTTACTCAATGACACTAACATCCTAAAGTATTGTAGCTTACTGTTGATCCCTTGCCAGTGGATTTTATGGAATCTTTATGTATGGGTTAAAAGCAGAGGTTTTTTCCCCGGGGGAACTCACAGGAACTCAGTTCCAGCACCTCTTTTTCTAGAAAAATAGCACAGCTTAAAAGGGAGAGGTCATCCTTACAAACAGCAAGTAGAAGGTAATTCTCGCATCAAGGAAAATAATAAATGTCCCCTCTACCTCCAGGGATTAGTATCAGGACCCAATCTGTTCCATTCTTCCTTCTGTTAACGGCATTTTAAAATAACTGTCAAGATATTGGACAACGTTTATTTATAAAGCAACCATTTCGCTTTGTTCTATGCACCGATTGATTGATTAATTAATGAATGCACCATTAATTAAAGAATACATGTGATCAATGTAATCATTGGTATTAAATATTTGATTACTCTACTCTGTCCTAATACTGTCAACTCGTGGATCTGCGTAAGTTAATGTTCATCTTTTTTTCCCCACATGGAGGCTTATGGGAGACAAAATGTTTAATAATCTAACATCTTCAAAAATCGCCTGCCCATCAAAATGATGAGTCAAGGCTATTTCTTAAATAGGGATAAAAGTCTGAGTGTCACTGACATGAAGTCAGGCTTTTCCTGGAATTAATGAATCTGTTCTGTGGGAGTTATGATTTCCCTATTTCCACACCCCCCCCCCCAATGGGAAATGGTCTGTTTTGTAAATTCATTAGTAACAATAAAAGAATGTCAGATGAAACAAAAAAACAAAACAAAGAAATATACAAGGCAGGCTGGGCAGCTTCAAAAGTTTTTATCTTTCTTTACTATACACAAGTAAAATAAACATGCTGACTTAGATCACTCTAAAGGGCATAAGGACAGCACAAATTGCCCTAATTTGCATTGCAAATTTCCCTGAAAAAAATTCAGTTCAAAATTTTCCAGAAAACACACCGCTGCTTCTGTGCAAATATATGCAGGAACTTGCCCATCAAAGTAGACACTGCTGGAGATAATAAATAACACAATATTAAAAGTTATGTGGAGCCTTTGCTTTAGTTCTGCTTCCAGCTGAAAATCAGTCGTCCCCCCCCACTAGGCTAACTGGCCTTTGTGAAGAAAGGGCAGGAGAAAAACCCAGCTAGATGGGACCTCAGGACACTCTGGGCCAGGGCTCTTCTCTCACTGGCCAACCTGGTGCCTGTGGGGAGTCCACAAGCAGGACATGAGCCCACTGGCCCTCTTCCCATCTGTGCCACACAACAACTGGATATTATGTAGGCTTCTTGCCATTGCAAACCAAAACCTCCATGAACCTGTCTTAATTTCATTTTCAAGCCATCCAAATTGGTGGCCATCATTGGATCTCACGGCAGCAAATTCCATAGTTTTAACTGTGTGCAGAAGTACTTTATTTCGTCTGTTCTGAATCTTTCATCCTTCAGCTTCATTAGAGGATCCCTCACTCTAATATCTATGGATATAGGGCAGTAAACAAACTTAATAAATAAATTAACAACAGCAACAACAACAACAACAGATGTGCCATCCTGTTCCTAGAAGTAACCAACCAAATGCCTATAGGAAGCCTGTCTTGTAGGACCTGAGTGCAACAGCACTTGCCCCATCTGTCATCCTCAACAACTGGTATATGGCGGCTCATACTGCCTCCCAATCATTTTGGTTGCCCATTCTTGCAACCAACGTCTTCCCTCAGCAGTTCCCTAAAATAACCTGGCAATATATGAAGCTAGAATGTGCGGTAGCAGGAGCAAAGGGAGAGATGGAGATAGAGAGATCACAGCTGCTTCTCTTTCATTTTGTTTTTGTGGCTGTCCCTTACTTCACTTCAAATATCTTCTCCCCTTTCAGAATAATAAAAAATAGGGTTCTCTTTGGCTTCAGGGTGCAACTTTCTCACAGTGTATTAGAAAATGGTATTGTGGCAACTGATGGGTAGGATCTCTAAAGAAATATATTGAAACAATAAAGTTTCGGTGCCTGGTGCTGTCAGAGCACTGCTGTACTTTACCCCCAGCAAGTTGAATTCCTAAAGGGGATGTAATGGGTTTCCTCCTTTCTCTAAAGAACAATCAGCTTTGCCCATGCTTGCTGGCTCCATTTGGATCTTGAGTTTCAGGTTCTTGGTGTTTTTAATTCAGGAGCTTTCCATTACCATAATTATCAGCCTGTGTCAAGGTGGGTAGCATGGGGAGTGTTATTTAACGAACTCATTCTATCGGTGCAAGGGTTTCCACTTGAACAATAGAACTCCCCCCCTCAAGCTTGTGTACCCCCTAAAACGTCTAGACAAGATTTGGGGAGGGCATGGGACAAGTTCCCTTCCCAATGTTGATGGACCCCAGCTCCCATTATCCCTGACCATTGACGATGTTGTCTGGGGGTGATGGGACCCAGAGTCCAACAATATCTCAACAGCACCATGTTGCTGGCCCATGTGTATATGGTGTACATAAAAAGCTCAAAAGAAACGCTTTGAATAAGTATTAAGAAATGTAATATTTTGGGACCCCTATGTACATGAGAACTGTGTTGTGAAATAAGACAATTTTTTTGTTTTGTTTTAGTTCCATTTCACAAATGAGCTAATGACAAGGGATGTTTTATTGTGCTTTTATATGTGCTGCAAGGTGCCTAGATTGGCTGGGTTATTATTAACAGATAGGTGGTAATAATAATAATAATAATAATAATAATAATAATAATAATATGCAAATCTAAATCAACTGGCTTTTTGGCTCTTTATCCAACATGGTCTTAATCACGAATCAAGCTGAGTAGATACTTAATATTGAGGAACCAAATGCATTAGCGATATGATTATTATTACTATTTAATATCATTATTAATCTTACATGTTTGCTGGAGCTTTCCAACTATATTGTGAACTGATGCTGTATGTGAACCCTTGACTGTTGTTCTGGAAACCAGAGTATGAGGTCCCAGTATATCTCAAGCTGATGTTCAGTGGCGCCAGATTACATCCCCTTTCAAATTGTTAGTGGTGATCTTTAGTCTGGGATTTATCCACGTCAGCAGTGCCCTTTACCTTCTCGGCAGCTCCCATTACCAGTTCACGGCAAATAAAATAGAAGCAAAAGGAAACTAAGTTACACCACTGAAATTAAGGTTGTAGGTCAAACTACTGAAGCCAGCTACAAAATATTCTGTATCCCATAGTGGCTTCCCCATGAATTAACTTGGGGAAGCTGTTCGTTTGTTGTCTCGCCTCCCAACCTAAACTATGGGGTACGAAAACACGGATTGCCATACAAGGATTATTGTAGACATTTCTATCCTTCCTTTAAGCCCCCTCCCCCAGAAGACTCTCAAAATAGGAATTGGGGGGGGGGGACATAATTAATACAGTGGTACCTTGCAAGACGAATGCCTCGCACAACGAAAAACTCGCTAGACGAAAGGGTTTTGTGATTTTTTTGGTGACTCGCAAGACAAATTTTTCTATGGTTGTGCTTCACAAGACGAAAATTTCAATGCATTCCTATGGGAATTAAATTTCAATGCATTCCTATGGGAAACCGTGCTTCGCAAGACGAATTTTTCGCAATACGAAACGACTCACGGAACGAATTAATTTCGTCTTGTGAGGCACCACTGTATTGCAAAGTATGCAAGAGTATGTCCACTGGGCCACTGGGTGGTATACAATTATTCCTCATGGTAGACCTAAATCAGTCAAACCCATTAATTTCACTAGGTCTACTCTTGAGTATGGCTAAAATGGGAGGGGGGGCGAGAGGGAGAGTGAGAGAGCACTTCTATTCCTTTCAAACCCTACTGGAGCCCTCCAACATGAATTTCAGAAAATTAAAATCTCGCTCACAAATTGGATGGCATATAAAAGACAAAACATCCCAAGAAATATTCTCTCTCTCTCTCTCTCTCTCTCTCTCTCTCACACACACACACACACACACACACACACAGCAAGATTCAAACAAAGCAGAATGCCTGGGCAAATTCTAATACAGGATTGTAAACTACTTTGAACATTTAGAGAATCCTCTTTAAATGTCAAATTCTGCTTATTACTTCCTGCTCTTGCCTGGAGATCCATCACAATACTGGAGGAGGAGTTTTTTGTTTTTTTAAAAGGATGTCTTCAATTTTCATTTCCACTCCTATTTATTAACTATATACTGTCCTGCTTTTTGTCCTAACATTATGACAAGATACAATGTGTATAAAAAGTCTCTATATGTGGCACAATAAATGTAGTATTCCAGTAAAGCCGAAGTGGTGAAGAAACTAGTGAATGTGATCTTCCAATGGACAGCGTTTCCGGATAAAGTTCACTGTTTCAAAGGAGACATATGGAAAATTTAAGGCCGCAAAACAACAAATGCAACAATACAGTATATATGCTAACAAAGGACTAAATAACACAATGAATATAAAGAAATTCAAATATAACTATAAATGAAGAAAGAATGGAAAAATAGGAAAACATACTCCAAATTGTGGCATAGAAAACATGCTAAGGGACAGTGCTCATAATAATATGTAGACACTGCCAACGCTTAGAAAGCTTTTGTTGTTGTTCAGTCGTTCAGTCGTGTCCGACTCTTCGTGACCCCATGGACCAGAGCACGCCAGGCACGCCTATCCTCCACTGCCTCCCGCAGTTTGGTCAAACTCATGTTAGTAGCTTCGAGAACACTGTCCAACCATCTCATCCTCTGTTGTCCACTTCTCCTTGTGCCCTCCATCTTTCCCAACATCAGGGTCTTAGAAAGCTAACACAGAGTTATAAAGCCGTATGCAGGTGTAGCCAATAACAGCATAATAAAGCTATGTAAAAACTTAAAGTTACAGAGTTGGGAAACGCCCAAAGCCAAGGTATATACAGATATAATATAATACAATACAATACACAATGCATATATAAGTAATATAAAAATATATAATAAATATAATCAACATAAGAAGGAAGTGAGATTCCAATTTACATGGAGCCAGAGGGGCTCCATGTAAATTGTAGTGTGGAAGGAGTAATGCACAATTAAAGTTTCCTCCTTGCACGGTGCCGTATGCAGGTGAAGCTCGAAAAATTAGAATATTGTGGAAAGGTTCATTTCTTTCAGTAATTCAACTTAAAAGGTGAAACTAATATATGAGACTCATGACATGCAAAGCGAGATATGTCAAGCCTTTATTTGTTATGATTGTGATGATTATGGCATACAGATGATGAGAACCCCAAATTAACAATCTCAACTTTGGGGTTTTCATCAGCTGGACGCCATAATCATCACAATCATAACAAACAAAGGCTTGACATATCTCGCTTTGCATGTCATGAATCTATCTCATATATTAAACTCCAGTAGCTAATGAAGACAATTGCTTACATAAATGAACTTTTCCATGATATTCTAATTTTTCGAGTTTCACCTGTACCTCTACATTCAAGTTGCAACACAGGGGTTCCCTTTTTGACCTGCTTTTTGTCCAAACAGGCCTCTAAGCCGTTTACAAGTATAAAAATGCATTCATTAAAGCGAATGCATCTGTATTTAAAATACAAAATAGCAACACTGATGAAACATTAAAATAGAAACATCCATAATTAAAATGTGCTGTAAAGCATTCCCATTAAACCCACAAGTAATTAAAATGGGAGGACTCAGTTTGGGAGATTTCATATTTTAACGTGTCGTCAAATAAATGCTTATTTGGTGTTTGTGCTGTTAAACCGACAACCGAGACAGCCACAAAATCCTCAGTAACACCGTTAGGAAGCAGGAAACGCACTGTGTGAAACTGGACTGGAGGACTGATTATATCCCGCTGCGTTTGTTTTGGCTGTGGTTGTAGAAGCCAGGGCATCCACTGTTCTGTGATTGTCTGCAGCAGGAAGCCAGCCTTTTCATTTATCTGAGTTCCGTATTCTGGTCTCACACCTGTTTGGTTTTGTTGAGCACCTGTGCAGGCAAGTTAATAGCAATAAGGCTAAGAACTCTGCTAGTGGAATGAAGATTGGAGAAGGACGGGCAGAGGGACAGTTTCTGTACCAGAAGTCATTATCCGGGATCATAGTGAATTGCTTGTGCAATTTGTGGACAACTGTCAGAAAAAAAATAATTAGAGATTTGGAGTAAAAGAGCAAACAAACCATAGGTGATGCATTGCTGGAAGAAACTCAAAAAGGGAGGTGTTTGTTTATTTTGGAAGGACTTAAAAGCTGCATTGAACAGGATAAATTCTGTTAAATGTTAATCATCTCCTAATGCTTCGAATAATGAATGGGTGCCTCCAAGTATTCGTACCCTTTGGGGATGGAGTGATGATGTACCAATTCTTGTCATGGGAGCTGATTTTACTGGCTAATTCTGTTCATTGTGTCCATTTGGGAAACAAGAAGGAAGTTAGGCCAAAACAGAGACAAATGAAAGCGGATGCAACTAAATGAATCAAATGTCAGGCCAAAGAATAAACCGCAGAGCAAATGTAATGTTAATTAAATGTACAATAATATTCTGGGTTGTGTCCAACTGAGTTTTACTTAGAATAGGCCCCCTGAAATGAATGCAGCTAAGGTAGTCATGTTCATTATTTTGGATGGGTAGGGCTAGAATTGGGACCCAGCTTTGAAAGCTTAATAACAGAAAATATTACAGTAAAGACATGATGGAAATTCTTGACTCTTCTTATTCAAAGGTGGTTTTAGAAAGGCAAACTTGACTATTGATACTTGTGCAAAGGTAATTTATTATGGTTTCATTCCATGCCTTCCTCCTGCAGCAAGGATGGGGGAGCCTGTGGCCCTTGAGGTGTTGATGCACCAGAGCTCCCCTCTTCTCTAAGCATTGGCTATGCTGGCTGGGGCTGATGGGAACTGGAGTCCAACAGCATCTGGGGGTAACCTGGGGGAAGCACAGGTTACCCACTTAGAAGCTCAGGCACTCCTTAAGCAGTGGCTTAGGAAGTAGCGACTGGCCTGAGTTCATCCACTGAGTTTCTTTGCTTGGTGGAGATTTGATCTCTGGTCATTGTAGAGGGGAATTCTGGCACTTTATTCCAGGGTAGCCAAAGTGGTGTGCCCCAGATCGAATGGACTACAACTCCCATCTTCTTTAACCATTGGCCAAGCTGCTTGCGACTGGTGGGGGTTGTAGTCCATAATACCACACTGGGAACCCAAGCTATCCACTGCCCCCACCTGTCTCCTCAGCTTTCCTTCTGTTTATGTGATGCGGGTGGTGCTGTGGGTTAAACCACAGAGCCTAGGGCTTGCCGATCAGAAGGTCGGCGGTTTGAATCCCCGCGACGGGATATGCTCCCATTGCTCATACCCTCCTCCTGCCAACCTAGCAGTTCGAAAGCATGTCAAAGTGCAAGTAGATAAATAGGTACCTCTCTGGCGGGAAGGTGTTTCCGTGCACTGCTCTGGTTCACCAGAAGCGGCTTAGTCATGCTGGCCATATAACCTGGAAGCTGTACGCTGGCTCCCTCGGCCAATAAATGAGATGAGCGCCGCAACCCCAGAGTCATCCATGACTGGACCTAGTGGTCAGGGGTCCCTTTACCTTTGTGAGCAAAGGAAGCTGCCTTATATACTAAGGGCAGAACATTAGCCCATCTAGCTCAGAATTGCCCCTTTCCAGTTGGAGGCAGCTCTTTAGCTCTGGGGAAGCTGTGGCCCTCCAGGCATTGCTGGACTCCAGATTGCATCAGACCCTGCCCGGTGTGGCCAAAGATCAGGCATGGAGGGAACTATAGGCTGGCAACATCTCAAGAGCCTCAGGCTTCCTGCCCATGCTATGCTTGAAGACCTATGTCCTTTGGGTGGAGATGACAGGAACTGAACTGGAGATCTCCTGTGTGCAGCGCATGTGCTCTGTCACCAAATTATGGCCCCCCTCTCTCCAATTGTAGATGACACACACACACACACACACATCCACATAACGGGTCTACAGGAACAGTCATTTTCTGAATGTTGCCATCTCTCCAAGGTGCTGTAAACATTCTTTGAAAGAAATGATTCTCTTGAATAGTAAGGAGGCAGAAACAGCTTGGACCTTAAAACGCACACAGCGTTTCCCGACTTTATTGAAATCATAATTCAAGGCTAGTGTTTCAATAATGTTGTTACACCAAAGATGGTTTTAGTAATAACAATAACAACAACTGCTACTATTACTGTTGTTGTTAATAATCAGATATTAAACCCCCTTAATAAGAGGGCTAAATGTAATTACCACATAAAACTTACTGTAAAACAAGCTGTGGTGGAGTTGGTAGTATATTAAACTAGTGAGTTTTTCATTACACAGATTAACTGTCCCCCTTATCAAAGCTTCCTGTTCATTTATGCTTCCTGAATCGCTGCTTCTTAGCCCCCTTCCTCTGTATTACAGCCTCCTTGGAGAAGGGGAGGGAGAGAGAGAGAACCCTATGTCATCAGGCATTATTCCTTTACAACACACACCTTTTAATTACCCTTGTTGTTAAGTTCATTACAAATTAATTCTCTTAAAAAAAAAAACAAGGGGGAAAAGGCATGGTGGTGGTTGTATCATATCATCTGATTAATGGAACGTGAGTATATCCCTGTAGAACAAGCCCACAACTTACGTACATTTAACTTGGGCACATTCAGCTTCATGTGTGTAGCGGAATAATAATAAAATAAAATAAAATAAAATAGAAAGGTATCAGGGTTCCAGGAGAAAATGACATTGGCAATCCCACCCGCCACTGAACCCAATGAGTTTTGAGTATATGCAATTTTGGATTTAGGCGCCGTCCGCAAATCGTAACCTCTGTGTAAGTTGCGGACTTACTGTACTAAGCCAGTGGTGATTTTCTTTGGGCTTAGCTATTAAATAGGGTTGCCATACATCCAGAATTTCCCGGACGTATCCGGAATAATGCAACTGCAAGCAATGTCCAGGCAGAAATCGGTTAAATGTCTGACGGATGGCATGGCAGTGTCATCAGTGTCGTTTTTGCCCATTTTCTTCTGAAATAGCCCAAAAATGTCCAATTTATTTACTCCAGAACTTTGCCCCCTCCCCCCCAAAAAAACCCTCAAAAACTTTTCTCTCCGAATTTTCACTTTTTGAAGTATGGAAACCTTAAACTACTCTGCAGAGATCAGTGTATATAACCTGTCTGGGCAGGAAGATATATGGGTCTGTATAGAGTGCTAGTCCTACTCAAAGTAGATCCATTGACGTTAGCAGACATGACTAAGTCAGGTTTTATTCATTTCAGCGGGTCCACCCTGAGGAGAACATGCAGCATATATGACTTGTGGCTTCTGTAGATGACTTTAACGTGGGTCTGGAGAAATTCGCAGAGGATTGTCCTGTTAGTGGCCAACGGAATCTTCATTGTCCAAAGGTGGCATGCCACTAAACACTGGTTTTTGGGACGGAGGCAACAGTAGAGGACTGCTGCCTTCTGGAGATACCATTGATCTCCCTGGATGAATCTGAAGACCCCGCTATGAGATATGAGATGCTGGACGAAATTAATTTCTAACCTGTGTGAGCCTATGGCCCTTGAAATGCTGGACACTGTTGTCAATAAAAGAAGCTGTATCTTTTATTTTATTGTTTTTAAAAAAGAACAGATGTTGCTCTGGTAAAAGCACTCAAGGAGGGCATGGAGCAGAAGTGTTTAATGGTTATTGTAACTGTATTTGATGACATCTGGTGGGAGGGCGTTCCACAGGGTGGGTGCCACTACCGAGAAGGCCCTCTGCCTGGTTCCCTGTAGCCTCACTTCTCGCAGTGAGGGAACCGCCAGAAGGCCATCGGCGCTTGACCTCAGTGTCCGGGCTGAATGATGGAGGTGGAGATGCTCTTTCAGGTATTCTGGGCCGAGGCCGTTTAGGGCTTTCATAGAATCATAGAGTTGGAAGAGACCACAAGGGCCATCTAGTCCAACCCCTGCCAAGCAGGAAACACCATCAAAGCATTCCTGACAGATGGCTGTCAAGCCTCTGCTTAAAGACCTCCAAAGAAGGAGACTCCACCACACTCCTTGGCAGCAAATTCCACTGTCGAACAGCTCTTACTGTCAGGAAGTTCTTCCTAATGTTTAGGTGGAATCTTCTTTCTCGTAGTTTGAATCCATTGCTCGGTGTCCGCTTCTCTGGAGCAGCAGAAAACAACCTTTCTCCCTCCTCTATATGACATCCTTTCATATATTTGAACATGTCTATCATATCACCCCTTAACCTTCTCTTCTCCAGGCTAAACATACCCAGCTCCCTAAGCCGTTCCTCATAAGGCATCGTTTCTAGGCCTTTGGCCATTTTGGTTGCCCTCCTCTGGACATGTTCCAGCTTGTCACTATCCTTCCTGAACTGTGGCACAATTTGAATGGTGCTCTGAAACGTACTGGGAGCCAATGTAGGTTTTTCAAGACCGGTGTTATGTGGTCTCGGCGGCCACTCCAAGTCACCAGTCTAGCTGCCACAATATGGATTATTTGCAGTTTTTGGGTCACCTTCAAATGTAGCCCCAGGTAGACTGCATTGCAGTAGAAGAAGAAGAATAGGTGTGGCTGGGAGGTGATCCTGAGGGTCAGATAGAAGGTTTAGAGGGCCACAATGGGACCTGAGGTTCCTCAACCCTGGATTAGAGCCTGTGGGCTGAGGAGGCAAGGACATGTGGCATAATGCCTCGTTGTGGCCTCAGGCTCCCCATTTCTCTTGGTGATGTGCCCCCCCCATGAGATGTGTGTAGATGTGGCTGCTCCAAGTACCACCTGTAGTTAAACAGCTGCTGTTCTCTGCAGAGCCCAAGGAAAGCTCTGTTTTTCCAATTACAAATGGAGGAATCCACAGGGCGATATTGAATTAATTGACAGTCAGCCATGCATGAGTAATCCTGCACTTCGAAATGTAAATAACAAGTGCTTCGGAACAGTTAGAATAAAGATTTTTTGGGGGTTTATTGAAATTAATCCAACAACCAGAGCCGTGTCTGTACACAGGGGGGGGGAGGGGAAAAGAAAACCCACCAAGATGATCATTAAAGAAACAAAAGGGGGGGAAATTCAAAATGCCATCTCTGCCGAGGAGAGCTGATTTGCTGTGCTATGTCTATGTGTGTGTTTAAGGGGAGGGGAGAGAGTCATTGGTAAATTAATTGGCTTTTTTTCTCCTCTGCTTTAGCATTTAACTGCTTTAGCACCGCCATCGAAAATGTGGAGAAAAATGGGCTTTAAATGGTTTTTCTTAATTAATTACATGGTTAGGTGCCTAATTTAAATAAAGTGGTTTGATTTGTTAATAAGTTCCTTAAATTAATTGGAAAAGAAAAAGTTTGAGCATGTTCCTAATATTCCTGAAGTTTAACGTGGTCTATTAACTACCCCTGCTGTTAAAATAAATCAGTACCGTTTGTTATATGAAAGCTTCTGCTTTTTAGAAATAGTCTTATTTCCTTTTTTAAAGATATTCTACCTTAAAGCTGTTTCCGTTTGATCCTTTGAGCTACTGCAGTGGCCTACAGGCAAGGCTTCATGTATGCTGTGATTGTGCCCAATTACAGAAAGATCAGACTGAAGGTTTCTGGTGCTCATCTCACCTTTATAAGAAAACAAAGCTTTCGTTCTTTTTATTTTTTAAAAAAGCAAGTTTCTAGCCCTCATTGTTTTGAAGATTTGTGACATCCTTGAGCTGTTGGTGGCACTGACTAGTGATGTTAAATTCTTGAGAATAATCTTTTGGATTATTCTCAATTAATGAGAATATTAGAGAATTTTCATTTAAAATAGGAGAATATTCATTTTAATGCATTGAAAATGATATAATTGGTTTATTCATGGCTAAACTTGTTCAGATGGCAACCAAAAACTGTACAGATACTTTTATTCAATGGGACAATGCAGTGAATTAGATGTGCTGTTACACATAATTGTATAGCCCTAGTCAGTGGCGTCCAAACTTTAGTTGTTGACCTTTTTTTAGGATTGACGTTGTTGAACATTTTTATTATTTTACCCCAAAGTTGTTTAGCTTTTTTAAAGATTGAAATAAACTGCCACAGGGGCCAGATTAAACCAACCGGTGGACTGGATTAGGCCCCCCGAAACGGACTTTGAACATGTCATGCATAAAGCATTAAAGCTACTTTCTTGGGGGGGGACCTCTATGGCCAAGGGTATTACATATAGTTGAAATACATACAAATTCAAATGTTCATCAAATTAAATGAATAGTACTTTTAAAACTTTTTTATGTTTTCTGTAGCTCACATTTCAGAACAGCCAATGCTCAGTAATGCAACTGGATCCAAAAAATTTAAAAATAAAATAAAATCATTATTCATTACTTACACTGGCAATATCACAGCTTGACTTATTATTTTCTAGATTTTTTAAATGTGGGTTGTAAAACTGGTTCTTACGTTAGAATATACAGTTTGTGGAGTATATTCTCTGGAGAATTTCTCATCTCACATCATTAGTGCTGACTGCTTTTGTCTATCTGTGGACTGCTCCCCCCCCCACCCTGCAAGCCATTTTAATATCCCATGATGTCCATGGTGCTCTCAAGAACTACCACGGGCTGCTGATACCTAGCAACCTACCTTATAGCGAGTCAGACCTTGGATCAATCTAGCTCAATCCATCAATCTACATGGACTGGCCATGGCTCTCTAGGGTTTTTGAGGCAGTGGTCTGGTCCATGGGGTCACGAAGAGTCGGACACGAGTAAACGACTAAACAAGAACACCCAATGTGGTGGCCTCCAGTTGTTGGTTAGGCTCCAGCTCCCACCAACCCCAGCCACCATCAGGATGATAGGAATTGTAGCCCAACAACATCTGGAGTGTAGCACATTGGGTGCTCCTAACTGAAACCTTGTTGGACATCTAGTTCATTGTTAATTCCCTTTGTGGAGCAGAAGATGCGATGAGTGCCACAACCCCAGTCTACCATGCATGTAAGGAGTGCTACAAAAACAAATTGCCTTGGGCTGTAAGCCCACATTGCCCAAAGGCGGCAAATTACTCAGGTGCCTTCTGAGAAAGGTTGAGAGGGGTGAATCTTTGTGCGCCAGGCAGAGAAAACCGGCCTGGCATAGTCGGTCCGCGGGGTCTCTCGCTTCTCTGTTTCCCCCACGAGAGTTATGCAGATCGGGTCGCATTTGCTGCAGGCACTTTTTATTGCCCAGATTAATTTGATACTGTTTCGGAAAGGCGTACGCTTGAATATTTAACAAAAGCAGCAGTGCAAGTGACTAGACAACATTAAAAATATTGCTCTTGCATAATTTATGCCCGTTGACGCTGTTAGCATGCTTCACTTCATCACCTGCTTATGTGCAGACTGCTAGACGCTTCCAATCTCATTAAGCTATTTATTCATTGTAATGAATGGTTTTTAATGCACTGTGTCAGGGTTACGCCATGCTGGACCTCTTAAAAAAAACCAACCGTCTTACTTTACATGTTTCAATGTTTGCACAAATTAATACTTTTCATTACTGCCACAATGGTTGAGCTGACACTGTTTTCCACATTAATCATGTTTGTCGCAACTTCATCCCACTCTCCTTCTGTGCTGAAATTCTGAAGCGCCTCGCTCTTGGACAGGAATTCTGGAACTGTGCTGCCTTGGCCTTAGCATGAAATGGACATGATCTGAGGCGGGGTGATTGTATGTCGTTCAGATTTTATGTGGCCTGAAACAGACGCGGGGGAAACAGGAGAGGGGAGAACCTCAATGGGTACTAGGAAACAATTCATTATGAAGAAAGTAAATGATGTTGGCCATAGAATCAGAGACTTGGAAGGGATCCCAAGGGTCATCTACTCCAACCCCCTGCAATGCAGGAATCTCAACTGAAACATTAGTGACAGATAGCCACCCAACCTCTGCTTCAAAACATCCTGGGGAGTCTACAACCTCCTGAGGGAGACTGTTCCAGAACTGTGGTTGTTTTTTTAACCTATCTCCTGGGACGTCATGTATTCCGGTTTTGTCAGAAGACAAGTGTAGGGAACCTCAGGCCAGATCCTGATTGTGGCCCTCCAGTCTTCTTCATCAGGCCCCCAGAAATCTCCCTGGGTCACGTCACTCACTCAGACTGAGAAAGGTTCCTTGCCTCATTCAGAAGAGAACACTGCTTCTGCTGTTTCCTAGTTCTTCTTGACACCCCCTCCTCTCCTTTCCCCTCTGCTTATTGGAACTGCTATCCGTTTTTGCCGCTTTCCCTCAAAGAGCCATTGAATCCCAATCAAGGTGGGGTTGAACTCAGGAGGTACTAATTTCTGTAAATTGGGTCCATAATTGCCCTGATCAGAGTTCTGCTGAATGAAGGAGGCAGGCAGGCAATGTTCCTCAGTTGCACATTCCGCCTCTCTGTGTCTCCTTAAAAGCTGCTCCGGAGAGTTGGGGGTTCCTTCAGAGCATCACAAGAGGATGGGAGGGGAATTGGCAAAGATTTATGTTATGTACTGAGTTGAATAGGATCCAAAATGCACCAGTCCGATTGGTCCCAGAACAATAGGATTGAGATTGCAGCAGTCTGATTGGTCCGCAGGAGCCACCCAATCCAGCTCCAGGTGGAAGTGAATCCTCATTCCGATTGGCATACAGGAGTATCGTGGAATTAGCCAATCACGTGGGGCCCATTGTGTAAATAGTGTATATAAAGCAAACGTTTTGGGGGAACTGCATTCCTCACTACTATGAGCTGAATAAAGAGCATGAAATTCACACTTGACTCCGAGTATATTTCAATTTATTTATCACATTCCTCAGCTTTCCTCCTAGGAGCTCTTCCCCAGTTTATCCTCACAACAGCCCTGTGAGCTAGGTTAGGCTCAGAGACCATTACTGGCCAAAATCACCCAGGGAGTTTCATGGCTGAGCAGGGATTTGAACTCTGCCCCTCCCAGGTCCCAGTCCAACACTCTAACCACTATGCCACAATGGCCCTGGCTCCCACGTCCCCTTCCTTCGGTGGGAATGATCAAGTGCATCCCATTCTGCCAGTCTCTCTCTGATTAAACCATAGCTGGAAAGGAAGGGCTGCAAAATGCAGGAGGATAAAAAAAATCTTTATGGCAGTAAAACAGAGAATGCAAACGTAAACAGATTCAGACTGCTGATGTTTCTCCCACTGCTATAATCAGTTAGCATTGTTTGCACTTAATACCTGTTTTTAACTGCTTCAGATAATTCATCCTGAGTGCCAAGCTCATTTATGATAAACATTTCTTTTTGCTTAGGAGAGATTTTTCTTGGTTGGGGTGGGGGAGGGAATAGATCAAAACACATAGTATATGAAACTGATCTGACATAGGGTGGATTTAATTTTGAGAGAGAAAGAGCTCTTGTCTGTTATTTATTGTGGTCTGACGTTCTCTGCCTGCATGTGCACACGCTAGCTGCATTCACACTGCAGTTTATTCCGCTTTCCTGACATTTCTGTAACTGTTACTTTGCACATTGTTGTCGAGCTTTCGCGGGATGTAAATGTGGCTTGTGGAAAATGAATGGAATGGAATACAGTGCAGGTAACATTTCCCTGTTACTTGATTCTGTAAAAAGAAAAAAAAAGAAAGGAAGGGAAAAAAGGAAAAAAAGTTTGCAGTCCCCTCAGCCCGGAAAATCACGGGAGTTTTGTGTGACAGTTTTCCTGCCCTTTTTATGGGTTCATGTTGAAGCCACTTGTGACAAGCCATGAGGTGGCATATTGTCATGCGCTGCACTCCATGCGCATTTTAAGGCTCACACTTTAGTTCTGTTTTTGCCTGAGCAGAAAGTGTGCCAGTTTTGGGTATAGAAAGCCCTGCCAAAAAGCTAAAGCCTAGAAGAGCGGCAGAATGTAGAGGACAAGGAGGGGTGACCTCAACTTGGCGGTATAGTGATTGAGATGTGAGGGAACAGGCAAAGTACAGTGCGAAAGCAATGTTAGAAAACAGGACAGAGGAACTAGCCTTATAATCAGTCCAACTAGCACAATAAACCCGACATGTGAAAAGCAGCCAAAGTCTCTCTCACACAATATGACATACCCTCCAGCTTGTTGAGTCCCAAAACTGGGACATGTGTCTTCTTTTCCATGCTCCCAAGCAAGTCACATGACCTGTGCCAGATCAAAAGAAACACTGGGGGAGGCATGTTCTCATGGCACCCAAAATGCGTGTTTTGGTGCACCTTGTGAGATCACAGCCCTGGTAAAGCAGTTTTTCAAGGTGAGAGCTCAGTGGCCCAAATGGCTGCCGTGCTGTCATGGGGGAAAAGGAATGTCCCTTTTCCCCCCTGGGACACCTGCAGAGTATGATATTATGTTACTAACCACCTTCTAGGCATTTAGAAAGAAATAAAGAAGCCTTATGTTTTGGTCCAGTGCAGATCGTGCGCATGTTGTGGTAGCTCAGCCTGAGATTTTCGCGTTTTCGCAAATTTTGACACACGCTTGCTTCCCATGGTCCAAAAAACAAAAGCAAAGAAATCTTAAATTGGTGTCCCTCACAGATGTGGGGCCATACTGTAGTGCCCCAAAGTGATACCACCTTGTTCTTTTACCCTTTTGCTTCCCAGTGCCTCTCACACCTGTCACCAGGTAGCCCAGGTGAGGAAATCCTTCTCCTGAGAGAGATTAACTTTTGGCTGCTAGAGCTACCACATCCTCTGTCTGTCTGTCTGTCAGGGCCCTGAGATTCAGGATAGAGCAGCAGCTGGAACATCTATAAGACAGGTTCGTCCTTCCATCATAGCTCTTGTATGTTTCAAGATGTCAGCTGCCTCAAGACTGTTGTACATGAGTCTTCATCATCATCAACATTTCATTTATTTAACAGGACTCATTGCAGACACGCTGAAATAAGGCTTCCATCAGTTTTATGGAAATATTTTGAAACAGAACATTTTTTCAGATGTCTTAAGTTGATTGGGATCTGAGTTAGCATGATTGACTTATATTTAAAAATGAAAACAAGGCATGTACGCCATTTCAGTTTTGAATGTTGTATAGATATTTCAAAAGTGGCAGAATGTAGCCCAAAGTAGTCGAATTGAAATGCTCAGTTGGGGAGTCAGTTAGTGTTATGTTCAAATAAATACAGCATTTTTGTTCTGAAATTACTGTTGTTGGAAACATTTAAATTAATATTAAAACTGGATAGCATTCACTACCCTTACATTGTTTAAATAATACCAGTAGTGGGAGGGATGACAACATTGAAAAGTTTAAGATATTTTTTTTTAAAAAAATGATGCCACGCTTGTTTGTAATTGATTCCTTGGCTAAGATAGAATGTGATCCTCAAATTCACCTCAAATACAAGACAGGCATTTATAAGCATTCTTAAGTTATGAACCGTATATGAATGAATTGTAGAGTTCGAAGGGATGACCAGTGCCATCTAGTCCACCCCCTGCAATGCAGGAAACTTTCACCCAATGTGGGGCTCAAACCCATAACACTGAGATTAAGAATCTCATATTCTAACAACTAAACTATCTGAGAGAGAGAGAGAGAGAGAGAGAGAGAGAGAGAGAGAGACTGTAAAGTTGTTTTGTGAAGTGTATTAAATAAAAAAATTGCATGCATTTATTTCAGAAATTATAAAACTCTCTACATGAGGAAAATACCCGAGCGATGTACAAAAATGAAATATAAAACCCAACATAAAATTGCATTAAAACATTGAAAAACCCTCACAAAATTTCAAAAAACTGCCAATATAAAGTAGACTAATTTGGTAAGGATTCGGAGAAAAAGGAAAGTCAAGCAACAACAGTAATAATAACAATAGGAGGCTGTTTGGAGCCTAGCAGTTGCCCAAGGAAACCAGGTTGCCCTGGTTACTAGGAATAGTGTTGCAGAAATGCACAATTTAGGTGGTTTATAAACTGGACCAAAACTATTATATAAAATTACATGTGGGCTTCCTGTTCAAATGTGGAACCTTGTCTTCCAATAATTTTTGCTTCTTCCCCTCTCACTTCAAAGAGCTGACTATCCCAGTTCTCCAGATTATTTTAGGTGATCCAGTTTTTGTTCTTTTTATTTTATTTTATTGCTTTTTCAGCCAGTGGGCTGAAATGACCTTCAGATGCCTTCTCTGTTTCCCCCTCCTAAACCCTCTTCAACACAAATGTGTACGTACTGCTGTTTTAAGTAGGCTCCTGGAACTCCTTGACTTGTAATATGAAGCAACCTTGAGTTGTAAACTGGAGAGGGCAATAAGAATATAATAATTAGTGCATTATCTGTAAGTCTTACTATTCAGAGATGCAAGAGTTCATCGGGCTGACTTCATCCATAATATGGCACACTGTGAACTTTGCAAGCCTTTCATTCTCTCCGAGGAGCTGGGTTTACTATACAGTCAAACAAACAAAGAATACTGTTTCAATCAACAAGGAAACAGAAGACAATTCCTCTAACTTGTTTGCACAGACAAATTCTGGCAAGATTGTCCTCTGGATTTAAGTCCAATGTCTGAAAGAGAGAAAGAAAAATTATAGATTTCTTTTTTAAAGCTTTTGTCTGTTGTCTGCAGAGTCTTGTCTGCTTCTTACTGTTGTGGAACCGATTTGTGTCTCTTCGCTTCCATCTAATTTGTTTCAGTTAGATGCTTGCTTTCTAAGTTTGCTTTTTCTAGTGGGAAGGTCACTGGGGGGTCTCCTTTTTTGAACCCAGCATTTGATGATGTGGTTGCAATTTGAGCAATTTATGCCATCTTTCCCTGATGTGATGAAGAGAAAAGGGCTTTGAAGAATGCACAAAAATATGGATGACTATCATGGGTACTTTTTTTCTGGTGAAGAATAGAAATAGTTTGCCCCTTAGACAAGAGACCTTTTAAGCTGTGAGGAGAAGAAGAAGAAGAAGAAGAAGAAGAAGAAGAAGAAGAAGAAGAAGAAGAAGAAGAGAATATCTCACTTTGTATGAAAAGGCAGAGTAAGGCTTGCCCGTGTTGACGCAGACAGAAGCCCCAATGATGTCAATGAAACTTACTCCCAATAGCCACCAAAATGGTACCCTCCATAGACTGCTGGACTCCAGTTCCTATCAGCCTTAACCAACACAGCCAGTGGTGTGGGATGATGGGAACTGCAGTCCAGCAACATTTGTCATACCTCGGGTTACGGCCGCTTCAGATTGCGTGATTTTGGGTTGCACACCGTGCCAAACCTGGAAGTACCGAAATAGGTTACTTCCTGGTTCGGCGCTTCGTGCATGTGCAGGTTCAGCGAACGCTGCAGGTTGCGAACGTACCTCCCGCATGGATCACGTTCGCAACCCGAGCGTCCACTGTATTTAAAAATAGGCGTTTACAATGCATGAAAGCTCAAATAGAAGCTGGAAATTAAGAGTCAGGGAAATGTCATGAAAATGGAATAAACTGTCATGTGAACGCAGCCTCAGTAGCTTGTCAGAATCCTGGTAACCCTGTTTCTGCTGATGATGGATTAGCTGAGGCTGTCACTTCTGGTAATGACCCAGGAGGGCTACCTCTTGGGTTTGAAGGTCTGAAGGCAGCCCTGTTTAGGGAAGCTTTTAATATCTGATGAATTATTGTATGTTAATGTTTTGTTGGAAGCCTTCCAGAGTGGCTGGGGAAACCCAGCCAGATGGGTGGGGTATAATAAATTATTATTATTATTATTAGTATTAGTATTATTATTATTATTATTATTATTTTGTTTCTTGAAATAAACTATGAGTAACAACTTCTGTAGCTGGAATGAAGTGTGTGGGGTGTAAATAAAGGCACCACATTCCTACAAAACGGCTGTGAGATGGGAAAGGAGGGTTGGTGATGTTTTTTAAGGAGGAAACCGCAGCATTATTTCCATTTTGTACACTTTATTAAGACTTCTAAATATCAAAATATTCAAATAGCGTGCAATGAAAAAAGAGAAAAATACATAAAACGAAAGAGTAAAATATCATTGAAAAAGTTGTTAAGAGGGCCCCTGTTCCCCTCACAGAGCTCAGGCTCTCCAAGTGTCCCTATTTTCCAGGGACATCCCTGATTTAGAGAAGCCATCCCAGTTTCTGATTTGATCCCAGAATGTCCCACTTTCCCTTAGGATGTCCCTATCTATTTTCATTGGAGAAATGTTGGAGGGTATGGATTTATCCAACCCCTGAGCCGTCTGAAGGCAATCCTGTATAGGGAAGCTTTTTAAAGAAATGTTTAATGTTTTATTATGTTTTTATATATGCTGGAAGCTGCCCAGAGTGGCTGGGGCAACCCAGTAAGATGTGTGGAAATAAAGAGTACAATTACCATTATGGAATGGGACGTCCCTATTTTCACTGGAGAAGTGTTGGAGGGTATGAGAGCTACATTTCCTAGAGTGGTTTAACAACATATCCCTCTTCCCAGAGAACTCTGGGGATTGTAGCTCTGTGAGGGGGAATCAGGATTCTCCTAACACCTCTTTACACCTTTAACAAACTACAGCTCCCATGATGCTTTGGGAGGAAGCCATGGCTGTTTAAAGCGGTATGATACTGCTTTAAATGTAGGGTCTGGATGTGACCTTAGCATAAGGCAGCTACCTAGACTGACACATTTCACCTTCCAAAACTTGAAGGAAGGAGGAAGAGAAGGAAGAAGAGAAATGTGTTGGCTATTTGCATGTAGCTCTGTTGGATATTCCTTGAATGTTTTATGTGGAAGTGGACCTTGCATTATTCTTCAATTGGGTGAATATAATTCAGAGGAAAAACTAAATATACTGCTATGGGGTTACCAAAATATTATTTCTGACTAACCTTTTTGTAGGCTGTTCTGGTTCCGGAGAGTCCTATTATTAGCTCAACAAGCCGAGTTTCTCTGCATATATTTTTATATTTTAAATGTCTTGAACATGTACAACAAAAAAGCCAGCCCCTGCGATCTGAGTGCAGATCCTCTGCTCCCACGTTTTGTAGGAAATGAAATTGCCTCGGATATTAAAATTAACACTTTTTAATAACAGAAATGTGATACCGTCCATTGAAGTCAGACTTGAATTTATCTTAGGACTGTATATGTCATGGCCCTGGAGTATTTATGGAGTAGTTTTAAAAGTTCATTAAACTCAAGAGATTAGATATTGCCCTGAGCAGTGCTCCATAAAAGAGAAAAAATATAGTGCTATTACTTGGTAAAATGTTGTGCTATGTTGTTAATTTAACTCCCCTGAGTTCTCATCTTCTGATTCAAAAGACATTTCCTCGTGCTGTTAAATTTGACATTTTCAAAGAATCCCGGCCTGTGTCTCAAAAGCTTTCACCAGAAATTCAATATTGCACATTTATTTCTGAAGGGGGAAGGAGGGAGGGGGGCAGAGGACAGTCGCTTCAACCTACGGTTCCTCGGAAATGTCAAGCACATTGCTCTCCGCCATTTATCTCTCTTCCTTTTTACTGTGTCACTTGAGCTACTGAAACCTGATTTCGCCCCCGCCTTGCAAAAAACACAGAAAAGTCACAGGTAGAAAGCAGGGTTGGGGAGCACTTTTGAGTCTAAGGGTCATGTTGCCTTAGGGACGTTGCCGTGGGGACAATCTCTTGGAGGAGCTTCCTACAAGCAGTGGGTGGTAGCTGCAGCAAAGGACTCCAGGGCAACCAATGCAACTCTTTCCTTCTCTATTGCAGTCCAACCGCACAAAAAGACAGAAGCTTTTTGGCTCCATACATCCACATCTCTTCATCCAAGCAAACAGGGGCATCATCACAGCTCAAGGACACATCCAAGACAGGCGGAAGCATTCAAAGAACACACAAAGTAGGCCTGGTGAGAGTTCCTTGAACGGCTTCCTGCAGCCCCCAGACCTGAAGTTCCCAAACTCTGGTGCAACAGAAAGTGTTCAGGCATAGTAACTAAGACCAGTAAGCCTTCTGGGCAGAGATGCCATTGAAACTCGGCACTCTCAGGCCTGGATGCAAACTCTGGGAGCTCATAAATAATAATTCATAATAATTTTATTATTGATATCTCACCCATCTCTCTAGGTTTCCCCGGCCACTCTGGGTGGCTTCCCTCCCGCAGAATATAAAACCTAATACAATGTCAAATGTTAAAAACCTTCCAATACAGGGTGGCCTTCAGGTGTCTTCTAAAAGTCAGATAGTTGTTTGTTTCCTTAACGTCTGATGGGAGGGCGTTCCACAGGGCGGGTGCCACTACCGAGAAGGCCTTCTGCCTGGTTCCCTGTAACTTCACTTCTCGTAGTGAGGGAACCATCAGAAGACCCTTGGAGGTGGACCTCAGAGTCCAGGCTGAATGATGGGGGTGGAGACGCTTCTTCGGGTATACTGGGCTTTAAAGGTTAGTACCAACACTTTCAATTATGCTCAGAAACATACTGGGAGCCAGTGAAGATCCTTTATATGGTCTTGGTGGCCACTCCATAAGGCTTACCACCAGAGAACAAGTGAGCATTGCAAACTCCCCACATTATTATCCAGCTGTGATTATAATTACCCAACCCGAAGTGGAGCAAAATCCTCATTTTGTTGCCAAGGGAATCTGATATAAGCAATGGGTGGCTCACCAGTCGCTACTTCTGGGTCAAACCTTTTGCAGCCTGCCTGCTTGCCTAGATCTGAGCCAGCTGGCACACCTGGAGACTGTATGCACCCTGTGTACCCCCAGCCTCCGAGGAATACCTTTGAGGAACATACCAAGAAATACCTTTGAGGTAGCCGTGTTGGTCTGACGCAGTCAGAATAAAAATTAAAATAAAATAAAATGTCCAGTGTCACCTTAGAGACCAACTAAGTCTGGGTATCTGAAGAAGTGTGCATGCACACAAAAGCTTATACCTAGAACAAACTTAGTTGGTCTCTCAGGTGCCACTGGACTTTATTTATTTATTTATTTCCCTTGAGGTGAAAAGGGTAACTGGGAGGATTCTTCATGAGGAAAATGGCACTGTGGGTGAGGAGTTTAGGAACTCTGCCCATCACCATCTTCTGCTGGTTTTCCACTGGGTACCACACATAGCTTGGCCTTTCGTTGCTATTGTTATGAATCTTGAGGCGTAATTTCAGGCCACTGTTAACTGGTGGTTGCAACAAGGAAGTCTGAGAGGAGCCCTCCACTTAAAATCAAATCAAATTGTGTTTTGAAGCAAGTAATCAAATTGTAGTTTATCTCCCAGCAGGGCATATTCTGGCTTGGGTGACAAATTAAAGTATCCTTTGTCTTGGTAAAATAATAACCTTCCTTGGAAAATACCTTTAACTAGACCTGCTCTTTGTTTCCAGACAGTGCCTTAAGGTAATAACTGCCGTTACTGAAAGCTCTGAATTAATAAAGCTGCTTCAGAACCTATTTTGGGCTACTTACTGGTAACTTACCAATGAATCTCCTGTTTAGCTGCTGTAAGCCACCCAGATGGGTGGGGTAAAATAATAATAATAATAATAATAATAATAATAATAATAATAATAATAATAATAATAATGTTTATACCCCGCCCATCTGGCTGGATTTCCCCAGCCACTCTGGGCAGATTCCAACAGAACATTAAAATGCATTAATCTATTAAACATTAAAAGCCTCCTTAAACAGGGCTGCCTTCAGATGTCTTCTAAAAGTCTGGTAGTTGTTTTTCTCTTTGACATCTGGTGGGAGGGCGTTCCACAGGGTGGGCGCCACTACCGATAAGGCCCTCTGCCTGGTTCCCTGTAACTTGGTTTCTTGCAGAGAGGGAACCGCCAGAAGGCCCTCAGCAATGGGGGTGGAGATGCTCCTTCAGGGAACCATCAGAAGACTGTCAGTAAGGGAACCGTCAGAAGACCCTCGGAGCTGGACCTCAGTGTCCGGGCAGAATGATGTGGGTGGAGACGCTCCTTCAGGTATACTGGACCGAGGCCGTTTAGGGCTTTCAAGGTCAGCACCAACACTTTGAATTGTGCTCAGAAACGTACTGGGAGCCAATGTAGGTCTTTCAAGACCGGTGTTATATGGTCTCGGCGGCCGCTCCCAGTCACCAGTCTAGCTGCCGCATTCTGGATTATTATTATTATTATTATTATTATTATTATTATTATTATTAATGTTTGCTCATATTATAGTCCCACTGAGGTCAGTGGTTCTTGCTCCCAGAGAAGAATGAGATAAGCCCCTGTGTTGTAAACTAGGCCCAGAGAAGAATGCACAGGGTTGAGGTTTAAACTTTTGTTCGTTTTTGTGTGTCAAGGATGAGCTGTTTGTTTGATTTTGGCTGAGTAGTTCAAACCTGACCTCTCCATTCCTCCTTAGGAAACACCCTCCCCTCCAAAAAGGGCGGGGAGACTTGGCTTCTGACAATCACAGCTACTGCTCTTCATTAACATCTTCCTTGTCTTTCTTTGTCTTTTTTATTTTATTTTTTTTAACTATTTTTTATTAAAAGTTTTCAGCGTAAGGTACAATAAGAATCAAACCAATCTAAAGAGAAGGAAATAATGGAGGAAGATCAAATAATAAAAAATAAAAGAAATCAAAATACAAAATTCAGAGCCCTCTAGCAACACTATATCTTAACCTTTATTCCATGCCATGGAGGGTCGACCTTCCTAGTTCTGGCCTTTGTCCACCAATCTCTACCTTGCTTCTCATGGAATGTTGTGTGTGTGTGTGTGTGTGTGTGTGTGTTTCAGAGTGGCGTATTTATTTATTTATAATTTAGTTTTATAAGGGCTGTTCAAAATAAAGAAATAAAAGAATAAAGGAAGGGGAGAAAAGAACAAGGTAAAAAGGACTTCCAGCTGTCCATCTGTCAGTTATATGTCCGATACTTCTTTACAAGTCAAATATTCAGTCCAAATTAGGATCCTCCTTTGCCACTTGATATACTTAAAGCCTGAATATTGAGGGGAAGTATTACTGTTCACTATTATTAGCGGTGGTTTATTAGTCGTATTCTAAAGAACTGTCTCAATGTGATTTCTATATAAAACAATTAAAAACACAAAAACGGCAAATACTGATGGGAATCACAAGTGGGGAGACTAAGTTTGTTCTGGGTATAAGCTTTCGTGTGCATGCACACTTAATAATAATAATAATAATAATAATAATAATAATTTATTTATTTATTTAGAGGCAATGGTAACTCTGGCCTATCTAGGAAGCCGAGTTGCTCCCTGAATTTAGCTTAATGATCTGTGCCATGCAAAGGATAACATCATCTTTGATTTATTGCTAAGGGCTTGGTCTTTTCTTGTGAGAAAATGAACTGAAATGCTCCTTTCACAAAATGCACACCCTAGCTTCTCGTTCTGCGCAGGACAATATAATATATATCTATAATCTATCTATTTATACGTTTCCCCCAATTGCTATTATATCATCTGAAGGCTCCTTTTGTAATTTAAAATGCATCTAGCAATTAAAGGAATTAGGAAGGCTTTTCAGATCCATCAGCCATTGCCCTTTTCTTGATGCTGAAGCCTCCCTTAACTTCCAATATGTTTCTCATTTGTGAGGAAATGGAGCTCCTGTCTGCGCAAATAAACATGAATTTTAGCCTTTAGCGAGGCATTTTCAGGAAAGGGTAGGAACATGTATGGATATATTTGCTTGCTGAATTATGTAGAAAATGAGGGGAAGGAACCAGATAAAACAGTGTGCTGTTAAATTAGATTCCTGGAGGGATTATAGAGCTTTTCACATGACCCCCTCCAATCTCTCACAGAAAAATCCTGGGCAGTGTTTTCAAGCACAGTATTAGTACCATTGTAACACCAACACTCAGTATTATCCGTACTGACTGGCAGCAAATCTCTGGGGTTTCAGGCAACCCAAACCTCAACAGCAGATGCTGGGAATTGAACCTGAGACCTTCTGCATGCAAAGCAGATGTTCTACCACCGAGCTATGGCCCTTCCATAAAGCTCTCAAAGGGTAGCTTTGCTGCAGCTAAGACTGCTGTGTGTGTGCGCGTGCTGTACATTTGTTTGTGATGATAATAATAATAATAATAATAATAATAATAATAATAATAATAATAATAATAATAATAATAATTTATTTATACCCCACCCTTCCCCGCCAAACCGGGCTCAGGGCGGCTAACACCAATAAAATCACAACAAAAACATAAAACAGTTCATTAAAATACAGATTAAAATACAATTTAAAACTAAATCTAAACTTCAGCCTCATTTTTAAGTAGCCCACCAATCACCCCAAAAGAACGAAACATCAGGGTTAAACAGAAACCAACCCAAAGGCCAGGTGGAACAGTTCCGTCTTGCAGGCCCTGCGGAAAGATGCCAAATCCCGCAGGGCCCTGGTCTCTTGTGCCAGACTGTTCCACCAAGTCGGGGCCAGTACTGAGAAGGCCCTGGCCCTAGTTGAAGCCAACCTAGCATCCTTGTAGCTCGGGACCTCCAACAAATTATTATTTGAGGACCTTAAGGTCCTACCTGGGACATACCAGGAGAGGCTGTCCCTTAGGTATGAGGGTCCTAAGCCGCATAGGACTTTAAAGGTCAAAACCAGCACCTTAAACCTGACCCTGTACTCCACCGGGAGTCAGTGCAGTTGGTAAAGCACTGGATGAATGTGGTCCTGCGGCAAAGACCCCGTGAGTAGCCTCGCCGCGGCATTCTGCACCCGCTGGAGTTTCTGGGTCAGCTTCAGGGGCAGCCCCGCGTAGAGCGAGTTACAATAATCAAGTCTGGAGGTGACCGTCGCATGGATCACTGTGGCCAGATCAGGGCGAGAGAGGTAGGGGGCCAACTGCTTAATACGGCGGAGATGGAAAAATGCCACCTTTGCTGTGGCTGCAACCTGTGCCTCCATGGAAAGAGAGACGTCAAAGGTTACACCCAAACTCTTGACAGAAGGCGCTGGCACTAATTGACGAGGTATCCTTTATTTTAGCTAGTGCTATCCTCAGAATTACTCTGTACTTTTAGATTCAGGTAGGTAGCCATGTTGGTCTGACGCAGTCAAGATATACAGATAGATAGATAGATAGATAGATAGATAGATAGATAGATAGAGTGTCCAATAGCACCTTAGAGACCAACTAAGTTGTGTGATTGCCTGAGCTGTAGTCAGCTCACATGCCTTTTCTGCTAAGCATTTACTGGAATATAGGAAGAGGTCTGAGTCTGAGGCATACCATTGATCCATCTAGCTCAGTATTGCCTGCACTGATTGGCAGCAGCTCTCCAAGATTTCCAGATAAGATCTTTTCCCAGCCCGACCTTGAGATGTCTGGAGACATCTCAGCCCTACCTTGAACCTGGGATATTCTGTGTACAAAGCAGATGCTGTACCACTGAGCTATGGTCTTTCCTAAATATATGAGCAGCTCCTATTCCAGATCTTGAATGTGGCTGCCTATTGCCTCAGCCTCACCTTGCAATATGCAGCTATGTTGATAAAGGAAGTCCAGTTCTGAAGAAGAATTTAGAAGAGTTTGGGTTTGATATCCCGCTTTTCACTACCCGAAGGAGTCCCAAAGCGGCTCACATTCTCCTTTCCCTTCCTCCCCCACAACAAACACTCTGTGAAGTGAGTGGGGCTGAGAGACTTCAGAGAAATGTGACTAGCCCAAGGTCACCCAGCAGCTGCATGTAGAGGAGCGGAGACACGAACCCGGTTCCCCAGATTACGAGTCTACCGCTCTTAACTGAAACTTCATTGCCCAAAAGGAGAACATGCCTTTCTCCCATGTAGGGATATGTCTGCTTAGTACCATTATCACTGTTCAAGTTTCCTCAGAGCTTTGAAGGATGATGTGCCCCATCTAAACAGAAAACCAAACTTGAATCGATCAGAATCTGAAGCTGACAGTTCTGGAGAATCCCCCAGGATGTCAGTGTTCCCAAGAGAGGTTGAGTTAATTTGTTTAATTTTCACACCCATCACTCTCTCTTACAATGGCGGGCTGGATTATAGCTTTGATGCATCAACCAAATTTCACACTTCTTAGCATTTCAGGTGTGGGGGACGACCAATGTCATTCAAACGACATGCAGCACCTGGCCTGGAGAGAAATTTAATTGTAATTGTGATGGTGGCAAACAAAGGAACATGATTGTTCTTGGCAGCAGTTCATTGTGGAAACACCTTGCAGGAGGGAGTGTTCATCAGCTTTGGTCTTTTGACACTCTGATTTCAGCTGGTTCATTTATTTTAATTTGAGCTGGTGTGTGCGTCTGTGTATGTGTTTAAATCATATTAACATTCCATTATGTAATGTTCCATTGTGTTATGATGTCTTACCAGCCACGTGTGTAGCCATGCTTATTAGCCTACTGACAGAGCAGCCCTATGCATAGGAAGCCAGCAAAAAATTGTGCCAGTTTAACTTACGCCAATGTAAGTTACCTAAACTCCATTCAAGAACAGGCCTGCTTGCCAGCTGAGGTAGCTTAAGCCTAGGAAAGGGAAAATGAGCTTTCAAAATTGATTTCTTCTTCTTCTTCTTCTTCTTCTTCTTCTTCTTCTTCTTCTTCTTCTTCTTCATTTCATTTCTATACCTCTTTATATTTTAAAGAAAAGTCTCAAAGTGGTTTACAGCATATTAAACATCAATAAAACAACCCAGAATCAAACTTTTTCTGAAGAAAGTCAACTATAAAGTATACAGTCAAAGCAACATAATTAACAGGAAACTAAAATATTATCTTAAATGTTTCAAAATAAAACATTGCAGAGGAGGCCAACTACAGAATACAGGTATCTGAAGAAGTGTGCATGCACACAAAAGCTCATACCAAGAACAAACTCAGCTGGTCTCTAAGGTGCTACTGGAAAGAATTTTCTATTTTGTTACAGAATACATATTTAACAAGCCATCATTTGACTTACACCATCCTTTTTTTGCCAGCATAAGTTCCGCCGGGTTGCCAGGTCACATGACTCAGCTGAAAGCGTTTTGGAAAAGGTATAGGTCTCTCATTGCACCATCCCACCCCTGGGATGCCCCTTTTGGGGACTTACGCCCTGGGTTGTTGTTGCTGCTTTAAACCAGTTTAAGTTTCACTGACTGAGCCAACACAACCCCAGCTCTGCCAGGTTGAGGGAGTTACAATGGCATACCCCTGACAGCCTATTCCAAACCTGCTCACCCTGGCAGATGTTGTGTTTGGATTGCAGTATAAATGAACTCTTAACCCTATTATTGTTATTATTATTATTATTATTATTATTATTATTATTATTATTAGCTTGATTGATATTCTGTCCTTTTCGCCAAAGGAACCCAGGGTGGCAGACTCAGCAAGGATAAAACATTTTTAAAGTAACTGTCAACAGTTGGAAAACAATTTAAAATATTCTAAAAACAATTTAAAACATTCTCAACCAGTGATCCCAGGGTTGCCAAGAACAGGGCCTTTCAACCATCAAATGCTTGCGTAAGCAGGAATGTTTGCTTAAAAATTTCTCCTGAAAGGCAGTAACGAGAAAGACAGGCACACCTCACTAGGGAGGCCATGCCACAGATGGGGAACCACAACTGACAAGGCCCTGTCATAGGTCAACACCAATGGGCAGCCTCCAATCTTAACCCATGGGTGGCACAATAAGCAATTGGCCTGTGGGCTGGAAGTTTCCTACCCCTGTCCTCACCTGCCTACCAATGACGTTCCAGGGTGGGTGGGGCTTGGCAGTGCACCCAACTTCTCTGCACGTGTTTCCTTATATGTGATGAGACTGAACACCCCAACAAGTCCAACTCCTTTGTGCAATCAGGATCATTGGGGGGCGGGGGGAGAAAAGCAGTAAGAGAGCAAAGTTGCAAATGCTATTTGGCAGCCTTGTTGCTATTTCAGAATCACTAAACAAATAACTGTTGGAAGAAGCAAACCTGTGAAAAATAAAACGTTTCCCTTGTTCTTTAACTAGCCAATTTTTAATTATTTTTATTATTATTTTAAAGAAAAGCCTTTCAGGGAACTCTTCCTACATGTCTTCAAAATCTGTTTGCAAATCTGCTAAGTGTATATTTTCTGTTGAAGGGAGCTATGTTGCTGCAATGTTTTTGCGTTCGTTTCATCAGAAATATGTGAAACCTTCTGTTTCATAAAAGAACCAAGAGCAGATGGGGTAGTCTCAGTGGCAGATTCCGCTGAAGGAAGTGTCAGCTTTTCAAGCTGAATCCTTACCCCTATTAACGCCATGATGTTTGGGGAGCACTTGCAAGAGAATAAGCCCTATATGTGCTCACTTCTTCTGCTGAACGGAGCAAAGAGCTGCTCATGTCAGGCAGAGGGGGCGGGAGTTATTCATTCATTCATTCATTAATACTATTTCCATTTTATCCTCACAACAACCCTGTGAGGTAGGTTAGATTGAAAGGTGTTGACTGGTCCAAGGTCATCTTTGTGACTGAGTGGGGATTTGAACCCTGGCCTCCTAGGTCCCAGTCCTATGTTCTAACCACCACAACACACTTGCTAGCCTTCCACAGGAGAAATCTGAGGTCTGGACTAGACAATTTGCATTAGCCCATCCAATGAATAAAGGACAAGTAACAAATAAATTGGGACGCGGGTGGCGATGTGGGTTAAACCACAGAGCCTAGGGCTTGCCGATCAGAAGGTTGGTGGTTCAAATCTCCGTGACGGGGTGAGCTCCCGTTGCTCGGTCCCTGCTCCTGCCAACCTAGCAGTTCGAAAGCACGTCAAACCAAGTCAAAGTGCAAGTAGATAAATAGGTACCACTCCAGCAGGAAGGTAAACGGTGTTTCCGTGCTCTGGTTCGCCAGAAGCGGCTTGTTCATGCTGGCCACATGACCCGGAACCTGTACGCCGGCTCCCTCAGTCAGTAAAGCGAGAATGTTGCATTGGGCAAAAGGCCCTTCTTCTGATCTACGCCAATAAAACTCAGAGACTAGAGGAGCTAGGAGTCCATTTTGTTTTCTTTATTGCAAAGCAATAAGGGTTACAGTCGAATCATTTTCGCAAGCCTGCAACCCCGCCCAAAGGTCTGGGCAGGGGTATTTATAACATTTCAGACAAAGCATTTCAGTTTAACCAATCACATTTCATTACCTCATTTTAGTTTAGTACGCATGTACATTACGTAATCTAATACGCATGCGCAATAAGCATTGTTAACTAAACCTTGATTCTCAGAGATTGTTACATTTTCATTAGTTTGCGTGCATGGGAATCTGTGTTAGGCCTTTGTTCTATGTATCAACTTATGCTCTAGTTTATGAATGTGATTGACGTATTTGCTGTTCTTCTTTCCCTGTAGGGAAGGTCTCATGCCAAATCATCTGTTTCCTTAAAGCAACAGGTTACCATAACATTTCTATTATAAGCATATTCAATGATTTATTGGGGTTCACATTATCATATTCATTGTGGCCCCTTTGGGCCACTGCTACAAGATGAGCGCCACAACCCCAGAGTCGTCCGTGACTTGACAGGGGTCCCTTTACCTTTACCTAACAAATAATTTATAAACAAAATGTATGCTTCTTCATATATGCAGAGATATATATGATATGACTGTGGCGCATTGAATGCATCGCAAACAAGGCTATACAGGTGCACTGGGGCTGTGCTGAACGGGGGAGGGGTGCAAACCAATTTGGAGATCCAACAGTTCAAAAGACCTCAAATTTCTTAGTGCATTTCCAGGTTGAAACAAACCTTACAGTTCCTTGAAGGCACTGTCCGCTGAACCCCAATCTGGTGGTTGACCAGAAACCTGGGCTAGCCTCGGGGGAACAGGCCTGAAACAAAAATCTAGGCCTCCTTCTCCAGTCCGACTTCAGGAACTCCTCTAAGGAGACCGTGACTGAGCACACTCCACTCCTCTGGAGAAAAGTGAAGTGAGGGGAGTCAGTCCTCTGCTGGTTTTTTTAAGGTAATTTGCCTACTCTTAATAACGAGGCTAGCAACATGGGTTATACTTAAATAAATCTAAATTTCCATATGAAGAAGAGGAAAGGGAGGAAGAGAAACGGGAATGCAAATGGATGAATTTCAGCAAACACAGTTTAAAGCACTTACTATGTCTGCTTCGTGTCTAATTCAGTGGGGCTTGTTGTTGTTGTTCAGTCGTTCAGTCGTGTCCGACTCTTCATGACCCCATGCACCAGAGCACGCCAGGCACGCCTATCCTTCACTGCCTCTCGCAGTTTGGCCAAACTCATGTTGGTAGCTTCCATAACACTGTCCAACCATCTCATCCTCTGTCGTCCCCTTCTCCTTGTGCCCTCCATCTTTCCCAACATCAGTGTCTTTTCTAGGGAGTCTTCTCTTCTCATGAGGTGGCCAAAGTACTGGAGCCTCAACTTCAGGCACTCAGGGCTGATTTCTTTAAGGATGGATAAGTTTGATCTTCTTGCAGTCCATGGGACTCTCAAGAGTCTCCTCCAGCACCATAATTCAAAAGCATCAATTCTTCGGCGATCAGTCTTCTTTATGGTCCAGCTCTCACTTCCATACATTACTATTGGGAAACCATAGCTTTAACTATACAGACCTTTGTCGGCAAGGTGATGTCTTCGCTTTTTAAGATGCTGTCTAGGTTTGTCATTGCTTTTCTCCCAAGAAGCAGGTGTCTTCTAATTTTGTGACTGCTGTCACCATCTGCTTAGTCCTGCATATAATTGGGGATTGAGAATGTGGGATTAGGTCTGGTTTTCATTGGAGGGTGAGGGCTAAGGCGTTAAGCCAGATGCTTCTTGGGAAAGGTGTATTATAAGGAAAGGAGAGCAAGGCAGCCTCAGACGGAGATGTGGGGGTGGGTTTTTTGGGGGGTGCGATTCCAGGTATCAAGGCAGTAACTGCCCTTATATGTTGACTTTCAAAGTTGGCATATTCCGTTTTTGTCATGTGGTAGTTTACACAAAAGGCAAATGTAACATTGCTGATAGAACAAATGATACTTCCCCGATTTGTTTATTTCTAGGGCAGGCATAGGCAACCTTCGGCTTTCCAGATGTTTCAGACTACAATTCCCATCATCCCTGACCACTGGTCCTGTTAGCTAGGGATCATGGGAGTTGTAGGCCAAAACATCTGGAGAGCTGAAGGTTGCCTATGCCTGTTCTAGGGAGTTTGGGTAGTAGTGGTGAAATAATAATAATAATAATAATAATAATAATAATAATAATTACATTTATATTCTGTTTAATGCCAAAATAGGCTTCTGTGCCATTCACAAAGTATAGGACCTAGTTCAACAAACATTAAAATATAAACACCCATAATTAAAATGCACAGTAAAACTCTCCCATTAAAATACATGCATCCATAATTAAAATACACAATGAAACGATCCCATTAGAACAACGCAGCAATTAAAACAGGAGTCTCCGGGAAACGGAAGGTTGTTATACTGCCAGAAGTAGCCACCATCCAGGTTGGAGTTTGGCTTCCGTTCGGAAGGGTGCAGGTTTCTCTTGAAATGCCTGATGGAGGACCAGCAGGAGGGGAGAGGGTTTGATGTGTCTCCTTCATTGCTTTGGCTGTGTCTGTTTGGTTTCATTTTATGTCCATGATGCCTGTGGCGCTAATAGGTTTAAGGAGGGTAGAGCAACTTGTGTCTGGGTAATGGGACTCTTGGTAGTCAAGTGTGCAGTCCTTGTGGAAGTGTTCCTGTAATGGAAGCTCTCTCTTCTTTGTGTGTGATTGGTGTGGCATCTTCTCCTCCGCCCGAAGGCTCTTAGCCAGATGGAGGACAAGAAAATGGGGACTTTGGTTCGGAATAAGTAGCAGCTTAATTGCCCTCTTTCAAACCATTATGGTTCCTGAAAGCTTTATCACTAGTTAACGCAGCATGTAAAGTTCCTATAATGTTAATTGTAGGAAAAAAAGCAGCAGAGAGTCAAACCAGGGCTGCAATTCCGCAAAACAAAAGCTCTGTTGGAGCATGGGGGGGAGGGAGTAGATAAAGAGATATATTTTAAAAAGTAATGGGTTGTTTTTTTTTTTTTGGGGGGGGTGTCTCATGCTGATGCCTTTTATTGTCTGTTTGTTTCTTAGATTTCCTACCTACCCTTCACTGCAAGGGCCCAGGGGCTGGTTACAACAAGCTTTGGGTAGTGTGTTGTGAAAACATTGGAGTGACATAGAATTTTTCTCCAGGAAGGCTGGAAAATGGTTTCTATCTTTTTGCCACAGGGCACCTCTAAACTGTCAATATTTTGTGGGAGGGATACAAGCACAGAGTGGGAAGATTAAGTCTGTGCAATTAAAGTGCTCTGTTACTCTAGCACAACAAATAAACTTTCACTAAAAACAGGCCTTTTTGCTCTTGGGAAAGTGACTGCTTTGAAAAGAGCAGAATGAATTATTATTATTATTATTATTATTATTATTTGTACCCAATGGAAACTCTTCCTTCGCTCTTGCAAATGAGCCCCTGCCCACATGTTCCCATTATGGATATTGCACTGGAAGTACAGGTCATTAACACTTCCTCTCCACCAGTCTAATGTTGCTTTGAAATCTCCCCAAGACAAAAAATGGTATAATGCAAACTTCTCCAATCTGGAGTCCTTCAGATTGTTTTGGACACCATTGTCCTTAACCATTGGCCATGCTGGCTGTGTCTGAACAAGACCTGGAGGATACCAGGTTAGGAAATGAGGTTTAATGAGGAAATGATGGGAAGGAAATGATTGGGGAACTGATCTTTTTTGAATGTGTATGAGAGAGTGAAGGGAAGGATTCATTGATGCATAATGCTTTCTCATTTGATTCAACACCTTGAAGTACTTGGCTCTGGTTTCTCTTAGGTAAAGGTAAAAGGACCCCTGACCATTAGGTCCAGTTGCAGACAACTCTGGGGTTGCGGCGCTCATCTCGCTTTACTGTCCGAGGGAGCCGGCGTACAGCTTTCGAGTCATGTGGCCAGCATGACTAAGCCACTTCTGGCGAACCAGAGCAGCGCACTGAAATGCCGTTTACCTTCCCACTGGAGCAGTAGCAGTACTTATTTATTTACTTGCACTTTGATGTGCTTTCGAACTGCTAGGTTGGCAGGAGCTGGGACCGAGCAACGGGAGCTCACCCTGCCGCGGGGATTTGAACTGCCGACCTTCTGATCGGCAAGCCCTAGGCTCTGTGGTTTAGACCACAGCACCACCCGCGTCCCAGTGTCTCTTAAGAAGACAAATAATCTGGTGGGGAGAAGAGAAAGCAAAATAAGACATAAAGTTTCAGCAGCATGTTCAAGCTACCATGCTAGATAGCAAGGACAACGGCTCTGCATTTTTGCCTATGTGAGTTCTGGAGTTTAAATCACCTTCACCTAATGTATTAGGTCTGAAGTTAATGGAATTTTTTTTTTTTTTTTTTTTGGTCACTGAACAATGCTAGGAGTCAGGCTTGGTGACAGGAAGGCGAGATTAAGAGACCAGGATGGGAGTTTGCAAGGTCAGAAGGTTGCAGTGCCAGTTCAGGAGCGATCTACTCACTTGCTCAGATGGCAACCAAGGCTGACATTCCAGGAAGCATCAATCAAGGCAGGCTGTGGTGGGCACGAGGTAAGGGAGGGGAAAGCAAAGAAGAGCAGGATACAGTGGAGAAAGGATGCAAACTTGCTGGTTGTGTTGGCCAAAGGACGAGCATGCAGAAGCAGGGGTTTCTGTAGGTAGGAGGTTGATTAGGGATGGAGGAGAAATTCATTTAGTTTACATCTCAGCACTGAATCCAACTAATTTGCAACATGTCAACAGAAACATGGCGGTGCTTTGCAATTCGCGCACTTCTGAATTTTGTGATGAAATTCTTCACCACCACCATGCTCAAAAGCTTACAAAGCTGAGTAGATTGGGGGGAAAGTATACACACAATATGTGCATATATATGCACACAAAATATGCAATTCACTATGGAAAATTGGTTTGCAAAAAATATATTAGGCACAATTGCATACAAAAAATGCATATATCACACACACACAGGATCCCACTGCTCAAGGCAGAATGCATAGTTTTCCTGCTTCCATTTTATCTTCTCAACAACCCTATGAGGTAGGTTAGTCTGAGAGACTGTTGCTGACCAACATTAACAGATTCTTCCAGTCCGAATTATGACCCATTTGAGAAAGACAGAACAACTGTGCTTCCTTTCCACCATCAAACCGAGGAAGTGCTGATAGTTCAAGGTTGGGCTTCCATGTTGTCAGATATCAGGACCAGGTGCTGGTCAAGTTCATGAGCTAGCAAGTTATTGGGGTACAGGAAGCAGTGGAGAGACTGATAACTGGAAGCACAGAAGGATAGCATGGTGGCTTCCCTTTGCAATGGGTTGCCCAGACTGAAGGAAAGCAGCGTATCATAGTTACATAGTAGGCTGTGGCATGGGATTGAGTTTCTGGAATCAACTGAGATACACTTGTATTATGGCTTCCAGCATCCCAGCTTGAACTAGCTGTGTTCCCTTCAACCAAGCAGTGGTCATAAATGTGTGGGGGATAATTAATTGGTGCCTGACTCATGGAGCTTGTAAATCAAGCCGTTGGGACGTGACACACAGCTCTGACAGAAGACCCTGTGGTGGTCTGGGTCCTGTCACTCAAAGTCAAGAATCATTAGGCACCCGAAACTGAAAAGTATTGAAGTAATATTCTATACTCACATGGGGTTTTTTCCCCTCAGAATCCAGCCCTCAAAGTTTATTTTATATAGTAGTAATAGTAGAAGAAGAAGAGGAGGAGTTTGGATTTGATATCCCGCTTTTTACTACGCGAAGGAGTCTCCAAGCGGCTAACATTCTCCTTTCCCTTCCTCCCCGACAACAAACACTCTGTGAGGTGAGTGGGGCTGAGAGACTTCAGAGAAGTGTGACTAGCCCAAGGTCACCCAGCAGCTGCATGTGGAGGAGTGGAGACGCGAACCCGGTTCCCCAGATAACGAGTCTACCACTCTTAACCACTACACCACACTACTAGTAGTAAATAATTAGTTCTAATAGTAGAGAACCACCCAACCAACTTCTTGCAGCTGATTGGAGCTCTGGATTGAGCTTTGCCTAAGAGATCTATAAATCAGGTTGTTTGTTCAAATTAAATTGTAGTTAAGCCAGCATTGTGTGCAGAGTTCTTTTAGAAAATCAGATTCTCTGTGAGCGTGGTTACGTTTCTTTTCTCTCCCCTCCTTTTCTCTTCTTCAAAAGGAGCTCAAATGTGGTCCCTTGCAGATAAATATAAATGTGTGGCCGAGTGAAATTTGGATGAAATGGCACCTTTTTAAAGATGCAAATTGAAAATTAAGCCTCAAAACAATAGAATCCCCCCAAGCTGTTCAGAAAAGGGGATTGTGGAAACTCTGGCGCCGGGCTTGAAATGCTATTCCACTGTGAGCTCCGCTGTAAAGATTTTGGAGTGAGGACAGGATGTTCTCTTGGAAATATTCAATAGCCACTCACAAAAAAAGTGTATTGGCCGAATGCAGAAGGTCTACGGAGGGGAAGAATAATGCTGTTGATTGCTAAATGGGACATATCTGGTCTCTGGCTATACATTTCATTACAGGTGCCGTCTGTTGGTTAGCAGTGCATAATTATATGCAAGGGGAGTTAATCCTGATCCCTGCTTGACCCAAATCTGCTCTCTGATAGCATACAGAGTTTTTGTATTTCTTGTTTTGGATGTTTCAGTGCATACATGCATTTGGATGCTTGGATGACCTATCTACAAGCTGCTTACACAATATCATAAAGTTGGAGGATCCAAGAGCCCAACCAGAGATCATGAAGGGTTTGGAAATGCTAGCAGCATGCACACACACACACACACACACAAACACCTAAGAGGGGAAACGTCTCCTCTTCCCCCAGCCTCCAGTATTGGAAATCAATCCGATCTTTGTAGAAATTCCTTCCCTAACATCAAAAAGACAGTGAGTTTGAACAATTGCAAATCTACCAAATCATCCCAAGGAAATCCTTAAAGATGTGAATTGCTACAATGTGGTAAAAATTCCAGGTCTGTATTATTTGCTAGGAATGTATGTTTATACAGTTGAGTGGCCAACACTCATCAAATGGGGTGTCTCCTCAATACTTATAAATGTGTGGTTTTCTTTTCTGCATGTAGTTTTACACCTGGGGCATCTTATTTTTGCCACCAGTCTCCTGTATTCAATTATTTTAAATGCTAGGTGAACATGGGTGACTTAACAATGGATCAAAACAACAACAGCAACAGCAACATAAACCCGATGGGTGTACTGGGCATGTCTTAAAAGCTGAGTTTGGGCTGCTGAGTTTGTGTGAAATAAATCATTGGATAGCATTTAAAAATGTTCCCTGTGCTTGATCTTGATATAAACAGGCTGCCATTGAAATAAGATATTTAACAGGCAACATGGATTTTGTTGCTCGGTGTGAAAAATCCATGTTTAGCAGCACATAGAAACTGAGGATCAGATGAAAGAACTAAGCTCCAAGGAAAGGGAAGGCAGATCAGTGAATGCTGATCATCAATTACAGGTAGCTACTGTACCCGTGTTGGTCTGCCATAGTCAAAACAAAATAAAAAATAAAAAATTCCTTCCAGTAGCACCTTAGAGACCAACTAAGTTTGTTATTGGTATGAGCTTTCGTGTGCATGCACACTTCTTCAGATACACTGAAACAGCAGTCACCAGACCCTTATATATAGTGAGAGAGTGGGGAGGGGTATTACTCAGAAGGGTGGTGGGAATGGGTGATTGGCTGATGGGTGTGGAAAACCTGTTGACGACTGTTAACGACTGCAGTTGGTCTTAAAGGAAAAAGCAAGGGCTGAGATGGCTAAAGACAGCTTTGTCATGTATAATGAGATAAGAATCCCATGTCTTTATTCAGACCAGGTCTCTCCACGGTTTTAAGTTTGGTAATGAGTTGCAATTCAGCCACTCCTCTTTCCAGTCTATTTCTGAAATTCCTTTGTATTAAGACAGCTACTTTGAGATCTTGTATAGAATGTCCTGGGAGATTGAAGTGTTCTCCTACTGGTTTCTCTGTCTTGTGATTCCTGATATCAGATTTATGTCCATTTATCCTTTGGCGTAGGGTCATTGATCATCAATGTAAGATCCCTCTTTGCTGCCACAGGTCTTGGGGTTATGGACTGCTTTTTTATGTTGGTTGTGCTGCATCTTACTTGGGAAACAAGGGTGGTAGTATTTCAGTCAAGGCTGATCGCAAGACATTTTGAGGCCAAGAACAAGATGGCGCCCTCTCTCAAGGCGCGCACACAGAAACCAATAGGACTGTTGGTTGAATTTGAGTGAAATGGGAGCGTCTTCCACTGCAATCAAGGGCTGTAGGCTAGTATAGGGGTTAAAGGGCAGGCCACATGTCACTCATAGCTTTGGCCACTCCCCATACCTCAGCATTTGACTCCTGGAGCAGCTGCCTCACTCTGCCTCATCGTATGGCCAGGCCTGATCTCAGTGTGTTTTATTAATATGGCCTAGCAGGAGAGCAGGGGCTAGCCATTGAGGCTAGTGGCGCAATGCGCCAGGGCGCCAGGGCCTGGAGGGCGCCTCCGCCCTCCAGCCCCGCCAGCAGCCTCCGCCCCCCCAGCCCCGCTGGCAGCGTCGCCCTCGTGGAGAGAGAAAAGGGGCTTGGAAAACCTGTCCTCTCTTCCCTTGGACTACCAGTACTTCAGGGGTAGTCCAAGGAGAAAGAGGGAGCCCTCCTCTCTCCTTCCAAGTCCAGAAGAGCCCCTCTTTCTTTCGGAGGTGCGTGCAAGGGCAGAGGCCGGCTCCCTCCGCCACCTCCACCTCAGCTCCTCTGAGCTCCGCCCCGCTGCTGCCTTCGCCCTGCCTGAATGCGCCCCTGCCGTGCCTCCACCTCCAGCTTCAAACTTTGCACCCGCTGCTGCTGCCTCCTCCTTCCCCGCCCCAACACTCCTTCCCCACCCAGTCACCCTGGAGCAGCAATTCCCATTTCTCAGCCCTGGACCCGCCGTTCTCCGGGCAGCTTGGCCAATCCGGACCCAGCTGATAGCAGCGGCGGCGGCGCTGCTCCAGGGTGCTGCACTGCGCGCGGGCTTCACTTGCTTCACTTGCCCACTCTTGCGCGCACGCCCTGGCTGCCGTGCCGATGGGAGGCTCGCCGACGGCCTCCCCGCGTCCGCAGCCTGGCCCTGTCCGGCATCCCCGCCTGCTTCGCCGTGCCCTCCGGCCCTGCCCAGTGGAGCGTGAGGGGCGCTGGAGGGATCTTCGCACCAGGGCGCCAGCTGGGCTTAAGCCCTGGTCTTCATCTAGTGGGTTGCATTGTGGCCAAAGTTTGAGTCATGCCTTGTGTGATTGTGGAACCTGCTGGATCAGGTCCCTGGTTGCATGGAGGTTTCTACTTATGTTCAAGTGAAGGTGAGTTGATACTCACTACACTACTAATTAAGAGTAACTTTCCAGGCATCAGAACAATTCCCCGTTCTGTAATAATAGACAGTATTATGAGTTGTGGCAGGGATGAGTGCCATGTATTTTTTATTGTTTTATCTCTGCAAATAAGGAGTTTCTGAGTTTCTTTTTTTAAAAGTTTGTTTTAATGTGAAGGTTTCAAAGTCATCCTCTGAGCGAACAGGTAGCCTGATACCACGGTCTCATTCGTATGCTGAAGTTTCCATCAATAAAAAGTGTAGGCTTCAATCCATCTTCGAAACATCCTTGTCCTCCCCCCCTTCCCACCGCCACCTTTCTGTAAATCAATGTTAGCTGAGCAGCTGATCACGACCCATCAGGGCATCAATAAGCAGCCCGTGTGCGAAAGGGAAACCCATCTGCGTGAAATGCAATACACAGCGTCCTTCTATTCATCAGTAACCTTCATGGGAGCGCTAGGTCAAAGGGGGGCAATTGATTCCCTGGGTGCCTGCAGTCGATTGAGGGAAATCCCTGTACTCTAACTAGCCTGAGCTGGAGACAGACAGACTGCCAACTACTGGCACAGCTGAAATTGGATCAATTTTTGCAAAAGCCTGTTTAAATTTCAGCACTTGCAACCGGTTCTCAAGCTGAAGTATTGTGAATCAAATTGAACACATGAAATGGGGGCAAGTCCATTCCAGTGCTCAGTGTGGGATGCCACCCCAGTCTTTTCAGGTGGGCCTGTAAACACCCCGTGATCTCACTTTATTTAAAAAAAAATAAGGCTGGTTTGACTTCCACACTTCCTTTCAGTCCTTTTGGAGGTTTTTAAGCAGAGGGTGCTGACCTTTAAAGCCCTAAATGGCCTCAGCCCAGCATACCTGAAGGAGCGTCTCCACCCCCATCATTTAGCCTGGACACTGAGGTCCAGCTCTGAGGGCCTTATGGCGGTTCCCTCAATGTGAGAAGTGAGGTTACAGGGAATCAGGCAGAGGGCCTTTTCCTTAGTGGCGTCTGTCCCGTGGAACGCCCTCCTGTCAGATGTCAAGGAAATAAACAACTATCTGACTTTTAGAAGACATCTGAAGGCAGCCCTGCTTGGGGAGACTGAGAGGAGATATGGTAGCCACCTTCAAATATCTAAAGGGCCGTTCCGTGGGAAATGGAGCAAGCTTGTTTTCTCCTGATCGGAGGGTAGGACCCAAACAAGTGGCTTCAAGTTGCAAGAAAGGAGATTCCGACTAAACATTCAGGAAAAAAAACTTTCTGACAGTAAGAGCTGTGGAACGGTCTCCTTCAGGAGGTGGTGGACTCTCCTTCCTTGGAGGTTTTTAAACAGCAGTTGGGTAGCCATCGGTCATGGATGCTTTAGCTGAGATTCCTGCATTGCAGGGGGTTGGACTAAATGACCCATGTGGCCCCTTCCAACTCTACAGTTCTGTGCTTCTATGAATATTCTGTAGGATTCGGTGCCACGAGCAATGTTTTCCTTCAAGACAATATAGCAGATGGCCTGTGCCTGGGCTGTTAGCTGCATTGTGGAGGATGTTAGCCCTTCTGGCCGCATTGTCTGTTGCTACGGAGCTCGGGTCATCCATTGCCTCCACTATCCTTAAGAGCTTTCACTATCCTCAAGAAACTGCAGTGACTCACTTCTTTTATCCAAACTTCTCCCCCTCTTCTCTTTAACTCCTGTGCAATATCTGAGAGTGTTAGAACAATGCCACCTTCAAGAAGGTGCCAAGCAGGAAGGAAATAATCATTTCATTATAAACAGTATGGGGTAAATTCTGCTCAAATTAGAGCACTGAGCGATGCCAGAGCTGAAAGGGATGTTAAACACACACACACACACACATCCACACACCATCCAGTTTCCAACTCTGCGTGCAATATAACAGCAGATGAGAGCTTTCTATAAAATTTGTACTTGGTGAGGGAGATAATACTCTGGATGTCCATGGCCTCTCCAAACGGTGAAACAATTATGCAGACTTAAAATAAGATAAAGGTTGTACAATGCTGCCTTGTATGTGTCTACTCATTGAATTCAACAGGGCTTGAGGATTGCAGTAGTTTAATCCCACACAGGATGTGGGTTGCCAACCTGGTGCCCATGGGCACCTGTGCCTTCCAATGCTTCTTAAGGTACCTGTAATAAGGTATCAGTAAATTTCCCTTTCTGAGATAGTCACCAAATTTTTTCTGACTTCAGTTTAGGTCAGGAGATTTTTTCCAAGATGAAAAAAATGTATATGTGTATCTATTTGGGTTTTTTTATTATTATTTTAATGAGCGGTATGTTTTGTTTTTATACCTCATTTTGTTGGTCTGTGACCATAACCAACAATTCTTCATTCAGTACGTATCCTCTCAAAAATCCACAATTCGTGAGATGGGAGAGCATGTCCCCAAGCATTTCCCATTCCTCTCTCTTATTTTGCTCTTTTAGGCGGCAGCCATTTTGTGTTATGCCACACCTCCAGAGCTGCTGTTTTGTATTATGCCACACGCCTCACGGCAGCCATTTTATGTTATGTCACACACCCAAGAGCAGCCATTTTGTAACTGGCATCCGTGGCATTTTCCCAAAATCCCAAATGCATGCTGTTGTTGTTGTTGTTCAGTCGTTCAGTCATGTCCGACTCTTCGTGACCCCATGTACCAGAGCACACCAGGCACTGCTATCTTTCACTGCCTCACGCAGTTTGGCCAAACTCATGCTAGTCGCTTCAAGAACACTGTCCAACCATCTCATCCTCTGTCGTCCCCTTCTCCTTGTGCCCTCCATCTTTCCCAACATCAGGGTCTTTTCCAGGGAGTCTTCTCTTCTCATGAGGTGGCCAAAGTACTGGAGCCTCAACTTCAGGATCTGTCCTTCCAGTGAGCACTCAGGGCTGATTTCTTTAAGGATTGATAAGTTTGATCTTTTTGCAGTCCATGGGACTCTCAAGAGTCTCCTCCAGCACCATAATTCAAAAGCATCAATTGAAGACTTTGGTCCAAAATGACCAATGCTGCAGGACTATAAATGTTATGCGGCCATCCAGCAGGGTTCTCTTTATGTTTTACTGGTATGCTTGTTCCTGCCTCTCTCTCTCTGTGTGTATTCTTTTCTATTGGGCATTAACTTGCTCTGTGGGTAGCTTTCTGCAACTAACCTGCTGTCTGCTTATGGCACAAGCAACCTTCAGATAGACACCCAGAAACATAGGAACTGTTGTTCCATGGCCCGATTCGTCATTGACGGGCGGTACTTATGAATGAACTACACAACTTTGGATCTTTTTCCAGAACCCTGCTTGTACCCTGGTTACAGTGCTCCAGCACTTCTTTAGTATGAATTTGCCCAGAGTGCCATCTTGCTCTTTGACTCCACTCTTCAGCTCAGCAAATATCCATGTTTCCTGTGACTGAGAGTGAGGATAGCTTACCTTTGGCCCCCAAAAATGACTTGCTTTTCTGCATTGTCAGATGAATGGCAACTGATACGATTCCAGCGTTAAACGTTAGAAACTTAAACACGGAGGCAGGGTTTCAGAGACTCTCACTAGGCAGAGAGCTTATCCAGGAAAGATTTGTTTTGTGGGATCTGAAAGTACGACATCCCATCAAAATAGGGTTGCCAGGTGTCCACTATTTGAGTGGACAGTACACTTTTTCACATTATGTTCACTATTTTTTCCAGAAAATAGTGGACATTGTTTTATTCAAAAGCTTTATGATGAAATGGTATTTTAATACGTGTTAAAATGTTTGTAAGAAAATATTTAATTTAATTAAATTTAACCCCCCCCCCCCGCTTGTCCGCTATTTTTTTTGGAAGCAGACCTGGCAACCCTACATCAAAATAGTTGATTTTTATTATTATTACTTTTAAAAAAGAGTGTTACCCGAACAAGGATTTTGTGCTCTATAGGGATTCAGACTAGGGCTAGACTCTATAGGGATGAGCCTGGGCTATTTTTATTTTTATTTTTTAAAATAGAAAGCAGATTGTTTATGTGCAACCATCACCATGAGTGTTGCCCTGAGCTCCCAAGGCAAAAGTTGGGGTTCAGATGTGATTAACAACTTGTAAGGGTGTCTTGCTGCTTGCCTCCTCTTTACATAAACAATCCCAGTTAATGCTGACACCCAATTAGGTGTTAATTGGAATCCCCCAAGGGAATGATGGTTAGGTAGCATAGCATTACTAAGTTGGAGGTGAGGGTTAAAAGCTCTGGGAGACAGGTGTGTGTGTGTGTGTGTGTGTGTGTGTGTGTGTGTGTGTAAAATTTTATCCAGAAAGCCCTACCCAAAACCTGAGTTTGCACTCTTGCTTTGAAGAAAGGCTCATCAGTGTGCGAAGCAGACTTCTGCCTCCAGGCCATTTATAGTGCCAGAGCTTGTGAAGCTAAAACAGTTTGATGTGTAATTGCAGGAGGAAATGGAAAACCTGCTGAGCATGGCGGGATAGAGCGCCTTATCGCCCTTTATGTGCATCCAGTGCTTGCCGAAATTGCCAGCGGATCCGCGGCGCCGACCGAACGGTGACATTTTTCATGGGCTGCTGTGTTCTGAATCAACACTGCAACAGTGCGATTAGAATAGGTAAAGCAGGGGAAACAATCAAAGAGCTACATGTGACAGATCAAGTTTTAGTCATTCCTTCCTCCTTATTGCCTGCTGCCTTGTGTGATATGCAAAACAGCTTCTCCAGACGCATTACACTTTCACATTGCCTGAAAATTGAATTTTATTTGGTGGCCTGCGTATAATTTATAGCACTCTTCCAATACACTTCAGTTCTCATTTAGCTAAAAGTGTGTTCTTTATTTCCTACTGGCAAGGAAACAGAAGGGATAAAAAACAAAACAAAAAAACACCAGCACTCTGAATATTCAGCACCACTTACAAGCATATCGGAACCGAGCTATTGAAGTCTGAAGCCGCTCTGGGTATCTTATTGACAAGGACTTGAATTTACAGGAGTAAGTAAAAAGATGTACTTTATTCCCTGTGGTATCACTGCATCCTAGTAGCAGGTCTATAGACGTGAGGATCAAGGGTAGAAGCCAAAAGGTGCAAGGGAGGAACATGAGAAGATCCTGCTGGATCAAGCCAATGGCTGATCTGCTCCAGTCTCTTGTTCTCACAGTGGCCAACCGTTTGCCTTTGGGAAACCTGCAAGCAGAATTTGTGTGCAAACAGCACTTTCTCTGTTTGTTATTTCCATTAACTTGTATTCAGAGCTACGCTGGTTCAGACACGAAAGCAGAATGTAGTCAACATGGCTAGTCGACAATGATAACCTTATTAATTTGTCTCACCTTTCTTAAAGCTAGTAGTCATCAAATATATAAAAGGATGTCATATAGAGGAGGGTGAAAGGTTGTTTTCTGCTGCTCCAGAGAAGCGGACACAGGGCAATGGATTCAAACTACAAGAAAGAAGATTCCACCTAAACATTAGGAAGAACTTCCTGACAGTGAGAGCTGTTCGGCAGTGGAATTTGCTACCAAGGAGTGTGGTGGAGTCTCCTTCTTTGGAGGTCTTTAAGCAGAGGCTTGACAGCCATCTGTCAGGAATGCTTTGATGGTGTTTCCTGCTTGGCAGGGGGTTGGACTGGATGGCCCTTGTGGTCTCTTCCAACTCTATGATTCTATGATTCTATGTGCTGACTTCTTACTGAGTTTCCTTGCTCTGTGAGTCCAGATATTGTTTCTGAGGGTGGGAGCCAGGACAATAACTGTTGCTTCAGCACTGCTTGCAGGGCAGAAGATTCCTTTCAAAATTCTTCAGCTGTTTTGCCTCAGGAACCTTGGAATTCGCGTTGAATTCAATTTTAGGTAAAACAGTGAAAGATGTGGGATGTAAAGAACCTCTGGGGGAACCTTAAGTGTCTTAGTTGCATATCTTTTGCAGAAACTGAGCATTCCTCAGATGTTTTGTCAGAGAAGAGATCCCCAAATGCATTCAGATGTTCATTTCAATTCAAACGTCCTTGGCAATTTAATTAGCACCCCCGTGTTGAAATTATATTTACTTTTTATATCTGTGGTTTTTTTCCCCTCTCAGGATTGTGGGTAGTTCTTGAAGTTTCATTTTAAATACCTATAATAATAAATATAGGCAGAGACAGCTGTACAGTCTTACGAACGCCATTGTTTTTGCTGGGTGTGGAAAACAAACGACGGAGGGAACCTCGAGACAGCTTTTCAGAACTGTGAACAAGAGATCTTGCATGAAAGTTAGTACCCATTTAATGAGACACTAACTTTCATGTTTCTAATAAATGTGGAAGTAGATCACAATTGAGATGAGCATCAGAACAACATAGGAAGCTCCCTAGACTGCAGAAGTGGCTCGTATACCAATCTCACTAAAACTAGCTGGCGCTAACACAGCTTTGCAACTTTGAATTTTACTATGATGGTGGCGAAAGCTTCCTACCATTTGCACTTCTGGTATGCATGTTCTGAAAAGCCGAAGTCATGCAGCAATGCAAGGAACTACTTAATGAATCTCTCTCAAGGGATATATTAGAGGTCATGCATTCAGTTATAGTCTCAGAGATGGGGGTGGAGAGGGAGAGAGAGAGTTTCCAGCTCTATGGTTCGAAGTGTTTCTGTGCATCTGTTGTTGTTTTATATACACACACGTATGCAGAAAATGGAATTAGATAATAAACAGCTCAAGAATTAATGTTCGCTGAATACCACAAAGAAAAGATGTGCATTCAGCTGGTGCTAAACATTTGCAAGAGTTGGTGTTAGCTGTGTCTCAGAGAGAAGAGACTTCCACAGCCAGGGTGCCACTCCTGACAAGGTCCTACTGTGTGTGTGTGTGAGAGAGAGAGAGAATGAGAATTTAATTTATTGGGTTATTTTGAGAGAAACCCATGTTGTTTCTAAGAGTGTTATCTTTCAAAGCTGGGCTGTTCAGTTTGGCTGTGAGCTATGCAGAGATCTGGGTCAAGGTAACTTTGCATCTCTGTGTAACTTTTCCTCACTTTTTACTGAAGATGATTCTCAGTTCCTTTTTGGGTAAAAGTCACCGTGACACCGTAAGGAAAGCTCCATCCTGTGCTCGGTTTCTTAGTCACCACAGAGCATGACAGCCTGCTGAGAACTGGCTTCTCTTTCCCAGGTAGACAGATGAACCTGAACTGATTTAGCATGGGAGTGTTCCAATCAACCTCTGGTTTCAAACTGAGGATTGAATTTGCCTTCAGCTAATCCTGTTTGTCTGTTACGTGCCACAGTACAGGGTATTTTAAAATAAAAGAGCCAGTGATGTTGTGTCATTTGGGCATCAACAACCTCCGGAGAGAATACGCTTATTTATTTAGTCACACAATTGCCTGTTTCTGACAACTCCACAGGCCACGTAGATAAATGCCCTTGTTCCATATGTAGAATATTGAGACATGACTTTCTCTGTCTTTTTTTGTTGTTATGTTCTCCTTGGAGATTTCTTCTCCCACATTGCTTTGCTCCTGACCAACTAACATTGGTGAAATAAACAATCCTCCCTTAAGTGCCACCTGCATGCATAATTAATATGTACGCTACAACAGGAGCCTTTGATAACAGCAGGGATAAGTGATGGAAAGTCAGGGATGGAATGCTAGTTTTTGATGCTAAAACTTTCATTATTGGAAATGCAGACAGCATTTACATTCATGAGCCTAGGGCTTGCCGATCAGAAGGTCGGTGGCTCGAATCCCCGCGACGGGGTGAGCTCCCGTTGCTCGGTCCCTGCTCCTGCCAACCTAGCAGTTCGAAAGCATGTCAAAGTGCAAGTAGATAAATAGGTACCACTCCAGCAGGAAGGTAAATGGTTCACCAGAAGCGACTTAGTCATGCTGGCCACATGACTTGGAAGCTACGCCGGCTCCCTCAGCTAGTAAAGCGAGATGATCGCCGCAACCCCAGAGTGGTCCATGACTGGCCAGGGGTACCTTTACCTTTACCTAAATGCAGCCACAGCCCAAGGACTAATGGCAGGAGATTGCACAGAATGGATAAATGCCATCTGTCGCATACATGAAGGAAGGTGGAATAGATGGGTTCTGCTTTGTTGGGCCTCTGAAAGATAGGGATGGAAGAGCAATTCACTTCAGTTCGCATTTCAAGGTGAACCCACCCAATTTGCAGTGTCCAAAATACAAAGCAAAGGCAAACGCCCATCCTTCAAAACTCACATCTCTCAAATTTTGCAGGGCAGTTCTCCAGCCGAGTAACATAGACAAAAAATACATTTCATCGGAGGAAATTGCTTTGCAAAATAAATACAGGTAAAATAGTATACAAAGATGTTTATAGGAAAAGAATGCTGCTGAATTTTCATGAGGACTTTTTTTTAAAAAAGAAGCAAGCTGATGTTAGGAGTACTGAAGTTAAAAGTGGAAAAATGAGAAAACTGAAATTGTCAGATCCACTCATCCCTATGGACAGGCTTCAGAAGATGTTATGACAAGCAACAGATGCACTGGTGCCTTGTTTCTGCTTGTTGTGCTGGTTCCTCTGTGCCATGAAAGCACATAAAAGGAGCCCTGCTGGACCAGACCAAAGGCCTGTCTTCTCCAGCATCTTCTTCTCACACTGGCCAGCCAGATGCCCGCAAGCAGCACATGAATGCAACAGCAGTCTCCCCATGTGTGATTTCCCAATGACTGGCATTCCGTAGCCACTGCTACCCTTACCTTTCATGAAATTGTCTAATCCTCTTTTAAAGTCACAAGTTGGACCACAGTAGAACCTCATTATCTAAAGTTGTGATCTCAAGCAGTTTTCGGTGTGCCTTCCAAGGAGGCGGGATCTTAGAAAACAAGCTTACACAGGAGGGCCACAGTTTTCCCACTCCTGGACTAAGTGTTAATTGAAATCATTAAAACTAGCTACTTACCGTCAGAACCATCAGTGGCCTGAGAGAACTGTTAGGGCAGCTTCTCCCTCTCCAACTCTCCTGGGGCTGTTAAAGATCTAAGTGCCCGGAGGGAAAAGTGAGGGAGCCCAGGGTAGGGATAACTATGCCATTTTGACATCATCTCCCAGTGAACCTGGCAGGACTCCATCACACTGCATTTTATCTAATGCATTTGTTCTGATGTTTTGAAACTGTAATAAACCACCGTGGTGTAAAGGTGGAATGTAACTCCAATAATAATAAAGAACTTTACTTCAGTTTGTGGCAGAGGTGGGGGAACCTGTGGCCTTCCAAATGTTGCTGGGCTACAGATCCCATTAGCCCCGGCCAGCATTGTCAGTGGTCAGGGATGATGGGAGTTGTAGTCCAGCAACTCCCGCATAGTCACAAGTTTCCCATGTCTGATCTGCATAATTTACTCCAGGAGAAAATATACTGCAGTACTGGGGGAAGGGGGGGAAATGTTTTTTTTTAAAGCTAATATTAAGCTTGTCTGTTCCCCCAGATCCAATTTTAAATTTTTGGTTGGACTGCCCTCAGAAAGGGGGATATTAAAATTGAAAATTGCAGTATTTGGGATTGTTCAGTAGGTGCTGGTGTTTCTGCAACTATCCCTTTTTGCAGGTTTTATTTGCTCTTTATTTTCCCCTGGCATGACCTTCATGGGTTTGACACTCGTGACGAGCAGGTCTTTGTTTTTCACTCTCTTTTCTTTTTTGTAATTTGATTTTTTTTGGTTCATTGGGTGAACCGTTTTGCTTGCAGTGTTTCAGTTAATTTGTTTCCACTGTTTGGAGTCTACAGAACTTGCCAGCTCCGCCTTTATCTCGGAAACGCAAAAGATTTCTGCTCTTGGCAGGGTTTTCCAAATGTATTTATTCTGCAGAATTCTTCCTTCAGCCCATGCAAGATAATGTTCTTATGCATCCGTTCAATCTTAGCACTTGCGAAATGCCTTTGACCGAGTTCTCTTGACTTGCAGGGCTGTGTATTATATTAACTTCTTGGTTACACACACACACACACACACACACACACACACACAACACAGTACAAATGAGGGAAGGAACAGAATGAACAGCATTTCCCATGTTAAAGGGAAAAGTGATGTGGGATTTGGGTCAGCAGCGGACTGAAGCCACTGAACTCTAAACCTCTGCATAATATCCTATGAAAGGGAATGAGATGCAAAGTGATAGATTATCATAGAATCATCACAGATTCATAGAGTTGGAAGGGATCCTGAGGATAATCTAGTCCCAACTCCCTGCCATGCAGGAATATGCAGCTGTCCCTTACAGGGATTGAACCTGCAACCTTGGCATTATCAGCACCGAGGTATAGAAAGCCGCCTTATCCTGAATTAAATCCCTGGTTCATCTAACCTAAAATTGTCCACCGAGATGAATAAATCTCTGAGACAGGTATTTCGAAACAATTTAATTGGATATGATGGAGACTGAACTTGGAAGTCCAACATCTGGTTTTCATAGTGACCAACACAATGCCCAAAGGAAGCCAATACAGTGATACCTCGGATTTTGAACAGCTTAGTTCACAAACTTGGAACACGAACGCTGCAAAACCAGAAGTAGTTGTTCCGGTTTTCAAACTTTTTTCGGAAGCTGAATGTGCTCCATTTTGAGTCCCCCTGTGTTTCCTGTTGCACTGCTAATTTGCACACACCCCCATTGTAATTCAAGCCTCCCATTTCCATGCATCCTCTTGCGCTACTAATTTGGGTCCCCCCCCAATTGTAATTCAAGCCTTCCGTTTCCAATTGGAACGCTTTGGTTTTGGAACAGTCTTCCGGAACGGATTAAGTTTGAGAATCAATGTACCACTGTAGTGTAACAGCACTTTCCCCATTTCTGGTTCCCAGCAACTGGTACGCAGAGACATGCTGCCCCCAACAGTAGGGGCTAAAATATAGCCTTCATGACTAGTAGCCACTGTGAAACCTTTCCTCCATAAATTTGTCTGATTCTTTTTTAAAGCCATCCATTTACTTCTTCCTAATTTATATAGTGGGGCGGGGGGGGGGGGGGGTTAGCTGCATGTTCGCTAATGTAAGAAGATTAATCACTTAAACTGTAAAATACCAGAATTTCAGCGGGTCTTCAGAGTACAATTCATAATAATAATAAAATAAGATTCCAGCTCTCTCTGAGCTCAAGTGAGTTTCTGGAAGTCAGTGCAGCTGAGCCAGTCTTGCATTAAAAAGGGCCCCGCAGATTGAACCATTTAATAACAATAAACACAGATATTTAGTGTTTCATTTTTAAAACAATCACTTTACTTCTTTTAAGCCCCTGCTACATATTAATGGTGAAAGCCAATTAAATAATGTTAGAACACTTCATTCTCTATGACAAGATTGATGCATCACGTCTCTGACACGAAGATCCATCTTGTTCTTTGAATACTTGACATGCCGAATGCTAAAGCTTTTAATAAACGTTTGCAAGCATCAGCTGTATTAGAGAAATGTGCTACCCTTTTTTCCCCCTTCTGCATATCGTTGCTGTGAAGGGCTCAGAAGGAGAGGGGAAAGTGAACAGTCGAGTCTGAAGCTGCAAGCTGGGTATTAAATGTCTCCAAAGCTAGTCTCATTGGATGGTAGCCAATGAAGGAGCTCTGTGTGAGCAAAAAGATTTTTGTGGCAATTGAACCTCCTCTCCAAATCCTTTCCCCGTGCACTCCCAAAATCTGCTCTAGAAGATTTGGGGAAATCCCAGAACAGATTCCGGGTGGGCATGGAGAGAAGAGAGGATGGGGGAAGAATCATTGTGCTGACTGAACTGTTTTGTTAGATACCACCAACTGCTGCTAATTGTGTTTTGTTCTTCTAAGTGTGTGTGTGTGTGTGTGTGTGTGTGTGTGTGTGTGTAAAGCAGTGTTTCCCGAACTTGGGTCTCCAGCTGATTTTTTTTTACTACAACTCCCATCACCCCTAGCTAGCAAGGCCAGTGGTCAGGGATGATGGGAACTGTAGTCCCAAAACAGCTGGAGAGGAGACCCAAGTTTGGGAAACACTGTTGTAAAGCAGAGATGGAGAACATGCCCTCCAAACACTGATGGATTACAGCTATTGTTTAGAGGTGGGAGAAGGGGATGGTCATTGGGGATAGTCATTGGGGATAGTAGCTATTGATAGCCTCTCCCCCCCCCCTGAATTTGTCTTATCATCTTGCGACGCTTCCAAAATATATTCCAGATTGTCTTCGCCCACCTGTAGCTGCACATGAAAGCTTACTTCAGATGTGGAATAAATGTATCAAAAGGTTCCTTTCATTCCATACACCTGTTATCTAGGGGTGAAAAAAAGGAGTGCTCTTTTAAGGCTCGTCAGACATACTAATCTACTGTTTGGTGTTAAAAACCTGCACTTCTATTATTTTAACATTTGATTAATAGATGGCAGGTTGTCAGTATTGGTTGTGCCAATGATTCAGGGAGCCATTGTTCTTTCCGATTAAAACATTTAAACATTTAAATCCAAGGCTAGGTCTTCAGGCTGATTTTAATTATTCCTTTTGTCTTTGGGAAATTCTTTTCTTCTAATGATCACACGGCTGTCACATATACATTACCTTTAGTCAGAATGCATGACAGTGCTTTCTTATTAGCTGTCATGATTTTTGCAAGGAAAACTGGGAGCCACTAGAGCAGATATATTAATTTCAAAAGAAGACTGTCGGCAAAGTTATTAAAATAAAATTTGGAAGGGGGAGGGGGAAGAAAACCCCTAGAAAGCTCTGGTTTCATTTGATTTATGTCAGAAAGCTGGGACAGCGTTTTCTTTTTCTTTGTTGGTTGTTCTGTTGTCCCACTTTAAATAAAATTAAATAAAGCCATAATATATTTTTAATGATATCCTGGGTCTCACTTAGCTAAAAAATTTTCTGCATCTGCCAAGGTGAACTGTACTGCTTTCAAAGTCCTATTATATATTTAGCTCTTCTTCATTTTTAACATCACACACATGTGCCAAGTTGGAGTGTCAAGTGGCAATGAGAGTGAAAAGGGAAATGGATTCCTTGAATTCCACAACACATATTTATTTCTTCTTTGGCTCCGACCTGGTGGGATACTCTGTCCCATGAGACTAGGGCCCTGCGGGACCTGACCTCCTTCCGCAGGGGCTGTAAGACAGAGTTATTCCTCCTGGCCTTTAATCTAGCCTGATCCCCTATTCCTTTTCCCCTTCCCTTTTTTTCTGAAGAAACCCTTCTGGGTCCCCACATTAAAATTCCTTCCTGGTCTCCCTACTGGCTTAGCATGACTAACCTGGCCAGTTAGCCCTGGGGATCCCACTGATGTTTGTTTTTATGCTGTTTTTTAAGTTGTTTTAATCATTGTCTTATATTTGTTGTTAGCCGCCCTGAGCCCGGTCTTTGCATTGGGAAGGGCAGGGTAGAAATAAATTATTATTATTATTATTATTATTATTATTATTTCACAGCTTACCGTCCCTGTCTGCTGGGCCTCTCTGACACTGGCTCCAGGACCATGTGTGCCATCTGCTAAAACCATAGAGTTCCAAAGATCCATCTAGTCTCACCTGTTGCTCTATGGCAGGAAATCCAGAGCTAGGACATCCCCAGAGGATGGGAGTTACAAGAAACAGCTCATCACCATTCTAACTAATTGGCTCCACTGTTAAACTCATGTCTTGCCACCAAGGCATTTATTGCTCCAATAGGATCCAACACCCCCCCCCCCCCGTGAGATTTGGGTCAAGGTTGTGCTCTCCGATGGTTGTTACAGTGGCACAATGGTTAGAATGTTGGACTGTGACCTGGAAGACTAGGGTTTGAAACTCAGCTGTGAAGCTCACCTTCATAATCTTATAACCTAACCTAACTCAACCTAACCTAAACGCAATAAATAATATCTAATAAATAATAAATAGAACATGGCAAAATTCAGGTGACAGGGAGAATAATTGGCAGGCAGTACTACCTAAGTGTGAGCTGTATGCTGAGAAGTCCTTGGTCCAGGTCTCACCTTAGCCACAAACTCATTCGGTAGCCCCAAGAAAGGCATTCTTGCTCGGCCTCTCCCACCCCCACCCCCTTCTGAAATTTTGGAATTATATAGCCCTGCCTCCTTTCTTGCAAACCCTCCCATGGGTTCCATCTTAGCACTTCAACACAAAACTGCCTGAAGTCATCTTTGCAGGAGTTCTCCATCGCCTACTGTCCGGGGTTGAAACCCATTGTTTGACTGAGTTTGGCTAAAGAAATATTTGTGTGCATCTACCTTGAATGTGTGCACATCTACCTCGGTTGAGTCCCTGTCAGGGGAAAAGTTGGTTGTTTCTTCTTCTTCTTCTTCTTCTTCTTCTTCTTCTTCTTCTTCTTCTGTGTTTTTCTTTTCCTTTGAATTAAATTATGTGTTGTATAGAGAAAGCTGATTGAGAGAAGATTTTCTATATTATTATTATTATTATTATTATTATTATTATTATTATTATTATTCCCTAAACCCCAGGTCTCAGGGCGGTTCACCGGATAAAATCAGAATATAAAACCACAAAGTACAGAATCAAAATAAATACAACAACTACCCAATAACCGCCTTCAACACATTTTAAGAGGGCACAGGACATAGGGGAAGTATGGAATTCATTCCAGCAAGAGGCAGTGGTGGCCAACAAGTTGGCTTTAATAGAGGATTAAACATATTCATTAAAGCTAAGGGTATCGGGGGCTACTAGCCATGATGGCTATGCTCTGCCTACACTGCAGCATATCTCAGAATACCATTTGCTCAGTAACACGTGTAGAGATAGGGCTATCATACTCAGGTCTTGCTTGTGGGCTTCCTGTGGGTCAGCTGCTGTTGGAAGAGGATGCTGAGCGAGATGGGCCACTGGCCGGATCCAGCTGATGCTTTTATGTCCTTATGCCAGGGGCGTTCTAAGCCCCTTGACTGCCGGGGGCGGGAAGCCAAGAGGCACCCCTGGGGGCGGGGCATTGTGGTGCGTGCGTGCGTCATGACGTCATGGCGCACGCGACGCCCTGCCCCCGGGGGTGCCGGGCGGCGGCACCCCTTCGTGCTGCGGCTGCTCGTGCCTGCGTGAGCAGCCGCTGCACGAAGGGGTGCTGGGAGGCGGATTTGGGAGTCTTTGCAGGCTGCAAAGACTCCCGAATCCGCTGCCCGAGCTCCCTTGGCAGAGCGCAAGTCGGGGCAGGGAGAGGGACGGCCCCTCTCCATGCCCCGGCTCCGCAAGCCAGCCATCAGCGGAGCTCAGCAAAGAGGCAAGGGGCGGGCCAGCCAGGAGGGGGTGGCACCCCACCTCGCTGGCCCGCCCCTTGCCTCCATGCCGAGCTGCACCGCTGGAAGGGGGGGCTATTTTCGGTGCTGCTGGGGCGGAGCCGCAGGGGCGGCCAGCGAGGGGGGGTGACACCCCTCCTCGCTGGCCACCCCTGCGGCTCCACCCCGGCAGCGTCGAAAATAGCCTATTTTTTTTTAAAAAAAATAAATAGTAAAAAATGTTTTTAAAAAGCCCAGTGGGCGGGGCCGCCCCCCGGTGTGTCACACCAGCAGGGGTGCTGCCCGGGCCCCCCGCCCCCTCCGCCCTCCCCTGCGATGCCCCTGCTTTATGCATTTGGGGGAGCACTCTGTATTGTGCAAGACAAGCACACTGGGTGGTAAATCAAAATAACTCCACTTCTGCTCTATAGTCCAACAAGGCATGTCCCCATATAGCCTGGTATTCACGGTTGTCCTGCTTTGGCACCAATCACCTCAAAAGAACGTGATGCCTTTTTTATTTTCCATTTATATTGGCTTGGTTTGTGTGGAAATAAGCATGCATTATGTTCCCTAGGCATTTTAAAAGGGACAAAGCAAATTTGATTTAATCACAGATAATGTTGGGTTCTTTTTATTCTTATTATTATTGCCCCCCTCCCTTCGTAGTGCAAGATTGTGATTTCCATTGCTGATATCACATTGTTTCCAGCAACTGCTTTCTCTTTTGCTCAGAAAAGGAAAAAAAAAGGGGGGGTAAAACCCTGGCGTCCAAAAGCTAGAAGGAGGAGGTTGCAAAACAGGAGGCGCCGTTTCTGAAATTGCTTTCTTATCCTTCAGCCGGGGTGATTTAAATAATCTGAAAAACGTCAATAACCTCCTTTTTCCTGTAGTCTTCCTTACTGAGGGCTAAATTCCCATCTACTTCCACGTGGTATGAACTTTAATCCCTCCAGAGGAGCTCAGTGTAGTTTTGTACTCGTCTGTAGGTTATTTCAGATCATATGCGGTTTCTTGTGATACCGGTACTTGAAAACAGAAATATAGGCCACAGCCATACCTAGCATTTAAAGCACTCTTAGACCACTCTTAGACCACTCTTAGACCACTTTAGCAGTCATGGCTCGCTCACAAGAATTCTGGGAATTTGTTAAGGATGCTGAAAGTTGTTTGGATGAAACAAAGTGGTTTTAACAATCAATCCATGTAGCTCAGTGAAGGTAATGGGGGGTCTCCCTAACTCTCAGTACTCTTAACAAACTTCAATTCCCAGGATTCTTTGGGGGGAAGCCATGAGGCCATAAAGTAGAATAACAGTGCTTTTAATTGTAAGGTGTGTGTATGTGACCGTCTTTGGGACTGTGCTTTCTAACAGAAATCCAGCTATTATATAAGGTGAACTGAAAATTATCCAGCTTATTCTTACTTGGGTTTGAGTTGGAGTATTTGATTTGTTCAAATTTAAAAACAAAACTAAAAAACAATAATCCTGGTAGGATTGTTCCTTTAGGAGAAGGCAAGAACTGGGATTCCGTTCTAAATCATAGTAGAACTTGGTGTGAAATGAGTGCGTACAGAATGTCTCTTTCCAGCGAAGTGGGGAGCATGGGGGAGACAATGCAAGTTAAAGAGGAACTAGCCTGGAAATAGAACAGAATCAGGAATTAGAAAGTTTGCATTGATTTTAGAAAAAAAGACAAAAAATAAATAAAGAATGGCAAAGAAGATCCACAAGCTCAATTTGCATCATTTTTTTTTTTTTTTTTTGTAATGAAAATACATTGTGACTGAAGATCAGTCACTATGAATCACTAGTGCGGAGAGTGCTATTGCACTCAGCTCCTTCTTGCTGGCCTCTGGATGATGCGGTGAATAAATTCTTGGATGGCTGCAGCCTTGCAGAATATCTTAAGGAGAAGAAAAGGCTCAGGAGCAAACCCTACACAATTCCAGAGTGGAGTCCCTAAGACAGTTGGATGGTACCTTTTATTCCTCCTTCCATCAACTCCTACAACCAAGCTGGTGCTAAAAGTATTGCTCTGTTTTCCTTTCGACCACACCAGTGAGGCTGAGATGGGTGTTTTGTCCTCTGGGCAGCCAAGGACCTCCAGATACACACTTTATTGCTTCTAAAGCTGCCATTTGACTTCACCCCCAGGAGACACACTGCATCGTCTCTCAAGACAGACAGATGCCAGCAAAGTTGGTGGGGTGGGGAAGATCCTTCTTGTGCCAGCCTTCTGGTGCCACCATCCTTCTGGTGCCAGCATTGCTGCAGCTTATCTGGACAGCACAGAGTGATGGTAAGTTTGAGACTGTGTGGGTGCACCATCAGCAGCTCTAGACTGGCTCCAGTGTGATCTCCACATAGTCTCAACATCACTCAGCCCAGACTGAACCTAAGACTGAACACTGCCCATACCCAGCTTCTGCTTGAAGGAATAATAGCCTTTTCAGGAAGTTTCAGACACGTGAAATGCAGGGAAGAGATAAAAGATTTAACAAAGGTCGCTCAAGGCCGTTGCGCTTAAGTTGCCATCAAAATGGAAGAAGAAGACAAAGCGGTTAAATATTTTAATAGTCCTCCTTGCAGATCCTTCTTGCCCTTTTCCCAATTCAGCCTTATAAAAAGGTACATGCTGCTCCATGATAAACGTCACTTTTTTTCTTCTGTCTTCAGAGGCTGCTTTTTACGTGTCAGGATTAACACTGCATGGAAATGAATAAGAACAAACAGACATATATGTCTGTAATTATGACCTTTCCAAAGGCTCCCTTCGTCATAACTGCTGACACCTGGGGAAGCGTCTTCTCGGACAGCAACATCTGGTCGTAGCAGTTGTTTTCATTAGCGTTTGTAGCAGTTTGATCATGTACCCATTAATTAAAACCTATTTCAGGGGAATGAATGCACAGACTTGGAACTTAGTGGGCATTATCTGTGAGCATAGGCGGTTTTCCTTTTCCTTTTGTTTATTTGTTTTCCCTTCCCGGTTCTTCTCTCTTTTCTGCAAAATCTACGCCAATGAGTTTTTGGGGTGGGGTCATTAGGTGTGGTCTCACTCATCTGCCCGTTCATTGCATGCACTTCTAGATCATCTGAAATAAGCTTTAGTGACTGAACGCCCCAACTTAAACAGCAAATAAAGATTTTAAAAGGAGTGTGCCAGGATAGTAAACAAGTTGGCCTCTTTATGTTAAGAATACAAACACTCAGATCACACAACTCAGTGTTTGCCTATCCCAAGGGGTACATAAGTTTTCACATGCAAAACAGTTGCTATTCTAATGTATTTTAATATTTGTTGGAAGCCACCCAGAGTGGCCGGGGAGACCCAGCCAGATGGGCAGGGTACAAATAATAAATTATTATTAAATTATTATTATTATTACTAAAGCAGAAATAAATTCTCACTGCAGTCCACTCAAATGTGGCACATTAAGAAACAGGATACAATCAAATTTCCCAAGTCTGCAGATTTATAAAGCTCATAGGTTTTTTTCCCCCAGGTCATAGAACTCTTTTAAGATTTGGTTGTGTGGTATTTGCTTGAGGAGTTTTCTTCCACAGATGAGGATGTGGGACAAGCGGAAAGTTTCTTAGGAGAGCAGGCCTTGATCTCCCACTTAGAAACTCTTTTACTGTCAAACTTTTCAAATCTGTCACTGGGAAGTGTTGCTGTCGTAAAGGTTTTATTAAGCAAGGAGATCAAGATGTGAATATGAAACTTTCCCGAGAAGTAGCCGTGTCAGTTTATAATAAACCACTTAATACCAGAAGGAAATGGAAAGATATAGTCGGCTCAGCTAAAAAATCAAATTGAAGATATTATAATATACTGAGCAATTTAAATGTCACTTTAATATCAGAGAAAATTAGTGAGTTATATGTATAAATCTGAGGCTGCTTTCTCATCTTGGGTTTATTAGTGCTGGTTCTTACGCTTTCAGAAAAAATGGGTTGACGGGGCTTTTCCCTCTGTGCATTAAATGTGCTTAAAGTTCTCCTTTTTCAGAAGTACATCTCCATGTTTGTTTAACCATTTAAATATTAGATCAGACTGAGAGTAGCTTCTTTAAAATATCAAGCTAAATGCCCTGAGTGTCACCCGAAAGGGAAGTTAACAAATAATTTGCCACAATTCCTTACACACGCATCTCATTTTTCAATTATAATCACCCAATTCTGAATGCAGTTTTGAGTCACATACATACCTTTACAAGATTGTTTCCCTCCTAATATAATGCATTTTTGTATATTCTTTTCACTACTGCATGCCTCTTTTTTTTTGCACACTTACCCGTAATATATGAAATTTTGTAAACGCTGGTTGGAGAATTGTACTACGAAATTCAAGGAAGTGTGAATTTTGTAGGATTGCTCTGTTTCAGTTACTGTATTGGTTTGAGAAGCCTGAGTTTTTCGCTGGAATGCAAACTGAACTGAATTAATCCATCATCCCTACTAGCAACTCCTACCCCCCCCAAACAACTTTTATACTTGACTCAAAAGACCAGAAACTGCCTCACTCTTCTTCGGTCCAGAGATAGGGGCAGGGCAGGTTTAAGCTGCTACATAGTTAATGTCTTCCACCCTCTGAGTCCTCAGGGTTCCACAAGTACAGACGTCTCCCCACTCCACACAATTGCTCTTTGACACAAAGGGGGCACAATGAGAACAACAGCAAAGGGGTGGAGCTTGCATGCTCATTCCTGTGGTTCAAGCTCCTTGCACGATTACCATATTCATCAGAACACCTAAGGAGTTGTTGGGACCATGCTTGGGAACCTTGGGTTATGCAGTGTTTTTTTTCAGCTGGAGCTCAGTTCCAGCACCTCTCAGGTCGGTACCATTGTGAGCCGGTCCTCCCCTGCCCACTTATTGCCTTTCCATACTTCTGAGAAGCCAAAAATGAACATTTCAAGTCAAAACAGAAGCTGGCCAGTGTGTGCGAGTCTACACCTTTTTTTTAAAGATTTATGACTTCACCTAGCTCCTAGCTGCAATTGGCGGGGCCAGTTCATATTTCATAGAATCATAGAATCATAGAGTTGGAAGAGACCACAAGGGCCATCCAGTCCAACCCCCTGCCAAGCAGGAAACACCATCAAAGCATTCCTGACAGATGGCTGTCAAGCCTCTGCTTAAAGACCTCCAAAGAAGGAGACTCCACCACACTCCTTGGTAGCAAATTCCACTGCCGAACAGCTCTCACTGTCAGGAAGTTCTTCCTAATGTTTAGGTGGAATCCTCTTTCTTGTAGTTTGAATCCATTGCTCCGTGTCCGCTTCTCTGGAGCAGCAGAAAACAACCTTTCTCCCTCCTCTATATGACATCCTTTTATATATTTGAACATGGCTATCATATCACCCCTTAACCTTCTCTTCTCCAGGCTAAACATACTCAGCTCCCTAAGCCGTTCCTTATAAGGCATTGTTTCCAGGCCTTTGACCATTTTGGTTGCCCTCTTCTGGACACGTTCTTTTTCTTTAACCCATCTCCTGCATGGCGGTGGCAGGCTTTAAGCTTTCCAGCCCGGTCTCTATCGTTATACAAGCATGCATTTACGTGCATTGCGTTACGAGCTGCCCTAGGCATCTGCCTGAATCTACGAGTGTAAGGGAGGTGGAGGCACATTTAAATGACCTGCACCAGAACCAGGGGTGCCGGCATTTGTTCAGGGCTACCCCAAGTTGCCCATTGACTTACTGTAACAACGTCATGGTGAGTTCTGACGCCTATTTTTCTTGAAAAAAAAAACACGGGGGGCATGTGTGATACTGTGCAGATTCTGCTAACATAGCAGTCCATTTAGGGAAAGGCCACACCCCATTGGTAGAGCATCTGCTATGGGTTCAGTCCTTGGCATCTCTGGGTCTAAGAGGGTCTCCTGCCAGTCATTGTAGACAATGCTGTGCTACAGGGGCCAATAGGTCTGACTTGGTGTACGACAGTGTCCTATATTCCTGTGCCACTCTTAGGAGTGGCTATCATCTGTTTCTAGTGTGTCCACAAAAGCTAGATGCTCACTTATTTTTCAGTACCGAAACACCCTTATTTGAACTTCAGTTACTGCCGCAGCCTCTCATTCTTTCTCAGTTTGTTTTACCTTTGCATTTCCCCCAGTGTAAATAGCACCCCTGTCAACCCAAGCTCTTATTGTGTGCATATTCTTTTTGTGTTACCTAAATGGCGTTGCTGTTGTTGTTTACACAAGTCTTTTGTTTTCTAGCCGCAGCCTGGGAAAGCTTCTAACGGTATGCAAAGTTCACCACAGCTGAACTAACAAGAGAGGAGGGTGTTTTGCTGAAGTGATTCATTTTTCAGTCATTAAAAGGATTGCAAATTTAAGATGTTGTTGCTACTAGAAGGAATATCTTCTTTGGCATTATTCAGGGTTAATGAAGTACATTAGCCGGTACTAAAAAGGGGGGGGGGAGGGGAGGTGAAGTGTGTTGACAAATCAGACATTAAAAACATCTGCTTCCATTGCAGAACAAGTCTTTAGTTTTTACTACATTAGATCTCACAAAGGGGAGTTAGTCAATTTACATCCTGAATCTAAGACATCAGCTTATTTTGTGTTGCTGTTGGTTGGTGGTGGTGCTGGCAATTTGGGGTGGGGTGTTTATCTGGGCAATGTGGGGTAGAAATCTGAATCAGCTCTACATTTAAGGTGAAACTACCAAATTTGCACCATTCAAAGCAAAAACGAGAACCTAAATGCAGCCAACCTTCGAATTCTATACTTCTCAGAATTTTTGCAATGCAGCCACTTCACAGATACAAAATTCATGTATTGGGGTAAAGTGTGCATAAAAATGAATGTACAAAAATGCACAGTGTTGGGGGAAATCACTCCTCAAAAATGTGTATGTTGTGCAAAATTGCATGAAAACAGGACTGTTGCAAGAAATTTGGTAATTTTAGCAACTATTTTTTATCTTAAAAAAATCACAAGCCGATTTGGAAAAGTGCAGAACTGAATTTAAGATTGAGAAAATGAGATGCAAAGAGAAGACAAATTTGACAGATGGACACATCCCTGTGTACTTATGTGGGTGGCAGGCACCACTTCAAAATCTCATCTCAGCAATTCCAATTTCCACCCCAGCCCACAGAACACAAGAAAAGCACTGCTGGACCGGACTAACAGTCTGTTGGGTCCAGCTTCCCATGCGGATCAACTGCGTACCTCTGAGGTGTGTAGCCAATCAACTTGCTTCTTAACAAGTCGTGGCTGCAGTTTTCCCATCCAGGTGCCCTTCATCTCCCATCGTCCCAGACCATTGGCCATGCTGCCTGGGTTCGATAGGAGTTCTGCTCCAGCATGTTGTGGAGTGGATCATGTTCTTTGCCCCCGTTGTTCTCTAACCAGAAAGTGAATTTTATCTTGTAACTCTTGTGCACTTTTGTGAGGTGAGCAAACACACACACACACACACACACACACACACACAGGATGATTCCGGCCTTTATAGCAGACCTACTTGGGAGTGCAGTCTGTCTCTGTCCTGTGTGCAGAGACACATTTCCTTCCTCCCCCACCCCCACCTCAGGGCCCTGCCATATAAAAGCTCTTATTCCACATCCTTCTCTGCTGCCATTGTGACGAACGCTTTGCTAGTCTGGAATCAGCAGCCGCTCTGTGGGGGAAAACAATTTGACTATCGAGTAACGATGGAGGGTTAAGAGGTTGTGCCGAGAAAGCTATCGGGTGCCAATAAATGACGAAATAAGCATCCCAAAAAGGGGGAAGTGAGCCCTGTAGGATTAAGCTATACAGCAAGGGCAGGTTTGATTACTCTGCCTTCCCCTCTCCCTGTTTTAAAGTGTTACCAGTAGGAAATTGGAACAATCTCTGTTTGTGTTATTTCTGCATTTGTGTGGTTGTTCACTTAACCTGTGCAATGACCTGGAATGCTCAGCACCGAGACAGAAAGGGTGACAGAGAGATTTGATGATTTCATGAAAGAATTTTATGGAACAGCAGCACATTTTCTTTCCTGGCAAAGAATATGTTGTGGCAGTTTGGCCATGACTGGACAGAGAAGGTCTGAGGGACCGTATCTCTCTATAGGAACTTGTCTGGGCTTTTGAGATCTAATGAGGAGACCTTTCTCTTGGTCCTTCCACCTGCACAAGCACATTTGCTGAGGACACGAGAAATGGCTTCTCCGGGACTGTGGAACTCCCTTCCACAGGAAGCTAGGATGGTCCCCTCTCTGCTTCCCTTTCAGCGGCAGGCTTAGACCTCTTCTTTTCAGGCAGGTCTTGGGTCACTAACTGGCTGTTGTGTGCGAGTTGCACATTATTTCATTTTTCATTGTTCTTTTAAATGCTTTTTAGGTGTTTTCACTGGTGTTTTTAATAGTTATTTATTTATTTAAAATATATATGTTTATATTGGTCAAGTGCTTTTAACCGTATTCGTTTAAATTCACACTGTGAGCTGCCTTGGGTCATGACTGGGAAAAAGCCTTTTTTTAAAAAGGGGAAAAAAAGAAAAATATATATATACTGCTGGCAGTCAGAACACATACATAGCCAATGACCCGGGAAAATTGGAGTTGTCATCCAGAAACATCTGGAAGGCCACAATATCCTCATGTTTGAATGAGTGCAAATAGGTGATCATGGGCCCTCCTGGAGAGAAGATCACAGCCTTGTTCCTCCTCTAGGCCTGCTGCCGCTGGTCTACTGTGACCTAAGCTGTGTTGGTTACAGGTAGGTAGCTGTGTTGGTCTGCCGTAGTCGAAACAAAATTATTCCCCCACCCCTTCCAGTAGCACTTTAGAGACCAACTCGAAGGTTGGTCTCTATGGTGCTACTGGAAGGAATTTTTTCACCCAGAGAATCCACAAGCTGCCAGCAATGTGTCAGGGCTGGAGTCAGACGTAGGTCAGCAAGAAAGGAAGCAAAACTCCAGTGCCAGTGAAATTAACTCTTTATCCAAGGAAACAAAAACACGACTCAGCCTAGTGGTCTCACCAACCCTTCCCAGTGGGTCTTGCCCCTGTGGAACAGTTGGCCAGACTGAAGGTCCCCACCAAGCAGCAGAGTCACGGACACAGTGAGGAAACCACCAGAAGGTCCTTGGAGCTGTACTTCAGTGTCCAGGCTGAAAATTGGGGGCAGAGATGCTCCTTCAGGGTCGAGGTCATTTAGGGCTTTAAAGGTCAGCAGCAACACTTAGAATTGTGGTCGGAAACATACTGAGAGCCAGTGAAGATCTAATGTCCTGATGGCTTAGTCCATAGCGGAGCAGCAACAAGGAGACCAGGTGAGGAGCACAGAGACCCCAACCTCCTCACCAGGCACTCTCAGCCTTTCATTCTCGTGAAAAGCCATAATTTGGCTTGCAGTTTATGTGCTAGCTGGTGCAATATACTGTGTTGCATTTAGTTTATGTGGCTGGACCCACACTTGTTTTTTTTCTTTTTTTCTTTTTGCCGAGCTTGAGCAATGGAGACGAAATGCAGTCATGTTTCCAATGGAGCTGTTTGAGGTTTGAGGCGGTTGTGCTGTGCATTGCAGTTTGTGTTGGAGTACTTTCCCCCCGACCAAATGTGTTTGATTAATAAATTAATGAAAGCCGACAGGAAGAACAAAGGGTAGAGCAGACAGTTTCGTGGAGGGTAGCGTTCCTGAGAAACAAGGCTGATTAGTTCATAACAGCAAGCAACAGCGAAGGGTTGACAAGCTGCCAGTCACCCACCTATTAAAAAGTAAAGCAAATAAAACCCCACACATGTGCCGTATGGTAGGAGGAGAATGTGAAAGGAATGAGAGATCAGCACCTGTCCTATTTGGCCATTCGTGAGGTGGGTGGAGCGCATGGAGGCCATGTCTCCTCACCCACGGCCCTGGCTCACCTACCATTCTCCACATCAAGTTAGCCAAATTAGAGAGGCAATGTGGTACAGTAGTTAGAGTGGGAGCTCAGGAACCAAGGTTCAAATCTCCTCATCCATAAACCTCACTGGGTGATCTTGCGCCAGACCCCAACTATAAACTTAACCATACCCTCTAACAACCTTACCGCATGCTTGTGAAACATGGACCACTTATAAGTGCCCTCTCCAACTCCTTGAAAGATTACATCAACAGTGCCTCTGAAAAATTTTACACATCACATGGGAAAGCAGGCATACTAATGACAGCGTACTGGAAGAAGCAAAGATCACCCATGTTGAAGCAATGATTCTTAAACAGCGACTTCATTGGACTGTTCATGTTGTTCAGATTACTGTCTTCCAAAGCAACTACTCTATTATGAACTCAAAAAAATGGGAAGCATAATGCTGGTGGTCAACAAAAGTGGTTTAAAGACTCTCAAGGCAAATCTAAAAATATGTAGTACAAACACTGACAATTGGGAAACACTGGCCTGTGAGTGCTCCAATTGGAGAACAGCCTTTACCAAAGGTGTCGGGGACTTTGAAGATGCTCAAACTCAGGATGAAAGGGAGAAACATGCTAAGAGGAAGGCACGTTTGGCAAACCCTCACCATGATCAACTCCTGCCCGGAAACCTATGTCCCCACTGTGGATCCAAAATTGGCCTCTGCAGACACTTAGGGACTCGCTGTTAAGACCGTGTTCATAGAAGACAATCTTACTCGGCTACGAGTGATCGCTAAAGAAGAAGACCCTCTAACATTTCTCAGATGAAAATAGGGATGTCTTCTTCTTCTTCTTCTTCTTCTTCTTCTTCTTCTTATTATTATTATTATTATTATTATTATTATTATTATTATACCCCACCCATCTGACAGGGTTGCCCCAGCCACTCTGGGCAGCTTCCAACACATATAAAAACATAATAAAACATTAAAAATTATAAAACGTCACTCACTGTACAGAGCTGCCTTCAGATGTGTTCTGAAGGTTGTAGAATTACTTATCTCCTTGGCTTAGGACCACATAACTCCATGCCCTACAACATTTCTCTGATGAAAATAGGGATGTCCTAAGGGAAAGTGGGACATTCCGGGATCAGATCAGAAACTGGGACAACTTCTGTAAATCTGGGACTGTCCCTGGAAAATAGGGACACTTGTAGGATCTGCTAACCTACCTCACAGGGCTGTTGTAGAAAGGGGGCAAACTGTGTGATCACCTTGAGCACCTTGGAGGAGAGGTTCAATGTCAGTGTAAATGTATTCTGTTCACGGAGCCTGCTGTAGCTCCTCGTGATTTAAAAGGCTAATCACACAGGGCTCTAAATTATGTGGGGGGGGGGCTACCTGACTATATATATTTGTGTGTGTGTGTAATTTTATAATGACAAAATTAAAAATTAATACTTTAATGCATGAAAATCTGACAAATCTGACAAGGAAATGCTTATATAGGACACATGCATGCTTGCAGCCACACAAACAAACATGCTACGTCTAATCACTGCTCTTTTGTGGTATAAGGAAAGAGATATTGTTGGGCTACACTAGAAGCAGATTTGAAATGTGTTCTTTTGGGGTTTTTTGTCCCCAAAGGGTAGAAGATGGATAGAAATGGGGATAGCAGTTAATGGGGTGTACATCCCTCCCACTTTGAACTCCGATAAACATGTTTTGCAAAGATACACACACAGAAAAAGAGAGGGAGGGAGGGAGGGAGGGAGGGAGGGAGGGAGAGAGAGAGAGAGAGAGAGAGAGAGAGAGAGAGAGAGAGAGAGAGAGAGATTGTACAATCAAATTGGCAAAAGGTGACAGTGGGAGAAAATAATGTACATACATAAGGGGGTAGCAATGCTTCTTACAAAGCACTTCTGACTCTCTTAGAAATGATTATCCGTCTCCAGGAGATGTAGAAAATCTAAAGGGTACAGCAGGACCAATTTGAAATCTGCTGTAAATACTTGGAATCTCCCGCCCAGCAGCATCCCTTAAAAGAGAGAGAGAGAGAGAGAGAGAGAGAGAGAGAGAGAGAGAGAGAGAGAGGGAAAATCTTCTCTGCTGCTCCTATGACCTTAGGTTTCCTGGCGACGATAATGTCTCTTGACAACATGCTTGAGAGACTGCGGAACACTAACTGATGAAGGAATCAGAAATTTGCTGAGGAGCAGAGAGAGCTATGCTTTTGGAATTATACATAAGTGCCAAGTTGTGATGTGTCCATGTATATTAGACTTTTCCATTGCTACCTTTCCATAGGAAAATGTTGGGTCCCCCCTCCCCCGCCCCAGTTTAAGGTTTCTTAAGGACTGCAGCCCTCCCTTCCGCCTCCCTCGGGCTCCGTAATAACCCCAATATAAAGTTCACATCACATTGAAGTTTATTTTTTCAAAACTTTTTTTTTTTTTAAAGAGGACTTAGTAGAAGTGTACAGTTTTCATTTTGGGATATCCAGTTGTCCAGGACTTAAGTGCCTGGGGTTTTTTTGCTGGAGGAAAAATAGAGAGACATTTGTTTAAAATTCAACTTGTGCTAACCTTAATACATTCACAGATGCATTCCCTGTTCATAATCAGTGTTGGGAATTCTGCCATTCCCGCTTCTTATCACTGCCATGTTTTGAGAAGTGGGGAAGCTGGGAAACTTCTGGGTTGAGGCCAAGAAGCCAAATTCCCATACAAGAAGCTCAGTCTTTGCGGGAACTTCGGTTACCTGGCTGACTGGACTGCAGTTCTTAGTCCCTTTGCTTTGTGAGCTCCAGCCGTGTGTTGTGTCCAGCAAACAGGTCTTGGAATGTGTGAGGCCCCTGGTATAAAGTGAGTCCTTCCTTTGGTGAATCTAGCCATGAGGCTGTTGTTTTTGGGAGTCACAGCTCTGGGTTCTTTGGTTCTGAGTTGGGGTTGCAGCCTAATTCATCCTCCCTGCAGGTTGCCCTACTGATCTGACCCAGATGGTTCCTCCTCTGTGATCCACTCAAGGTTACAGCTGTGACAACTGTGGGACAAGGGTATGTTCTGAAGGCACACAATGGAGCAGGTTTGGGAGGAGGAGGAGGAGGAGGAGGAGGAGAGTTTGGATTTGATATCCCGCTTTATCACTACCCGAAGGAGTCTCAAAGCGGCTAACATTCTCCTTTCCCTTCCTCCCCCACAACACACACTCTGTGAGGTGAGTAGGGCTGAGAGACTTCAGAGAAGTGTGACTAGCCCAAGGTCACCCAGCAGCTGCATGTGGAGGAGCGGAGACACAAACCCAGTTCCCCAGATTACGAGTCTACCGCTCTTAAACACTACACCACACTGGAGGCAAGCAGGCCCGCATTTGGTCCAATGGGACAAGATTAGACACCTGGGAGCTCTGTGCTACCTTGACCTCTGTAGAGAAGAAAGATAGGAAGGTGTATAGGATGCAGAAGAATGATAGAAAATATGGTTTGTGTATAATATAATATGCATATGAGATGGATGAGCCTATGGTTGTCTTTATGCATGCTCTATTTCAGGGGTTGTCAATTCCCAAGAGACAGCGATCTACTCATAGAGTTAAAAACTGGCATTGATCTACCCCCTTTTTGGGGGTTTCAGGTCAAAGTTGTTGAGCTTCTTTTAGGGAGGAGGAAGGCCATTTTTTTAGGGGTGCAGGGCAAAAATGTTGAGCTTTTTTTTTTTTTTAGGGGAGCCAAACTTGTTGAACTTCTATGGGAAGAGCCAATGATCTACCAGTGATCTGCCACAGACATCCAGTGATCTACCTGTTGGACATGCCTGTTCTATTTGCATGTGACTGCACACGTGCATGGTGCTGGGAACATGGAAGGGGAACACGGAAATAGGGAGCACCCTGGAGAGTCCTCCTAGCTTGCAAGAAGACCCTCCATGGAGCCTAGGGAGAACATCCTCATTGGGCTTTGGGGAGTGTCTCCTTGTGAGCTGGTGGCTTCCCCGCCTAACAGCTGACTTGTGGGGTAGTGTAGCTGCTGCAGCCACTTCCCTGCACATCAGCTGAGCAAGCCCTGCTGCCACCCAGCTTGTGCAAGCTGGAGGGGCAGCAGGTCTTCTTGACCAGCTTAGCTGATCTGCGGGGAAGAAGCTGTGCAAGCCCCCTTCTCCTCCAGGGTGCTCCCAATATACATTATTTCGGTTACACGCTGGGAGGCCCTGGAATGTAATCCTTGTGTAAATTGGGAGTTCCCTCTGCTCTACAATTCAATCTGGAATCCAGGACCACCAAGTTAGGTCGAGAGGGGGTGACTGGCCCAAGGACACCCAAAGAGCTTTGTGGCTGAGTGGGGATTTGAACTCTGGTCTCCCAGGCTTCTAGTCCAGCACTTTAACCACTGTGCCACATCAGCTCTCAGGTTGCTTATATAGTTGCAGGCACATGGTGTTTGCTGTGTGCTGCCTTGTGAAAAACAAATAGCAAGAGGGCATCGATTAAGCTTTCTTGGTTAGTGCTTAACTTTGCACTGTGTGTCAGATAATGATCTTCAGAGCCATTCTTTAATATTTCATGATATTTTGGTCTGTGCTACACATAGGTCAGCCAGAGGTAAATTGCCGTGGGTAATTGGGGTGGGGGAGAGGGAGAATGGCGGTCCAGAGGCTTTTGTGCCAGTGGTCAGCACCAAGATCTTAGTCCTTTAGTGTGTGCAGCCCAGCTAATAATGAACAAATTGAGCATTCTGCTTGGCAATCATATTTTGCCTTGCCTTCTTGTCAGCTTAGCAAGGGACGGCTGTCCTAGCCCAGTTCGGCATCTGTGTCAAGTTTCTCACCTTTCATGGCACAGCCCACCTTCCATTCACCAGATGCTAAATTGCCACCAAACCCTGATTGCTGACAACAAAGATTCTGACTTCAAAAACCGGCGAACCCAGCAGACAAGAATGCTTCTTTTATCCCTGGTCATACATTTTTCATTTCCCCCCTGTTTAATAAGCTTAAGCCTGGAGATGTAGAATTTGATTTCTTTACTAGGCCAGCCTTCCCCCAAAGTGTCATGTCTTTCTTTCTTTCTTTCTTTCTTTCTTTCTTTCTTTCTTTCTTTCTTTCTTTCTTTCTTTCTTTCTTTCTCTCTCTCTCTCTCTCTCTCTCTCTCTCTCTCTCTCTCTCTCTCTCTCTCTCTCTTTAATGTACCGGGTACTTCAAAATCCCTGTGGAATCATGATGGAAACTTTGATCATAGGCACTGAAAGATAGCAAGAGTTTTTGTCCAATGGTAACATGGAAGGACTTTAATTCCCCATTCTGAGTACAAAATAGAATGCCTAGCAAATATGAAATGCCTTCAATATAAAATGGGGAAAACAGATAAGGAAGCACTGAGCATAGTGGCATCTTGAATTTTCTTCAACTCTTTGGAGCTGAATGTATATGGGGGCGATCCATCTGGGAAATTGCACGTACACTCTTGCATGACATTGCAGAGAGCAGATAGTTGACAGGTACCATGCTCTGACACGGTTAAATGCATCTCTTTTACCCTTCCTATTAGGTATTGAATTCTGCTTTATCCTATCAAATGTGTGCATTTCTCCAGACTCTATACTTCTCTATACAAAAAAAAAAACCCCACAGAGTTTTGAAATGCTTTCTTCATTCATTCATTCATTCATTATTTGGCTGTGGTTACCCATTTACTGGTGGAATCTTGTCTGGACTACTGCAATGAATTGTAGATGGGGCTGCCCTTTGAAGACTGCTCAGAAACCGCAACTAGCCTAAAATAGGGTGGCTAGATTGGTAACTGGGGCCAGCTCATGAAGTATATCTCACTAGGCGTAATACCGTTGCACCAACTCTCAGTCCAGTGGCAATTGAATGTGCTGGCTGAAAGGTTTGAGGCCCACATGGCTTGGGATTTCTCCTATACAAACTAGTCCTGGTATTAAGATAATCCTGTAAAGCCTATCTTCAAGTCTCCTCACTTCTGGAAAGCAGGTGGGGACAGGAGACAGGGCCTGTGGCATCCCATCTTTGGAACCCCCTCTTAAATTTTATTTCTTTGATGTTGGGGAGATACCTTTTCTCTGCCACCACAAGGAAAGTGTGGTCCAATAAAAACAATGCAATAATATTTATGTGTTTTTTTAATGAAAGAATGCAAAATGTTCACTCATCTCATTTTGACCTGTGGAAAAGGCACCATAGGCATTACGTTTGCATGGATATCCCCATGGCACTGTTTAATATAAAGATGCTTTAGGGGCCCCCTCTCTTTCTCTCTCCCTTTCTGCACTACCCAGCCCCTCTTCATATAAAGAGCTGGTGAATTTGCCAGCACAATACATTATAAAGCACTCTTATATCATTTGAACAACCATGGCTTCCCCCAGAGAATCCTGGGAATTATAGCTCTTTGAAGGGTCTCCTAACAACTCTCGGCACCTTTAACAAACTACAGTTCTCAGGAGTTTTCTGGGGGAAAGCCATGACTGTTAAAGTGGTGTAAGGATGCTCTAAAATGTATTGTGTGGATGTGGCTGCAGTGTCCAAAAGGCAGCTCTGAATCGTTCGCAGGCTTTTTGTTTTAAACCCACCTGCACTTTGGTTTTTGTCCTTTTGCTCTGTGCCAGCTCACCTGAGACACCCTCTGGATGAGGGTGATGATGATACACACGTGTTAGTTGCTTGTTACCTGAAGTTCTTCAAGTGACTTACAGCATATTTGAAATTGTTAATATAAATACAGTGATACCTCGGGTTACCAACACTTCGGGTTACAGACTCCGCTAACCCGGAAGTAGTACCTCGGGTTAAGGACTTTACCTCAGGATGAGAACAGAAACTGTGCGGCAGCGGTGGCAGCAGGAGGCCCCATTAGCTAAAGTGGTACCTCAGGTTAAGAACGGTTTCAGGTTAAGAACGGACCTCTGGAACGAATTAAGTTCGTAACCAGAGGTACCACTGTAAGTTATAGCATCGAAAAACAAAACGACCCCAAGGAAGTAGTAAAGCAACCTGATGGCCTCCAGATATTGTTGCACTCAAATGTGCACCAGCCGTGCCAGTGTTTGGGGATGATATTCCTGCCACATCTGGAGGACCACAGGCTAACCATCTCTGAACAACATACTAAAGGTAAAGATACCCCTGACCATTAGGTCCAGTCGCGGACGACTCTGGGGTTGCGGCACTCATCTTGCTCTATAGGCCAAGGGAGCCAGTGTTTGTTCGCAGACAGCTTCCAGGTCATGTGGCCAGCATGACTAAGCCGCTTCTGGTGAACCAGAGCAGCACACGGAAACGCCGTTTACCTTCCCGCCGGAGCGGTACCTATTTATCTGCTTGCACTTTGATGTACTTTTGAACTGCTAGGTGGGCAGGAGCTGGGACTGAGCAACAGGAGATCACTCCGTCACAGGGATTCGAACCGCCAACCTTCCGATCGGCAAGCCCTAGGCTCTGTGGTTTAGACCACACCGCCACCTGCGTCTTCTGAACAACATACTGTGCATGTTAAATAGCTGTAGTAATCAGGGTTGCAACCTCTAACTTGGCAGGTTTTGGATAAGCTACTCAAGGCATCAGGAACAGAAGCAAGTAGGGCAAAATGAGATTTCTTACTACTGTGGTGTAATCTTGGAGTATATAATCACATAAGCATAATGATTTCATTTATTATATACAGAGGCAGAAAACAGCTTGGTAATGTCCAATCTTCACTATATATATCCTGATTAACCTACATAACCACCTCAGCTTTCTAGATGGATGTGATGCAGGTTTATGCATGTCATTTATGAAATTTGCAATTGCCTTCCAGTTATTAAAAGCCCACGGGGCTGTGCGTTGTGTTTCTGTGAAGAGAAAACAGAGAGAAACCCAAAATGTTTTTAGTTCAGATTGTGTGTGAGAGAGAGAGAGACAGAGAGAGACAGACATATTTACTGTTTGCTCTTTTGCTGACTCAAATACATATTTTTGAAACTGAAGTGATGGAAATTTGCTTAGACAGATCGTTCTGCCTTGTGCAGAAAATATGGCCAAACTCTGAACCATAATAGGTTTTTCACTTGCCTATGGATAGAGCTTAAAAAATATTAACAGTCCATAAAAAATTACAAACAGGGAGGAAACTCTAGTAGTAGTTGCAGTAATAATGACAGCATTGAACAGGCCTAAATATATAACAACTTTTTTTGCAGGGAGAGATTGGTGATCGTATTGAACACCTAACAGCACTATCAATAATATATATATATATATATATATATATATATATATATATATATATATATATATATATTCCTATTTCAATATATTTGCATCTTAGCAGACATGAGCCATTAAGCCTTCATTTTCAACGACGGGTTCTCCTAGCACATTGTTGGTGTTCAACGGCCCAAAATGTTCTAGCTAAGCACCAAGGCATTTGTAATAGCTACCCCCACCAAACACACAAAAAGCAGTCAGACACAAAACTCTGCCTTTCTTGGAAGCAATTTTCTATCGCCACACAAGTGAGGGGCATGGAAAATCCTGCTTTGCTAAGTCAGTATGTGGAGCAAATCTTATTTAATGCCACAGGTACATAAGTGCACATCCTGAGTTTGATTAATTTGAATGATGAATCTGACTGTTATCTACTCAAAGAGAGGGGGGAAAGATGGAATCTATCTATCTACATCTGTATCTCCTTTTTTTATTATGGAATGTATGAATGTCTGACTTCCAAAGACCCAGGCTCTACTACCTCTTAAATTTTGTCGCTTGCATTGCTATAATGAGTTCTCCCTACAATTGGGGAGACTCCCAGCCTTTGCAGCTTCTTGTTCTCTCTTGTACCTACTGTTGCTAGAATGGAGACTCATCATGCTAGTCACAATTCTCGGAAGTATCTCAGCCTCACTCACCTCACAACTTAGTTGGTCTCTAAGGTGCTACTGGAAGGATTTTTTTCACGGCTACCTACCTGTCACCTCACAGAGTGTTTTTGTGGGGGAGGAGGAGAAAGGAGATTGTTAGCCACTTTGAGACTACTTGGGGTACTGATAAAGCGGAATATCAAATCCAAACTCTTCTTCCTCTTCTTCATTGGCACACGTCATATTTGGGCAGCTGCCACTTACCCTGTCAGGGGCTGGTGCTTTCCCTACTTTTCTGTTTGCACAGGCAGACTTTGGTCTTTCAAATTTCAGTGGCGCCCTGTGCAATAGCCAACCCCCCCCCCCACATACACCTTTCATTCTCCTCAATTCACTATGTCATAGTTGTGATGCTCTATGGCACCCCCTAAGCTCGGTGCCCAGTGTGGCAGAACCAGTTGTGCTGTCCTAAATATGCCTCTGCTGTCTGCTCCCCAACTTTGCAGTGGGTACCACCGAGCAGTTTCCCTCTAGTGGCATCACCAACATGAGTCTGACCAAACTGCGGGAGGCAGTGGAAGACAGGAGTGCCTGGCGTGCTCTGGTCCATGGGGTCACGAAGAGTCGGACGTGACTAAACGACTAAACAACAACAAGGAAATGCAGGATTAAATAAAAAACTGGAACAACTTCTGTAAATCTGGAACAGTCTATGGAAAATAGGGACACTTGGAGGGCCTGCTGTCCTCCTGGCCTAGACACTGTCACCCACTCTGTGTTTGAAACAGATCTGAGAAGAAGAATGCTTTCACTGAGCGATGACCTCAAGGGCAAGACAGCCAGAACATATGTAATTGTGTTACAAGAAGTATAACTTGAAAAACTTGAGTTTGCTTTTTCCTTAGCTCTGGCTCCTCATCATAGTTCCTTGATGCTCAGGTCAGCATTTGTCTCAGGAACCTCTGTCTCGCCTTTCCTCTTCTGGTCAACTTCTTCTTGCCATAGGAAAGGGGTATAGCTCAGTGGCAGAACATCCACTCCACGTCCAGAAAATCCCAGGTTCAATCCCAAGCATCTCCAGGTAGAGTTGGGAGAGACTTCCCATCTGAAATTCTGGAAAGCTACTGTCAGTCACTTGAGATGCTACTGAGCTAGGTAGACCATTGTCCTGACTCTGTATAAGGCGTCTTCCTATATTCCTGTATACCAAGGTAGTCCACAGCACAGTAAGCTGCAAAGTGGTTCTGGGCCTTCACAAGGAACGGAAATTATTCCTATGTGCCAAACACATTTCCACCCCACCCCACCCTTTCATAACTAATAACAGTGTAGCTGGAAACCTCCATTTAAATGTCGCAAAGCTAAATATAATGATCTATCTGCAAAAGACTGTGCATTTGCTTTTTATATAAAGCAGAACTCTTGTCTTTTAACTCAAAAGTCCTTTAGCACCTCTTATGCATTTCCTGACAGATTGTCCCTGTAACCTTAGCAGTTTCCTCTGCCTGCCTGTAATCAAAGTTCCTCATCAACGTAGACAACCGGGAAGGGAGAAAAGGCAAGAGGGTTGTGGAAATGAGCACACCAGAGACTCGGGGAACAGCACCACGGAGAGAGACATTTGAGCACCCCAAAATAGATGAACAAATCAGAGGCCTGGAATCTGATGCAAAGTGGGGGAGCAGTATGGCCAGTCCTGATTTTGATAAGTGCAATGTGCTCTACGCAGGGCTGCCCTTGAGAAAGGAGATAGTTCACAGAATTTAGCTGGTCCAGAATGCAGCTGCTGGGGGGTATCTTAAACCACAAAATCCCAAGAGAACATAGAACAGTCTTTATGTATGCCACAACAGCAGCAAGAATCTTATTAGCAAAAAACTGGAAGACACAGGAAATACCCATGATAGAAGAATGTCAGTTGAAAATGATGGACTATATGGAGCTTGCTGAACTGACCGGGAAACTCCATGACCAGAGGGATGATGCAGTGGAGAAAGATTGGAAGAAATTTAAAGAATTATGTTAAGATTGGTATTTAAAATAAGCAGGAAGACTAGATAGGCAGCAGATATAGAATTTAGATAAGATATAGCAACAGATGAAGTAATGTTAAGGTTATTAAATAAGAGAAGATGATTGGTGCATTAATATGAAAATATAAAAAGGTAAAGAAATTACTAAAGTTGATTTTTAAGGAACGCAGATGGAGAGGACGTGAGGAAGTCAATTCACAATGTTATAAAAGAAGGATAGAGTTAAATCAGTGTTTTTGTTAATTGTTTTTGTACTTTGTTGTAATGTTTTTTATTGTTTGTAATGTTTGTTTATGTATTATTTAAAAACTAATAATTTTTTGGGGAAAGGAAAAAAAAAACCCAGAATGCAGCTGTTGGGCTGTTGGTCAGCCATTAACCAGTTTAAAAGAAGTCCCCTGATTACTACTGGTTCCTTCTCTTATTCTATTAGGAACGAGGTCTTTTCTGCTGTGATGTTGCCATTGTATACATCTTTGTCCTGTATAGACTCACCTGGCTAGATCTTCTCGCACCTCTGGGAGGCAAAGAAATAGCTTTTGTATTCTCCTGGAGTTTTGAAAGCTGGGAACACAAGCATGCATCCCCCCTACCCATGCTGCTTTTGCTATTTTGCTCAAAATGATGGTGATGCTGCATGAGCCATAACTGAGGATGCTCAGTGACCTTGTATCCAATGTTTTGTGGCCCAGACATGAGGGGACAACATCAGAGCATCACTGGACCTCCTTGTTGAAGTTTTGTACCCACTGCCTTTCCTCTCTGTTCTCAAAAAGAGCATCCGCTCCCTGAGATGTGCTGTTATAATAGGACTATATCTTATTATGGGATGGCCCCTGATATAGAAGATCAGTACCTCCAGGGTTCTAAATTTCATTGATTCCCAGAGAATTTGGGGCGGGGAGCGACACTGCAATATTTCTTGGATTATTAAGACGTTGGTTTCCTTTTATTGTATGATGGAAAGAGTTATGAATTTAGTAACCACCGTGCCTTGGGTGGTTGGCGGTAAGCAATCAATACCTCCCTTTAAAACATAATTATAATAGCCCCCAACCTTTTAAACCTCTTTTTCCTCCACTCTCAAAATATTGGTGGTGGTTGTTTTTCTTGATTGCCTGTAGCATTTTTTATATATACTTGCTATTAAAAACAAAATCAGAGACTCTTAAGAATGGGAACCATATCACAGATTGTTGTTGTTTTTTCCTCCCACTGTGAAGCTTTTATGAAATATTGAGCACTTCAAGTTGTCATATCAGGAATTCAAGCTAACGTTTTCCGTGACGGAGCAGGTTGTGCGTGGCATGTAGCATGCTAAGCATTAATTTTGTGCCACATATCAACCAGAGAGAGAGAGAGAGAGAGAGAGAGAGAATGCACATGCAAATACCTTGGCCAGTTTCCAGATTGACTTCTGTTGCTCTGGTGCATCAGGCCAGGCCAACGCAGGACCATGGCTGACCACACCTGATTTGAGACCTGGAGTGCGTGTGTGTTTTCCTGCCCACATCCCTGAAATCACTTCTGGAGCTTATGTTGAGGGCTTGAGCTGGTGCTGGAGTTGGAGTTTGAGGAGTTGAATGCAGAAGGAACTGAGGTGTTGACCAGTCCGGGAAAGAGGCCTCGCCCTTATCGGGGCCCATCCAATCCAGAGGCCAATCAAAGGAGCTGATGTTGCACAACTCAGTCTCTGAGAGTACACTAGGCATCTCCAGCTTGGTGCCCAGTGCGGGCGAACCCAAAATCTGCTTCTGATCTGACCCATCTCTTTCTAGTTTAAACAGTTACAGGTAGGTAGCCGTGTTGGTCTGCCATAGTCAAAACAAAATAAAAAATAAGAAAAAATTCCTTCCAGTAGCACCTTAGAGACCAACTGAGTTTGTTCTTGGTATGAGCTTTCGTGTGAAAGCACACTTCAGATAAGAAGTGTGCATGCACACGAAAGCTCATACCAAGAACAAACTTAGTTGGAGTCTAAGGTGCTACTGGAAGGAATTTTTTCATTTTTTATTTAGTTTTAAGCAGTTGGTTAAGACACTCCTTTTTGGAAGGCAATGAAAGGAGGAGATACTGAATTAGACAAATGGAGTAGTTGCTGCTATTGCTATTAGTATAATTGCTATTTAGATATTTGAGTTCATAGAATCATAGAATGGTAAAGTTGGAAGGGACCCATAGGGTCTTCTAGTCCAGGCAATGCAGGAATCTCAACTGAAGCATTCAAGACAGATGGCCACCCAACCACTGTTTAAAAACCTCCAAGGAAGGAGAGTCCACCACCTCCTGAAGGAGACCGTTCCACTGCCGAACAGCTCTTACTGTCAGAAAGTTTTTTTTCCAAATGTTTAGTCAGAATCTCCTTTCTTGTATCTTGAAGCCACTTGTTTGGGTCCTACCCTCCGATCAGGAGAAAACAAGCTTGCTCCATTTCCCACGGAACGGCCCTTTAGATATTTGAAGGTGGCTACCATATCTCCTCTCAGTCTCCCTAAGCAGGGCTGCCTTCAGATGTCTTCTAAAAGTCAGATAGTTGTTTATTTCCTTGACATCTGACAGGAGGGCGTTCCACAGGACAGACGCCACTACCGAAAAGGCCCTCTTCCTGATTCCCTGTAACCTCACTTCACACATTGAGGGAACCGCCATAAGGCCCTCAGAGCTGGACCTCAGTGTCCAGGCTGAACGATGGGGGTGGAGACGCTCCTTCAGGTATGCTAATGAAGGAAAGTCCATAACCTCCTGAGGGAGTCCACTCCACTGTTGAACAACTCTTACTGTCAGAAAGTTCTTGTGTTGCTCCTTTAAGGATTGCGTGTCTGCCACCCCCCCCCAATGGATTTACGTCTCCCTTTTATAATATCAGACTTTGTTGTAATCTGCTGTTTTCTTTTTAGTCACTCTCATTTCCCATTGATTATCACTTTTATAATTATGGTTGTTGTTCCCCCACCTTTCATCCGGAAGAAAATACAAAATGTATAAGGCAATACAAAACAACGACAACAACAGATTGCAGAAAACAGAAATGTTAAAATGAGAAGTTGACAGGGGTTTCTCTATCTCACAGTCACCATACTCCTTGCCATACACGTTATATCCATTCAGTCTCTTTGGCTTTGCTTCAGCTGCGCATTTAAGCCTTTCCGCTCAAATATTCCCCGCAAGAACCTTGCAGCAATCCCAAATGTCCACAGATTAATGTCTGGGCGATGGTTAGCAAACATTGTCCCACTTTCTGTAGAGAATGGTGCACTCTGAGACTAATTTAACACATGATTTCTGGGACGGTGTTTTCGAAGCACCTGATGGCTGCTGCTTTCATGATGCCTCAGACCCTCCCAGTCTTCCAAACATCTCTCTCTTTCTCTCTCTCTCTCTCTCTCTCTCTCTCTCTCTCTCTCTCTCTCTCTCTTTGAACATCTGCATTTCAGAAATTGATCGCCACAGAGTAATTCTTTGTGTCACTTCACATAATCCCTAACACAGATTCCCGCCCCCAGTTGAAGCAGTTCACACATTCATGTGGAAATAATGTATTTTGTTTCTGAGTGATGTACGCATGTGAATTGTCCTTTACTGATGACCTGCTGCTCAGAATTTAATTAATATCACATTGTGGCATTCCCCCCCCCCTTTTTAAACTTTTTTAGGTGTCTGGCACTTAAGTTGGCAAAAGTCTTTGAGTGATTGTTCTTTCGATGACCCATAAATTGCCTCAGGATAAGGCTGCAGTTGCTTTCGTTTTATGCATTTCTGGGAAAAGAAAAACCTTCCCTCCCACTTTACCTGTCCCAAAAGTGGCTAATGAGACAGAAAGCAAGTCTGTCATTAAAACAATTACCAGCAGCAACAAATACTAGGAGAAGCCCAGAAATAATACAAACAGCACAGAAGGCTAGAGCTTGCAATAAATAAAATTGTGATAGGACTGAACACCTTAAAGAAAAAAAGTGCATAGGAAGCTTCCTCCTTGGTCTAATTAGCTGAGTATTTTTGATTCTGACTGGAAGTGGCTTTCCAGGATTTCAAGAATGGAACAGCCCCAGCTCTATCTGGAGGTGTCAGAATTTGAACACAGGACCCTCTACATGCAAAGCAGATGCCCTGCCGCTGAGTCTCTTCCTCCCCAATGATGAAGTGTCTCCAGGCATTGGCAGAACATGAGTAAAAAGGAGATTAGCCAAACTCTTTAAGACAAGGAGTTTCACATGCAGTATGCCATGTCACAGTCTCATTTGCAGTTCACAACCAGAATTTTGCAGAAGCTTGCCTGTGGATTGTTAATTGACCTGTTGGTGTGTTCTACGCTCAGTTAATCTTCTGATAGGTGTTGAGTGACCTGTTACTTGTCAAATGGTCATTTGCTATGTTGTTAGTGTAGCATAATTGCGTATTATGGCTATTCTGCTTTTACCGTATTCGCACATTCAATTTTCCGTGAACCACTCTGATCACAAAGGCTTACGGTAGATCCTAACTCAAATTTCTCCCAGTGGGAGCTTCCTCAGCAGAAGTGGGGGTGAATGCAACTTTCTTTCCTCCGTGCTCCCTGGGAACGTGCTCCAGAGGTGGTGTCGGATGATGCAGGAAGAAGCGGGAAATGGTGGAAATTGCCTCTCCCCACTTCTTCCAATGGGACCTCCGCTGGATCTTAGCCCTGTCTGTGACTGGAAGCAGCTTTTTTTGCAGATGCCTAATTAGGGTCCAAATATATGCATCTCACAACAATATTTGCCATAAATAAAGTGACTCACGTATATTCAAATTGTTTCTCTATTGCGCTAATATTGAATGTAAAACAGCCTGCAAATTTTACAAACATCTACAAAATCCCAAATAACCATTCATGCTATGAGCAACCAACTGTGGTACCGGTAGTTATTTTACCCCAGTGGGATCTGCCTGGCATCATCACTAACTTATTTTCAGCACCAGGTAACAACTTCTTTCCCCCCCCCCCCCCCCCCGTATTTGGTGGACTATGATGATTGGCGGCTGCCAGCTGTAATTGATGATCTGTTATTGCCAAAGCTTTGGTTGCTGTATTATTGGCCGTTGTCTGTGGGCTTTTTTATGAACTTACTTGTATTTTATGACAAACACGTGTATTCTTTTTATTTAAGCTTCATGCCACTTAAAAAAAAGTTGCTTGGCGAACTTATTCACATAGTGATTAATAACTTCAGTAAATAAATAAGATTTAATTGTGCAGATGGGCCATTCCATTGTCACGGGTGGGACACTTGGACCATGTTTTTTGGTATTCACACATGTGTAACAATGTAAATATACATAAAAATTAACAACCAAAATTTAAACTATGTTCTTAATAAGATACTGAACATTTTACCAATTTTTTATTATTTTTATGGATATTTTTGACAATTTTATTAAATGTTAAAATATTGTCACAGGTGGGACAAAAAAAGGACATGGAGCTTGAGATAAGTTTGATTTATGGAAAAAACTCTGTGAGTTGGGAGGTGAATCAATGATAAACTCAGCATATCTGTTTAAATCAATGTTTATTGGTTACAACTATGCAATCAGAAATTAAGTTTAAGAAATTTAAAAATACAAAATTAAGGGGAAAATGCTGTCTCGGATGGGACGATCATCAGAAAACTTTTAACTTGAACACTTCTGTGAAGACTACGTGGGTGGACTTTTGAAAAGAAGGTCCATAAACTAAACTTCTTTTGTCTTTAGCTTTAAAAAAATGGTTAGAGTGCACATTTGGAATCTTCCTCACCAAAGTCCAGCACTCATCTAGCATTCTTATCAGGCTCATTTTTCATGGAATGGCTCAGATAGTTAGGAGTCAAGCCAATACTTCTGAGGGAAAAACAGTGCATATCAGAAAATTGATGGTGACTTTTAATCTCTTACCACACTGAAGTGGAGGACTGCCTGCTGAGGGCCTGAAGGGCCCCACCCTTGCCTGTTTTCACCTGGCTTGGGGCAGGACTTGTCAGGCTTCACAAGGACTGTGGCTGCTGCTCAGCAGTGAGGGCTCCTCTTTTAAATTTGTTTTTAATTTTTATCTGTGCTGTTTTAAATGAGACCATCTTGGCTGTGAGCCCTGGAAGACCTGCACCCTGCCTTGCTGGCCTTTTCCCATCTGGCCTGGGAGAGTGGAGTGCTGACTGACTCCAGCTACAAAAGCTGAGGCTGTTGAACAGATTCTTGGGCTGGAGTATTGTTTACGGGGGGTTCAGAGAGCTTGTTGCTGTTATTGATATTATTATTGTATCTTTAGTCTTAGATCTTATGATTTATGTGGAAATTGTTTCCATTTGGTTGCGTATGTTTTGATGTGTTTTATTTATTGTTTAGGGATGCGGGTGGCGCTGTGGGTTAAACCACTGAGCCTAGGGCTTGCCGATCAGAAGGTCGGCAGTTCGAATCCCCACAACGGGGTGAGCTCCCATTGCTCGGTCCCTGCTCCTGCCAACCTAGCGGTTCGAAAGCATGAAAGTGCAAGTAGATAAATAGGTATCACTCTGGCGGGAAAGTAAACGGCGTTTCCGTGCACTGCAAGCGGCTTAGTCATGCTGGTCACATAACCCGGAAGCTGTACACTGGCTCCCTCTGCCAATAAAACGAGATGAGCGCCGCAACCCCAGAGTCGTTCGCGACTGGACCTAATGGTCAGGGGTCCCTTTACCTTTACCTATTTATTGTTTATGACTTCTGCTATGTTTGTAATTATGTCCATCTTGCCATGTTGTAAGCCGCCTTGAGCATAGTTTCAACTATGGAAACGCGGCATACAAATAAACCGATGATGAAGAAGAAGAAGAAGAAGAAGTGTGTTCTTTTAAGGGCCGACTTTCCCCGCACCCTTGTACAATGTGAACTCATTCTTTTTCAGAATAATACTAAAGCAGTGATGACCCAGGTGGAAGACAGGGAGGACAACAGTAGGGGGAGCCACAGGCAATGACAGACAGGCCCAACTAATTCCAGTTTTGGCCCCATCCTTCGTTCCTGCTGAGTTCTGTGATGGCAGCACTGAGTCCGAGGTGGAGGACGCTGACAGCCTGGGCCTCCCCTGGACTGGGTGCAAGCGAGAAGGCAGGCAAATGACAGCTGGCTGAGAACAGACGGAGGTTGGTGGGGCAGTTTGCTTTTAGCTCTAATGTGCCAGCCGTCACTGTCCTCCAGAGGAGGGAGCAGCCCAGCATTTGAAAAGTGTAGCAATTGTTAGCAACATGTAGGATTCTTTAGTAATGGAAAGCAATGCATTTATGCAAATGCATGATATAATGCTCCGCAATCCCTTGCTTCCAAAAAAAGGAAATGCACAAGGTGTGCTTTCTCTGACAGCATCAGACGCGCCACACTTTGTCACTCATCAAAGTGACAGTCATGATCTTCCCTCTGAGTGTTCCTCTTGTTCCTGAATTTCGACAGGGAGGCAGCCTTTCTTGTCACTTCTGCCCTTTTAATATTTCCCTTTTCAAACTGCCTAAGCCTTTTCAAACTGCCCTGCACTTGACCTGAAATCTATATTGAAGGGAGGGATAGTGGGTAGAAATCTTAAATTTTTTTTAATAAAAAAAAATGGAGAAGGAGAAGAAAGAGAATCAAAGCGATGCAGCAGGATGTATCAGAATGCTTGTTGGTGAACAGAAATATGCCATCAATGAAGCAAAGCCTATTGGGTGACTTTGCCCTCATTTACAGAAAAAATGAAATTGTCTTCCATTGAGACTGGAGATCCTTTCAAGCAATGGCTGCAAGTAAGTACCTCAATGGGTCCATCTTGCTTCCTTTTACTAACAAAACCATCTGCCATTAGGCTGGAGAATTTTAATAAATTAGGAAGAGGGAGAGAAAGACTAGTTCTTCCTCTGTTCACTATGCATGTCTGACTCTTTGCTCCATATGACCTCACAGTATCCTGTCCTTCTTGGACTTGGTGCTTCAAAGAATGTTATATCAATTAGCAGAACCTCTTCCGACCACATCAGGCCTTGTTACCTGAGCCATGGAAGATGTTATCTCAGCAGAGGCCCATACACATCTGAAAGCTTAAGAAGGCTGGCCTAGCTTTTCCTTCCAATGACTTCTCCTCCCCTGTGAGAGTGGTCTGAAGTCCTGAAGACCCTGTAGCCAGTTCTGCAGTTGCATGGTCCTCCATGGCTGTGGAGCAGGAGAAGTTAAGAAGGCGCTGTCTTCAGGGTCTGAAGATGATGGAAAAGTCACATTCTCAAGTGTAGAATGGGGTGCTGAGGGCTTCCCCAAATTGTGGTGACCCATGGGTCATCCAAATATTCACAATGGATCCTAGATGCAGCGATGTGGCACAATACACACAGAGCTTTTGAAGAATAAACATCATGTTTTTCCTGTTATGTCAGCCATTGCCCAGCACAATCCCCTGAAGTCTTACCTCCTCATCTTAATCTACTGTACACTTGGATTTGCCACATACCAAAGATACTAAGCTTTCTGTGGTAGCTGCTACTGGCTGTTTCCGTGCTGGTCAGCTAAACCATCAGGACCAGCCTTGCAAAAATACAGATGGCCTGGTGCTTAGAAAAATTAACCATGAAGTCTTGAGAACATATCTTCTGAAGTATGGATCAGCTGATTCACCCCCCCCCCTATGAAAAAAATGGCAGGCTAAATGTGGGTCACAACTCCCCTCCAACTCCAAAGTGTACCTTTAAAATAGTTTGAAAGTTTGCTTTCATGATGATATACTGTTCTGCTGTTCCTCTACCCTGTTTTGTGTTCACTGACAGTGTGTGGTCCTTGACAGTCAAGAGTTGCGTAGTTTTACTCTGCTACATTACCACTATGACTTAGTCATATGAGTTTGGGCGCCAGGCCTTTCTAACCCCTAGGTCCAGCAAGTGTTAAAATATAAGGAAGCATCCTGATTAGTCGAAACAAAATAGGAAATTCTTTCCAGTAGCACCTTAGAGACCAACTGAGTTTGTTCTTGGTATGAGCTTTCGTGTGCATGCACACTTCTTCAGGAGAAGAAGGTCATCGCCTGGGGTGATGGGCCATTAAGAGAACAAAGGGAAGATGGCAAAGGGATGGGCCCAGCTCACAGCAAGTTAGAAGGATAAAAGCCAGTTTAGAGTTAAGCTGGTGGTAATGTGACCCAGAAATAAAGCCAGAGAGGAAGAGCATGGTGTTTGATTTCTGCTTGAATCCAAGGCTGTGGCTATGAGAGAAACAAGACCTGTTGGGGGTGCTGATGCAGGAAACCCCTCCATCCTAGACTCAGGTTGTATATATGTGTAAATAATCCACATATCATAAATACACCACACTCTCCGCTGTGCCTCAATTTCCAAAAGGAAACACGAATCCTGGGTAAGTGCTTCCAACCCCTGGAATCTCGCACTGCTCAGAGATTGGGGCGGCATGCGGCAATGTTGTATCATAACTAGACAATTCCTGTTGCCACCTCTTTAAAAAGTCTTTCACGGTTTTGCAAAGTTTCACCCGAAGCCATGTAAGTTTCCAGCAGCTTGGATATAAACTTGAGAGCTAAAGCCACATAGTTTATATTTTGACGGGCAAGACTTGGGCTTGGCATAACTTAACAGGGGATGTTCAGCACCATTTGTCTTGGCACTGGACTGTAAACTTGGCTCGCTTCTCTGTGTGTGTGTGTTTTTTTTATCACTTGCATTTCCAGCCGAAGTTAGCCATGTTTCACACTGTTTGATTCCCCTACGAGGGTTGTCTCAATAAAATGTCATGCACTGCAGCTTTTCCAGACGGGGTGCCTTTAACTTTTGAGTCTATTGTCAGGCTCTGATGAAGAGGAAAAGATTTGCCTGTTGTACCTGACTCTGCTAGATACCAAATTTTGTGTGTGTGTGTGTACACAGTCAGAGAGGTGGGAAGCTTAGCAAGATCAAAGTAATATAAAGGATGGAAGCTGGATAACTTTTCAAGGAAAATAAAACTGTATTAGCCTTTCCTAGCACAAACACTATCTGAAATATGACATAAACTACTACCTTGGCCTGGAAAGAGGCTCGTGGGGGGAGGGAAACCCAGCCAGATGGGCGGGGTATAAATAATAAATAACAACAACAACAACAACAACAATTGGTTGCTTTCCAATATGGTCTATTAAATCAGGGAAATTGGATATGCCTTCTTTTTCTTTCTTTTCTCTTTTTTTGCGCTTTGGGGGTAAAGTGGGCAGGACTACATCAGCAAGGCTTGTTCCGTCTGCTTTTCATCCAAAGCTAAGCTGTACCTTACATTGATTCATCCATTCATTTGCTTCTTCAGCGACACACATCGCCCAACACAAATCCCTGTTGTCTGAGACCCTGTCGGATGTCACCAGTAGTAAGCAAAGGGCAACGTACCTCTTATGGGTGATGGCCTGGCCACATTTTGACCTCTACATTTACCACCAGTCATCATAACATGGTGGAGACAGACATGAAGAATTTCAACAGCATCACCTGAATCCTGTAGCACTGGTGTGTGTGTGTGTGTGGGGGGTCTTGTTCCACCGGATCCACAAGGATTTGATGGCTGGTGTTCACTCATTTATTCATTCATTCATGCATTCATTCATTCATTCATTTATATTTTATTGATTTTCCAAAAATAAATAGGAACAGCAACAATACAAAAACAAAACAAAACAACAAATTGACTTCCCTCTAATCCCTTCCTTGGTTCTTTTATTTATCAACATACTGCATGTCTATTGTTAAATTTTAACCTATTTAAATTCCTATTATACATTCATAACAAAATTACAAGTAATCTTAAAACCTTGCTAACGTATTAACCTGTGTACATTGCTTTTGTAAATATGCAACAAACACAATCCATTCTTCCTTAAATTCGTTGTCATCTCTTCCTCTTAGTTTCATAGTCGATTTTGCCATTTCAGCATATTCCATTAATTTAACTTGCCAATCTTCTTTAGATGGGACACCACTGGTGTTCACTCATTTTGGTGGCCCAGTAAGACTTGGGCATTCAGTGTGGGGACACTCATTTTGCTGTCCCTCCCAGTCTGCCACCTGATACAAGTAGATCAGTGTGTTTCGTGACAGGCTGGCCTTGACAACAAAACCTCCACAACCAATAGTAATTTCGAACACATTGGTCTACATCAGACATTGTTTGGTTTCGAAAATGAGAGTTAGTGCGACCCAATCCAACCTGGAAAGGATTTCATACCCTGTAAGTGTCCCAGAAAAAGGGCAGCCCATTTTTTTTTATAATGGGAAAATGGCAGCCATTTTGGTTGCTATGATCTCTCGCAATTTCACGGCATGATTCCCCCCCCCAAAAAAACCCCCCCCCCACTTTTTCAAGGCCATGATCTTGCACGGTTCCTCAAACTGCACATTTTGGGGCAGCATGCCTGGGGGGGGGAAACAATTTTTTATGGGGGGGGGAACAATTTTTTATGGGGGGGGTTGCTGTGTAGCAAAATCAAGTGAGACCACAGAAACCAAAATGGCTGCAGAGCTCTCACGACAAAAAACAGGAAGATGCAGAGCTGTCAACCTTCATTTTTGTTTTTTTGTTTTTGCATTGGGAAACGGCGCTGGAATAAGGGAATTTCCCGCAAAAAAGGGGAAAGTTGACAGCTATGGGAAGATGGCATCCTGAATTTTGGGTTCAAAGTGTTGGAGGGTATGCAGATGTCTTCAAAACTATTCCCTATCACTCCAGATGCGTGGGGCCCTTAGGTTACCCATTGATTTGACAAAGGTACTGCACACATATTCAGAAACATCATCTTATATTATCCATCATATAACATAATAATGGTCTGTCATTAAAAAACAAAAGATGGATTGAGGGCTCAACTGTAGCAGAGATTTTTGCCTTTACAAGTCCTTTATAAAGTTCAGGCAAGGGTGTGGGGGGTGGGGGTGGGGAGTTTAGAGCCTGAATCTGCATGCAAATTCAAACCAATACAGCTGGTTGTCGCTGTTTTAAATTCTTGGTGAATGCCTGCCAACGATTTGTTTACATTACTGTTTTTATTTGCAGAATAATGAAAATATTACTGGCCGAAGGTGAAAATATGGATATTAAAATTTTAATAGACTATGCACAGTTGTAAAAGAAAAAAGAGAGAGAAAGAGAGAGAGAGAGAAAAGGAACACACAGATGAGGGCTCTTCCATGATAATTAAAAATTATAAAGTCATTACTCCAGCTTGCTTTTGGAATTGCCGAGTGAATTAAACAGTTTGTTGTCAGTGCAAATGCCTTTGCAGATTTCGGCTCATTAAAATTCTGCATTGTCAAAATGGGCACAGAATGCATATACAATGACTAATTTGATTTTAAACCTTTCTTTTCCTCAAGGCTTTATCTCTCTGCACAACAGACCTCACCTTGGAGGGACATAAGGGATGATATATATTTGCTGATGCAGGGGGGATTGAAAAACAACAACGAAAGCTTTTTTATTCTTTTGAGGGGTCTCTTTTCTTTAAAGGGTGCATATGTCTCCCTCCCCCACCCCCCATTAGATATTGAGAAGGAAGGGAAAAGACCTGTGGGGTGTTCTGGCTCTCATGTGCCATAAAATGCTATTATAATGAAAAGTGTTAGTTTTTATGGCATCGCCAAACTATTAAGCAGCAACTTTTTCCCCCTGTACATGTTAATCTTTAATCTTTATAAATTGCATGCTGAAGAAATAGTAGGTCTGTAAAACACTTGTCTTCAAGCCTTACAGGGATAAAGTTATAATGGGGTTGGCTGTTGTCCAGAATTTTACTACCCAGTAGTATTGGTTTGCTTATAATAATGTGGGTTTTTCCCTCCCCTCTATATTATTTTTTTCTGCCTTTGAGGAACCATTTCTTCATCGGCCTGCCCACTGAGGAGCTGCTTTGTGTTGCAAAGGATTCTGGGATTTCTTTGAGGGCATTCAGCACATGACTCCCCCAGCGTAATTGACCCCCACTGTAGCCTCATGTGTAGTTGAGAGGAGGGCCCCCCCCCAGTGCTCCTTTTATGTCTGCCTATTTCAAGGGAAGATCAGTTGTGGCAAGGGTGGGGAAAGAAGGGAAGCATTACCCAAAAGAGGGTAACGATTTGCATGGAATTTGCATATTCTAATAGATGGAAATTTAGAAATAACTGAAATACAGTGGTACCTCTGATTACAAACCTAATCCGCTCCGGAGGTCCGTTCTTAACCTGAAACCGTTCTGAACCTGAGGTACCGCTGTAGCTAATGGGGCCGTCTTAAGCATATCCGGCGCCGTGGTGCGAAGATCCCTCCAGCCCCCCCCCGTCCATTTCCCAGAATTGTCAACCTTTTTTAGGCAGGGGGACCCCCAAAGTTGTTGACCGTTTTTAGGAAAGGTTCCCCACGGGGGTGCATAGCGTGCAACGTGCATGTCCAAATGGCGAGAAGGGCTGTGTGCGGGGAGGGGGGGAGAGGAATACTTCAGGAGCCGTTCCTCTCCTGGCCTCCCCACAATTCTCGCTCAGAACCCTCCAAGCTCCTCTCCGCCTTGGCTGTTGCTTCGCAGTTGCGGCAGCGGCCTCATAAAGGCGGAGCGGGGAGATGGATTCCCCCCCCCCCCGGTTGCTGGCCAAAGGCTCAGCCTGACTGCCCGGCCACAGTGCCTGTCTGGGGGAGGGCAAGGAGGGAGGGAGGCTGCCAAGGCAGCCAGCGACGGAGGCGCTACTCTCGCTCGCTCTCTGCAGCCAGCCAGCCAGCTAGTCGAGCCCGAAGCGCAAGCACAAGGGAGGCAAAGCAGAGCATGCAATCGGCATCCCAGAAGGTTATGGATTCGCCCGGTCCTGTGCCTCCTCATGTGCATAGCCAAGATACTGATCGCACGCTTTGCTACACCTCGTGTTTTCGCACCGGGTTCGGCTGGCTGACTGCATGGGGGCGTGGCGCGTGTCCCGGGAGGGCGCGGGGCACACCGGGGAGGGGGCAGCTGCAATGGGACGCTTTCCCAAAAGGAGGCTCCGGGCACAGTGCGGCATGGCGGAGGCAGACAAGGGCGGCGAGCTGATCCTGGGAGGTGCCGCGTCCAGCCTCCGCCTCTTCCCTGGCGCCCAGAACATGGCGCCGTGGTTCCCCGCACCACAAGCCTCTATGGCTAAGACAGCCCTGTGCTGCGCAATTTCTGTTCTCATCCTGAGGTAAAGTTCTTAACTCGAGGTACTACTTCTGGGTTAGCAGAGTCTGTAACCCGAAGTGTTTGTAACCCGAGGTACCTCTGTAGAAGTATAACACGGCTGACCACAGTGGGGAAGACTGTGACCAGGTGCCCCGTGTACCTGCTTAGTCTTCTGCCCAACTGGTAACTGAGAGCATCCTGTGATTTTTTAAATATATCATAGCTGCTGGACAGCTCAGTTGGTAGAGCATGAGACTCTTAATCTCAGGGTTACGGGTTCAAGCCCCACTTGGGGCAAAAGATTCCTGCATTGCAGGAGGTTGGACTTAGATGACCCTCATGGTTTCTTCCAGTTCTACGATTCTATAATTCGCTGATTGCTTTATATTAGCATTCTAAAATGGATATACTGACTACTTTTGAAAAGGGATTATATTGATTATAATATAAATCACTCCTGGATGAATAATTGATGGCTTTCCCTTAGTGCTCAGAATTTGCTTAGCTTCTAAACATAATTGAAAATTTAATTTTAATAGTAACAACAACAACAACAACAACAACAACAACAACAACAACAACTCATTGAGTATACATAAGTAATCTGGTCATTTATCATAACACGTGACAAACCAAATCTGATTGTGTCTTCCTAATGCAGCTGTATTTATTAATTCTCATATTTCTTTCTTTTTCTTCCCTTAGGTAAGTCTCTCAGCTCTTAATTCATCTGGCAGCTTCCTGATTCTGCTGTCTTTACAACAAAGATGTAAGAAAAAGTCTCTACATCACTCTCCTATATTTCCGATTAGCAAAATCCTGGAACTTTGCGGAAAAGTAAGAACAATCTAGCCCTTTCCATATGGGTAGAATTTTCTTTGGGGTGTGCTTTCGATGCAAATGTTGGTCCTATTGATTTTAGCTTCAGTCATCTTTTATGGCTTTTGGATTGCACAGTCTCTGTTTAACACATGTGTAACTCCAGTTTTCGAATCCCCCGTGGCAGTTTTGATACGTGCGCAGTTGAGATACTATGAATCAAATGGGACAGGTGACTTTACAATCTATGAATACTTAGATGGAAACCCTAATCCTTTGTGAGTCTGTATCTCTGATGAGGGAGGATTCCTGAACATCTCTGTGTAGGGGCAGGGGACATCTACAGAACATGCACATGACTATTATCTGCTCAACCTAGCTTGCCACTTCCAGGTCCTGATTCCTGTTCCACTGGAATCAGCACTTGGGTGGATGTCAGTAAGTGGAATAGAGGCCAGCTGAGAAGGATTGAGATGATGGATGGATTCTATGCAGGAGACAGTCAACATAGTGCCATCCTGATGTTGTTGCAACTACAAATCCCATCATCCCTGATCACTGGCCATACTTTAGATGTCCCACCAGCAGGACCGGCCCACCCATGAGGCAAGGTGAGGCGACTGCCTCAGGTGGTAGAATCCATGGGGTCAGGACATCACGATGTAGATCTTTATTCCTCTGGGCAGGTGGGGTTGGCTGAAGGCAGACTGGGGTTGGTTGGGCAGTGGCCCATTTACCCGAATGGACCAGCTGCCACTGAGGGGAACCCTCCATGTGTGCAGGGTGAAGACATTGAGACTTTGGTGTGTTTGTGTGTGCTTATGTGGACCCAACAACATCCTTCAGCTAAAGTGACAACTTCAAGGTATTACACCCTGCCTCCGTTCAGTTTGGGTGCATGCATTTGGAGGAAGAGGAACATGTGTTTTAATAATAATAATAATAAATAATAATAATAATAATAATAATAATAATAATAATAATAAGTAACTCAACAGGAAAGAGTTAAGTAATAAACACATCAGCTCAGCTGCAAACTGCTCGTGTGGCTTTGCGGTGTATATATTAGAATAATGACCTGAATTGATACTACAAATATAATTACATTGATTCTTTTCTGATGGCTATAAACAATGACATTTCCCTTGATCTCTGAGCAGAGTTAGTTATAAAACACATGCTCCACTTTTGTATTCACACACTGCCTTCTCATCACTTTTGTCTCGTACTCCCCGAGGGCTTGATTTAGAAGAAGTGTCTGATTTAATGGGGGGGGGGGGAGAGATGAAACAACAAAGGCAGCAGAAGCTCACGACTTTCCTAGTGTAAGAGTAGACATGTGTGTTTCCTTTTTGATTGCGATGCTCGGAATCATTGCCGTGTATTTTTATATTTTCCTTAATAAAGAGAACCCTAGAGGATGTCCATCTCCCCACTTCTGGACTCCCCTGTTAATTCCCCCCCCATCCACCCCCTTAGGGCACACTGTCTTTCATGCCATTTCACAGCAGCCATTAACTGATGAAAAACCACACTGGAGCGATTTGAATTTAACACACCACCCGTTAAAAGATTCCCATCGGGGTGGGTAGTGGGGCGAGAAGAGCTTTCTCTGCCAGGGAGGCAATACCTAGCAAGGAAAGTTAGGAAATAGTCATTTCCGCCACCAAAACGTCTATATATCTTGTAAAGTCCATAAACGGATGGGAAACACAACACGGACGTTTTTGAAATGGCCGTTTCTCCTTCTTCCCTGTGAATGTATACATTTCGAGAGGTTCGTTGGATGCAGGGGTCATTGGGTACAGAGGGGCATCAGGGTTCCTGCAGATTCGGTACTCTCTTACTCTGGACTTGGTGGTCAAAGGGGAGGACAAACTTTCATGGTAGCCTCAAATCCCCCAGCCCTGCAGAGGCCAATCAAATGCCGTTGTCTCCAATACCGTGGTACCTCGGTTTACGAACTTAATCCGTTCCAGAACTCCATTCTTAAACTGAAACTATTCTTAAACCGAGGCACGCTTTCACTTATGAGGCCTCCCGCCGCCGGTGCCCTTCCACCTTTCCGATTCCGTTCTTAGACCGAGTTGGAGTTCACAAACCGGGACACTATTTCCGGTTTTGCGGAGTTCGTAAACCGAATAGTTCGTAAACAGGGCTGTTCTTAAACCGAGGTACCACTGTATGTGCTCGTGCCCTGTGGGATATCACACAGTGAAGGAGGTCAACAAATCTCCCTATATGCAGCCAGGCAGCCTTTTCTCTTTCTTCATCATTGTCATTTCTGCCAGCCTTACCTTTTCCTCCTTACACTAGTGTCTTTTGGGAGTCAGAGAGGGGGGAAAATATATTTTCTGTTCCTTTTCCTTACATTCATCATGGAACTCAAGGCAGTTCCCAGAGGGTCTCCCATCCAGGCACTGACCAGGCCCAGAACGGCTTAGCTTTAGCAGGGTGGTGGCCTCATGTGCCATCAGGCCAGGCCTTGGAAGGAGAAAGCCCCTTTGTTTATCCTCCCACTGCTGCAAATCTCTTCTTGTCTCTCCATCCCTTGAGCCATTTCAGGAGGTAAAGAGATAAGAGAGGAAGCGGCGGAGTTTCTGTGTTTGGAAACGAAACGAAACTGGCTCTGCTTCTGTCCCTTTATCTGTAAGCTGGAACGAGGGAAGCTAGCAAGTGAAATGTTTCCCCTTCACTTATCCCAATGCCAGTATAAGCCGTGCTTTGTACGTGTGTTTTAAGTTGCTGCTAAAGGCACAGGGGGCAGGCAAATTAAGAAGAAGAAAAATCTGTTCTGGGAGGAAGAGAGATTCATTTCACAAAATATTAGTGCATATTTTAAACTGAAATTATCTTGATTTCATACTTCATTTTATTCTCACATGTACCTCAGCCTCTGCATCTTCTGCTAGTTTATTCTCCTCCCTGCACATGATGAAGTTGGCCCGGGATGGGAAACCTGCAGCCCTTGGAATGTTTCTGGACTCCCATATCCCATCAGTCCCAACCATCTTGGTCAGGGTTCAGGGAGGATGGGAGTTGGAGTCCAGCAACATCCGCAGGGCCACAGTTTCCAGTCCCCTGAAAAATGATATTGGATACCAAATCTCCTTCCACAACAAACCAGCCTAGCCTCAATTCCGATGCCACCATGCCTTTTGGTGCTATTGCCAATGGTCTAATTCTCCTGCTGCAAAGTTGGCCACAAATGCGCAGCAACAGCAGCTTCAGCTCAGTGTCCTCACAGCAGCTGTCAACGTGGCAGGGAGGGTTTCCTGATTATTCTGTGTGGCGGCCAGCTTGGCTCTTCGGGTAGGGAGGCGGGGCAGAATTATGATCTATCTCCCTCTTCCTTCTCTTGCACTGGAAACTGGCTGCAAGGTGAATCAATCAAACACCTCTGAGGCGAACCAGGACATTATGGTGCCTGCAGCAGAAAATCCAAATGGTGCCCTTCCGTAGGTGGCAAAAATATCACAATGAATAACTGATTGTTTGCTGCCCTTTAATGATGCTTCCAAATCTGCTGCCTGAGGCAGCCTGCCTCACCCAGCCTAATAGCCATGCTGTCCCTGAAACAGTGGCTTCAGCTGGACTCCATGTATAATGCACTTTGAATCCACTGTGCACTGACTGGTTCTGATTTGAAACAATAGTTAATGGTTGGGTTATTTAGTACACAGGTAGGAAATGTGAGGTTCAGTCCTCCTGGCTTATGTACACTGCATCCTTGCAAATTTTCCTAGACTATCCCCCTTTCCAGCCTGGGATAGCCTGGCCTCAGTTGTCCATACTCTAGTGACCTTCTGCATGGGCTACTGCAATGCACTCTATGTGGGCTTACCTTTGAAGATGGACCAGAAACTGCGGTTAGTGAAGAATGCAGCTTCTAGGGTAGTGAATGGGGCAGCTTGTGTCATCAGTCCTGAAAGCACTACACTGGTTGCCAGTGAGCTACCAGGGTCAATTCAAGGTGTTAGCATGAGCATACAAAGCCCCAAATTGTTTGGGACCCAAGTTCCTAAAATAACAGCTTCTAGCATGACAGGACCTTCTCAGTAGTGGTGCCTTCCTGGTGCTGACATGTGGCAGGGCCTTCTCGGTAGTGGTTCCCTGGTTATGGAATGTTCTCCTTGATGAGCGCCAACCATCTCCCTCATTATTAACAGTTAGGCTGAATGTAAAATCCCTGTTGCAGCCAGCAGGACTGAGTGGGTGGAGCTGTTTTGTTCTCCTATCTTCTTAATGGTGCATGTCACTACCACTTACGGGGACGGAGGGGAGAGGGACAAGGCGAGAGGAAGTTACTGCAGATTAGGTGCAGGCTCAGCAGTAAGAGCAGTATTCGGTGTGTGTGAGAGAGAGAGTTGCCGTTACTGTACCCTGGCATTTGATGACTGAAATGTATTCTTCCCAGTAATTTAGAAATTGTTAGCTTTGAGGATATGTGTCCATTTTCAACTTTTTGCAGATGTTCCTAACATTCTTTTTAAAGTATATTTGTTATTTGTTTCATTAAGAAAAAATGTATTGCTTTGCAGTTTTGTTGTTTGCTCCTCTGGAGTGAACAGCGTGGTAGAATCCCATTGCCTTAACTTTGAGCAGCCCTAGTCCACATCCGAACGACTAAATATGCAACTCAACTATAAAGTCGGGGAAACAAATGGGACCTGGAACAAAACATGGCAGCGTGTCCGTCCTAGAAGCCATGCCCTTGTTCATTGTTCCAACCATGCCCTACTCCAGGATACTCCATTCTGTCCTCCCAGAAGTTTTCCATTAAAAGGAATTATGATAACCTCAGCCCAAGCCAAACATCCTGTTTGATACAGGCATGCTGCTCTTGTGCATGAGGAGCACCACCCAAACAAATCTTGGAAGGTGCAGGAGGGGGAACGGTAACCCTGCTTAAAGCGAAATGGCTGAATATTATAGTAACACAAAGGAAACTCACTCTTTTCTATCTCGGCTTATCACAGATTCTGTGTGCTACTGATTCCGATCATACCTCTGGCAACAATGTAGGTTCCCTTCCATTGTCAGGCTCCTGTTCCTTGAGAATATGATGAGATATTCCGCAGTGATGGAGGCTGCTAACTAGTCTGTCATCTGTGCGATTAGAGGTGTTGCAATGCCAGTAGTTTCTGTGCTGCATTACGGGGGGGTTATTGTAAAGAATTGGTATTTTTTTTTTCCTGTACTTGTGATAGGAGCTTTGTCAAGGAAAGTTAAAGTTTCCCGTGAGCACGCTGGCTGTTTTGCTCAGGGAAGATAAACACTCCCAACGACTTAAATACAGCTCTTGTTTTCATACATCATGATGTGTTTGGAGGAATGGCAACTCCTGTAGCCCTCAATCAGTTGCTGACAATATGCTTAAGGTTTTGTAAATATCACCTGCAGGGTGTGCTGAACAGGTGGTTATATGAGTTCTTCCCAAACCCCCTCCGTGGGCATATGCAAAATGTATATGTGTGCATATTAGCAGAAAAGGAAAGCAAAACACAAGGTGTGTGCTTTTTTGTATAAAAACTGGAGCAACATACCTCATTGGGAGATTATAGGGCACAGCAAAACTGCCTTGATTGTAATAACCATTTTCCAGGTAACACATTTATATTTTGTGAGGGTTTTTTACATGAGTATTTTTGCTTGGGAGGGAGAGTGGCTTTTATTTTTACCTGGGAATAGCTACTGCCAAGAAACTATTTTTTTTAAAAAAAAACACAAAATTAAATAAAATTTTAAAATGTATGTTTTTTGACCAATTCGGCTAGATGGAGGGGGTTATTTCACTATAGGAAAGAGTGTGTTAGAGTGAACAAAGTTAGCCGTACAGCATAATTAAGGGACTAAGGTAAAAGGTAAAGGACCTCTGGACACTTAACTCAAAGGTGTCTATGGGGTTGTGCCGCTCATCTCACTTTAAGGCCGAAGTAGCCGACGTTTGTCCACAGACAGATTTCCGGGTCATTTGGCCAGCATGACTAAACCGCTTCTGGCACAACGGGACACTGTGATGGAAACCAGAGCACATAGAGACACCATTTACCTTCCTGCCACAGCAGTGCCTATTTATCTACTTGCACTAGTGTGCTTTTGAACTGCTAGGTTGGCAGGAGCTGGGACAGAGCGACGGCAGCTCACTCCGTCGTGGGGATTCGAACCGCTGACTTTCTGATCGACAAACCCAAGAGGCTCAGTGGTTTAGACCACAGCGCCACCCGCTCCCACATTAAGGGACTAGGAGCGGGGGAAATGGGAGAGAAAGGTGTGATAATAGAGTAACTGATACGTTCTATATGCACATTCCCATCCATGCTAGGTTGATTTCGAATGCATGAGTGCTGAACAAATGCACAAACAACTTTTGCTCTTATGTGTCATGCCATGAGATGATGAGGTCCCAGAGTTGTGTGGCAGAGGAATCCAATCAAATGAGGTTGAGGCTATATCATCAAAAGGAGAACCAGTAGTGCCTTATTTGGGGCCATGCCATCAGCATCTTCTGACCAAGAGGATGCATCACCTGGAATGCCTTTATCTTGCCCGACCACTGTCGCGGTCACTCTCTCAGACCTGAGCAGCACCCCCGGACGTTTAACGGTCTATTGGTAACTGCCCCAACGACATATGGTATAACCGCTGCCACCAGCCAGTATTCACTCTGGCAATGAATAACTCACTTCAGATTCAGTTTGTGGTAAAAATAAAACATAAGTTTCTTTATTGTTTGTACAAAGCGTAATGGTTTCAAATGACTTGGTGAAATGTTTAATATAACTGTATGTTTATTCAGATAAGTATATTTCAACTCTCAACCTAGTATTCCAATAACTATCCCTAATGCCTCCTGTTTATTATTAAACCTGCTCTAGCTCTGCTCATTAGCTCTATCTCACTCAACTCAACTCATCTGTCCCACTTCTAACCTCTAACTGCCTTTTCTATCCTCTCTAACTGGCATCCTCCCACACTCTATTTGCCTGGAGAGCTCCCATTGGTCAAGCTCCTCCCTGCCAAGTTAACCCTTGGAGAACCTTTAGGGGTGAACGCCACACCTGCCGTACATACCCTTGCCCTCCAGCATGTCCTTGCTATACAGATTTCCATACCTCCCCAGTCCTTCCATTCTTCCATGTCATTACTCACATACCACAAAAATTAAATGAATCTGCATTGCTTGAAAAGCTAGACCTGGGGTGCGGATGGTGCGAAACAAGTCACCATGCAGCCATGCCGCAAGGTAGATGCATAAAGAACTGCAAAGTATATTTGCACAATGGAAAACACTGCTGGAGTTGTTGTAACAACAACAACAACAACAACAACAACAACAACGAGTATGATTTTGTGTAATGTATTCTTATCACATAATTTGGGTATCCTTGGAAGTCTTCCATGTATCTTAAGCTTATTCTTCTGTATGTGGATAGACCATCCAACCTGCTAAGTTCATCATCAAGTACCTCCTTTGCTGGAGCCTGGAGGTAATTAAATGGAAGTTTGATAGCCATCAGGGACCCAGGTGGTGCTGTGGGTTAAACCACAGAGTCTAGGGCTTGCTGATCAGAAGGTCGGCGGTTCGAATCCCTGCCACGGGGTGAGCTCCGGTTGCTCGGTCCCAGCTCCTGCCCATCTAGCAGTTCGAAAGCACGTCAAAGTGCAAGTACTGTAGATAAATAGGTACCACTCCAGCGGGAAGGTAAATGGCGTTTCCGTGCGCTGCTCTGGTTCACCAGAAGCGGCTTAGTCATGCTGGCCACATGACCCGGAAGCTGTCTGTGGACAAACGCCAGCTCCCTTGGCCTATACAGCGAGATGAGTGCCGCAACCCAGAGTCGGACACGACTGGACCTGATGGTCAGGGGTCCCTTTACCTTTACCTTTGATAGCCATCTCCTTTAGAATCTGTAGTTGCATCCAGATTGCAAAACTTGCGTTGAGAAGGCAGTTGGAATAGATGACCTCCAATGGACCTCCCATTTTTATAACACTGCAATTCTAAGATTCTAGCTGTATGCTTCCTGGAATTAATGTTATCTGCAGCAAGGAAGAAGGCCTTCTTCGTAATGGTTCCAGGACTGTGGAATTACTTTCCTCAAAACCTAGCATCTTGCTTAAGATGATTTTCTAAGCTCTATTCAGTAAAGCATTTGGGAATTAAGGACCACCGATTATTAATATTATTGTCTTCTCTGTGTGTGCAAGGGAAAGAGGTGTGCTGGCAGAGTAAGCAATGGCAAAATAACCACAATGCAAAAATTATAAATATGGTGGAACATTCTCCTGGTGTGTATTCTAATATGCAATACATCAAATCTTTAAAAAAGCAAATCTGAACTGACTTGATGTTAATTATACCATCATGAGATCTCACAGATCCTTAGAACCAGCCCACTAATGATAGAACAGTAGCCCTTTCTCAGCAAGAAACAATATAGAGTTCCGCTCCAGCCATTGTGTGATTTTTTTAAATCTAGGGCTGCTACCCGATTAATGTTGATTAATTGTGCAAGCAACTTATTAAACCACTTTTATCTCTTTTTATCAATGTGATGATGAGGTATAACAAATATTCTTTAAAAATGCTTGCTTTGTTTTGAAATGTTTCACACACTGGTGACAGCAAGGCATCATCTTAGGACAGTTTGCTCCGCACTTCTGAGCATCTGGTTGATTGATTAATCAGCTAAACACTGCAGGTTCCTTTTTCACTTGTCTTCGTTTCAGTTTTCATGTTGGACGGCAAGCTGTCTAGATCTTTGGAGAGGCAGGGCAAACTCTCGACGGGATCAGAAGGCCTCCTATGCACCCCGTAATTAAACAGCGCCAGAGTTCCATCGTGAATTCTCAATTGAAACCACTTTATGCATATGGGAACATAGCGGGAGTAAATCAGAGTTAGATGCGGGAGATGGAAGGCGTCTTCTCCATTTGGAATTCGGCAATTTTCTTTTTCTCCGGTGATTGTAGCTTTGGGGTCGGACCTAATTTAAAGCAGGAGAAATTGCAGTGGTTACTTGGCAATGTAATGTAAGTAGTGAGGGCGGCGATAGTTGAGTTGTAATGGTGTCTGTTCTGTTACTTGGGCACAATTACCCAAGTGCTATATTCTCTCTATGCTTTGGGCTATCCTTCTGAAACGTATTTCCATTTCAATACCATGGAAATATGAGAAAGGGGCGGAGGGACTTAACTCCTGGAGTTCAAGAGTCAGGATGACTTCAGCAAAATTCAATTCAGGTTGCCATTCCGCATGCGGATTTTGTCAGAGTTTGCTTTAGAAATGCTCTACCGGAGGAGCCACTGAGCACTTATAGCAGGCCATTAATCATACGTTTAATATGGGTTTTGCTAAAGTTTGGAAAGATTAATTGGGAGCGAGCAAAGCATTTATGAAAATGCACTTATTTGTTGCCGAACATTATCCTGAATGTGCAGGAGTGCTTAAAACAAATAGCAAAATGTGTAACCTTTTCCTCTCCCCACTTCCATATTCCATGTTTTCTTCTACAGTAAAGTAATTGACTGTGTGAATTTCTGCAGTGTTTCAACCTCCAATCCTTTGTTAGCTTTGTTAATTTCAGTAAAATGGAATTTGTGCCATATCCCAAATACCTTAACGTGGTGAACAAATTGCATTTCACAACATGCTAGCTACTTTGCATTTAGTTAAGTTGCTGACCATTCAGTATTCTTAAATGCATGGGTGGTATCCAGCAAACTTGAAGGACTTTTGACTGTGCAGCAGAAAAACCCCTCCCTTTTCTTTCCCTGCATTCTTCACACATACCTCCTAAATCTGTTCTGGTGTTCCCTGCAGCTCTCCAAAGCAGATTTGAGAACAGTGTTAGAAACTCAGATATATAGACTATGCACCAAATGTCTCCTTAACCATGGTGGGTTACAGTCGCCAAAACGGAATATCTAGTTGCCATTTTGGGGTGGGGCCAGAAGGCTTGAAATATGACTTTTTAGATCCCGATATTCCTTCTGATTGTGCAGATAAAATACCATGGATAGAATTTTACAGGATGCATTGTTGGTGTGTGAAAACAGTTGAGATTCAAGGATCCCCAGGCATGCACCTCCAGGTGGTGGAGACATCAGGAGCCCAGGCATCTTCACTTGGTCGCAATTGGCCAATAGGTAAAGGTAAAGGGACCCCTGACCTAGGTCCAGTCATATCCGACTCTGGGGTTGCGGTGCTCATCTTGTTACTAGCTGAGGGAGCCGGTGTACAGCTTCCGGGTCATGTGGCCAGCATGACTAAGCCACTTCTGGCGAACCAGAGCAGCGCACGGAAACAGCGTACCTATTTATCTACTTGCACTTTGACGTGCTTTCGAACTGCTAGGTGGGCAGGAGCAGGGACCGAGCAACGGGAGCTCACCCCGTCACGGGGATTCGAACCGCTGACCTTCTGATCGGCAAGCCCTAGGCTCTGTGGTTTAACCCACAGCGCCAATAGCCATGTGCAAAATGCGCCTTCCACCTAGCAAATTTCGAACACTGTTGGGAAGAGTATGGATTGAGGAGAAGGAGGTGACGCTCCATTGTATAAATGGAATTCCTTGCACTAGTAACTATTTCATTTAAACCACCACATACCTCCAGGACGTTTTGAGTTTGAGAGGGGAAATACAGGAGTAAAGTTTCAAAAGTTTTTTTTGTGAAACCCCATGGAAATTAACACTAAGTGGGGAGGGTGGTTCATTACAGATCCAGGTAAACATTCCCTATATCATTGTATCCCTATACTATAGGTAGTAATAACCCTTAAAACAGATGTATATTTTTCACATTCTATTTGAATCAATGTGGAATAGGTCTTATTGAGTGTGCTGTTTTTTAAAGGTTACTTAATTGGAGTTGAACTGGCCCCAACACCACATAATTTATAAATCCCAAATATGAGAAGGCTGGATCCTATAGCCATATTCATTATGTTTATTCAGACAGGGACACTGAATTATGCTCTATTGCACCCCACAACAAACTAAAGAAAGGCTGCTTTCAATGAGCTGTGGTAGCAGATGTTGAAAGCACATTAGTTTTCATGAAAGTTTAATTTGGCAAAGCCTTTGCATCTCTGTTGAGAGAATAGATTAGTTTGTTTGTTAGCACAATTACACAATTTGTTGGACTGGGAGGAGGTTCTGATGACCAGACATGCATCTTATTTACAGTGAAGTCCAAGAACAAGCAGAAGTGCTTCTGGTTCCCATACAGTGTGATATTTAGCACTGTCCCCTATTATAATGTGTGTCTTTGTGTGTGTTTCTGACCTGGTTTGAACTCTTGACATTCAGCACGTTTCAGTATACATTTTTGCACACATCACAAAATTCAGAGGAGTGTAAATTTCAAAAGATGATTGTGTTTTGGTTTACATATTGGTTTGGGAACTTCAAACAAAATAGTTTCTCTGAAATGCAAGCAAAAATTTAATCCCCCCCGCCCATCCCAAATGCTGACCCTGGGTGTTGAGGAGGCAGCAAACCTGTGTTGTCAGCTGTACTGCTGTCAGCGTCACATACTGTATTTAAAGTCTCCTCCATACAGAAACAAATGATCTCCACAGAGATATTGGGGGTTGTGGGTTAGTCTTAGTTCTGGTGTGCAAGATATACAAACATACATATATATGGCATACGGAGGCTGAGAGAAAAATAATGGAGCACAAATGAGGTGGCATTTGTTTTTAGATTTATAAACCACTTGATCCAAAAGCTCTTCAAGTGGTATTAAAATAAAGCTATAGATAAAACACAGCTAAAATCCTTCCCCTTCTCTCTATCAACCATTAAAACACAGATAAAATCAACAAAACTTTCAAATCCAATATTGCTAATTGAACTATACATCTGGGTAGGCTTGCCAAAACAAAAACAGAGTTTCCCACAGGAATCTAAAACTATATACAAAGGGTGCCTGCCTAATGTCAATAGGCGAGGAATTCCAAAACTTGGGTGGAATCTGAACCCAGGACTGATAGGCCCAAGCATTTTTCTATCTGCAGCACATCGTTGTTTGTTGTTGTTGTTGCTGCCATTTTAGTCTTTTCATAGAACATACTTTGCAAGTTTCAAATGATACTGATTTATTAACAATTCAAGAGTTATTGCAAGATACATGATTTAATTGGATGGTTAATTTTTAGTTGCGTCCTTCCATGCACAGAATTATAAATGTTCATTATTTCTACTTGCATTTTGAGGGAGGGGAGCTAATGCAACAGGGCCTCGGAAACTCGACACCGCTTAGGGCCTCAGCGTGTCTTGTTCTCTAGCCCTGAGATCGAGGTTGTAGGAAAGGGAGCAATTGATGTCAAAGACTGAGCTCCCCCAAAGAAAAAAAGCAAGCACTAGTTTTTTGGAGGAGAATTCAGCGAAGCGGAGGTGCGCCGGTGCGCCTTGGAGTGAGCAGCAAGAGTTAGGAATGCTGCACTGACAGATATTCGTAGTTTGGATACGGGTGGTTTATCTAGTGATGGTTGGGACATGTCAGAATGGAATTATTTAAAAGCTATTGCTGTGTAGAAGAGATCTTATAAAAATGTTTGGTCTTGAAATGCCTGCAGACTAATTCATCATGGGAACAGTCTTCGCCTCAGCTGACAGCTTCTTCAATCAGCCTCTATTGCAGGGAGCTCAGTCTCATCAAACTTTTGGGGAGGACAGGGGGGGAAAAGCAAAGGGGAAGCCGAATCTTACGAACGCTGTGATTTGGTTTACTGCCGAGTTCCGAATCCCCAAAGTCAAGTCTCACAGCTCTGGAATTGAGATGAAATGAACGTTTTCTACTTTGCTGCAGGCTACTTATCAGCAGCATGGACACATTGCACATACTTATTTTATACGATCTACATAAGATACGTGGAAATAGATGCTTTCCAATTTACGGTAGTATTAATGTCCTGCAGTTATGGATTCTGCCATTGCTACTGCTAATAGGGGAATCTGTGTGTGTGATTCTGAAATTGATTCCTGTTTGCTTTCCAGGCAAAATCCACATTCATTAACCTAACACAAGTGGTGGGGGGGGGGAGAGACAAGGAATCGGAAATCCAGGTTTACTTGAACTGCTTCTCAGAAGGACTCTAATCCCAATGAGAAAAGACAAGCAGAGAGACAAAGCGGTGAAGAGCAGGGGTGTGGAGCCAATGACACTGGTAGGTGTCATTGGACACCAACTCCCATCATCCCCAGCCACCATGTCCATTGGTCAGGGATTATGGGAGTTGTAGTCCAGCAACACTTGAAGGGCAACAGATATCAGACGTTGGCCAGGGAGTCCTTGGTTCACATATTTGGTCAGTCAGGAAACTCGGTGGATGATCTTAGGTTGTTCACCATCTCTCAGTTTAACCTTCCTTATGAGGTTGTTAGGAGAACAATAAAGGAAGACACTCTTGCATGCTGTCCTCACCGTCATTTGGAAGAAGGGCAGGATATATTAAGTAAACTGAAAATTGCATTAAGTAAAATGATAATTAACAGTTGGGTCACAGTTTGAGTGTTACACACTCTTGAGTTCCACTCCATTTAAAGAGCAAACAAACCCAGATTCCAATCCAAGAATAAGTGTGTGTGTGTGTGTCTGTCTGTCTCTCTCTCTGTGTGTGTATCACATCAGTTTTTGGAAATGCAAATCATCAAAATGTACAACTGCCAGGTTCCCCCATCTCTGCAGCTGACTCATTTGCTTAAGCTTTGTGGATTTGTTGTGTGGAGCAAATCATGATGTCTGTTGCACTCTCTTGCTGACCATGTGGCTGCAGAGACAGGTCACTCATGACATTGTTTTTGCTGCAATAGCAGCACTGAAGTGCAAACCTGGGCAGTGTGTATGGAGACCCTGGTGCTGCCCAGGGAACAGTACCCTCCTCTCAGCCTCGCTGGCGTGCTTCTAAGGAAAGCAGAGCATACGTTTGGCACTAGATTGGCTGCAGGAGTTGCTGGAAGGAAGCATCCAAGGTGCCACCCAACTGTCTTAGGGACTCCACTCCAGATTTGCGTAGGGATTACTCCTTAGCCTTATCATCTCCCAAAGATGTCCCACAAAGTAGTTAAGTGCAGTAGGCTACACATATCCCTATCTAACTTTCCTCCAGGCAAGCAAGAGCCATTCAAGGACCCATTCCAAACAGACAAAAGCAGGCAAGGATATGTGTGAACTAGGACCAGTGAGGGGTGTGGCCTGCAAAGAAGGTATGTAGTGGGGGGTCTTGAGGGCCAGGAAGACAGCTCTGGAGGGCCATATTCAGTTCCTGGGCCTGAGGTTTCCCACCCCCTGTTTAGAGAGACAGACTAGATCCCTAGTAAATTCCCTCATCACATTATTACATGTGTGAAAGTTGCAAACAGGGACAGCCATAAGAGTTAGCATTGCTAAGCATCTGCCAAGCTGCACACACACAAAGCAGAGAAAGGAAAAGCAACATCCTGCATGCAGATATTGTGGGACTCTAACTCCCACCATCCACAGCTGGCATGGACATCGAGTAGGGATGATGGCGGGGGGTTGGACATCAACAACGTTTGGAGAGTTTGTCCCTGCAGTGGAAGGTCCTGGCACTACTGCTTCTCCTTTTAGCTATTGTGGCCTATTCCCCTGCCCTTTCTAGGTTTGTTGGTAGTTGCTAGGCAACAGTTCCCACTATGGACCGCTGAGGCAAAAGAGTAGGGCTGAGCAGCTCATGATGGAGGCATGTTTTTTTGCGGGGGAAGATAGCCTTGGTATAAGGGAATTATCAGACAATTCCTTCACTATCAGGCAATCTGGAGACTAGGGTGTGACCCCGGTTACTGTCTGGTGAGGATCCGAGAAGATCAGATCTGAACCAAAGGTTTTTTGGCTCACATTGTTAGCTCCTATGCTACATCAGTGCCAATCGCTAGTTGGACATATTAGACTCTGGATGGAAATCGATTAAGTTAACACTGTCTCTAGTGAACTGGTTTCCTGGGTGATAAATCACAATGATAGAATGGTTGCTGGGTAGTCTGGCAAATTTGCGAGAAATACTGCATTTGGGGGAATGTCACTGTGGCTTGACATCAGAGAAGGCGATGCAACCCATATTTTAATATGTGCCGACTTTCTGTGAGTAGGCCCTGCACAACAAGCATTTCACAAGTGAAAATCACCGTTAGCCATGAGAAAGCTCAAGCAGTCTTTTCTCTGGCCTTAATTATGATAAAATATTAGAATTCCCACACCAAACAGCTTGTTTTTTTTGTTTTTTTTTTGCTTTTGTGGACATGATTGCCCTAGGTTCTTTTCCTTTATAAAATATTATTTTGAAGCACCTTCCCTATTATTTAACCAGATAAACCTCATTCACTTGTCAGCTACAGGAATGGATCCCTACATGACTGGGGCAACTCAGTCAGATGACTGGGGCATAAATAATAAAGTTGTTGCTGTTGTTGTTGAGTGCAGTGTTAGCCATAGTACTACCAGGTCCCTGGACTTCCATGCACTAGCATGGACCTCAGCAGTGAAGTCTACATGTGAGCTAATGCATAGGTTTCACAGTGCAGGAGCAGATGACCATGTCAAAATGGATCACCCAGCTCCCTGGTGACCATGTGTCTTTCACATAGCCATACTTGTGAGTTCCTAAAGACAAACTCATGCTACAGGTGTTTGCCCTTTCAGGTGTTGTCAGAGATTGCCCGGCTCCTCGCGAGGACAGGGAGAGAGGAGGCACTACTCGGGAGGAGAGCCGGGGCAAGGGTTTTCCTTGGGAGGAGCAAGGGGAGAGAGGTTCTCCTCTCGAGGAAGAGAGGGACAGGAGGACTACTCGAGAGGAGGGGCTGGTTGGAGGTCCTGCTCGAGAGGAGGACTGGGAGAGCAGCTCTTCGCAAGGGGAGGGCTCTCTACATTACAGGGAACCCCAGCCGCTTCTGTCGACAGACTCCTCCTCCTCTTCTAGCCTCTCGCCTGAGCTCTCTCCAAGGGAGGGGGAGCTGCAAAGGCTTGGAGACTCTGGGCAAAGACCCAGCACCGCCAGCCAGAGGGGATCTGAAGAAGAAATTCCACTTCCGGCACCAGCACAGCATCGGGGGGGTCAGGGGGCACCGCAGACGTCGTTTTAGGGTGCCGAGACTTTCGTGTTGGGTGTCAAACAGGAGAAGGGCACTTCCGGATTCTGCAAGTGACTGAGCGGACATGTTTTGAACTAGCTCCACACTGTAAATAGTTATGCACAATAAGTAGTTTTAGCTTTACTCATGAGCAACACTTGGGAACCTCCTGACAGGTGTGATTTGGCTTGTTAACTGGAAGGCAACTGTGCTGATCGTTTCAATGCATCCCTAAAGATTATTATTGTATAATTATAAGATCATTATATAATCTTAGAAGGTTGCATAATCTTAGAAGGCGGCATGGCTGTGAGGGAGCACAGCTGTGATAGAGGAGACCCTGCACTTCCAGATTGGTCCCCACACTGCTGCTGAATTGTGTTTCATTTATTTTTTTCAAACACTGAGTCCCACTCATGATTAGAATCCCTGCTTCTTTGCGTGTGTAGCTTTCTTGTGTTTTCTTTTAATCCCTCCTTAAAGTTTTCCAAATGGCCTTGTGTATGCATTTATTTACTTGCTTGCTTGCAAGGAAATAACAATGTTCTGCTGTCAAATGCTTTCCACCCCAAGCAGCTAAAATTACAACATCTGCTATAGTTTGTTAAACATGTAACTGTTCTCTCTGTGTGTGTGTTTTTTCCCTTACCCTTTTCTTTCGTTCTCACCTCCTGAGGTGGCCTATGTGAACTTGCTTGTTTGTTTTCTGTGGTTTGGTGACTTTATACTAAAAAAAAAAAGTCCCTTACAGCAGAGGAAATGTTGAATTTCTTCTTAGCATGCAGCCAATAAGCCTCCTCGTTTAAAATCACAAGCATGTTCTTAAACTAGTTCAGACAAGGGGCTGTTAACCACCTTCAATCTCCACATGCACAAGAACTTTGGACAGACTGGCTGCTGTTGGTTGGTCAGTTACTAGAAGCACCTTGAGGTGGGGGAGAATTCCTACTCAGTAGGGGTTTGAAGGCGAATTAATCAACACTCTCCACAAACAAGATAGGAACCAAAACTAGGCCATCCTTTGAATTTCACACTTCCTCTAATTTTGCTTTCCCCTTCTCCCACTAAGAAATGCATGCTATATATATATATATATATAGAGAGAGAGAGAGAGAGTGCATTAAATTTTGTATATCAGGGGAAATGAGATGCAAAATGAATTATATTAAAGGGCTTCGTTCAACAAAAATGTGCATATTATGAGAAATTCTCCCCCAAATGCGGATGATATTTTTTTTGGTGGGGGGGTGAATTAAAATAAACTTGCAGACTGATCTGGAAATGTGTGGAGCCAAATTTAAGACTGGAAAATAGGAAAAACTGACCGAAACTGAAAATGACAGATTTGCACATCCATCCAAGATCCCGGAGAAGCCTGTTCCAGCCTTCTCAGCAATAATCTTTCCACTTGCCTATGGATCTCTCTGGGCAGTCTCTGGCTTCTCAGTCAGCTGGAGCATAAAGAAAGGAAGTCACATCCTTAAAAAAAAAAAAAAAAAACCAGATATCCCAACGCTGCCTGCCACCACCTTCTACAACAGCCCTGGCTTCTTGGGGCAGCCATTTTTTTCCAGGCTATTGAAGGGAGAGGATTGTGTTGTGGTTGCTAAGCAGTTTCAGCGCTTGATCCCCCAGCTAGCTGGAAGTTGATGGGTGGCAGCAACAGTATCAGTATCCTAGGCAGTGTGCCTCTGAATGCTATTTGCACAGGATGATGAGCATGGTTTCTCGGAAGCGTTCCCATCCTCTGTTAAACATTACTGGGATGTCATTTAAAGGAGGTTGGGGGTGCTTCAGAGGGTCACCGGTTAAACGTTCAACAAGCTCTGATGGAAGGGGATGAGGGTATGTCTGAGCAGGGAGGGGAGAGATAGGGGCCAGGGTGAGCTGTGGAGGTGGAGGGGGTTGACCAGGTGTGGGTATAGGAGGTGGCAATGGAGTGGGGGTTGGCAGAGTTGGTGAGCATAGCAAGCTGGTGCAGCAGCCCCTAGTACAGCGGTACCTCTGGTTACGGACTTAATTCATTCCGGAAGTCCGTTCTTAACCTGAAACCGTTCTTAACCTGAGGTACCACTTTAACTAATGTGGTCTCCTGCTGCCGCGGCGCAATTTCTGTTTTCATCCTGAGGTAAACTTCTTAACCTGAGGTACTACTTCCGGGTTAGCGGAGTCTGTAACCCGAAGTGTTTGTAACCCAAGGTACAACTGTAGTAGCAGCAGTAATAGTAATACAGTGGATGCTCGGGTTGCGAACGCAATCTGTGTGGGAGGCACGTCCACAACCCGCAGCGTCCGCAACCCGCAGCGTCCGCAACCCGCAGTGCCACATCTTCACATGCGCAGGTTGCAATTTGGTGCTTCTGTGCATGCACGAAGTGCGATTTAGTGTTTCTGTGCGTGCGCGAGTGCCGAAACCTGCAAGTAACCTGTTCCGGTACTTCCGGGTTCAGCGTGGAGTGCAACCCGAAAATGCGTAACCTGCAGCGTTCGCAACTTGAGGTATGACTGTAATAATTATATCTCCCAAGTCATTCTGTTAGTACAATGACTTCCCCCTGTGCCAAAGGACTCCCCACCTCTCTCTTCTCCTCTGTGCTCCTCCCCAAATCAGTTCTGGGAGTTGCAGAAGCCCCTAGAACAGATTTAAGGAGGTGGATTGGCATGTAGGCGGAGAGATGAGGGACAGGAAATCCCATTGCCCAAGTGAAAGTCCTTGTCTAATGTGATGGCTTTGTTAGCTACAACCCAGTAGTCTCCATTGTTAGATGTTGTCATCATCAGTTATCATAATCGCCAGCCGTTCTTTTCTTCCTTTGCTCTTGTGCAAGCACCCCCCCCCCAAAGTGTATGTGCGTAATTGCTGAGCGGTAAGCTGCCCCTCCCACACAGACAATGCATTTTGTATTCTTATTTCTCCCTTCATTTGTTTCTAAAGGGTCAGTTTCTGCCACATCAACGGCAAAAAAAAGCAGGAAGAGAAGAATATTTAGCATCTGTCATTGAATGTGCATTTGTTAAATTTTAATTTGATCTGTTTTAATATCATATAACGTGATTTCCATCTAGGACTGAAACTCCTTATAGTTAGCATAAATCTGCCATGTGCTTTGCCGCTTCATTTTTATTAGCTTTTATTTAACTTGGTAAAAAAAAGTAATTTATTTGTATTAATTGAATCATTTCTCTCTTCCCCCAAGTCAGTAATTCCAGCTAGGCAGTATGATCACATTTATATAAAAGCACGAGCTCTTTATCTTTTCACTCCTTGGCCCCTCCCTACCCCTATTGTCATTTGGTTGGGTTTCTCTGTGGCATAATCAAATCTGGTTTGTTGCTCCCCCTGTCTAATGCAAGGGTGCCAAAATGGCGCCCTCATCCCTGACCGTTGACCAAGCTGGCTGGGGCTGATGGAAGTTGTAGTCGTAACTACCCCTGGAGGGCATCCCAGTGTTTTGTAATCAGGATGTGACTTTCCCCTCTCCTTCTCTGATGCAACTACATGGAGATAGGAAACTCCCACTGCCATTATAGGTTAACTGCAGTTTAGCATCTTGTCTGAACCCTAAGCTCTGGCTAATCATATCTATAGTCAGTGGAAGCTATGGGTTTGCTTGTTCCATTAACCTGGTCTTGCTCCCATTCCTAAAGCAGAGGCTCTTACTTCTAAGTAAGAAAGGTTTCTTTATTCGGGAAAGGTAATGATACATGCTCACCAGCAGACAGGGGGCTTAGGAATCAAAGTTCAGACGTTCAAGAGCAGGGCAAGAACTTCAGAACTGGACAGAAGCAACAAAGATGTCCCAACAAGTTTCCACTCCCCAGCCAGCAAGCTTTTAAAGATGAGTCATGATGGGTTCACTCAATCACCTTCTGGAAATAGCGGGATAGCAAACGTGTGCCCCATTGGGGTGGGGGGGACTTCTCCCATCTGAAAAAGTGGTGTCTGGGTCTAGGGAACAAGAGTTCACCCTCCTGTTTGGGCTTCTGTTCAGTCACTATCGCCTCTTGTTTCATCTCCCGACCCCAGCTGCTCAAAGCCCTCAATGGCCTCCACTGAGGGCCTCTGCTTTGCAGGATGTTCAGGGGTGGGGAGGCCAGCAAAGTGGCTGAAAAGAGTCAAGGTGGAAAATGGAGATCCTTCTACTCCAACCCACATTCCTGCTATTATGTGTCCCTCATTTCTTCCTTCTCCTACACCAGAGCCTGCAAATCCAAACATGATCCTAACAGCACTGTGGGGCTTGTGACACAAAAATAGTTGTGATTTATCAGTTTGTTGTGGTTCAGACAACACAACAAGCTGGGCTTAATCAAACATTGACATAGACTGGGGAGTGTGCAAGCTTAGGGGTTGTCCAAGGCTTTTTCTTTTTCTTTTAAGTGTAAATGCTGTTTCAGCAGTCATAGAGCAACACAGTCCTGAAGAGGACAGATGCTGCATTTCTCTCCAGTTTTTTTTAAAGGCAATTAGTATTTCCTTCTCCCACTGGATAAGCAAGGCCTGCTTTGCACGTAATATTCACCTATATGTGATGTACTTCACATATAGTAGGCTTCACCATTCATAGCATTAAGGCCATGGTGTGGTTGTGGGTGCCCATTTTCAAATCCAGATGTAGAGGGTGTGTTTTTGAACCCAGATCCCTGAAATTCCATAGCTGGAGTAAAGGGTTTGAGTTGAACACAGCTTGGAGTACAGAAGGTAGAAGGTGCTACTCTGTTGGCCAATCAAGGGCAGAAAGGCTGGCTGCTAGTATTTATACTCAGCCAATTTTTTTTTAAGCGAATCAATTTATGGTTCCATCATTTATCTCAATCCACTGGAATTAGTTTGGACACTAAAATTTGGCTGATTAGCTGCATAGTTTAAGCTCTTGTTCATTAAAAATGGATCAACAATATCTGCAAATATTGTCTGGCAGCATCTTTATCTACAATTTCCCGAGCTGCCACTAAAGTTTATAGGGCATTTTTGTTTCTGTGGATACACAGCCGTTTCCCAGAAATATTTGAAAGTAAGTTGACTCGCTGCTGGAGTTATAAGCAGTAAAAGTCGTAATGGCAGTTAGCCCTGTGTATGGACACCATGGGGGCTCACCAAAGGGAAATGAGAAATCAGATCATTATTATTGCAGGCTAGATATTTCAAACTAGCATTTATTTCAGAGCACACTGAAATCCGCCTGAAATGGCGTGTGCAAATAGGACTGCTTCCATATGTGCCCCCTCAACTAATTGTAATTGTGTCAACGGTTTGTCAGGCCATCAAACTTCCACTCCTTTCGAGAGCAAAATGGAAAAGTTATCAAGATGAAAAGGAAAGTGCACAGCTGCCATGCACTGGGGGATTGTTCCTGCTATTTCTTAATTTAACTGAATTCATATTGGCTTAAAGCTTGCGATTATGTTATTGTTGTTGTTTATTGCATTTATTCATTGCTTTCTGCCATAAAAAAGACTCTTAAGTGACTTACCAAAAAAAAAATTATGTAAAATACCAAACAGCTTGTGAGTCATTTCAGATCTGCAACCGAAATAAAAAGGGGGGGGGAGACCATAGAAAAATGGAATTGTAGAGCTGGAAGGAATCCAGAGGCTGAGACCTGCAGGTATAGGGTGCCAGGGCTTTCTTTCATCTGAGACTTGCTGGAACTCAGATGGGCTCCATTGCCGTTATAAGAGGACAAGGGAGGTGTTCATGGTAAGTTCCGGCACCTCTTTTCCTAGAAAAATAGCACCGATGGTCAGTATACACATTCTAATCATCATCATCATCATCATCATCATCATCTAGTCCAACCCCCTACAATCCAAGAATCTCAACTAAAGTATCCATGGCAGGTGGTCATCCAACCTCTGCTTAAAAACCTCCAGTGAGGGAGACCATTCCACTGTCCAACAGCTCTTACTGTCAGAAAGTTCTTCTTGATGTTTAGTCGGAATCTCCTTTCTGGAAACTTGAAGTCATGGGTTCGAGTCCTACTCTCCAGAGCGGGAGAAAACAAGCTTGCTCCATCTTACATGTGACAGCCATTTAGATATTGGAAGATGGCTGTCATATCTCCTCACAGTCACCTCTTACCCAGGCTAAACTGTTCCTCACAAGGCTTGGTCCCCAGACCCTTGATCATCTTGGCCGCCCTCCTCTGCACCCATTCCAGCTTGTCAATAGCCTTCTTAATTTGTGGCACCCAGAACTGGACACAGCACTCCAGTTGGGTTTTGACCAAGGCAGACTAGAGTGGTACTATGACTTCCCTTGATCTGGACGCTTTACTTCTGTTGATGGAGCCTAGAAAAGCATTAGGTCCCAGTGTGCATGCATGGAAGTCCTTACATACAAGCACTGGTCTTCCTGAACTGTGCCATGCTCCCATCCGCATCTCAAAGTAATAACTTTTTTTAACCTGCAAGGGCCCTTTCCAAACCAAAATGTGCAGTCCCATAGGTATCACTGGTACACACATGTCACTTGTTTACTTGATTACTTGAACATAAATGTATGGGCTGGCTCCCCTAAGAAGCATTTTGTTTGGGGCAGTGGCGGAGCTTTATGCTCCGGCACCGGGGGGCGGAGAGCAGGCGGGGGCTTCATTGGTGCATGTCCTGGGGGCATGGCACCCAGCTCGCATGGGGGAAGTCGCGATGGCACCCCACCGGGATCGTGGTGCTGGGGGCAGTGTGCTTCCCCCACCCCCTCTTCCTCCACCAGTGGTTGGGGGTAGTGTTGGCTCTTTGGCATGGAATTAAACACTTGACCTAGCACTCATCAGGTGATGAACATCCATGTCTGAACCAGCCCTGTGTTGTCCAGATACAGGGGATATCTTACGAGGGAAATGCCTATTGCAGATAACAGCTCCATCTACATATGATACCTATAGTCTCTGCCTCTAATATATTTTCTGAGACGTCATTTACATCATACTCTTTGTATATCTAAAAAGAATTATTATAATCAACAGGAGCTAATTATGGAACAGGTAATAAAACAGATTATTCAGGTGATGCTGCTTTATTACTGTCTCATTATGATTAAATAATTCCAATTAAATTCTGGGTCAGGGAGGGAATATCTCACAGGAGGGCTTACCAAGTGCTTTAATAGATTCTATTTATCATATAATCCCAGGGCACGGATTGGTTTTTATGCCATCACACTAATTTACTTTGACAATGCTGAGGAGCACATCTGCAGGCAGTAAAAGTTTCTTGTCCAATAGACTACGGCGGCAGAGTGTAAAATTGCTGCTGAGAGGGGTTTTTTTCATTATCAGCTTGCTTAAGAAATAGAAGGGGGGGGGGAACCTACATAGGAAAAGCCTTCCTGGATCAGGCCAGGAATCCTATTTCTAACAGTGTTCAGCCAGATGCTTCTATGAAGCTCATAGCAAACCATGAGCCAAGTTAGACCATTGGAGCATCTTCACTGAGGGTTGCCTGCTATACTGTGGCCAGCGGTTTCAGACAGGAGTCTTCGCTATCTGGAGCTATCAGGGATTGATCCTGGGGCTTTTTGCATCCAAAGCATGTGCTCTACCAGTGAGCTGCAGGCTTTTCGCCATTAGGTAGTCCTTCCCTGTTACTTGCTCCCCAAGCCAAGTCACCATCAGTAAACCAAGAACTGTAAACTTTGAAGCACAGGTTGTAGAGCCATCCAAAGTTATACAGTGGTGCCCCGCTAGACAAATGCCTCGCTAGACGAAAAACTCGCTAGACGAAGGCATTCGTCTAGTGGGAGGCTGCCCCACAAGACGAAAAAGTCGCAAGACGATTTTTTTCGTCTTTTTTTTCGTCTAGCGAAAACTGCGGTTTACATTGCCGCTTCGCTAGACGAAAAGATTCGTAGAACAAATTCTTTTTGTCTAGCGGGGCACCTTTTGGTTTGACGTTCTTGCTTCCATCAGTTTTGTCATTTGCAGATGTTCATGTATTTTTAAACTATATTTCTGTAATATGGGGATTAACTGAAAAAAATGGACTTTGCAAGCCCTTATGGTGGCTGTCAGGGGATTCCCAAGTGTTGCTCATGAGTAATGACAGAGCCTTCAGTAGCTAAGACTATTTATTGTGTGTAACTATTTACAGTGTAGAGCTAGTTCAAAACATGACCACTCAGTCACTTGCAGAATCTGGAAGTGCCCCTCTCCTTTTTCCCGCCCAACACCAAAGTCTCGGCACCCTAAAACGACGTCCGCGGTGCCCCCTGAACCCCCGATGCTGTGCTGGCACTGGAAGCGGCCGTTCTTCTTCAGATCCTCTCTGGCTGGTGGTGCTGGGTATTTGCCCAGAGTCTCCAAGCCTTCGCAGCTCCCCCTCCCTTGAAGAGAGCTCAGGCGAGAGGCTAGAAGAGGAGGAGGAGTCTGTTGACAGAAGCGGCTGGGGTTCCCTGTAGCGTAGAGAGCCCTCCTCTCGCGAAGAGCTGCTCTCCCAGTCCTCCTCTCGAGCAGGACCTCCAACCAGCCCCTCCTCTCGAGTAGTCCTCCTGTCCCTCTCTTCCTCGAGAGGAGGACCTCTCTTCCCTTGCTCCTCTCGAGGAATACCCTTGCCCCGGCTCTCCTCCCGAGTAGGACCTCTCCTCTCCCTCTCCTCGCAAGGAGCCGGGCAATCCCTGACAGTGGCTATATGACTTCAAGGCTGGGTGGATGAACACCTCCTGTCTAATATGTAGCGGATCTCACTGCCCTGGCTATTTTCAAATATTTCCATATAAGCATCAGTCTTGTGTTGATACCTCTTTGGACACCTGCAATGTTTATATTAATTTAAATATTTAAGAGTCATGAGTACATGATCACCGTAAAAGGTGAAAGGTAAAGGACTCCTGGACAGTTAAGTCCAGTCAAAGGCAATACTCACTATGTGAATGGATGGTGTTTTACTAGTAGTATTATTAGTAGTATTTATATACAGGTAACTCCCCATTTGTATGTGTTCGGCATATGCACAACAGCTGACATTCAGCCCCAGAAGAGACCAGAACAAGGTGGGCTTACATGCTCCCCACTGATGCAAGTGGTGCATCAGAATGCAACCCCCATACAGACAAGTTGTTGCCTTTATTATTATATATTTTTCTCATCCGTTTTTAACAAATACAGTCATACCTTGGATCTCAAACACTTTGGCTCCCAAACAAATCGGCTCCTGAACGATCGAAACCCAGAAGTGAGTGTTCCAGTTCTCGAACCATTTTCGGAAGCCAAGCATCCGGCATGGCTTCCACAGCTTCTGATTGGCTGCAGGATGCTCCTGCAGCCAATCAGAAGCCGCACCTTGGTTTTTTGAACGGTTCCGGGAGTTGAACAGACTCCCAGAATGCATTCTGTTTGAGAACCAAGGTACGGTTGTACTTTTTTCTATTTCCTTTTTTTCCTTGTTGAATGTGCAAATAAAAATAACAATGAAGAACAAGAGCAAACCTTGGCAGTGACTCATGGTTCATCTCAAGCAAGACAGACCACAAGCCTGGGTTCAGATGACATTTAAGCCAAACCATGGTTTAGCTCACAGCCGTGCAGCTGCAGAGGAGGAGTGAAGCGGCTGTGAACTCCTCTCCAAGAGCCTCCCATCAGGCTCATGTATTCACACTAAACCATGGTTAGCACACTAAACCATGGTTAGAGTCATGTGAACCAAAACTTTTAATAGAGTTGACCATCTCTCTCTCTCTCTCTCTCTCTCTCTCTCTCTCTCTCTCTCTCTCTCTCTCTGTGTGTGTGTGTGTGTGTGTAAATGTTGCTGACTTCTGTAACAGCACCGGAGCTGTGAAACACCCAGAGCTTTTTAGTACCAATTTTGTTAGTGAGCGACTGGTTGTCATCTCTTTGCACCACCAGGCCTTCCATCGAGCTGAAGTTGGGGACTTAAGGACAAGGGATCAAGATAAGGCTTTGTGGTTGCTGAGGCACACAGGTCTGCTCAGCCGCCGTGGCTCAGCCGCCACCGAGGTTTAATACTTGCTGAAAAGAAACTGTAAATTGGACGTGGCAACTTACTTCCAGTAGCATCGTTCTAGGAAGCACAATTTTTAAAGAAGGATTTAGATAAAACTGCTTATTAGTAAAGTGAGGATTATCTGGGATTTTAAAAGTTTGCTCCTATCTCCGGTGTTGCTCAAGTGTAGAAACTTGTGAACATGGCAAGCTTTCATCTTGGATCTTCAGCTTTAAAAAAAAAGGGGGGGGAACCAGTGAGGGAAAAACCCCACAAATCCTTTCCTTTACCCCCGAACACCAGGAACCACTCCTTTTCCGGAGCCAAAAAGTTTGATCTTTGTTTTGAACTTCTTAAAGAGAACTGGCTGGCCGAATTTAGAAGGTGTTTTGGATGGATGCAAGAACGAGCATAAACATAAGATGAGACCCTATTTCTTGGTGTCCCATGATTGCTGTATTCCCACAGACGTGCACAGATAATGGCACTCAAGATGTGTGCTGACAAAATAGCCTATTTTGCAGGCAGAATGTTTATTGCTGCTTTGTCTTCTCATCCCACCCTCTTTCCTTGTCCAAAGCCACTTTCTTGTTAATGTAGTCTGTGATCATCTACAGGTATGACTGCTATTTATTTCTGCATTTGGGCTCTGCTGCTGTTCCAGAAGATTAGAATGGTTTTTGTACAGTTCTTAGATGGCCTCTCACACTTAGGCACCAATGCAGAGCTTCACCATAGGAGTAATGCTGCATCATAAACTTTTACCTCAGGGATGGCGAAACCCTTTTTATGGCCAGAGGGCATCTGGAAGGGCAGCAAGCAAGCAGTTTATATGACCAGTTAGCTGCCTGCCTCTCACTCTGGCCACATTCACGCCTGTACATTTAAAGCACTATGATACCACTTTAAACAGGCCCCCAAGGAATTCTGGGAGCTGTAGTCTGTTAAGGGTGCTGAGAGTTGCTAGGAGACCTCCTGTCCACCTCACAGACATATCATGGCTTCCCCCAAAGAATTCTGGGAGCTGTAGTTTGTTAAGGGTGCTAAGAGTAGCCAGGAGACCCCATTTTCCCTTCTAGAGCTACAATTTCTAGAATTCCCTGTGAAGAGGGATTTTTTTTTTAAAGAGCAGTTTTTATTAAAGATTTTCCAGTGTTACAAGACAAACAAATAAACAGGGGGAAGTACATATAGTGTCTCCACTTTCAATCATAGAGTCTTTATGTGCAAAGGAAACTTTATGTGCACAGGGTATGTAAGATTTTGGAATGGGCTTAGTCTCTATGGGTGCTATAGCAATACATACTTCGTTATTTACTCTGCTTAGGGACTTAGAGAGCCAGCGCGGTGTAGTGGTTAAGAGCGGTGGACTCATAATCTGGTGAACTGGGTTTGCTTCCCTGGTCCTCCACATGCAGCTGCTGGGTGACCTTGGGCTAGTCACACTTCTCTGAAGTCTCTCAGCCCCACTCACCGCACAGAGTGTTTGTTGTGGGGGAGGAAGGGAAAGGAGAATGTTAGCCGCTTTGAGACTCCTTAAGGGGAACAAAAGGCGAGATATCAAGTCCAAACTCCTCCTCCTCCTCCTCCTCCTCCTCCTCCTCCTCCTCCTCCTCCTCCTCCTCCTCTTCCTCCTCCTCCTCCTCGTCTTGACTATGCATGTATACTGCTGCTTCCATTGCATCCAGCGTATTATCCATATTTTTTTTGTACAAGGCTCCTGTCCTCTCAACCACCCTCTCACCATCACTTCTGTTGCTTTCCCGTTTCCTTATGATGATGGCACTCAGCAACAAAGCTGTTAGCATCTCTACTTTCTTGTAAGGAATATTCCATACATGCATAATTTCTGTCTCTTTCCATTAACTTACTGAGTAGGCAGCTTGGGCGCTTAGAACAATTTCCTTGTTTTTCAGGTGGAGAAACAGGGCGAGTTTTCGCCTTTCATCTGGCATAACCTAACAAAGTAGATATTGTGCTGCTTATGTCAAGTGTTACGTGGTCTGTGTTTTCGCAACTTGTGCTATCACAGGGATTTTTATCCTCTCTCTCTCTCTCCCTTCTCAGCTTCCCATAGGAATATGAGAAGCGTGGCAGAGCAGCGGATATTTAGTTTTCTGTTTTATTTTCTCCCACATTACACGGGTTTGCATCCAATCAGTACATTAGCTTGTTCAGCTATAGGAAATTGTGAGATAGCATTCATTCTCTTAGAAATGATACCTGTTTTATCTAGTGCTGTGAACTATAATCATTCTGTTTGTACTTTCATTGGAAATATTGTGTCAGACAGGCAGACGGATAGATATACAGCATGTTTATGTTCCACATTGAAGGTGATAGAGGTGGATTTGCCTGGTGCCAATAAAAGAAAGCCAAAAGAAAAGTAGTAATGAGTGGATTAGAGATATTATTAAGTTTGATGAAGATAAGCATTGAGATGCAGAGTTTGGGGTGCAAGAGGTAGAATAATAGAATCATAAAATCATAGAGTTTGAAGGGACCGTGAGGTACATCTAGTCCAACCCCCTGTAATGCAGGAATATACCACTGTCCCATGTGGGGATTGAACCTGTGACTTTGGTATTATCAGCACCACACTCTAACCAACTGAGCTATCCGGTGGTGCACTCATTGTTAAGGAGTAAGTGCAGCCTTGCCTTTTCAGCATGGGGGTTCAGGGTCACATATTCATATACTAGAGCAAAAAATAATGCAGATCATTGGCTTGGGCAAGAGGCAATAAATCCTACAAGCTAAAAATTCCCACAGGGGCAAACTTCAAAACAGAAATCATGGATGGTGATAACAGGCCCCAAGAGTGATTTAGTACTGGGGACATGCTATCGTTCACTTGATCAAAATGCTTGGGGAATCCTTGAGATGGAGAATGAGAGGGAATGTTATAGCCATAGGTGACTTTAACTAACCTCTCATAGACTGGATGAATGTGTGCTCCAACAAAGTATCTGAAGAAGTGTGCATGCACATGAAAGCTTATACCCAGAACAAACTTAGTTGGTCTCTAAGGTGCTACTGGACAATTTTTATTTATTTATTTCAACTGCGTCAGACCAACACGGCTACTTACCCGAATCCAACAAAGAGGTAAAGTTTCTAGAAGCTGTAAATGCACTGTGCTCTGGAACGTTTTTGCTGTGGAACCAACCAGAGTAGTGGCAACTCAGATTTCATCTTGAGTGGTGTGCAAAACCTGGCGTGAGATGGAAGTGCTCCTGAACCGATTGGGAACAGTGACCATTGTGCTATCAAATTCAATATATATGTAAATGGGCAATTGCCAAGAAAACCCAACAGTCACATTTGACTTCAACAAAGATCCCAAAAGTGAGGGACTGATAAAAAAGGAAGTTAAAAGGGAAAGTCAAGAGGGTCAAATCTATGGGAAAAATGCTTTTCCATCCTCTGTGTTTGTTGATTTATTTATTTTTTTACCTACCAGAATGTGTCCTTGGACTCTGATAAATGTTTCACGCTAGCTTGGCTGAAGGATAGATTGTGAGTGGTGCTAATCTGTTTAGAAGCTAGCCTAGTTTATCGCTGTAAAATTCACATGTCTTCTTCTGACTATGTTGCCCATGGTCCTGTCCATCACTGGATTGTAGGCCCTGGAAGGCTGCCCAGGAGAGAAGGTGGCCACAGGAGGTAGGGAGAGACTTTTCCTCACCCATGGCATCGACATGTTATCTGGTCACACTAGGCAAATGTAGGGAACCCCCAGACTGTGGATGTAGGCTGAAACCAGATTCCATCCCAGCTGTCTCCTGACCCGAGGACTCTTCTTTGGACTTAGTTTAGGGAAAAGACAAGTAAGAGACAAGGCAAATAGGAGACAGAACAATAGAAAAGTGTGGACAATTATGTGTGGTATGGAAAGAAAAGTTTTTCTTGCTCTGTCATAACATAAAAACTCAGGGCCATTCAATGAAGCTGAATTTTGGAAGATTCAGGACAGACAGAAGGAAGTATTTATTAACACAGTGCAAAGTTAAACTATCAGATTTTCTCCCATGAAATGTAATGATGGTAACCAACCTAGATGGCTTTAAAAGTAAATATATATACATACATACATACATACATACATACATACCCTGCCCATCTGGTTGGATTTCCCCAGCGACTCTGGGCAGCTCCCAACAGAATATTAAAAACATGATAAACCATTAAAAACTTCCCTAAGCAGTTACAGGTAGCTAGCCGTGTTGGTCTGCCGTAGTCAAAACAAAATAAAAAATAAAAAATTCCTTCCAGTAGCACCTTAGAGACCAACTAAGTTTGTTCTTGGTATGAGCTTTCGTGTACATGCACACTTCTTCAGATACCATACCAAGCTCATACCAAGAACAAACTTAGTTGGTCTCTACTGGAAGGATTTTATTTTATTTTTTATTTTGTTTCCCTAAGCAGGGCTGCCTTCAGATGTCTTCTAAAAGTCAGATAGTTGTTTATTTCCTTAACATCTGATCGGAGGGCATTCCACAGGACAGGAGACACTACCGAAAAGGCCCTCTGCCTGGTTCCCTGTAACCTCACTTCTCGCATTGAGGGAACCACCATAAGGCCCTCGGCACTGGACCCCCATGTCCGGGCTGAACGATGGGGGTGGAGACGCTCCTTCAGGTATACGGGGCCGAGGCCATTTAGGGCTTTAAAGGTCAACACCAACACTTTGAATTGTGCTTGGAAACATACTGGGAGCCAATGTAGGTCTATCAACAACTTTTAGGCTATCAATGACTTTTAGCCATGATGGCTGTGTTCTACCTCCACTGTCAGAGCAAGCAATTCTTCTGAATACCCATTTGCTGGAAGCCACAATTGGGGAGAACATTGTGGCTTTCCAGCACTCTCATGCTCAAATCCTGCTTGTGGTTTCCTCAGGCATCTGGTTGGCCATTGTGAGAACAGGATGCTAGAACTGATGGGCCACTGACCTGATCCAGGGAGTCCTTACATTATCATGTTCTCTAGACTATTTCTGCTAGTGGTGGAGGTTCCCTCCGTGGTGCAGCTCCTCAGAGTGATGCAAGTGGCCTTTAGATTATTATTTCTTTGAAGACGGAGAAATAATCTGCACTGCCAATAGCTAAGTCAGCAACCTTAATGGCTTTGGCAGCACCCCATTAGTAGCAGAATTAAGTGGCTTCCAAATGATGGCGTTGACATTTGGCTGCACAGTTAGAGTAATAAACAAGCAAGCTATTTGGTTAAAAGCTTCCTTTCTTTCCCCACCGCCATGGGCCCTGGCTGTCCCTTGGCCCTTTACATCTTTGGCTTTTTGTGCAGGGAGGTACATCAAGGGGTCTGTCAGGGAAGAAAGTGAAAGTTGGCAGGGGAGAACATTTGACCCTTTCAAGTTGCTGTACAAAGTGGCTCGTTAATGGTAATCTACTCAGGTAGCTTCAAAGTTTAAAGGCAGAACAGGGAGGGTGGGGGAGCTGGAGGTGACTGTCAATCCGCAGGAAGTATCAAGAGAGAACCTGGAAGGTTTGGAAACGGCAACCCTGCATTGCTATTGATTTCTTTTATGTTTGCTGTAATTATGTTAATCTTTCGTGTTGATGTGGATTTGCAGAAGTAACTACACAGGCTTTCCGGTGAGTTGCAGTAACTAATGTGCAACATCTGTATTCTGTTAGAAAAGTGGCCCTGAATTGTTTCTTTCAGAAAATGGAATTGTTGCTAGGAACAGAAAGATTTCTAATAAGATTTGGAATTGATGAATGAGATATGGGCAAATTCCAATGCAAGTGGTCCAGGTCACTTACCTCACAGGCAAATATGCCAATCAAAACTTAGGGTTGTATTCAGTGCTAACAATACTCAGAGTAGACCTGTGCAAACTAATACGTGTGACCAACTTAGGTCCATCAATTTCGGTGGGTCTGGGTGGAATCTAGTTGGCTGCAACTCACACAGTGCAATGCTCATTGTTGCAACATCTACACAGCTCATGGTCTCCCTGCAAAAGAATATTGGCAACTGTAGTTTGTTAAGAGTGCTGGGAAGTGCAGCCCTCTGAGGGGTAAACTTTGGTGGAAGTCATGTGCTTTAAATGGGTTGTGTGGATGTGACTCATGACTATTCAGAAGTAAGCCCTGTTGAATTCATTGCGGTTTACTCCCCAGTAAGTGAAGAAAGGCTTACAGCCTTGGTTTTCCAGCAGGTTTCATGCTTCCTGAATATTTTAACACCATCCTAGCTTTTTCTTCCCAATAAAAATGCATTTAGAAATATGAATTTGAAGTAAAATACATTGATAGATAGGAGAGAAAATGGGAAAATTCACAATGAAATGTGAATTTTCATAGATTTTCAAAATCTTAATGTGGAAATGTGATATTTTAAATATATATTTATTGCATTCATATTGTACTTTTTGTCCACATAGTTCAGGTAGTGTACACATTCCTCTCTCCTCCTCATTTAGTCCCCACGACAACCATGTGAGGTAGGGGAGGTTGAGAAACTGTGACTGGCCCAATGTCACTCAGCAAGTCCTAGCTCAGCATTGTAACTGCTCATTCACACTGGCTTTCTGGAATGGTTTTAGTCTCTGAAACAGACTTTGGAGTGAATGCATGAGAAAATGAGACAGACAAGACATAGGCCGATTCCATCACTCCTAGTTTGTATACATTGGTGGTTATATTATTTGTAGGCAATCAAGTTTCAGCTAATTAATCATATGCCCTTTAACTGGCTGATTAAGCAATTGATTAAATTTAAATATATTTGCCTATTGGCTAAATCTCCATATAGGCGTGTGAGTGTTGTTCTACACTTTTTTGTGACATTCTTGCTTGCCATAGTGTCACAGATCAAACTGGTCAGTAAATCGCATAGTTCAAAGCTGGAGTTAACTCTTTATCAGTGAAACACTCTTTTAAAAAATATAATATTTGTAGTTGAAATCCTGTGTAGTGCTTCCTTTCACAGCTACCTGACCTGGGTATGCTAACAGAGGTGAAATGTCTTTTGGTTGCTAAACCTCTTTTTTCAATTAACCATAACTCGGTTTTGGTGTGGGAGAAGAAAAAGTTAATTCCATCAGCATTGCTTTCCTCCCTTTAATTTCGCAGCACTAATGTGTTACCCTCCTGACACCATGAGCACAGCAGTGTTCCTCGTTTCATTTAATTTAAGCAATAGAAATAAATCCAGGAAAATAGAGTGCAGCACATCTGTGATTTGTTGGTGCTAACACAAACAGCTTAGACATATATACTAAATAATTGCAAGCGGAATGACTTATTCTTAGCTATAGTGCAAAATTGCATTTAACACAAAATATATGTTTTAATCTCTTTATCTTCTCAAAATACTTTGATTATAAGAGCATTCTGAAACGCAAATTGGCATTTGGTAAACCAAATTTCAGCTAGATCTTTTTGAAGGCAGGGTGTGATCCCTCCTACCGGCCCCCAATCCAGTCACAAATATAGCGGTTCTAACTTGAAAAGCTTGTGGGGTTGTTGTTGTTGTTTTCCTTATCAAATGCTTAAATGTAAAGTTCATGGGTGGTATTCATGGAATAGAATAACAGAAGTATAGAATTGGAAGGGACCCTAAGAGTCATCTAGTCCAACCCCCTGATATGCAGGAATCATAGCTAAAGATCCCCTGACAGATTATTATTATTATTATTATTAATTGAATTTATTTATATACCACCCTATACGTGGGTGGTTCACAGAATAAAATCAAAATACAAAACAACAAAATGCATAATCGAAATAAAAACAACAACCCAATATCTCCTACCCCCCAAAAAAACAATCACATTTTAAAAGGACATCAGATCCTCTCAACATTTAAAGTAAGACAATTAACAAACCTGGACAGGAGCCATTCGTTGAAAAACCATGATCTCAGAAATGTCTATGGCAATAGTTATTGGCAACCAAATTGGCCGGGTGCCTTTCTGATGCAAAGACAAAAATAAGGGGGGGGGTTAGCTTTGGTTGTTGAGCAGATGTAATGTAAGATGGTCACCCAACGTCTGTTTGAAAACCACCAGGAAAAGTTCAGTGCCAGTCCTACTCAGAATAGACCCATTGGAGTAAATAAACACGGCGAAGTTATTCCTTTACCCAATTTATACCTCACCCCTCCTCCCAGGAGGGAGTCTGGGATGGCTTACAACATGACAGAGGAACCTGCAGCCTCTGCCCCAGATGTTGTGAGACCACCACTCTAACCATGCCCCCGTCATTGACCATTAGCAGTTGGAGCGGATGGGTGCTGAAGTCACCTTCATCTGGAGCAGGGGTCAGCAAACTTTTTCAGCAGGGGGCCGGTCCACTGTCCCTCAGACTTTGTGGGGAGCTGGACTATATTTTGAATATATATATGAAGTCCTATGCCCCACAAGTAACCCAGAGATGCATTTTAAATAAAAGGATACATTCTACTCATGTAAAAACACGCTGATTCCCGGACCGTCCGTGGGCCAGATTTAGAAGGCGATTGGGCTGGATCCGGCCCCGGGCCTTTGTATGTCTACCCATGATCTGGAGGGTTGCAGCCCCCCCCACTCCCCGCCCTCCCTGACTTGCAACATGGAAGCAATAGGACCCAAAACCAAAACCTTAGAACCTTTCACATTTACGTCACAATCAACCCACAAAACAGCAAGTGGATAACTTGGGTTCATTAATTTCACTGGGGCTACACTTATTCGGACTTGGTTGAATATAGTCCATCTTAGTCAAGAGATTTAATTGCCAAACCCAGCATCGTGAGAAAGTTGTTCCTTTTGTTTATTAATTTAAATACTGCTCAATACCCAAAAGTAGGGTTTTAAGCTGTTCACACAGCATCAAAGCATGTAGCCCAGACATCAAAATGTAAACACAAATTCCATGTGTGTAGCTAAAATACATACAAGCTAAAAAAACAACAACATTCACATTAAAATAGAAGCATTCATAACTGAAGTACAGTATGTTGACATCACTGTTATGCGGATGGAAAATCCCTTCTGCAAATGACGTTATCTGGTGTTGCCTCTGGCCGATTGATTGTATGATTATTTGATGATAATTCTCTTTGGAATGTTAATGCACTGCCTTCTTTAAATGTGTCTTTTTGATATTTCTGGTACTTGTGATATTGTCATGTATCTAGCCATGCATTTTCTGTTTATTTGTGTTACTACTCATATGTGCCTCAATGTTCTCAGTAAAAAGTTATTAATACGAAAACGGCAATTAAATACACGATCACTTATTTGTAAATTAAAAATTCAGTAACAAACTGAAACAAAATGCAGAAATATCTCACTAGCTAGCTTTAGTAGAAATTCTGAAGAAGAAGAAAAAATGTTAGCCAGACATTATCAAGGCACTCCTGTCTTGTAATTAGCTGTGAAAATGGCCAGATTTGTAGGTTTCTGCATGGATACAGCAAAAACAGACACCGTGCACCATGTGAATGATACTTTTCATGATTTTTATAGCAAAACACAGATTTTGTTTTCTTGGTCAGAAATTGCTGCATAACTATTTCTTAATTTTTTAAAAAAATAAAATAAAAAATAAAAATATTTTTTCTATAGGAAAAATGTAAATTCAGTATTGAGAAACACTGAGTACCAGGAAAGGGTTTCATATTTTTTGGATGAACAAATTTGAAATTAAAGGGAAAGGATGCATGTGTATGGTACTGGCGGTCTTATAGAAGCATGAAAAGTTAATAGGGAAGAATCTATTTCTGCACTGGTGTTCCTGCTACTTCTTCTTGTAAGCTGTTTCTGAAAACCTAAAGAAAAGAGAGGGGGAAAGATTTTTCTTTTTCTCCCCACAGCTATTCTTATGATACTCTTTGATGTAATAGATAAAAGCAAATGGCTGTGCTTTAAGTTAAATTTATGTACATACTTGATGTGCACCTAATGCATCAGGTGTTGCATGTTAATGAAATGCAAATGTATTGACATTAAACAATAATTATTAAGCTTCTTTAATCAGTTTAATGACTTATGGAAAGGAAACTTACATTAGTGGATGAAGGTGGGGTTTTTTTTGGTTTTGTTTTTTCCTGGCTGGAAGAAAACAGTTTCACATCACCTCACTGATTTTAGCCTAGTGAATTCAAAGTTTGATTAATTTCCTGCACTCACAAACTGATAAATCTGAATGGAAGCTAGAATGAGTATGTGCATATTCAGTCCTTCTTGATTTTGGAGAAAGGACCAAGTACACAATATGTGAATATGATCTCAGCTGAGGAGAGAGGGATATATCTACAGAGTTAATAAGCTGCTTTAAAAGGCATTCATTCTCATTAGATAATCTAGAAACAGTAGTTCTATATGGGAGCTAAGGATTTCTGAGAAATTTTTGTCTCTTCATCAACCTACACAGCCCAGGAATCTTGCCAGTAAAGTGATACAAAACCTTTATAAATGTGTAGCTTAACTGTATTCCAAACACTTTTGAGCAATGAGGTCAATATTTATTTTACGCTAAGACAGGAGTGAACATTTTCATCTTATTAAATCGTATTGCATATTTAATATGCAAAAGCCATTTCTGAAAATGCTGCGACTCTGGGCTTTATTCAGTTACATAAACCCAAGTTAGTTATGACCATTATTTCCATTGTGGCTACTCTGAGTAAAAGTAACTTTGGCTGCAATACTCCATCTCGGTGTTCTATCACATTCTGGTGTCACAAAGGATCGGAAATCATGCCTCACTGATAGGAACTGGCTCAACTAGCAATGGCATCGCTTTCGAGTGATGTCCATGAATGCAGTTTCTTCCGTGGTGAATGGTTGCCATTCACTCCTATGGAAAAGAGTAAAGTGTTGCACTTGAAGGTAGTGTCATAGTGAGATCAAAATGTTCCCACAGTCAATGGCAATGGTTGGTTCAGCCATCAAGGGGGGGGGACCCTGAAGGATTAGCTCAGTTGGCAGATCATGAGACTCTTAATTTCAGTGTCATGGGTTCGAGCCCCATTTTGGACAAAAGATTCCTGCACTGCAGGGGGTTGGACTTGATGATCCTTGTGGTCACTTCCAACTCTACAATTCTGTGATTCTGGGACTCCACAGAGATAGGTGTCACATATCACAAAAATGCAGTCTTTATAGCAGAGAGGTCTCCCATCCATATGCTCTCATCTGGCTGTAAGGAGAAGACTTTTTGATAATTCTTTCCTAAATACAACCCGGGCTCTTTTCCCCTTCCCATCTCCCATGCTGTGCCAACTGGAAACCAAATTTGTTTTAAAAGGGTGCGGTAATGTGATGGCTTGTTAAAAGTGGTCAGGAAGGGGGGGGGGAACAAAGATATGTACAGTGAAGAAAATTACACTTGTCACCAGCTGGATCAATATGTTCATCAAGCTGTAATCAAGGGTATACACCACTACTTAGAAAGTATAATTGGTTCAGCGCGAACCGGCATTTGAATGTACGCTATGCTTTAAACTGTTTGACTCTATTAACATTTAAATACCCTATTGTGTGCTCTGCTGTTTCTTCCTTTTATTATGCAACTGGAATTCTCTGTCGTTTGCAATGATTAATTTCTTTTTTTAAAAGAAAACGTGCACAATGAAGAGAGTTAGGAATTCCTTGTGTTCAGTAATTACTCAGCAGCCTCCCTTATTATTTCGCATAAACGATTGGGTCTCATGTTATCCAATATCAGGTCAATCATTCGTAATAATCATGAAATATACAATAAAGTTCCCCACTCCTTTCCTCCACACCAAGAAGGACTAAAGAAGCTTCCATTGCACAGGCAAGGTCGCCATTAATTTTTTGGAGTACCCGAATAATTTATAGCTGCAGTTAGCATGCTCTAGGATGATTTTGTATTTTCTTCTGTACTAAGGTCACACTTGCACCATAACCTCTAAACCACTTTATGCAACTTTAACAGACATGCCTGTCCCCCAAACCATCCTGGGAACTGCAGTTTGTTAAGCATGTTGGGAATTGTAGCTTTGTGACAAGCAAGCTACAGTTTCCAGGTTTCTTTGGGGAAAGTAATGACCATTAAAGTGGTATAACAGAGCTTTAAATGTATGGTGTATGTGTGACCCAAGTATTAAGTTTCTATGTATGTGTTCCTTGGATGGCAAGCTAGCATATCAGGAGGGATGATTCTAGCTTAGGTCCCTGATGTGCTAGCTTTCCATGAAATTCACAATGAAATTCGCCAGTCACAGTCTTTCAGCCTAACCTACACCACAGGGTTGTTGTGGGGATTAAACGAGGAGGGACAGAAGCATGTAGACCACCTAGAGATTCTTGGAGGAAAGGTGGGATGTTAAAGTGATAAATAAAGAAATATAATCAGTATTCAGGTTCTGCCACCTTCGCCCTTCTGATCATCCCCCATAAGCTGGAGAGAGATCTTCTGAAGTGGGAAGTCTCTATTAATCATGTAGGCTCACCGTAGATCAGTGGTAGAAGATCTGCTCTGCATGCAGAAGGTCCCATGTTAAATCTCTGGCACCCCCAGATAGGGCTGGGAATATTCTGTGTCCGAAACCCTGCAGAACCACTGCCAGCCAGGGTAGAAAATACTGAGCTAGATGGAGCAAAGGCACCTTCCTATATTCTGTTTTCCAGAAGGAAATCTGAAGGACAGTTGCAAACATGACCAAGGACAGGGAGAAGTAGAGCTCATGCTCCTGCCCCAGTGTCACCCGCTGCATGTTTGCTAAAATATAAAATACCACTGGCTTGCTTCCTTGTAATAATCCTGGTCTAAAAACTCTCTACAGTTATTTCTGCAGATTTAGCTAACCATCATTAGCTCTGTTTAATTAAAGGTTTTAAAAGGGGGGAGAACCCACAGGTTTGGGGTGTGTGTGCAAAAAGCATACCGCTCATTTACACTTCTAAATAAAAGTTTCAAATAATATAGCTAATGACAAACCACACCTCGCTAATGGTCCTAGGCTAGTGAGAGAATTGCAGTGTCTTTCTATATGCAGAAGCCTGTATTATATGAATACTGCATTACCATGCTGGTAATTAGTATTATCACAGTCAGTTCCCATAGAATTAATAATTTCCTGCTGCTCAGTTTAAAGTCTCACTCTGGGTCGTTTGCACCCCCGGCACCAAAGCAGCTGCAATGTCTATGGTTCTTAAGCTGTGGACTTTTTATATTGGAAGGATAGCATCTGATAACATTAGAAACCTCAGTCTGCAATGGGCCAAATTCTACCTCCCATTCTCTTGGAACTCTCCTAATTCCACACCCCTTACCCACATCCTCATCCAGACCACATCCAAACCTTCTTATCTTCAGCAAGGTGGTGGTCTCATTTGACTTCAGGGGTTGTCAAAAGCCGGCTGTTCTCCAGTTTTGGAGAGTCGTTGAGCAAGGTGCTCTCACTGTGCCCCACTTCCTGAGTGGACTTATCTCATCCTCACTGATGCCCTCAATGCCCATTCTCGTGTCCTCTCTTGCCTTAAATGCAGGATGCTGTTCCATGTCCTTACTCTTGTAACTGCTTATATGCGCAGAGAGGGCAGGTGGACAGGAAGTGACAGCACACACGGAGCTGGAGCAGTGGTGCCAGGAGACTCAGGCTTTCTTGTTTGGTGAGAGTCCGATGCTCACAGGGGACACCCAGCAGTGTACCATCAAGAGGCTGAGTCAGAAATTCAAGGCAAGGACCCAACTCAAGAATCCATGTCAGGCTTCCTCAAACTCGGCCCTCCAGATGTTTTTGGCCTACAACACCCATAATCCCTAGCTAGCAGGACCATTGGTCAGGCATAGTGGGAGTTGTAGTCTCAAAACATCTGGAGGGCCAAGTTTGAGGAAGCCTGATCCATGTCATCCATAGCACCTTTAGGACCCTGGATAGCTCCCTGGGTTCTGCTGTGGCAACTGTACATACCAATATCTCTGCAAGCATCTCTGCAAGACTGCAGTCCCTGTAAATGTTAACCTGACCTGTAGTGTAGTGAGCCCCAGAGGAGCAGATGGGGCAGTTAAATGGCATTCACCTTATTTTGCAGTCTTTGTCTCCATAGGGAGGCAGAGATAGAGAGACCCCCTTCCTCTGAATCAGAGGAGAGCAGCAGGCCAGGTGGGTCAGACTTGGGGCATTTATTTACTCAAGGATATTCAGAGCTGCCTCTGCCTCCTTGGGTGTCTCCATTGCTCAGTGCATGGTCCATGGGTCGTGGGCCATGACTCTGCAAAGGTGTGGGTCTCGTCAAATGCCCAGTGATGTCTACCTCTGACACCGACCTGGAGCAGCTGAGAGGCATTATAGTCATCTTGAAATGTGTGTGCATGTGTGCACACATGCATGTTTGCACATGCATGCTCACCCAGAGAGACCAAATATAAGTGCAACGCACAGATCCCATAACATCCCTCTGCTTAAAGCAAAAATTGGAACCAGGAGAGGGTTAAAGAGAGAGATTTCCCATTTCCTCCTCGTTTAAATATCTCTGACAATCGCCATACCCACAAGGCTGCCATGGTAGTTAATCCAGTCTGGCGGAGGATTAACTTCCAGAGTGTTTATAAAAAGATATAAGAAGCTTTCTCCCTTCACCCCCCAACCCACCCGCATCCTGAAACAGCTTCCTTCAGTCATTTTTTGGCCACCCTTGAATTTGTAGGCAAGTTAAGGGGACTTGTTGACATGGAATCCCTGCTTCCCTTACAGGTCTCTTCTGCCTAAGCCATCGAACAAAGCATGAATAGGCTTCTGTGCCCTGGCCAAATTCCGTATGAATAGGTTATTCTGGTTGGGAGCCAACATCCATGGATTTATGTTGTATGGGAAGGCTCAGGATTGTCTGGAGATGAATAAGGCTCCAAATCATTGTGTCTTGAATTGTAGGAGGTGACTGTACTACAGATATTAATCCTTAGTTTTAAGATTAGCTGTTGTCCTATGGAAAACCAGGTCTGTGTTCTTCACAGATGGCAAATGTTTTCCTTTTCTCTCCACCCTCCAAGACTGGGTAGATATTATCCCTTGGGTGGCAGCGGGTGGGGTTAATTCCCACACATCCTCTAAACAAAATCACTAGAAAGCTTCCACTAATTATTTTCTGTACTCCAGACCTTTAAAAAAGTTGTTATTTGGTATATTTATTTATTCTCAATTTATTTGAGGAGGGGGCATCTTGCGGGATTGCATTGGGCACTCATCTGAATATTGCACAAGCAGCTTAATGTTGGAAGCATTAAGCACCTTTGCAATCTATGATAACAGATTTTAATACTTTCTATGAGCTACTGGAGAAAATGAAAGGCAGGGGGAGGCATGCAAGGATAGTCCAGACATGTATCAATAATGCTTCACAGAGGGCTAGAAGCCTTTGCAGTTTGCTTTGACACGTAGCGTTCATTTCCCAAGGGTCAAACGCAAATTTGTAGTGCAGTAAACATCCTCTGTGTGTGTATATGGTGTGTTTGTGTGTGCGTGTGTTTGCCACATTAAAAGCAAACAAGTTTGGAATGCTTTTGTTGCAATGCAAAGTTCCGTATTTCCTTTCATAGAGCCACATTCTGTCTAATAGCAAATGATCAAACAGATTCCCTTATTGGCCACATGCAAAGCTGCAAGCTCAGAATATCAAAGCAGGTCTTGCAAACTGTAGCATTCTCGCTGACCCGGCCAAGGGAGAAGGCAGAATTCATAATTTCTATGTCTTCTTCCCGTTTCATTCAAGTGAATTGCATTGCTAGTACTGTTTCTGCAGAGTTCTCATACTTTTTCTTTTTTTAAAGGAGAAAGTAGCAGAGACGTTTTGTGCCAGAGGCAAAAATCCAAATGGTGCCCACTCCTTCCCCCCGGTGTTCAAAATGTTGTGAAATGCACCAAAGCTTTACAGCAACATTCTGTGACACTCTAATGTGACCAAGAATGGAACTCAAGATGTGCAGTTAAAGGGGATAGGCTCCACCTTGACATTGAATGGCTGGGGCTATAGTGATGACCAAGTTTCAGGTAGCACAGTTAGCCACCATCTCAGTGGTACTTCTCATGTAATTGAATGGTTCCCACTCATACCCGATGGGAAAAATAATTGTGCTGCCCTTGGGGACAATGCTGCAATGAGGGCAGAACCTGACTTCCACCCTTAGCAGTAGGAGGTCTGTCTCTCACCGATAAGGATTCTGGAGGCCACATGACTTCAGAGCCCACTCAGTGAAGCCCTTGATGCAAATAAGGTAGAAGTATGAACTGTGTCACTTCGATCTGGAGGTGGAGATCACACTCTTACCCCCCCCCCCCAAAAAAACCCACAGGAACAAACTCCTTGCAAGTAGAAAAGTAGCATCACAAGTAGTGAGCTGTACCAGAAATGTTCAGCTTGGTGTTCTTCTTCTTTCTCTTTTTTCTAAAACATGCAAGGTTTCCTGCACACTTATATCAGGTAAATTAAAGTTTGACTGCAAGTCAGGGAGATTCAATTAGATATTTTGGGGGTTGGGGTTGGGGGAGGTGTGCAATGTCAACGTTTGATTCTGCCAGATCTGTTCAAACAATTCCCTCTGCTATACTTGCAATGATGTAACAGTATTTGCTATTGACTGAGCCGGTGGGGGATGTGGAATTTTGCCAAGTTTATGGGGAATGCAAACCCCTATTAGGTGGAACAACTTCACCAGTGCTACTCAGGCATTGGGGGGGGGGGGCGGAGAGAGAAAGAGAGAGAGATACAGATACACCTTACCAAACAATCAATACTAATTTCCGAATCCAGATTAGAATAAGGCTATGTGTTCAAAGGTATTTAACACGCTGTAGAGATGACAACTCCATTCTCTTATGTCTCCCCTGTAGCAACGGGCTGTTAAGACAGATTATAGTTTAAAAGCATCATTATTAAAAGACAATGCAGATATTCATAGGTCTAGCCCTGATCCCCCTCTTGTTCCCTTTCAATAAAAGCAAGCTTAGAGCAGCTATTGAAGTCTCATGCCATGAGCATTATTAGTTGTGATAATGGGAGTTAATGGCGCTACTTAAAATCGGAACTAGTGGTTCTCGCTTAATAAGTGTGATATAAATTAATTTGTAGAACGTCCTGTGGAGTCGGGTCAGTATGAATGAATGGATGATAATTGTCTTAGCTTCCTGCTTTAAGGGGCTTCCTTCTCCCCACCCAGGTGAAAGCCTTGAAAGCAGGTACAGCAAAATGCCCACCCCTAGTTTGGAAAGACTGTCTGTAGCTGGTTACTATTACTGAATGGGATCAGTACTGCTACATGATTTTCAGTGTCTCTGTGTGGGGCTGGGGCTGGGGTGAAAGATTCGAGTGGGGACAGGGGGAAGCGAGGATCCAGAAGCGAGACGTTCTGCAAGGTTTAAAGGACTGCTGCTAGGTGTATTCATGATGCAATTGTTCTACCAAGAACAAGGCAATTGTGTCCCTTGTTTATGGGATGCATAATAGCTATTAGCAACCCCCCCCACACACACACACTTTTTGGTGGAGCCATGAAATGGTTCATTTTGCATGCCTTGGGGTAAAGAGCTTTTACACTAGTGGCCAAAATTGTGGAAACCTTTTGGAAAAGGTGTATTTCCGAGGTTTGGTGGCTCATAACACCACTTTTTGGGGGGCAGTAATACCATAAAGAAGGCTGATCGCCGAAGAATTGATGCTTTTGAATTATGGTGCTGGAGGAGACTCTTGAGAGTCCCATGGACTGCAAGAAGATCAAACCTATCCATTCTCAAAGAAATCAGCCCTGAGTGCTCACTAGAAGGACAGATCCTGAAGTTGAGGCTCCAGTACTTTGGCCACCTCATGAGAAGAGAAGACTCCCTGGAAAAGACCCTGATGTTGGGAAAGATGGAGGGCACAAGGAGAAGGGGATGACAGAGGATGAGATGGTTGGACAGTGTTCTCAAAGCTACTAACATGAGTTTGGCCAAATTGCGAGAGGCAGTGAAGGATAGGCGTGCCTGGCGTGCTCTGGTCCATGGGGTCACGAAGAGTCGGACATGACTGAACGACTGAACAACAACAACAACAATACCATAAAATTATATATCAATGGAAAGATAATTTAATTAAGAATGTAATGCAGTAACTTTTATGAAGGATTATTTATTACAACAGCAGTCATAAAGAAGAAACGTGAAACACATAGAAAAAATGAGATATACAAAAATTGTCACCATGTCAGTTAATACTTAGTTGGGTAACCTTTAGCTTTAATTGCGGCCTTACAACACCTTCTCAAGGAGTGAACCATTATTATTTTTTTAAGTTCCACAGCTGTAATAATGTGAAACCAAGATTGAATTATTGCCTCTATTAATTGGGTTTTATTTCTGTTTGGTCGATTTGCCCCCTGCTTTTCAACCAGAGTCCACAAAGTGGCTTGCAACAATTACAAAATGGGCACACCATGATGAGTGCACTCTAAATAACTGGCATCTAGCATTGCTTTCCACAGGTAAGCTGTTGTTCCTATCAGATGACCTTTGGGTAGGAGAGGAGTCAGCTTGCCTGCCAAGTCAGACCATTAGTCCATCTAGATCAGCATTGTCTACACTGACTGGGAGTAGCCTATTTCCCTTTCTCCCATGGCATCTGTTAGCAGTGAGGGACATGGGTGGCACTGTGGTCTAAACCACTGATCCTCTTGGGTTTGCCAATCAGAAGGTCGGCGGTTCAAATCCCCACAATGGAGTGAGCTCCCGTTGCTCTGTCCCAGCTCCTGCCAACCTAGCAGTTCAAAAGCACACCAGTGCAAGTAGATAAATAGGTACCGCTGTGGCAGGAAGGTAAACGGCGTTTCCATGTGCTCTGTGTTCCATTGTGCCAGAAGCGGTTTAGTCATGCTGGCCACATGACCCGGAAAGCTGTCTGCGGACGAATGCCGGCTCCCTCAGCCCGAAAGTGAGTTGAGCACCGCAACCCCATAGTCGCCTTTGACTGGACTTAACCGTCCAGGGGTCCTTTACCTTTACCTTTTACCTCAAGTTGTCTGCTAGTCAGTGTGGTATAGGAGTTAGAGTGTTGGACCAGGACATGGGAGACCATGGTTCAAACCCTCCCTTGTCAAGGAAGCTCACTGGGTGACCTTGAGCCAGTCACTGTGTCTACATCACAGGGATGTTGTGAGGATAAAGCTGGGAGGGAGAGAACTGTGGGCATCACCCTAGTCCCTTAGAGCGAAGGAATAATAATGAATTGGCCAGAAATATAAATCCTTATCAGAAATGTGCTTAGGTTGGAGGGGTGGGATACTTCTCGAAATCGCATCCCTGCATAGATGCTGCAGTGGATCTTTGCTCTAGTCTTAATTTCAAATGAGCTTTTTTAAAAGAAGAAGAAGAAGAAGAAGAAGAAGAAGAAGAAGAAGAAGAAGAAGAAGAAGAAGAAGAAGAAGAAGAAGAAGAAGAAGAAGAAGAAGAAGAAGAAGAAGAAGAAGTGGGGGAACCTGATCTTCAAAATAACAAAAATCATTACATGGCTGTTGTATTCAGTTTTGTTTTGAGCTACACTGATGCTAATGTAGCCATTCATTTAGCAATAATGGTTTTGCTCAACTAATGGATCTCATGAGTCTGGTTTCAGGAAGCGCCGTCGTCCATCTATCCTAAGCATCTAGGGATGCTTAGCCAAGACTTCTGTGTACTTACCAAGTATCCATGCCAGGCCCTTGAGTAAGGTGAAATAATTGTCTTTAGCAATCTCTCTCTGAATATATACACCCTGCCTTTTTCACCAGGTGAAGTCAAGGCGGCTTATAAATCACACCTTGATTTTTTTAAAAAATTGATTTCAAACATAGCATAGAACACAACTACAAAGAGAACAACCTTAAAGCAATTGTAAGTGAAATATTCACCCAAATGAATATTTACCTAAACTGCTTAGATTTTTAAGCCACTTGGACATTATCTGTAAAGTAAGCAGTAAATGAATTTTGTAAAATAAAAGTGTTACATCTTACTCGGCAGAGAAATCCTCAGGTGTTTTGTTCTGATGCATCTCCCCCTCGTACCCCCTCCCTCAGCAAGACTAAAAAGACCCTCACAGGTGTAACTTGGAGAAGGAAATGATCCCTCTACCCCAGTCCGGAGATCCTGTCATGGACATCACACAACATTTGTTTGCTTCAGCCTCCAGTGGGACCATTGTTCAAAAAGCCCCCGAGTCCGAGAGTGTAAAAGCCCATCCAGTCCAGCATCCTCCTGGCCAACCAAATGCATGTGGAAACCCACGAGCAGGACCTGAACACAGCAGCCCTCTCCCCTCCTGCAGCTTCCAGCAACTGGCGTTCAGAGGTATACTGACAGTGGATCAGCCTAGCAAGGATGCAAAGGATGCGGGAAAACAATAAAGAGAGTTAAAATTGAAATCTGAGAAATGCAGATAGCGGTGGTTGTTTTTACGAGGTTGCAGGAGGTAAAGGTGGCTTTTCTCGAACGATTCCCCTGACTTTAAAACACGCCGCTTTCCTTCTCTTCCCTTGCCCCTTCCTGCCCTCTAGTCTGTCCAAAATTCTCCCCTGAGTGACCCGGTGCCAACCATGGCCATGTAGCGGAAGGAAGGATCACAGGGCTATAAATTATAGATGAGAGCTCCAGACAATACAGACAATAACATTGCCAAGCGAGTCACCTGTCGGAAGCCCAGGTAGCGAAGCGGCCTCCCCGGAGCAGGCAAGTAACAGACAGCCTTCAGATTAGCTTTCGTGGCAGCCAGCTGACCTCGGGCTGCAGTACTAATATCTGATCAGTAACCATCTGTTGGGTACGACTCGAACGACTAAGCACTCTCTCTCTCTCTCTCTCTCTCCCCCCCCCTTCCTCTTGACTGTCAGAGATGATCTGGAGAAACCCACCAGGGAAATAAAGCCATCAGCCGCTGATTGGAATGCTGATGGCCGTCATTTGGCAATGGCGCCACAGGATGTCCAAATCGCGTCTGCGTTCCCTGGTCAACTTCTCCTTGGTGCCATTGGCTATGTTCACATCATACATTTGAAGCACATTGACACCACTTCAGTCATGGCTTCCCCCAAGGAACCCTGTGATAGATAAGTCTTGAAGGAGAAAAGGCTCTCTGTTTATTATCTCCTCGAATTATATGCTGTTTTCTGTTCAGTTTTGCTCAGTAAAGTGTTGTCAGGATACCTTTTCTCTCTGGATTCCGTCTGTGGCTTTGCTAGTAATGTGGACCCTCTAGGAGTAGCACCAGGAAGGAAAATGAAATTTTATTCTTTATAGAAAATAATATGCAGCCCACAAGTGTGAACCCTCATCTGTGGACTGTTAAGATATGAGCTACACATTGCAAAGCTTCTACAAGGGAGGCAATTCTGTACAGTAACTAATGTATGAAGAACACTTGAGAGTAAAGTGCCTTTTATTTTTAAAATAAGCATTGTACATGTATGCACTGGTGACTTTCTGCTTTTATTTGTTGCTGAGAATGGCTTTAATGATTTGGAGCTTATTTGATTCCATCCAGATTTCCAGTTTACAAAAGTAATGCAGTGGCCTTTGTACTGGGAGGGAAAAGAAACCCAGAAACTAATTTCCAAGCACAACACACAATGGCAGCACTTCAAAAACCTTGAACAGCTAAATTAAAATATGGCTCCTTTCCCCCTCCCCCACTCAGCATCGATTGATGTACACAATTTCCTAAACATCTGTTCAGCTGCTACCCTATTAAATCTCACTTACCACCAATGTCTGCACATTAAAAGATGGATATACATTTTAAATACTCTAATTGAGTTTAAGCATTGTTTCATTGCCCAAATCATAGGAAGTGCATGAGGCATGATTGTCTGTGGCAAACCAGCAGCCAAATTCCTAACATTGTTTATATATTTTCCATAAGCCCCCAATCGCCCCGTTGTTGATGGAGGATCGTGAAGAGCTCAGGTACAGCAAAATGATAGGATTGTGATAATTGCATATGCTGGTGGTTATCGCTTAAACCTAAAGTTGCAATCCTGTGTACATTTTGGATTAAGTATCACTGTTAGCAGTTGGATTAAGGCTAGGTAGCTGCTATCAGGGTGAATGTGGATAATTTCATACATGCTTGGTGTTTCCCCTGGTAGCCCTGTGGAACTGCATAGGAAATTCAGACAATTTCAGCAAGAGAAATGTGTAGCTACGTGTGGTTCAGACGACGTGTACTCAGATTGTGAATGATATAAATTGTACGCAAATGTTGGAGACATGGAGGGATGGTCTATTGAAGAAGAAGAAGAAGAAGAAGAAGAAGAAGAAGAAGAAGAAGAAGAAGAAGAAGAGGAGGAGGAGGAGGAGTTTGGATTTGATATCCTGCTTTTCACTACCCGAAGGAGTCTCAAAGCTGCTAACATTCTCCTTTCCCTTCCTCCCCCACAACAAACACTCTGTGGGGTGAGTGGGGCTGAGAAACTTCAAAGAAGTGTGACTAGCCCAAGGTCACCCAGCAGCTGCATGTGGAGGAGTGGAGACACGAACCCGGTTCCCCAGATTATGAGTTTACTGCTCTTAACCACTACACCACACTGGCTCTCTGATAGCCAAAAATGGAAGGCCCATTTGCCCAGCCAATCACATACCTCTGATTAGCTGGTTCTGAGCCAAACTACAGGGCATGACTATATTGCAGTCCTCAATGCCCAGAAGCATTTTGCATATGTAATTCCATTCATAAGCACAGCCGCCAATGATTAAGTGAGTGGGGAAATCTCATTAAGAAAGTTTTTATCAACAAATGTGGGTCCACATGTGCCGTTTCTTAATTGCTGGGACAAATGTAGAGTAAATATGTGCTTTGATGTGCACATAGAGCTCGCCCTCTACCTGCTTCAGCATTCCTGTAGATTGTGTGTGCGTGCACATTTTGATACTAGCTTTCTTAATAGAACATGTTATCTCAGGTGTGCAGCCAGCAACATACTGAAACATTTGCATCGGCATTTGCTTATAAAAATTGACACTGCTGCAAAGCCTATCTCCATACACAATACTCTCTTTGTGACAAAATGTGAAATGCTAGTTGCCTGCAGGATGCAAACAGCAAGCCGGGGTCTCTAGGATGCTATGATCCAAATGTCCATGCATTCCAGATATGGGTCAGGATGATGCCATGCTTAAATAAACACCCTCTAGTCTGCTTCGGAGATTACTTTTCTCCCTTTTGCTATGGGACAGGGACAGGCAGGTGTAAGTTCAAGACTATTATTGACTTGAGATTTATTGTTACTGGAGGTACACTCCTATCTATCCATGTTTACTATAAAGCAAGTCCCATTATGCTCACTTTGTTTCTTTGTTTTTTTTTGCAAATATATTTTTTTATTTTCATCAACAAACAAAATACAAACATATATATCAAATAAAGTTTTACAATATTACCCAAACTCCGCCGAGTTTTTTGACTTCTTCCCTCCCTAAGCCTGTAGCCTAAGTAATGGCTGACCAGAGCTTCTGTTCCTCAGCCTCTGTCTAGATGATTTCATAAAAACTAAGCATGCCACTAAAATATTAGAATGGCTCTCCTGCATTGGAGGTTTTTAAGCAAAGGTTGGATGGCCATCTGTCAGGGGTTCTTTAGTTGTGATTCCTGCATTGCAGGGGGTTGGGACCCTCAAGGTCCCTTCCAACTCTACAATTCTATGGTTCTGTGGCACTTTTTAAAGGGATGTGGGTGGCGCTGTGGTCTAAACCACTGAGCCTAGGGCTTGCTGAACAGAAGGTTGGCAGTTCAAATCCCCGCAACGGGGTGAGCTCCCATTGTTCAGTCCCAGCTCCTGCCCACCTAGCAGTTTGAAAGCACATCAAAGTGCAAGTAGCTAAATAGGTACCACTCTGGCGGGAAGGTAAACGGTGTTTCTGTGCGCTGTTCTGGTTCACCAGAAGCAGCTTAGTCATACTGGCCACATGATCCGGAAGCTGTCTGCGGACAAACGCCGGCTCCCTCGGCCTATAGAGCGAGATGAGCACCGCAACCCCAGAGTTGTCCGCGACTTGACCTAACGGTCAGGGGTACCTTTACCTTTATGGCATTTTTAGGTGCTGTGTCCATCTATTGATGGCAGGTTTCACAGGTTTAGCATTCCTTCCCCCACTCTCAGTGAAACAAAGATGGAAAGTTGCTTTCTGCTTCTTGATGTGTACCAGTTTCAGCTGTGGCCTTTGGAACCCATGCATTGGTAATCTCAAAATTGGATTACTGCACTGTGGGCCGACCCTTAACGCTCTTCTGGAATGCTGCAGCCAGGGTGTTAAATGGGAGACCCAGACATGCACACATTCTGTCTCTGCTTAGAGAGCTGCACTGGCCATAGGCAACATCTTTTTACTAGCACATAGAGGCTGGAACAGCTTGGGGCCTGTTTACCTGAAAGACCCCCTGCCCCTATATAGGTCATGGGCAACATCTGAGGAGCTCCAACTTGTGGCGCCACATTTTACAGACCATTGCATGGTGATGATCTGTAGAAGTTTATTTCCCCCTGTTGCCCCTCTTTTTTTGGATTTGTCTCCCCCTTGCACCATCATCTACCTGCTTGAGAAATCTTTGGAAAACATACATTTTTCACCTTGGGCTTTCCCTGATTGTTAAAGCTGGAACTTGCCCCTTTGTAGAGAATATTGGATTCCGGAACTTCCCTGTTGCTCTTTGAAAAGGTTTGTATGGATGGCTTTACTGTATGCTCTTGCGTTACGAACGCCTAAGGATGTGCCTGCCCATTTCTAGTGTGAACAAGATGTTTGTTTGCATGTTCCGCGCTGGTCGAAGATGGCCATATCTGATGGCTATTAGAGTCTTAAAGAAGCAAAAACTCCTAGAAAAGGATGTGAGCGAGAGGGTGACAAAGGCATCTGAACAAAAGGGGACGGGCAGCATTTGCGCACAATAGGAGCCGAGCATCACGTTGGGGATTACAAAATGATGATGGAAAAGGTAACCAGAAAGGAGAGGTTAACCGAGTGAAAAGGGTCACTGAGATAAGAGAGTGGGCTGGGAGCCTTTGAGTGATAGTGCTAATGGATTTTGAAGAAGACATTTGGAGTACAATTCCAGGGGTTGGGGGAGCCCAGCATCTGGCACGATGGAGCAGTTAGAGCTTTGGATCTTGCAAACTACACTGTTTTGGTTCCAGTATTCCATCTGTAAAATGGGAATATCTCTGAACATGGGCCATTGGCCTGATCCAGCAGGCTCTTTTTACGTTCTTGCTCCTCAATACACGCAGAACAGCTTTAGAACATCGATTTAGGATGTATTGCCCTGGCTCTTATTAATGGAGTAGGAATTCAGGCTCTGGCGACTAAAATTAGATGCATTGATTGTGGAGAGTCACATATTGAGCCCCGAGAAGCTGAAGGCTTGCGCTGCTTTGAATATTTCGAGTACTGGAAGCATGTGAAATGGTTACTGGCATTGAGGATGAAAGGAGGATTTGGGTTGAAACATTCCCAGCACATTTTAATCTTTTGAATCTTTGATCCTTACCATTATATAGCACTTGATTTCATTTCAGTGAGCGTTGTGGTCTTTCTGTTACCAAAAAACTATGGGTTGCATTTGAAGGTGGGGTTGTCAGTCTATTTATTTATTTGTTTGTTTCCTTTCTAAATCACCACCCATGAGGCATTCCAAAACTTATTTGCAATAAAAAGGTAAATGACCCCTGGACGGTTAAGTCCAGTCAAAGGTGACTATGGGGCTGTGGTGCGCATCTTTTTTTCAGGCCAAGGGAGCCGGTGTTTGTCTGCTAACAGCTTTCTGGGTCATGTGGCCAGCATGACTAAACCCAGTGCTTTTTTTCTGGGGAGACGCGGAGGTACTAATACCCCATAACATTTTGTGAATCTAAGTTTGGCCTCATTGAGGGGTAGTATTTCAATATGAGTAGGAAAATGAGAATACCCCTAAACATTTTTTTATTTATTTAGAAAAAAAGCACTGACTAAACCGCTTCTGGCGCAACGGAATACCGTGTCTGAAACCAGAGTGCATGGAAACGCCATTTACCTTCCTGCTGCAGCGGTACCTATTTATCTACTTGCACTGGTGTGCTTTTGAGCTGCTAGGTTAGCAGAAGCTGGGAGAGAGCAACAGGAGCTCACCCTGTTGCAGGGATTCGAACCACCGACTTTCTGATCAGCAAGCTCAAGAGGTTCAGTGGTTTAGACCACAGCGCTACCCGCGTCCCCAAAAAGAGGCTCTGGCAATCCTGACTTCTACCATGCAGTGAATTCAGCCTGGCCTAGTTCAAAAGAAGGTTGTGCTGCAGTGAATGAGACCATTTTAGGATCATAGAATGGTAGCGCTGGAAGGGACTACAAGGGTCATCTAGTCCAACCCCCTGCAAAGCAGGAATCTTTTGCCCAAACTCAAACCCATGACCCTGAGATTAAGAGTCTCATGCTTTACCAACTGAGCTATCCTTATTTGCAGTATAATAACATATATAAGACAGTTACACACACACACACACAACCATTAAAACAATTACAGATATAAAAACAATTATTTTAAACAAGCAAACAAATTATGAAATACAACATCAGCACATATATAAAAAATAACATCAACACATCCATATAATAACTTCCAATCCTTAACAGATATCAACTTGGGGTCCTGATTTCAACACATTTGCCTTTAGCAGTCACTGAAAATGCAGCAGAGAAGCTGTCCGTCTGATATCTAGTGGGAAGGAGATGTGAAGGACAACAGACACCTGATTCTAGCATAGTGTGTAGTGGACCTTCTGATAGGATACTATATACAGGATGGCATCTCCAGCAGAACTCAGGAGTCAATTGGAATGTTTGTTTGTCATATGTTTACCAGGTAGCGCTTAGAAAAGAGATTGTAGGGGTTCTCCCCCTCCCCTTTACACAATTGCATTGTGCATATTCCTTAACCCAGGCATCCCCAACCTGTGGCTCTCCAGATGTTTTGGCCTACAACTCCCATAATCCCTAGCTAACAGGACCAGTGGTCAGGCATGATGGGAATTGTAGTCCAAAACACCTGGAGGGCCGAAGGTTGGGGATGCCTGCTCTAACCCAACCTGGGGCCAATGGTGGCTAGTGCCCATTGGGAGAGAGGGAGCTAAACAGAAGCCCGAGGCAGAACCAACTGGTTTTCGTTTTGTCCCCGTCGTCTTCTCTGCTGGCTTCTACAAGAGCCACGCTGAGACTAGGAGGCGGAAGCTGGCAGGCAGAGCCAACCCCATTAGCAGCTTGTAGGTAAACAGGCAGGCAAGTGGGGGCTTGCAGTAGGTGTCTTGAGGGTGGAGCAATAGCCTGCTAGCCTTAATAAGCTGGCCTCCACTGCCTGGGACCTTCTGGCAAAGGGCAGATCAGAAATAGTAAGAATAAAGAAGTAGTAGGGACAGGGAAAGAGAGAGGAAAACCTTAACTGTTCCCTTCAAAACGATGCTGAAAGCAGGCATTGTTCAGAGGAGGTGAACATGTTCAGGAAAATCCCACCCGCACCCCACCATTCAGCTCAGACTTAGTGGCAACAGAATAACAAACAGTGGCATACCCTGGGGTCTCATAGAATCGTAGAGTTGGAAGGGACCCCCCTCCAAGGGCCATCTAGTCCAACCCCCTGCAATGCAGGAATCTCAGCTAAATCATCCACGACAGGTGCATTTCAGGGGCGCCCTGTGCAATGCCAAAATTCAGTGACTCCCTGCCACTCACGCTCCATTCTAAATAATCGTGGCGACGTCCCCTGCAGCACCCTTGAGTCTTCGCACCCGGTGCAACCAAACTGGTCATGCTCCCCTAAATCTGCCTCTGCAACAGTTCAAACTCCAGGGAGTTTTGAAATTCGCTCGTGCCGTTTCCCATCAAAGCAGATGATTGTGCACACCCCTATATATATGTATATATATATATATGCTCTTAATAAACATATTGGGATTTGGGAGGAGAATGCACACTTCAGAACTCTTCCCTTTGACTTGACATTTACAGGTCCAGGCAGTCAGTGAGTGTTGTTCCAGTTGGCAGTAGACAAGGCAGGGAGAGGTTTGCCCAAGGCGATGCAGTGAGTAGTCAGCCACATCCTGGATAACCACAAAGGAGTTCCTTGGCTCTGAGTTCCTTCTACAGTCCACTATTCAGTTAGCTTGACCATGCATGGCATTTGCATAGGAACTTTCTCAACTAGAAAATCTCATCTATCCATCTCCAGGGGGCAGAAAAATCCATCGCCCATCATTTCCCTACCAAATCCTCCAGTGTGTGCTGGATTTGCTAATTCCAAATGTTATCTCGTCATGTGTGTTCTGTTTTTATTTTTGGGATCAGCTAGCGGGTCACGCGGCTCAGTTGGTCATTCATGCGGCACCTGTAAAGCCCGTTGGTACGGAACAGATCGTGGTCTTTGGATGTTGTTTTAGAGACTCCTGTGCATTGTTCCATTAATATGAGACTAGGGCTGGCTTGGGGGCATCTGTTGATACACATGCCAATAAAGAGATGATTTAGACGGCGCAGGTGAGCATGCCCATATGTTTGATCAAGCAAACACAAGCACAGTATATTCTTCAAAGGCTGCTCCTGTTAAAACAATACGGTGTAGCGGAAAAATTATTTAGCTTTGTAGCAGCAAATGTCCCCAGCTCTCCTGAAGCGTCACATCACTTCCATGCTAAAATAAAAATAAAAATGACAACATGGAGTTTAGAATAAAATAAGTTAAAACACTTAAAACTGGTTAAAAAGCATCTAAGAGCAATAAACACACCGAAAACTAATTCAGGAATATTGTTTTTTATTTTATTTTTTTATCTATGTCATTTTAAATTGTTATTGGTATTAATGTTGTTTTTTTAGTTTTAGATTTTATGATTTATGTGGAAATTGTTTTCCATTTGGTTGTGTACCTTTTGGTGTGTTTTATTTATTATGACTTTTGTTATGTTGGTAATTATGTAAACCTTGTCATGTTGTAAGCCGCCTTGAGCATTGTTTTAATTATGGAAAGGCAGCATACAAATAAGATGATGATGATGATGATGAAGAGATGCAACCAAAGGATGGGTCTGTGTGGATAAGCCTACCAAACCAGAAATTTTTTCAGCAGGCATCTCAGAGTCAAGGACTGTGTACACCTAATACCTGCAAGCAAGTACAGGTGCCACCACACCTTCAATTGATCACAAATTTGTTTCATGAAGTTCTGCACAGGGCAGATTTGGTGGTGCTGACATGTGGAGAATAGATTGTGCTGGACAAGTCAGATATGTTCTGTTGGACAAGTATAGTTTATCAACTCCATATTCTTTGAGATCTCACTCAAATACATAACCAGTAAGATTGGGGAAATGCCAGCATTCAGTTTTTCAGCTTTTTATATCTGTTTTGGGAAACTACAGGAGAGGAGGAATTGGGTGTCTTTTTGCTCAGTTCTGTGTGGTGCATCTATTTTTACAATGCAATCCTGTACACGTTTACAGAAAAGTAAATCCTCATTTTGGTTAATGCAGGCACCCCCAAACTCGGCCCTCCAGATGTTTTGGGACTACAAAACCACTGGTCCTGTTAGCTAGGGATGATGGGAGTTGTAGTCCCAAAACAGCTGGAGGGCTGAGTTTGGGGGTGCCTGGGTTAATGGCTCTTGTACTGTCTACTATGGATAATTTGCAATATAATCCTGTGTATGGCTACTCAAAGTAAGTCCTTTGAGTTCAATGAGATGTGCTCCCAGGCAAGTGTGTATGACATTGCAGCCTAGCTAGCAGCCTCGTATCTCGTGCTGCTCAGGAATCCTTGGAAACCTGAGAAAGTCAGTGCAGCTTTGAAAGGTTCAGTCCGCCACCTTGATTCAAAATGGCACCCAACCGTGCCCAAACATAGACAAAAACCTGCTGCTCAATCTCAGGAACCATCATGCAAGATTTGGTTATGACATATTAACAAGTGTTCAAATGCATAGTGAACAGACAAACAACTTACAGATAGACAGTTAATTGGATAGATAGACAGACAGAGATAGGTGATAATAATGATGACCAGGGACATGAAATTCAGATGAAATGCAGTAGTTTTAAGTCTTAGTTCCAGCCAAGAATTTCTTGGAAGTTCAGTAAAGCTTAATTAAAGCATTTGTCCTCTTAATTTTCACAGCTCTGCTTTTTTGCACTTTTAACCTCCTGCTGCTCTGACAATACGAAATGTCAAAAGAGAGATACAGTTTTTACACAATTTTAAACTCAGCTGGAAGGCAAAGATGCCTTGGGAAAAACACACACACACACACACACACACACAGAGAGAGAGAGAGAGAGAGAGAGAGAGAGAGAGAGGGTGCCCCTGCACATTGGCTGGCTTTGGGAATGATTCCCATGGATATATACTTGCAAAAATATTTTGTTTGTGTGAGTCGTCATGCAAGTTGCTGAAAGACACTCCTATAAATTGATTTCTGGTTCTTTGGCTGGCATTTTAATCTTCAGCTGATAGGATTGTGTTTGATCCAATTGTGAAGCTGGCCCCTCCTGTTGAAACATTTTCATTTACTGAAACTCTTTGTCAAACCATCCTGCGGATATCGTGTGTGTGTGTGTGTGTGTGTGTGTGAATGAACACACTGGAACTGTCTATTAGCACTTCGCCTCCAACACATGGTAATTGCAGGCACCACTCAATAACTTGAATGTGTGAAACTTTTACCAATTTGAGGTGTAATTTAGTGACAACTCTATTTTTCAGATTCCCGCTGTGATCAATGACTAGGCTTATATTCATGCTTCTGAGCTCTCTGTGTGTACTCCCAACTAGCTTAGAAAAATCTTCCCTGAATAATGAATGGTGGCCGATAAAAAAGGAAGAAAAGTATCCCATTCGATATGTACTTCATTGAAGGACAAAGACACAGAATGAGCTGGGGTGAGATGAAGGTGGTTTGTCATGAGTCAGACTGTTGGTCCATCCAGCCAAGTATGATTTATTATGATTGCCAGGCTTGCACAAGCCTCTAAAATAAGTTTCCTGGTAAATCCCCTTTTATTCCCTCCTAAAAAGAATAGACACTACACAGTCTTGTATAAAAGTATAAAAGAGTTTACTCACATGTTCTGTTCACGAATGGATCCCAGAAGGCAGGCTTAAGTTACAAAATATATATACCTGAAATCTATCCCATAAGGAGATAGTTCCTTTGTCCTCTCTTGGCCAAGAGAGCATCTCAGGCTAAGGAGATGTTGCTTCTTCAAGGAATGGAGTCAGAGAGAGATGGCTGCCTCCCCTGTGCTATTTTGTTACCTGCACAAATGAGGTCACACCCACCTCTAGTCACATGTAGACGAAATTTTCCCAGCCAAGGAGGAAACAGGAAGTTCCGTCTGGCTGGTCCAGACATCCCCTTTTTATGTCCAGTCTAGGAATGTTGTATTTGACTGCTCTGTATTTCACACCCCACAAGAAATTGTTGGAGGAGAGGCATGAGTTGTTGGACATGGATTTCCTTGAACATCTATGATCATGCCATTCTACATGATCTCATTTTAATTTTATTTTTTACTGTTGTTGCTAGCAGGATTCTGTTGCTTTCCGGATATGCTTCTTACATATTTTGTCTTCCTGGTATTGATGCTAATCTTTGTCATTTGTCAGGTGATGTGCTATGAATTCCAGGCTTTGCATATGTTAAATTGCTTAGGCGGTGCTTCGCAATGTATGGTTTCCCCATCTGTTGCTGCCATTTGGCACTTTGTGCATGCACGCCTCAACTCCGAAATGTTGTGATGCTGATTTTCTACATTTTGAGTGCCAGGTGGAAGGAAGCCATTCCTCAAAAGGATGGGCACGAGCCATGGAAGAGGCACTAAATAATCCAGAGTGGGTTGAAATCTTTGGTTTTTAGGGAGTTGTTCAATCATCAGTCAGGTACTGAAAGCTATCTGTATGTCAGCAAATCAATCTTGATCTTTATGGAAAACTATTTGGATCCTGTGTTGTGTGATTGTGTGCCTTCCACGCTGATAAACGGAGCACATTTCTTATAATTAGGCACATTCTTTTTCTGTCTGCACCATTTATCCCATGAGTACATATGTCTGTTTTTGTAGGCAAACTTGTCAGTCTGTATCCGTTTTCTTCCCATCTGTGCTTTACTTATCCCCCCAAAGACCTACAACCATCATCTCCTTACTCAAGTATATACTTGTCTTTGTCCGTTTCCTAGTATACCTATGCAAACAGGGTGGTGTTTTTTTAACTCTTCCATACTTCACTCAAGCCATCTACTTCAGTTTTAATCCTCTTGGTAGAGACCCCTCTATTCCTGTTTAGATGTAGTTTTGTTGGTCCACCACCTGCCTGCAAATAGCCTGTGTGATTCAGTGTTTGTGTTCATTGGACAGTATTCTACTAACACGTCACACAGATTTCCATTTGTACAATGGGAGTTCTGCTCTCTCTCCCCTGCATCTTCCCCAAATCTGCTCCAGATTTGAGGAGGAGGAGGAGGAGGAGATGCGAAGAACAGAGGGAGTCCAAGCAGTAATCCTAGGCCTTGGATTTTGGTTGAATCTGGTGCATAGCCCTAGTAATTGTTGTTAGTACCGCCTGTACTGCAAGATGCAGCTTGACTTAAAGGGACCCAGTCTTCTCCAGAAACCATCTACTGTGATGGAGTGGAGGAGACTTGGGTCTTTAAGGGTTTTGCACAGTGGAATCCTCAGAATCAGAGGAGGGCAACATCCCTACGATGGGTAGGCATACCTCTAAGACTGGCCTTCCATCCTCTTCCTCTTCAGGTCTAGAGTCCTCAGTCTCCATGAAGAGCAATCCAACTGCTGGTCCCTGACGTAAGCCCTGGTTCAAATGGGCTTGTGAAAGAAGCCCCACATAGTGAGAAGCTATGCATGGCTGTGGTAGCTACCAGTCCCAGCAACTACTAACATAGCCTGCAGAGTCCCCATTTAGCTCTGTCTCTCAGTGCTGCCTAGTTACAGGTAAGTAGCCGTGTTGGTCTGCCATAGTCAAAACATAGGAAACCCTTGGTTTTTAGCACTGAATTAGAGCAAACGGGTTTCCGCAGAATGCCATTTGTTCTGATTTATCCAGCCTTTTAACAGAGGATGTTCAAGGGAGTAGAAAGGAATATTCTTCCCAAGGCTTTCGGAGACCCAGAAGAATGCAACAATGGCTTGTACACAGAATCCACTCTAAATGGTTTCCTAATTTGACAGTCGCTGTGTAGGGTTTAAGTGAAAAGAACTGCAAAAGACTAATTTCCATTTCTGGAAAAAGGCTGCTTGAATTGGGCACTTGAAAAACAGCATCTTGCTTAAAATTAAAGTTCTGGTTGTGCAACAGAAAATGGAACCGATGCTTGCAAGTGTCCTCCATCAAAAGGTGCCAGAACTATTTATAGAAACGAAATGAGAATCTTGATTCCTTCCAAATCAAATGACCTGTTATTATTTATGAGAAGTGTTATGAAAGCGGGTTTCTGCAAACAAAGTTGCGAAGAGTTCTTTTGCCCCATGTAGTACATTTGTTTCTGTGGTGTGCGGAGCCGAAGGGAGAGTTGCTGACAGAACCAAATTCTTCTAATACCGTGGTTCATGATGCGGCAATTCTAGGAGATATAAAAGTAGTTAAAACTGATAAAGGTGACTGAGGAAGTTTCATAAGTATGTCTCAAGGGTCTCTTAAAGGAAAACGACAAGCCACAATGACTGTTGAGCTGTGATGCTCTCCATCAGGAGAGATTACAAACAATAGGATAGAGAATATCACGTCTTCTTGAAAGAAGGATGGGAACTTGCAGACTTCAAGATGGGGTTGAGCCCCCAAATCCCATTGACCACAGCTAGGGACTGGTGAATATCTCCAGTTCAGTTCCCTCCCCCCATCTTAAGTTCAGTACTCCACATTTCCACATCAGTTCCCCATTTTCATTTTTTAAAATAAATCATAAAAATCAATCTTTTTTTGCTTATATTCTATAACAGAGATGTCCAACAGGTCGATCTCAATCTACTAGTAGATCCCCAAGAGGTTTCGGTAGATCGCGGTCGATCGCTGGGTCCCTTTCCTTAGCGTTGGTAAAATAGAATCAGGCCTTGCCCCCTCGCCCCACCCTCCATTGTTGCATGATCTGCGGAACGGAAGACGGAGTTTACTCAGTGAGGCTGTTTGTCTCCTCAGCGATCTGTTGGTGAGTGACCGTTCCCCTTTCTCCCTAAAAATGTGCAACAGTTAGCCTTGAGCTCCCCAAAAATGGGGCTTTTCTCCTCCCTAAAAGAAAGCTCAACAACTTTGCCCTGAACCACCTAAAACGGGGGTAGATAACCGCCAGTTTTTAATTCTGTGAGTAGATCACAGTCTCTTGGGAGTTGGACACCCCTGTTCTATAACATGCACATGTTTGTATGAAATTTTGCTGAATATACACATTTTTGCAGAGCACTTCTCCCTAATATAATGAATTCCAATGTTTTTCCCCTACTAACCCATGCACCTTTATGCACAACTTATTCTACTAGATGTACACATTGTTTGCCTGGTGAGTTACAACATTACAACATTCGGAAAGTGCGGATTTTGGAGGATTTCTGCATTGCAGTTCTCTCAAAAGGTGCAAATTACCAGTAGGTAGATGAACCATTACATGAGAACAAAACTGAATTTATCCCCCATCCCTAGCCCCAATCAGCATGGCCAGCCATCTCGGATCGTGGAAGTTGTAGTCCAACAAGAAGGTTGGAAAATTCCCATCCCTGTCTCGAGACTTGGGGCAGGATTACACACTACACGCAAACACATGCACAAAAGCCTGATGACCTCTTGTTAAGAGAACACAGTGGGGTTTTTTGGGAAGAGGGGATTTGGGACAGAGAAAAAGGAAAGTGGGAGGGGGCGCTTAGCCCTTCCTTCCCCTCCAACCCCTTTCCCATTCAATTCTGCACAGTTTCGCAACGGATGTTTTAAGTGTATCATTGTGCTTGGAGCACTATGTGGTGAAGCAGAAGGTAGTTGCCATGGAGCAGCAATCAGCATGGAGAGGCTTAAATTTCCTGCCACATCTCTACCCTGCAGGCTGCTTCCTCCAGGCCTGGCTCCAGGTTTGAGTGTAGATTCCTTTGGGACGGGCAGAGTGGAAGGCCAACAGTAGATAGGAGCCAATGACAGGTGAATCCAACCAATTCTTGTGTCCCCCCCCATCCTTCTCCCTGTTGAGTTCTACAGAGACTAAGGCGTAAGAAGCTGACAATCAGTGCCAACCCCTTGGTCTGGGTTTTAAGTAAGAAAGCAAGCAGGTGACCCTGTTTGCCTCTTTCTCTGTTCATGAGCCCTAGTGGGCTTACCTGGCAGCGGTGGTGGGCAGCAGCACTCCAAGCAGAATTGGTGGCCAGGGGCCGCCATGTTGATTGCAATGCAACCAGGATTCTAAATCATGAAGGGAGCCTTCACAAATACCGTGCCGTCCCTCCTGCAAACTTTCATGCTGAGATGCAAGAGTTCAGTGACTGCAGGCTGTGAGGCTAGCAAGAGCGTCCCAAGTCTCCCTCATATGCAAGAACTGAATGAACTCTCCTTGGTTTGTGACCTTTAATGCATGAGGAGGCTTGCATGTTTGCACATTTCTGTCTGCGAAACTCATGCACAAATATTAGCCTTGCACATGTTAAGGTGGCATGCCAGGAAGGAAGGGCTCAATCTAGCCTTTCCAGCATAAGGGTGTATTTTCTATGTGCAGGGAAGCATTTGATTGTGCTAATCTTACAGTGATGCAGGCCAGGAAGAGCTTTACCTTTAGACTGTGCATAACCTGGCCTAATATTGCTTGCTATGCTGGCTCAGTTGTACCAATGACTTTTATTTCATCTAACATATGCAGAAAGGGTGTGCACCTTGGTTTTATTTAATTTTGCTTTGGTGTATTTTGGAGCACCTGTTTGAAGGCTGTACAGTGACTCATTATTTTGTAAATACAAGTAAAGTGCTTCCACCTTTGAAAGTTGCACACACATGCTCTATGCAGTTCTTGAAAGCTGAGGTGTACACACACACACACACCCCACATGTATATCTATGCCTTGTTCCTGTGGGGAAATGGTTGTAACAAGATATCACTGTTTGCTAGATTGCCATCTTTATGTAGACATCTACATCTGGCCAGTTCTGGTGCTGGGACTGAATATTTATTGGCCACAAAGAAACACAAGATACCAAAACCAAAGGGACGAGAGCAGGTAGTATTGTTTGCAATAACAGCTGTTACCCTGTGTCAGAAGGGATTTTTTTATTTTGGACCGTAACGCAGCTGTCTGTTATGGAGATAACTTGGCATTTTATTTGTTTTCGGTGGCACTGGGATTGTTACATCCTTTTGGTCCTGACAATAATGTGTTGTCTGAAGATAAGCTTGGATGGAGAAAATCGCACAAGCCGCGCCTGCACCTTGAGTTCAGGTTTCCCTTTGGACCCATTACAGTTGAACCAGGAGTCCTTTACGCATACACTTTCTGGCACTTCCAGCGACATCCAAAGTCATTAAACGAGAGAGCAGTAGATGGAAAGCTGGCTATAGATGGGGTGGGGGAGGCTAGCTGGAGATCTATGAGCCGTTCCATGCTCAGCCTCTATCAGGTTCAGATAATCTTGTATCAATTTCCTTTCCCTGAATAGGCAGGAGCTGTGTCTTAATTGCAGCCTCCTTATGGGTGAGAGATAGCTGGGGTTGGTGATTGATTGGGACTTCCACCATGCGCCAAAAAAACAAATGCAGGATTGTCAGCGGGAGCAAACTCAGGCCAATTAGTTCCCACCGCTATTGGCACAGCTATGGGAAATCCATTTTTTTATCAGCAAGACTGCAGCTTGCATCAGTAGGTCTCCATTTCTCATAAGCAGATCATTGACTTTATTTTTTATTTTTTTAAGTACCACCGCTATCCGTAGACTTAAGATTCCTCTTTTTTCCCCCTTCTCATTTTCTAGCCTAGTGTGTATACTAAATCCAAGAGGGCACATCACAAGCTGTCACAGCGCCAACGCTAATACTTTCATTCATAATATTGTGTTAAGTGTCAGCAGAAACAGCAAATGCATTTTTATTGGCATGTCTCACTGTTGTGGGATTGCTCTCAAGAATCCATAATTTTACAAGAAGCTGTTTTCTCCTGAGTCAGGCAGAGGCTCCATCGAGTTCAGCACAGCCAACCCTGTCTGGAAGTAGTCTTGCCAAAATCTCCAGAGAAGCTCTTTCCTCGGCCCGCTACCAGAGATCCAGGAATAGGAGTGCCATTGTTTGAACATGTAACCCCTCCACAAAACACGTTCTTCCACCACAGAGCTTGTTGGCCTTCCCCAAGTCCCTGTTTTGTTTATGGGCCTTGTGTTCACGAGACTCAGTCAAAGGCCAGTATACCAAGAACAGCTTAGGCTCATGTTGTGCTTGCTTTTGAATAGCTGGACACAATTACAGACTAGGTTTTTAAAAAAATATTATTATTAAAAAGCCCTCCATTAGAAACACCCGCTTTGCTATACATCTGCTATAAAATGAAGACTAGCCCAGTTTCTATGGTTCTTCAGTTTCTGGTCAAATGAGATAAATTAATGTTTCTGGCTAAAAGTAGCTTATTTATTACAGCGGCTTCATTCCTTTGCTTTGGTGAAAGGCTTAAACAATTATAACAAAAGCCATTCCTTCCTTTTTTGTTGTTGTTGTTCAGTCATTCAGTCATGTCCAACTCTTCGTGACCCCATGGACCAGAGCAGGCCAGGCACCCCTATCCTCCACTGCCTCCCACAGTTTGGTCAAACTCATGTTAGTAGCTTCGAGAACACTGTCCAACTATCTCGTCTTCTGTCGTCCCCTTCTCCTTGTGGTGCCCTCAATCTTTCCCAACACCAGGGTCGTTTCCAGGGAGTCTTCTCTTCTCATGAGGTGGCCAAAGTACTGGAGCCTCAACTTCAGGATCTGCCCTTCCATTTACATTTTGAATTTTTTACTTGCATGTATCACATATGGTCCATAATAGTGCTGAACTGAAACTGTTTTCTGAGTACAATGATAGACGTTTTGTGTGTACACGCGTGTACATGTGTGTACATGTGCACACATTAAGTACACACACCCTTTTCTGGACAATTTCTCTGCATTCCTTTAGGTCAAGTCTCATTGGTTACATAATTACACCCTTCTCAATGGGATCCCTGATTGGCTGGGAATAAACTAAGAAGGAGAGTGAAATACTTGGAGATGTATGGAAGAAAATAAGGAGAGTAATAGCACCAAATATGATGGTGACATATCCTCCCCCCCCCCCCCAAAAAAAGTTTGACTTTGGACAGAAAACTGCAATGTACAAGTCTTCCACAGTCAAGTACACTGTGTTAAATTAGTAATTCTATTCAGACAGTTAACTTCTGCAATAAAGATTCCCTGTTTCTGTGGCATTTTTACTGTGGTTCTTTCTCTTTGTTTGGTTCCTGTGCTGACAAGAAAAATAGCATTTATCTCATACTGCAAGTAAGAGAACCTAAAGGCTACTGCTTCCGAAAAGGGCATTCTATCCAAATATTTTCACCCAGGAGGACAGAAAATTAATTGCACTCCATTCCAGAACCCAACCAACAGAACCTTCAGAATAATTTTCTATTTATGCTGATTACTCGGGCAGCCTGGACCCCATCCAAGTCATTGAATGAATTAGTTTTTAGTGTACTATTGAACACAATTGTTGGAGAGCAGGAGGCAAGAGTAGATCTGGACGCCCTGTTACCATCATTCATTTTACAGAGATTGGCAACTGAAATCGCCAATGGTCACGTGGCTATTTATGTGAATGCAAGCGCCAGACTTTTAAGGAATTATTCTGAAGCCATCTGCTGATTTCAGGGGTTTAGACTACTGTACATGGATGGTAAATTTGGTCAGCATTAGGGTTTTGCTGTGCGTGGATTTAGTTTGCTGCAGAGGTGGTGGAAAAGTTACATGACCTCCTCTCATCCATCATGGAGATCTCTTCCAGCATGGTCCAATGCAGTCAGGACTTGAATGCCCAATCACTGGGGGGGGGGGGGGGAGGTTGGAACTTAACTAGATTTTACTCAGAGCAGAACAACTGAAATTAACATGACTAAGAGAGGTCCATTAATTTCAGTTCGCCTTGTCTGAGTAAAATGTAGTCGAATACCAGCCCTAGTTTGCACAATTCTCTCTCTCTCCCTCCCCCCCCAGCTTTTGGAAGGAATCAAAATATCTGAAAGAGACGCCTCGCCTCCCCCCCCCCCCAGTGTGAAGTTTGGCAGAAGAAACCACCCTCAGACACTCAGGGTGGCAGAGGCTCAGAAGAGGAGATTCCCTGTGGCAGACCTTAATTTATGGAACTCCCACAACACAGAGTGAGGCAATCTCATTATACAGTTTTTGGCGAATGCTGACCTCTTTAGTCTGCCGTAAGATTGATCTTTTCAGAACACACCTTAGGGGGTTTTTCATGATCACTTTTTTTTGGGGGGGGGGTAATCATAATACTTTAAAACTGTTTATATGTTGTATTTTAAATTGTTGTAAACCGGCCAGTGACCAAACGGTGAATGGCAGGGACACAGGTGGTGCTGTGGTGTAAACCACTGAGCCTCTTGAGCCTGCCAATCAGAAGGTCGGCGGTTCAAATCCCCGTGCCTGGGTGAGTTTCCATTGCTCTGTCCCAACCTAGCAATTCAAAAGCATGCCAGTGCAATAGATAGGTACTGCTGCAGCAGGAAGGTAAGTGGCGTTTCTGTGTGCTCTGGTTTCTGTCATGGTGTCCCATTGTGCCAGAAGTGGTTTATTCATGCTGGCCACATGACCCGGAAAGCTGTCTGTAGACAAATGCCAGCTCCCTTGACCTGAAAGCGAGATGAGCGCTGCAACCCCATAGTTGCCTTTAACCATCCAGGGGACTTAACCATCCATGGGTCCTTTTCCTTATCCTTTCAATAAATTAAAACTGTTGTCATGTTCATCTTCTGCATGATCAAGGATCATAGAATCATAGAACTGTAGAGTTGGAAGGCACCCCCAAAGGTCTATTAGTCCAACCCCCTACAATGCATGAATCTCAGCTAAAGATTATAACTTGGATATAACTGTAAACTGTTGTTGTTGTTGTTGTTGTTGTTGTTGTTGTTGGTTTCTATTGATTTATTAGTTTGTTTGTTGCTTGTGTGGTGTAGTGGTTAAGAGCGGTAGACTCGTAATCTGGTGAAACAGGTTCGCTTCCCCTCTCCTCCACATGCAGCTGCTGGGTGACCTTGGGCTAGTCACACTTTTCTGAATCTCTCAGCCCCACTCACCTCACAGAGTGTTTGTTGTGGGGGAGGAAGGAAAAGGAGAATGTTAGCCTCTTTGAGACTCCTTTGGGTAGTGATAAAGCAGGATATCAAATCCAAACCCTTCTTCTTCTTGTTGTATAGGATATTTTGGTTTTTTTTTAATGTTTGATGCTTTGTTGTGTTTTTATATATGTTGTAAGCTACCCAGAGTGGCTGGGGAATCCCAACAAGATGGGCGGGATATATATATATATACCGGTATATATATATGTGTGTGTGTGTGTGTGTAATTATTATTTCTATACACAGGCTGTGCTTGAGGTTCTGAGAAGCTTAAGAAAAAATGGGTAAAAAAATGTGTTTTTTGTTGTTGTTTAAATAAACAATCACAGAGATGTTTGAAGGTGTACCACAATGTGATCAGGTTATGGGGGAAAGCTAACATTTATTTTTTCTGTTATAAAATACACCCCACTTTAGACTTTGTATGCATAGGATGGAGTACTCACTTAGGAATACAGCTGTGACCTTGTCAGTGGAAGGCAATGTTGAATTTAATGAGAATGGCATCTGTGGACTTCTGGCTATGCCTGACTCAACAGGAAATTCTGTTCAGATCCCATTGGCCTCCCGCTCTCACTCTCAGACAGGGATTTGAGAGGGGATCTTGGGTCCATTCAACTGGGCTCCGTTTTGGAATATCTGCTAAGCTATTGATTTCTGCCATGAGGTAGAGTGCTTTTACATCAATACCACTTGGGTTATGCTCCTTCTGTTTGGCTGCATTCTGAGCAACCTGTGGGTTCAGAGACATTATTTGGTGGCAGAGAAATTGATGCTTCCACATGGGTTTTCTTGCTACTCTCCCCCTGTGAATGGAAGCTCTGTTGAGAAACTGGGGGCTCTGGAGACCTGGGTCTGGAAATAGTGTGACCGGCTACAGTCCTAACCCTCGCATACCTGTGGGTAAACCCCATTGAACAGCTTAATTCTGAGCATATATGGTTAGGACTGCATGGTTAATGTGTCGTTTTGGTGTTACCTTTGCTGTTCAGATTATTTAAAAGAAATAAAAATGTTAGTTATAAAGCAGAGCAACCAACCTCATTGGCAGCTCTTGATGAGTGGTCCAGCTGGAACAGCAGGTTCCTGGCGATGTTGGTGTTGGCAGTGCACAACTCTGTGTGATTGACACATCCCAGAGCCTCTGCTGGAATACCATTACTGGTGGTCATTGACAGCCATCTCAGTTAATGCAAGCCGAAATTGACCGCCATGCTGGCATGAATATGTTTGGTCCTAGAAGAAATGTCGGGTTTTTCTTTGTTTTTCCTGCCAACAGAAGAGTTGTCCTTTGCCACCCTATAATGGCCAGGTGCCCCAATGTCAAACTAGGCATTAAGGGAATAATAGATCAAAAACACTGGGCTTGTGCTGGGAAAATCAAAAGGAGAGACGGAAGCTGATTTTCCTGCAATTTCACACAGAGACAAGCTAGAGCGAATGTATTTCTCAGTATGTTAGCTCTAATAAGAGCATTTAGTTATTTATACATATAAACTGAGGGTGGTTCACAAAAAAGGGAGAGAGAAAGAGGAGAAGAATGGGCATTAAAATTACCATAATTTTTCCAGCTTTCTTTAACACAAAATGGAAGAGAGAGAGAGCGAGAGCGCTTTAGGAAAGTCCAAAGGGGAAATAAAATCAAATAAATTTTAGGTAAAACTGATTGTTCTTTTCTTTCTTTTACAAAAGCCCAACATTTCAAAGGAAAGCCAAGTGATTTAATGTTGAGTCTTGCAAAGTGTTTATGCTGCCAGAGTTAATGCATTCATTGGAAGAGGGGGGGGGGGAACTTGGATTCCGATTAATAGAAATCATGCCCAGGCCAACACTGTAGATTTAAGTTGTGTTTCCTTGGAGAAGCCTCTGACCATCAGCTGCATCTGGTTTGTAAGGCTACCCATAGGAGACAAATATGCTTGCCCCTAACCGTTTCAGTTAAGAAGCTGAGGATCTATTAATACCAGATCTCTTATCTCTAGACACAGGCTTGAAACAACTTCCTGGGACACAGTTGTGAATAAGAATCACACACAGTCTGGGGGAAAAGGCAAGGGAGCTTTTGTAAACTGGAACAGAGGGGGTTATAGTCCTTTTCTAAAAAGACATGTGCTACCCTCTTTGATCAAAGGCTTTCAGAGCACCTGGGAATCATTTAAATGCAACAGTAACAACAATAATAGTACAAAATCTGCACAATTCAACAGCCCCAAGAGCAACCTGGGCCTAGTTCTAAATGGCATCAACAAATGGGAGAGAGAGGGGGGGGGAATATGTAGGCAGGCTATAGAGAAAGGGACCAGAGTTAAGTGTGTCCCCCCCCACACACACACTCTGCCTCTCATAATTCTCAGGGTCATAAGTGTAGGAAAGTTAGCCTAGACAAAAAATAAAGGTGTTCAGAAAATTGGTGCACATTTCTGCAGGTCTGTTCATTCCCCATAATAACATGGGGCAGTTTTATGCTGTTATTGGAAGGAGGGGTTCCAATTGGCCACTATTGCCAAACAGGATGCCGGACTACTTGGACTTTGTTCAGATCCAACCAGGCCCTTCTTATGTTTTAGACATCTTTAATGATGACCTTAATGTTGCTGTCAGCAGCTCAATTGTCATATGGTTCCCATCTGATGTTCCTCTTCCCGACTGATTTGTGGGCGATGAGGAACACATGGGCAAGAGCCCAAATGAACCAGTGGTGATGGTTTCATGCAACTGTGGCCTTTTCCAGACACTTAAGGTAAAGGTAAAGGGACCCCTGACCATTAGGTCCAGTCGTGTCTGACTCTGGGGTTGCAGCGCTCATCTCGCATTAATGGCCGAGAGAGCCAGCGTACAGCTTCCGTCGCGGGGATTCGAACCACCAACTTTCTGAGCAGCAAGCCCTAGGCTCTGTGGTTTAACCCACAGTGCCACCCGCGTCCCTTTTCCAGACACTTACCTGAGCCAAAACTCCAGCTTCTGGAGTAAAGGAGGTTGCAAATGTGCTCACACCCTCCGCCCTAACTCAAAAAGTCACACACAATGCAGATGCATTGTTGAGATACCAGTTTGTGGCACAATTGTAGGATTTCCATTTCTGACAAAGAAAAATCATTCAGGACTCTATTGTACAGTGGTACCTCAGGTTAAGTACTTAATTCGTTCCGGAGGTCCGTTCTTAACCTGAAACTGTTCTTAACCTGAAGTACCACTTTAGCTAATGGGACCTCCCACTGCCGCTGCACCACCAGAACACGATTTCTGTTCTTATCCTGAAGCAAAGTTCTTAACCTGAAGCGTTATTTCTGGGTTAGCGGAGTATGTAACCTGAAGCATTTGTAACCTGAAGCGTATGTAACCCAAGGTACCACTGTATGTCTAGAAGCATTTTTTTTTTAAAAAAAATGCCATTGTACTTTTAACAGACTCCCAAGGTTGCTAATAAACTTTTCTTTAAAAAGCAGAGTGTGTTTTTTTTTTTAAAAAAAAAAGCTATTTAACCCAAGACAAGAGGAGCAGAAAAATTAATATTGCCTGCAGAGGATACCCAGGGATAATTAAGCTTCTGTCAGGATGTAATAAGAATGTTAGATTAAAAATATATTCACCTGGTGTCTCAAGTCATGTGATGAGCATGGAGGGGAGGGTCTTTCCATGTGCCGTCATGGGAAGAAGCTCTTTGCTTGAAGTAGTCTTTGTTCCAGGCCCATTATCTTGAACTGCAATCTTTCCCATCAGATGAGAATTTTGGCCATGTGAAGCCTTCCTAAATTGGTGGCCAACAGTTAACGTGGGGAGGCACAAAGAAACAATGAGACAAATAAGGTAATTAAGGATGAATGTATGCCAATCACTGACGCTCATAACTAAACAAGCAATTTGTGTCCCAGGCGGGAGAAATCATGATACAAAAACTGCACCAAGGTGGGAGGAGGAAATCACACAAAGTCAGAACAAAACACATACTATAAAGAATAAAAAAAGAAATAATTAGGCATACTGCTAAAATTGCATGTTTTCATTACTTTTGCAAACGTAGGATAAGCTGCAGGTATTTATTTGAGTCTTTTAATCATAAGGGATTGTCAAGGAAAACCAGGGTGAAATGCAGTGTTGATGACTGTTTTTAATTGCCAAGGGAGGGGGGAGCCTCTTAAGTATTTCTCCCCCCCCCCAAAAAAAAAGAACAGAACTAAAGAAGAAGAAAAAGCAGAAATAGATGTCAATAGATATTTAGCCAAGGGATGGGGGACCTGTCATGTTCAAGTTGTCATTGGACTCCAACTCCCATCATTCCATTGTCCATAGTGGCTGAGACTGATGGGAACTGAAGTCCAACAAAATATGGAGAGCCACTGATTCTCATCCCCTGAGATAGACACACCACTGATTATTTTTAGTGTTTCAAAGGACATTAAACTAGGTTCCTTGGTGTCTTCTTGCCTTCATGAAGATGAAACTAGCTAGAAAATTCTGAACAAAATAGGAAATTCTTTCCAGTAGCACCTTGGAGACCAACTGAGTTTGTTCTTGGTATGAGCTTTCGTGTGCATGCACACTTCTTCAGATAGGTATCTGAAGAAGTGTGCATGCACACGAAAGCTCATACCAAGAACAAACTCAGTTGGTCTCTAAGGTGCTACTAGAAAGAATTTCCTATTTTGTTTAGAAAATTCTGTTTAAGGTGCCTCTACGGCTGTGCAGCGATCTTGCTTATATCAGTTTGCCCAACTGATTTACTGTTGGCGGCAGTTTGAGAGGAGACTGATTGAAAAGGCAGAACTTCATTGAATTCATAGATTTCCTCCTTTTCCCATAGAAGAATGGCAGTAAACATACAAGTGCCCTTAATATTTTTCCGCCATTAAAAAAGGTGAGGGCTCAATACACCTGATAGAATCTCTGTACTGAGTTAACTATGCTCAAGGTAAGAACTCAAGCAGAATCCTTCTGGATCAAACCAAAAGCCAATCTTGTTTGGTGTCCTTTTTCTCACAGTGGCCTGTGAGATGCCCATGGGAAGCCCACAAGCAGCATCTGAGTGCAGCAGCCAGAGGCATAGGAAGGTCAGGTGGTACCCGGTGCAGAATTTTTTTTCACCCCCCCCCCATTGATTCCCCCCCTGCAAAAATGGTTTTACGTTATTTCATATTTTCTTACAAAGGAACAATAACAAGTAATAATAATAATAAACTTTTATTTATATCCCGCCCTCCCCGGCCAAAGTCAGGCTCAGGGTAGCTAACATCAGATACATAACATTGCTATAAAATCAAACAATAATTAAATTACCTCCTAAAAACATCTCAAAATAAAATTAAAGTCTAATCAGATGGGTTGGGAACAGTAAGTGCTCCACTGAACTGAAATGTCAGCCTTCACGACATAGGAAAACAGCCAAGTAAACAGCTATTTTGGTGGAGGAGGGTCAAGATATTAACCGATATGCATTAAATTTCATGTATAGCTATATAAGCCCTAGTATAGTAAGATAAGACCTTTGGAGCAGGCATTTTTTAAAAAAAAGTTTTTTTATGAACCGCCCTAGTAGGGCAGTAATTGTTCCTTGATAATTTGTCACCCCCTCCATTATGGAACATGGGGCGGACCACCCCCTACGCCCCCCCCTTCCTACACCCCTGGCAGCAGCACTTTCCATGCATTTGATTCCCAGCAGTGGGTATTCAGAGGCATACTGCCTCTGCCACGGGAGGTAGAACATACCCATCATGACTAGTAGCCATGGACAGCCTTATTCACCATAACTTTGTCTAACCCAGTGTTTCCCCAAACTTGGATCTGCAGCTGTTTTTTGACTACAACTCCCATCATCCCTAGCTAGCAGGACCAGTAGTCAGGGATGATGGGAGTTGTAGTCCAAAAAGAGCTGGAGACCCAAGTTTGGCAAATGCTGGTCTAACTCTACAGCTTGTGGAGCAAATTCCATAGCTGGAGTATGTGCTGTGTGAACAAACCACTTCATTTTGTGTGTCCTGAATCCCGCGTATAATCCACATAACAATGAAACAGGAGATGGATTTAACTCTCTCTCTCTCTCTCGATTCCAGGGTTTCCCCTAATTATACTTAACTAAGCTGGAACTCCAAGGCTCCACTTAGCTAATAGGCTATGCTGTATCCTGATGTTGGAAGGATTAAATTTGACTTGCACCCTTCTGCCACTTTGTTCATAGATTAAAAGACTTTGTGTTGGCCATAAGCCTAATTGACTTGCGTGAATGAATATGTGATGGAGTTTCATATTTACAGGTTTAAATGTGAGTGCTGCACACCAATGTTGCGTTCAACATTTCCCAGTTGGCCTCTTAAAAATCTCCATTAAAAAAAGTAGTTTGGACATCTTATGTAGGAAGATAGGAATACATCCGGTGTCTGTGCATTTTCTTACATATAAAAAAGTGCAGATTTGTGGGGACAGAAAAGCTTACTGCATCTGTGCCAAAGAGATTCTGGCTCTGCTTTGTTTCAGATGCTTTTTGCCCTTTTTATTCATTTTGTTCATTAAGCTGTTATGGTCAGTGGCCATGGGGGGCGGACTTTAAAAAAAATCACACATCATTAAGGTAATCCGAAATAAGCCATTTGTTTCATTTGCATGTTATAAAGAACCTAGAACCAGCTTCAATTAGAATTCTCTGCTGTGTTTGTGTTGTTCAATCTTCTCCAATACATTAAAAAAAATCCCTGTTTGTCAACAGCTGAATGCCCTCAGAGTGGTTCAAGGCAACATTTTGTATAAAGCAAGATGTTAGCCCTCCAGGCATATTGGCCAAATGGCAGCATGGGTAATTACATTTCCCCTTACCTAAATTCCCCTTGTTGTTTCAGCAGGGAACAGCACTGTTCTCTGATTTCTGCCCCTAAACTGTTGTTCAGTCTTAGTTGCTGCTATCAAACAGCTGCTGCCTGGACATTTTTGAAGTGCTCTGGGATCCTTTGGGATGAAAAGCAGCATAAATATACAATTGTATTATTTGCATGTTGCAAAGGGGATTTATTGTGACAAACACTTGTTTCCGCATTAATTGCCCGTCATAATTAGAGTGACAGTAACACGTGTAGAGGGGCAAGAGAAGCCACTCTTCGTCTTGCCACATTGTCTAACTTTTCGGTAAAACGGGAGTTGTAGACAGAGATAATTTGAGGGTTTGTGGTAGGGAAGGGGAACCAGTTGCTGGACTACAACTCCCATGATCCCCTGGCTATGCTGGCTGGTGCTGATGGGAGTGGCTAATGGTCTGTGGATGGACGGACAGGTTCTCTATCCCTAGTTTATGGCACACAGCTATGGTAAACAATGTAGTATGGAACTGTAGTTTCATTCTTCCTTGACTGATCAAAACCAGTTAGGGATCCTAGAGTGGACATGATGATGTCACAACACTAGGTAAATCAGGTTTGGCTACTTGATACCATCACTAAGGGCAAAGGAAACCCATTTGGAGTGAGGACAACATCTCACATACAAGCAGTATGGGTGATCCTGATAAATTAGGGGTCATAAACAAAGTGCATCCTGCTGTAGCCTTTCTGCAATGATCTCAGCATTTTGAGTCCAAGTCTGATGCAGATTCTGCAGAACAGAGTAGGAGTTTTCCACTCATCCCTATCTCTAATGCAAAACTTGAACTCTTCTTTCCCCTTCAATATTTGCAAGGTGGGGGATATGCAATATGTTCCTAATATCTGGATCCTGCACTGTCATCAGAATTATCCTTGACACTTGAGGAATTTTGCATCATCCCTAATTGTAGTACATTTCTTTTCGAGTGAATTAAACCCAAATTTGTATGCAAGCCCATGCAGCGTCCATTGTCGCTGATAGAATCTCTCTGTACTCAAGAACAGCATTCAACTTCAAGAGAGCCCACAAAAGCATTGTTTGCTTTCAAATTTATTCACCATCAAGACTGTATTGCGGCTGACAATTTCTGCTTCCAACTCTGAACCAAGAGCAAACTTTGCCAGCTGTGGAGTTTAAAAATAGGAGCGGGCCAGTGCTGGGGGGAAAAAATGCACTGCAGCAATGTGAATACTGATGCCATAATCAAATTATAGTAGGAGGGTAATTCAGTGAATGCTGATGCCATAATCAAATTATAGTAGAAGGGTAATTAAAAACATCTGACTCTTCTGAGAATGTAGAAGGAAATAACTGAAATGCAAGATGACCCTCCCTATCACACAAACACAAATATAGTTATTCATCTAGATGAAGGATGGGGGCCCTTTGAGTTCATTTCATCAGATCCCCAGTATGAAATGGCCATAGAGATGTCACGGGTCAATGATGAACCAAGCTTATTCAGTTCAGCTTGCTGTAGACTAGGTAATCTATCAGCAGAACGATTGAAGAAATATCCTAAGGTTAACTGATTCTTTCCATTTGTACTTGAATGCTTGTACTTGGAGCAGACAACAAGTGCTAACATATCTGGCGAAATAAAATGCCGCTGTCCTTTGAAATTTGCACTTCTCAGACTTTTGCAATGCAGTTCACTTGGACTGCTATTACTTGTTCCTTATGGGTCAGATGGACTAAAATGATATAAAAATACTTCAGATGTCCGGACAATAGCCAATGCACTAAAGCTGGGTAACCTGTGTTCCATGTCACAGAGTCGTCTCTGAGGAAACAGAACAAACACAGTGTATAATTTGAGGAGAAAGGAACAGGAAGGTTTTGCCTTTTCTTATCTCAGGCCTTGTATGTAACAGGAAAACATTTTATCAAACATACAAAGGGAAAATTCCCTCAGAATTGACAATTATAGCTTATGCTACCTCAGCGAAGATCATGGCACTCTCCTTGGTTACTAAGCAGCACCTCCACCTGCCTCCCTCTTGTTAGCTGGCTGGAACATTAACAGAATTAACCCTTAAATTGCAAACTGAATGATCCGATCCCTTCTGTGGCACTTCCAGTACCATGATTCCTTCAGCCTCCTTTTTGAGTCTGTTTATAACATCTGCTACTTCCCCCCCCTTCAGTTTCTTCACCAGAGCTCTTCGCCCCTTTGCAATGAAACTCGACTCTATTTTTAATTATCACAGGGAGTTGAGAGAGCTGTGCAGTTATAAACCACAGATTTTTCTTGGGCTCTGGCATCATGTCCATCCAAGCAGCTTCATTGACTTGCTCCAACACCTGTTTCAATTAACCTGCGCGCTTTTTTTTTTTTTTTTTTTTGTTAAGTGAAGGAAACCTCATTCCTGAAGTGAGCAGAGACTGTTTGACATGGAAAGCTGATATATAATGCATGGTTTCGTGAGCCTGGATAACAAAAGCAATTGATTCGCTCAGTCAATAAGCCATCTGCCTATTTCCACCCCCTCTAGTTTTATAGCTAAACCTTGACAGGCCAAATGTGGTGTTCGTGTTGTACTCACAAGCTTTTGTGGATCCCTCTTTTTAGCATGCTCAGCAGCTGATAACAAAACATGAAGGGACTGTAGCTTGGTGGTAGAACGTCTGCTTGACATGCAGAAGACCCCAGTATATCCAGATAAAGTTGGGGGATAACACTACCTGAAATTCTGGAGAACTTCTGCCAGTCATTGGAAGCCCACAGAGAGCCCTGAAATGGGGACTTCCATGGACAAGGAAGAGGAGCGGTTTGGGGTCCATATGGTGGCATTGGGCCTGATTTGAGTCCAATCCCCACCTCAGATTAGACTGGTGCAGTCATCTGCATTCTACGAAGGGAATCCAACAATTCCACAAACCTCTCCCGCTAAACTTTAGGAGTGGCATCGGATGTTGATAAGAGCTCCAAGGGCAGAAGGGGAAATGGGAAAGTGCCATTTTGTATGAAGGCACCTGTAGGAAGCACAGAAAGGTACTTTCGATGCCAGTCTGTGTTTGTGGTGAAACCTTCGGCACAATCGTCCTGAGCTGGTCCGAGACCATTTGACCCAAAACGTCAACTGGTGTGAAATGAGCTTCCGAAACGATTTGACTCCAAACGCAGCTCATTTGAGGGTAAATATTAGGAGCTTGATGGCATTTTTACTGTGTTGACCTTTTTTCCTTATAAAGAAGGTAGGGGGAAAGACTCATTTTAAACTTTAACAATTATTCCTGGGATCTATTAACTCCCCAGGAAGTTAATAGTTTAAAGATTTTAAAAGGTCTGCCAGGGCTTAAGAACATCCATTTCACAGCACATCAGTTAATACCTTGTTTTTAGTTTTTTCTGGGTTTTTTTTTTTTTTAAAGGAGCATTTCCAATCCACGGTATGGCAGGCTTGGGGCTATTCAAAGTCCTGATCCTTGGAGGGAACAAACTGCAATGTTCGGCTTAAATATTTCATTATGAAAGAAGCAAACTGTTTATAAGCACTGCAGCCAAAGCCACGTGCCATTTTATCACAGCGCTGGTTTTTCACCCAAGATTAAGTGCTCAGTTATATACAACTGGAAGGCAAAATTATCCCTCCATAAACCACAAAGTAAGGACATGATGGATAATTACAGAAAAATAATAGATACTTTTTTTGTCATTGTTTGTATCCTTCAACTCACTGGGCAAGCAATAAGATTTTAAAGTTTTTATTCAGAAAGAGCAAAAACGAAAAGGCATGGGGCCATTTTATTCAGCTACTGAATATGCAAAAGTTTTCAGCTGTGTGGAAAATGTTAACTTTGACGTCCTTTGTGGATTTTCCATCTTAGGCAATAAATTCTGCTAGCTTCAATATTGCGTCGGGTTATGCAGTTGTGGCCCTGACAATAAGAAATGCTAAACAGGTGGAATGTGATATATGTTACTGGGAAGCTTAGGTTGTATTGTCAAAAGAATATGCTTCCCTATAGATGAAAAGCCAAGCTTGCATAACTGTGGACACGCAGAAAGCCACATTCAGCTTTCCAACAACGTACTGCAGACTTATCAAGGTCACAGGTAACTTCTTCTAAAATTGCAGGGTTTTTCTACTTTCAGCTTGGTAGGACACAAGCCACACAGTCTTGGCTTAAGCAGAAAACTGTTGTGGTGGCTTCATTTGTTGTGGGTTGTTGTTGATTTTTGCGACAGTCCCACCCCCTGCCTCTGTGCTTTGATGGCCACTGTCCTTTTCCGTTAGCAGACTTAACCAATTCTAGTGACATCCTCTGCCTGAGAGTACAATTCCAAACCACAGCTGGAGTGGGGAGATATGATACCATAAAAGGAGGAGGGGGCGGAATAGCCCTCTATGTACAAACTTGAAGTCAAACGAAAGGTTTCTAGCCTAACTGCCTCCCTACCAGGCAAGTCATTTGTCTACACACGTTTTTATTTATCTGGAGGAACATTCAGTTATGGGAGCTCCAACCTGCACAAACCAAATAGGTGGTTATCACTCTAGGGGAGAGGAAACACTGGACCAGAGCAAAGTGCCATGCATATATTCTGCTTCTTGTCATGTCCCTGCAGGGCCATTGCTCAGGGACAGAGCACCTGCTGGCATGCAGAAGGTCCCAGGTTCAACCCCCAACACCTTCAGGTAGGGTTGGGAGAGATTCCTGCCTTCAAGAGCCACTGACAGTCTCTGTAGAAAGCAATGAGCCAGTCCAGCATCCTGTTTTCACAGTGTCCGCCCAGGTACTTACAGTATGCCAAACCCACAAGCAGGACCCGAGGACAGCAACTGGTCTACAGAAACATTTCTGCCTCTGACTGCTACTATCTTTCGAAAGCCCTCTCCTCCGCGGCAGTATGATTCAGACTATGTTTTTGTCATTATTGGGTTTTTGTTGTTAAAAAAAAAAAAGCCAAGTCCACATAGACCATTAAAGTGTGCCATATGCATAATTTAAATCTTTTCCCAGAAATGTCATTCTGATGTGTTTTTACAACTTTCAAATGCATTTTTCATACACTTTCTTCTCCTGAATGCTTTAAAACCATGCATCTATTTCCCAAAGAGCAAATTCCTTATTTAACTATGCTAGCACCTCTGCATACTCATACCTTTGCACACCGTTCTGTTTGCTACACAGAATAACATGCCTCGTTTCCTTTTTCTGCACAATGGCTTCTTATGTCTCTTGTACTCAAAATTTATATATGGATCTTAAGTGGTGTGTGTGTGTGTGTGTGTGTGCACATGTACTTATTTCCCTAGGTTATACCATGGCTATTTAAAATGCAAGAGCTTTCCAGCACAATCCTATAGTATTCACTCAAACGTTTGTATCATTGACTTCAATGCGGCTTACTCCAAGTAAGGGTGTGTCATATAGATATCCTTCCATGTTTTAATTTGTATATTTCTTTGTGAGAGCGTAGCCCTAAGAAGGGACAAAAATACATATTAAATAGTGGCGTTAACTTACAATCGTATATACAAGTCAGCTGAGCTTACTTCTGAGTCAGCATGTATAGGATATTACTGTTCATAAATACTTGGTAAAGTTGCAACCAACCACTCTATGTGTGCTCAGATGTTGATATTTCCATGCTTGAGCATCTGTACCCAGAAAGAAGGGAGTCCCATTGTGATGAATGCAAGAGTCACTAGAAAGTGTTCTCGAGGTTTGTAGCCAAAGGCCATTTCAAACCTGAAAGGAGCGTCTCCACCCCCATCGTTCTGCCCGGACACTGAGGTCCAGTGCCGAGGGCCTTCTGGTGGTTCCCTCGCTGCAAGAAGCCAAGTTACAAGGAACCAGGCAGAGGGCCTTCTCGGTAGTGGCACCCGCCCTGTGGAACACCCTCCCACCAGATGTCAAAGAGAAAAATATTACCAGACTTTTAGAAGACATCTGAAGTCAGCCCTGTTTAGGAAAGCTTTTAATGGTAAATAGATTATTGTATTTTAATATTCCGTTGGAAGCCGCCCAGAGTTGCTGGAGAATCCCAGCCAGATGGGTGGGGTATAAATAATTTATTATTATTATTATTAAATTATATCAAACCATTAACATTTCCTGTTTGGAAGACAAGAAGCCGCCTTATACTGGGGGAGATCATTGGTTCATCTAGCTCAGCAGATGCTACTAAGATACCTGGAGGTGCTGAGAGTTGAATGTTGGACCTTCTGCAGGCAAAGCAGATGTCCTACCACTGAATTACACACACTCTCCGAAAATGACTCAACCCTTAGGAGCAGAGGAACCTGCCCTATACAGTGACAGACAATCTAGCTGTTTCCATGAGCAGCCTATTATTTGTAAAGATGAGTGTCTCAGGGTCAAGGGAACTGGCCCATGGAAAGAACCAACAGTTTCCACCATGACTGACCTCTCCAGTAAGAAGAGATGTTCTCTTCCCACCACCCCAGAAGATCCTGCTAGGTTTTCATTTGGGCATCCGCATGGTGGAGATCTCTCTAAAACCCTAGGACATAAAAGAATAATACACCAGATTACCTTAGAACAGAATTCCCCTACCTGATCCCTCCAAATGTTTTAGAATACAACTTCCATCAGCCCCTATTAGATGGGAGTTATCGTCCAAAACACCAGAGTGAGTGGACAAGTTGGTGAAGACTGCCCTCCTCCTGCACTGCCCCAATTGCTTAGGTATTCCAATGTTTTCTCTGGGTTCTTTCCCAACATTTCGTCTTTCTCTGCTGTCAAGATCTATTTGAAATTCTCTCACATTTCCTCAAACAACAGATTGTCTCCTTTCCTGACAGAGAGCATGCCTGGAATGAAAGTTCATTATTCTATTGAAACGTTTCAGTTAATTGCTGAGCTAGTACCCAGGACTGTCAGGTTCATATTTCCATCTGTGCTCAAGCATTGTAATAAAGAATTTTTTGTGGACAGGTTAATTTGCCTAAACACTGCATCGCCAGTGAGAGCAACAAAGTTCTTGAAGGGAGCATCTGTCAAAATTGTAGAGCTGTCCCTCTCTGCTCTGCTAACACCTCTGGCTACCCGGAGCTGGTGGAGGGTGGGTGAGCTTAACAGCAAACAGGGGTTGCAGATGCAGTCAGAATAATGTTATTCAGATACCAAGCCTCCAGCGGGGGTTGGGGTCGGGCAGAAGGCTTTGTAGCACCCTCCTTTTCTTGCTCATTCGGATACATTATTTCATTGCAAACATAGTTGAGTGTTTCCACTGCATGCAATTTATCAATGTTTCCGTTGCCCATCACTTGTGGGAAAAGCATCAGACATGAGTTATGATGCTACCACGTTCTCAGACTTGCCCTAGCCCTTGTAGCTAAAGACAGGCTCCAGGTATAGGAGTTAAGGAATCTATGCTGGTTACTATTCTGAAGCTCCACAGCCCCTCTAACTTACTTTATCTTGCCCTCCAGATGTTTCTGCTCTACAACTCCCACTGGCCCTAGCTAGCATGCCAAATGGTCGGGGATTATGGGAGCTGGAGTTCAGCAAAACCTGGAAGGCCGCAGGTTAACTGCCCCTGTTTCATTCCCACCAGTCCCTGATTCCATATATATTTATTCTCTCTGAATGTGGTGTGCTTATTTATACAGGAAGCTCTCAGGTAAAGATGCGGGTGGCACTGTGGTCTAAACCATTGAGCCTCTTGGGCTTCCTGATTAGAAGATCGGCATTTCAAATCCCCGTGAGCTCCCGTTGCTCTGTCCCAGCTCCTGCCAACCTAACAGTTCAAAAGCACGCCAGTTCAAGTAGATAAATAGGTACGACTCCAGCGGGAAGATAAACGGTGTTTCTGTGCACTCTGGTTTCCGTCACGGTGTTCCTTTGCTAGTTACCAGTGTACACTACTTTTAGCATGCAATTTTGCTTAGTGTACACATTTTGCAAGCAATTTCTCCCAACAGAATGCATTTTGGGGTAGATTACTACCAGTAATATATGCATCCCTGTGCACATTTTGGTTCGTAAAGAAAACAGCACTGCAAAATTCAGGAAAAAAAGAGTGAATTGTCAAGCATAGCTGCATTTTGTTCCAGGGAATTTCAAACTATGATTGGTTCATATTAAAACATGAACAGAGAAAAATTTCCCCACTTTCTGTACACAGCACACAGTTAAATGAATCTGAATGTTGAAAGATTCAGGACACGCCAAAAAAAGAAAAGTACGTATTCATGAAACACATAGCCAGATCTGCTACCACAAGAAGTACTGATGGCTACTGGTTATAATGGCTACATTACTTCCAGGATACCAGTTGTGGGGAACTTTTGTGGGAAAGTGCTGTTACACTCATCTCTTGCTTGTGGGCTTCCCATAGGCATCTGGTTGGGCACTGAGAGAACGGCACAAGCCTCTAGTCTGACCCACCAGGTCTCTTCATATGTTCTTTTGTTCTCATTGCAGGGTCTGCAAAGACCCCTGTAGTGTATTTTGTCCCCCCATAAAGCAGGTAGAAAGAATTGTTTTCTGGAAACTTGGATCTCCTCTTAGGCAGGCGGAAGCAACAACTGAGATCAACATTTGCAAAAGCAAAGCGTGCATTAATGAGCCAAGTTTGCCAGTTTACACAAATAAGCTCCCAGCCGAATTTGGTTAAGCGCTGCTGGGGAATGTCACATTTCAAAATTCTGACCTGTAATTTTCAAGTAATAAAACTTCCAGGCTAAGTGCTAATGGCTTTGCTTCATAAGTCACAGTTCAGCATGCACAGGTACCTATTCTTAGATCAGAGATGTCAACCGCAGTAAAGATGATGACTCAGTATTGAAATGGGTTCAGAGATTAATTGAACATTGTAGTTCATAGACAGATTTATGGAGGGCTGTGGTTTGAAGCCACAGACTCCGCTGAATTCTCTCCCCCCCCCCCATGATGGAATACTTTTATTGAATTTGTAATGAGATTACATATCCTTCTTCTGCATTGGCTTACGAGGGGACCTCAAAGATTAATTCCCAGACAGCAGGAGTATGTACTTTTTATTTCCCTGTTAATGATTTTAATGCTGAGGTTAAAAACAGAAATTTTAGAAGCTGCTGAGTTGCCACACTTAGCTTCTTTATTTAGATATTCTTCCTGTTTGTTTGTTTGTTTGTTTGTTTGTATTTCCGCTGCATCTCACTAGCTTACAGTATGTCTTCTGATGGGGTGGGAGACTGGAGCTGCGCAGCAAGACAAATCCTTATTTTTCCCACCCCTGTGAGCAAAAATTTGGGCTGCCCCTTGCCAGCCACCTGGTGTCTGGTGATCCATTTTTGCCTTTACGGACTATCAGTTAATCAGCAGCACTTTTGAAACCACCAGCAAATAGCTGACTATCTGCACAAGGCCTTGCACATGTGGTTGACCGAACCTGCAGAAACCATTTCAATCCAGCCATAGGTAGGTATTACTTGGGCAAAGCAGCCTTATGGACCAATTGAGGCAGCCTGGTGGGAATAATTAGGCTTCTCCCCCAATGTCTTATGCCATATGAACTGAATCACCATGGGAGTTTGACACTATATAGAGTGGAGGCCTTGTCCTTCACCCACTCCAAGGAGAGCTATTGATAATGTGCCTTGGCTGCTGTCTTGGACAAATTACACCACTGATGGTTGGCTAAAGATGCCGAGGATGCCGAGGATGCCATCAGGCCAATGACCATCAAAACAACCCAACACTGAGCCTCAGCCTGCTCGTGATGGGCAGGGGCTGGGTTGTGGAAACCCCAACTTAGGGATCACCATAGAGACAACTACTAGAAGCTGTGGATAAACTTGAAAAATAAGTTGTGTACCTGCAAATTACACCATGAGTGAATGACTGACTTCCTCTGACTGAACCAAAAAAAAAAAAAAAAAAATCCTTCCAGTAGCACCTTAGTGACCAACTAAGAGGGACCCAGGTGGCGCTGTGGGTTAAACCACAGAGTCTAGGGCTTGCTGATCAGAAGGTCGGCGGTTTGAATCCCTGCCATGGGGTGAGCTCCCGTTGCTTGGTCCCAGCTCCTGCCCACCTAGCAGTTGGAAAGCACATCAAAGTGCAAGTAGATAAATAGGGACCGCTCCAGCGGGAAGGTAAACGGCGTTTCTGTGCACTGCTCTGGTTCGCCAGAAGCGGCTTTGTCATGCTGGCCACATGACCTGGAAGCTGTCTGCAGACAAACGCCAGCTCCCTTGGCCTATAGAGCGAGATGAGCGCCGCAACCCCAGAGTCGGACACGACTGGGCCTGATGGTCAGAGGTCCCTGTACCTTTACCTTTAAGTGTGTTCTTGGTGTGAGCTTTCATGTGCATGCACAATTCTTCCTTTGACTGGCCATCTTTAGTATCTGGTGTTTTTTTGAGGTACTAACTTTTTCCATGAAGAAACACAACTACATTAACTGGAATGGAAAATGAGATGAGGTGCACAAGTTACTTGTGACATTTTTTTCATGTTAATGCTAAATAAGCCCCCACCCCACCCCCCAAAATCTCTGGCCAACTTATTTTGTCTCAGCACTTCTTTACCTTGTAGCTCTATAGATTATGTTACATGAGAGTGACAGCTTTATTTGCTTTTTATTGTCCAGTGTGGAAACAGCGTAAGTTTAGGCCTAAATTAATCTGTATTGTGTTTTAAATTTCATCAGATTCCTTGACAGAGCTTGCTATCTTGGACTTAGCTGCGCTGGCTACAATCAGTTTATTATTCATAAATTCTCTGTTTTGACAGCAGTAGGCTGAATTCAATTACTACCGAAAGGACCAAGTTATACTAGGGCTACATTGATAGAAAATGAGTTGTTCAGTGATGCGGTCCACCTTAGCAAACCATGCAGCTTCTTTGATAATTATTTAGACATATGTATGGGAAACAAAAAAACAAAAACAAAAAAGTTGTTGAGGGTGTTTTTCTTCCCCATAATGTCATCAGGAAGAGAGAAGAAGTCAAACAGGAAACTATGATGGGAGATTAGAATGGGAAGAGACATTTGTTTGTGTGGGGTCGTACCGAACACGGTGTGAGCATTTCCACTCATACAACAGACTTTCCCTTCTCCTTCTTTCTGAAGCTCCCCAGACACTTCCAAAATCTGCTAGTCCACTTTGGTGAATGGAGCAAGGCCCCGCCAACCTCAGTTTTCTCTCTTTCAACCCCTTCCCGTTCTTGCTTACAACTAGTCCGGGGTAGCAGTGCTTCCTCGCCCATAGTTTGAGTGCTGCTCTAGTAGAACTCACCAAAGGAAGGGGACAGAAATAGAATTAGTAGGCTCCAGCTCCTCTGACTTTTAGGCTCCTGTCCTAGCAGTGGATGTGATCCAGAGGACTGCAATTCATGCATGTGCTCATCTATCTCCCTTAGTGTGTCTCATCCAGGGACTTCCCTTAGAAACCCCTCTAGCATGCCTTAACCTCACAGTTTGAAGATGTAGCTTGAGAGCTCTTCGGAAAGAGAAATAACAGCACCAGCTCTCTCCAGTGTTCAAGGCTGTTGTCATTGGCATTTGTCTGTCTATGGAGACGATGGAAGAGTACACCTTTGCGGGTAAAGGCAAACCGTTGCAGAGTTATAGTGCCTGCTGTGACTGTAGATACTGATACGGGAGATACATGTCTTGTATAAGGCTGGTGTAAACAGCTGAGTAGGTGGCTGCTTTGATCACCAACCTGTGGAGGTCAAACAATTTGAATGCCTTATTTAACACAGCAAATATTAACCTGCTGAAAGACTGCAAAGTCCACAAATGCATTGGGCCTTTGGATAGTCTGCTGGAGAGGTTCATATTTTCTCTACACATCTTGCTTCAGATCTGACAGCACCAACCTTTGATCTTGGACCACTGGGAAGGTGTGTGCATCTGTCTGCTTGTGCGTGTAGCTGGATCGGGACCCCTGGCTTTTGGAGCACCTCAACAGAAAACAAGAGGGAGCCAGTGTGGTGTAGTGGTTAAGAGCGGTAGACTCGTAATCTGGGGAACTGGGTTCGTGTCTCCACTCCTCCACATGCAGCTGCTGGGTGACCTTGGGCTAGTCACACTTCTCTGAAGTCTCTCAGCCCCACTCACTTTACAGAGTGTTTGTTGTGGGGGAGGAAGGGAAAGGAGAATGTTAGCCGCTTTGAGACTCCTTCGGGTAGTGAAAAGTGGGATATCAAATCCAAACTCTATACTGATTCAGTGGAGCGGGGAAGTAAAAATCCATAAACATGCAGAACATGTTATAATGAAGTAGCTTTATAAACGATACAGCAATTGAGTTTCCTCATTGGAAGCAGATTCCTTCTGAAAAACTGGACCCGGTTCTGTTTCATGCACGTAATTGTTTGGGAATGTGCAGTTTGTGTGTTCTTTGCCGAGGAGTTATTTATAAGCCTTAAAAAAAAAAAACATGACTATTTGATGATGCTCTATTCAGCATTTGTATAGCATTTTCATTATTTTCTCTCTCTCCAGGAATGGCAGAAAATAAAACACGCAACCAATGGGAGAGAGGCAGCATGGTGTAAATGTGAAACCTTGCCTGCTTACAAGTGTATCTAGTACACAGGTGTAAGGACAGGAAGCCTGAAAAACAAACAGAAGGTGCATTGAAATGTTTTCAGCAGGTGATGTGGAGAGGTTATTTATTCACATTCTAGGAACAGGTGCCAAACTGTATAAAAAGAATCACTGGGAACAATTTTTCTGCAATTATCCATGAGGTTTTTTTTTTCAATGATGAGCGTCTCCCAGACTCAAGTCACACCAGTTGCTATTGATTGAAGTCGCTTTTTTCTTTTCCCGCCATTGTTTGATCAAGGACCACTTTACAGAAAGCAACGGTGATACAATTTAGCCTACTCTTCCTATCTAGATCTATCTGCCTGGGTATTTCTGTTGCTGTTGAGTCGTCTTAGTCGTGTTCAACTCTCTGTGACCCCATGAACCAGAGCATGCCTTGGAAACTCTCACTTTCTTCTCAAAGCTTCTCCTTTTCTTGATGTCCATGGAGTTTTCTTGGCAAAATACTGGAGTGGATTGCCAGTTCCTTCTCCACATTTAGATCACATTTAGTCTAAACTCTCGGCAATGACCTGTCCATCTTGGGTGGCCCTGTACGGCATAGCTCATAGCTTCCTGGAGTTATTCAAGCCCCTTTGCCGCATCCATGAAGGGGGGCTGGGTATTAGGTGCAATATGAAACTTCTCCTTTATTTCCACCGAGTTGTTTTCCTCCCTTCGCTCGGACCGGAATAATGTATCTAGGACATGTCTTATCCTCAAAAAGCAGATTATGGTTTTTGCGGTGCTGAGCCACATCATTTAAATAAAAATAAAAATGGATGAACATTATTAGCTGTAGTAGACATAATTGTGACTAATGTTGCCTCTTGAAAAGCACGTCCATCTCTAAGCAGTGTAATGTAGCCTAGACAATACCTGAGAGTAGATTAGCACATGCAAAAATCAGGCAGCATTGTTTTTGCTGCCAGCAACTCTTAATTCCATTGCAAAATATCACATCAGAACTCGGACCTGTAGTAAGTTTCTTGCACTTCTGAAGAGTAGAAAATATAATTCTAAAGGAATATATTATTGCATACCTTCCCTATTAATAATACTTTCCGAGAGATGCCTGCGGCATTTTTAAGTCCATCACTTCCATTTTGTTCCTGAATAATCTCACTCTTTAATGCTGCCTCCGTTGCTTTCATTTCTGCTCTTAGTGTTCCCTTTCTACTTTAAATGGGAACTTGTCTTCCCTATAAATAGGATGTTCCAACATTTGAGAGGGGGAGGTTATCTGAAAATGAGCAGGTATTTTAAATTCCATTGGCATATTTTTGGCCTCTGTCTCCATCCTTCATTTTATATTGGTTATCCCTGAACTTCAAGCGAAGAACCTTCTAAGTAATAAAGGGGGCTTTTGAGACACTAAAATGTAACGCAATATGAATCAAAACTGTGTTTTAAAGAACCAAAAAAAAAGTGGGGGAGGCACCGAATCAGAAAATATCCAACAAAATGGAATGAATAGCACTAGCATTGGGTACAACTCTGTATGTTTGCCACTCAAAAAGGGTTTTCCAATTAAAAAGAAATTGAGATGTCCAATCCAGCGTTCAACAATTAGAAAACGCAAGGTATGCTTCTGGAAGGAAAAATGTTATCAGAGATGTTTTGTCCGTGGTCTCAAACAAATGCAGTATATTGCAAGTTTTCAGTTTTCATTAAAAAATAAATAAAATTTCTATTGATTCCAGATGTCTTAAGGGACACTTCAGAATGAACTTGCCTAAAAGGAGCTCATTTGGACTCATTCTGAATTCCAGGTCTCCTTGCGTTTCTGATGATGTCACCAGAAGCATGATGAGTCCTAGAAACTTGAGAAGTCCACCATACACACTCCCCTCATGACTCCCCTTCCTTTGCTGGGAAACATACTGAGGCTTCAAAACCATTCCCCATTTGTAGAGAGTCCCTCATCTGCACCCCCCAACCCCAAACTTCAGCAACATGCATCCTTTTCCTTAGTTTGAGTACAGCCTCAAAGTAACTGGATAATGCCTAGAGAAATTTCAGAAGCTGGAAGGTGGTAGCTAAGAATTCCAAAGTACAGACTACAGAATTTAATCTCTCTCTGTCCAGGCAGGGGAAAGCCACTTTCCCCATAGGCATGGGAGTGAGCTCTCCATATTTTGACTGTGAGAATGCTGGAGAGACTTAGTTCCAAGACTTGGTAATTAGGTCTGTCTGGATGAGTCTCAGCCATTGATGCTTGTGTCTCCTGGCGTACTAAGGAGGAAAACATTATCAGCCTCACGTTGATTACAGCATTGGTTTTTCCACCATCAATGTCAATGACCCCATCAGTTTTGCTCCCCTGAAAGCTGAAGAGGAGGAATTGCTGAAGGGGGGAAAGATGGATTTCTAGCAAGTGTCTAGAAATCTTGAGCTGGTCAGTGCTTCAGAGTAGATTAAGGAAATGCACTCTTGATTTGATATTGGGCAAAATGATTTATACACACATGATGCTTTTCCAAGTAGTTTCAGTGCAATGTATGAAACTTGGCAACTGTTCTCAGAGTTCATGAAAACCAATGAATTGAATATGCTAGATCGACATTAAATTATAATGCCGCTCACTGACCCCCCTGCCGCTGATCTGGTAATCAATAAAATTATAGTACAGTCTGGAAAGTGTCTAAAATACATAACAGGCACCACATTGTATTCCTGCAGTAGCAAAGGCAATTACTCAACAGGCTATTGATGATAACCACTGGCTACATCTACTGGTACAATAATTTAGCATCTTATGTCTTGTTGAATTAATTGATTTCTCGCTCTGCTGTGTACAATTTGCTGTATTTTATTATTTTCTTTTTCATCATGGAGAGATGCTTTCTGCCTTGTGGTTTCTCATGGACTTGGGTTTGCTTTGGGGTGTGTTCTTTTAAAGGCACCCAATGTAAACTTATGGTCAGTAGTGAAATAATTTTATGTTATAGAAGGTGAAACTCATAAGCGAAACTCGTTTTGTCTGGTGCTCACTTGACTATGTGTGGAATTGTGATTCCCAGTGGAATGGGGCTCTTTTTTTTACCAGCACTCCCTATACTCCACAGCTCCTACCCATAATGATTGAAGATGGTTAATATATGCATACACATGCAATTATTATTATTATTATTAGTAGTAGTAGTAGTAGTAGTAGTAGTACTATAGTAGTAGTATACTCCTCCCATCTGGCTAGGTGTCCCCAGCAATGGTCAACTGACATTTTGAAATTCACACCCATGGTGCAATAAGTACCACAATGGAAATAAAGAGGACAATTGGAAATTTGTCACCAGATGTTTTGACTACAATTCCCATCAGCACCAGACAGCATACCTGCTGTCAGGATGCTGTCAGCGGCTCCTGGCTGCTTGCCCAGGAAAGTATAAAGACAAGGGAAAGTTTTTTGTTTTGTGTTTTAAAAATTCAATCTTTACAGAGAGAGGCTATAGAACCCGGCCTCTTGGGTAATGGTGTCCCAAGTGAATCTCCACCCCACCCCGTCTCTCCCACTTCCTCATTCGTTATTCTCATCTCATCTTCTCTATGGGTGCTGCTAGGTGCCCTCTGTCTTTGAGCTCTTTAAAAGATGGGAGATGGGAGGGTCTGGAATGCTTTATAGTGACAATGTGTCAACTGGGTGTTGTTCTGGCTCTCCCACGATTTCCCAGCTTTCCCCTCATCTGCTTCTGAGATGCTACCTCCCTCAAACCACTATACTGTCTTCCGCTTCCTTCTCTCTGGAAGGGTCAGGATGGGGAGGTAGTTTCCACCATTCCTCCTCTATCTATCTATCTATCTATCTATCTATCTATCTATCTGATGGTCCAGTAGTGGCAGGCGTTGGACTTTTAGATGTTCTGCAAGCAACAATGTAAATAATAGGTCTGAAGTAATTGGCATGATGATAATGGAAGGGTACATCAAAGGCACACGAGTTTCCAGTCAACCTATGTGCCTACAAAGTTGCAACAATCAGTTTATGGTGTCCTCTTGTATTTAGCAACTGATGTGCTAAACGAAGACAGCAAATGGCTCATGAGGAAGAGATATGGATTACCTCTCCTTTCTCTAATGTACTTTACTCCCACTGATCTACCTTTGAACATCGCAATCGCTGCTAAGAAACAAATCCAAGCATTATCACTCTGGCTTTGATTAATTGAACTATAGCAATGAGCTTTGTGATAGCTGAGGTGGTGAGGTGACAATGTTGTGAATAAAACATTGATAAATATATATTATTATTATTATTTTGGAGAGTGCTGTTATAAAAGCAAAGCTTGTAGCTAGCTCACCTGTATAGCAGAGACACGTTTTCCAGGTCTGGGCTGTTATTGCCATGGTGAAAGAGCAAACCCTGCCAGCATTCAAAGAAGTGGGGGGAAATGTTGGGAAGTAGCTTTAAATGTCAGAATCAGGTTGTGGTCAGAAAGGTCTGTATTAGTCACTATCGTGGAGATAACCTTTATGCCACTTGAGCTTGCAGGTCAGTTACTTCACTTGAGCTACATTAATTCTGTTTTAGAGGTAATTACCTTCCTAAAAGCACCCGTGAAGCTTTATCACATTGGATAGGGTACTATAGGGAGGTGGATGGGAAAGGGAGCAGTTAATCTCAGTTTCACATAAAACCCAATCTTTCCTCTCTTAAGTTCCTTTTTTTTCCTTCACTCGCTGTTGACCATTGTTAAAAAGCTTTGTACCTTATCCATAACAATTAGGAAACAGCCTGCCCTATGTGCAGTTGCACAGATTGCTGTGTTCAAAAAAGGCCAACTTCTTCTCAGTTTAGCAAATCCATTTGCTGCGCTAAGCGGTTCCATCCAGCTGAACTCTCTAAGGGCACCTCATAATAAGAGATGCCCTGTCCGAGATGCCAATGCAACACACAGGCATGTCAGTTAGCTTCACTTTCTCATTTGCGCTGTCTCGTATGTGGTGCTATTTCTTTTCCCTGGCCTTCCCCAACCTACGGCTGGCCATTGCTGACTGGGGCAGATGGCAGCTGTAGCCCAGAACATCTGGAGGGTATCATCAGAACACAAGAAGAGCATGCTGGATCAGAGGAGTGGTCCATCTAGTCCAGCATCTTGTTCTCAAAATGGCCAACCAGATGTCTGTAGGAAGCCCACAAGCGGGACCTAAGCACAAGAGCCCCCTCTTCTCCTGTGGTTTCCAGAAACCACAGGAGCATTCAGAAGCAATGGAGGTTTTAGAGAAGACTGAATTATTCTTCAAGGAATCATTAAAAGAACCCTACCAGATCTCACTGGCGTACCGTGGGTTGCCAGCACCCGGGGCTGTGTGGAGGGGTGGGTGGGTGAGAGGGAAACAGACACGGAGTACAGATGCACATTCACCTGCCTAACGACATCTGTGTCACCCAGGAGATCACAGCTGCAGAGATAAGAAAAGAAGAGTCATTCTGTTGTCTGGAGAGGTCACTTTCTGGTTCACGTGGAGAAGCCGTTTTCAACGGAGCCCAGCGACAGAAGTGCAAGCTGTATTGAGGCAGCACCAGGTGTTGCAGTTTTGCGCCTAACAATTTTGCACCCGAGGCAACCGCCATTCTGTTACCAGTTAGGTACACACATGTGAATGCACACACACACATGTACTGCATGTATATATAACTCCAAAGGCAACCACTACTTTATAATTTGGGCAGGCAATGTACAGTGCTGGTGATATATTGCTTAACTGTGGAGGTCCTACCCACTGCATGCTCTCCACCCCAACCATGTGGGTAGAAGATGTACCTGTTATTTAGAGCAGAACTGGGATATCCACAAAGGAAGCAATATGGATTACATCAGCTTAGGGCAGTGGTGGCCAAACTTGGCCCTCTAGCTGTTTTGCGACTACAACTCCGATCATCCCAAGCTAACAGTACCCAATGGTCAGGGATGATGGGGATTGTAGTCCCAAAACAGCTGGAGGTCCAAGTTTGGCCACCACTGCCCTAGGCAATATGTAAAGGAGGCTTTATTGCAGACCAGGTGTGGATAATCTGGTCCTAAAGATATTGTTGGGCTCCAACTCCCATCTGCCCCAGCCAGGCCATCTAGTGGGCAGGGATGATGAGAGTTCTTACAAGAGCCTACCAGATGCCTATAAGAAGTCTGGAAACAGTACCTGAGTGTAACAGTGTTCTCCTCACTTCTGGTTTTCAGCAACTAGTATTCAGAGGCATAATTTATCCAGCAGTGGAGGTAGAACATCACCATTGTGTCTTTGCCACACTAGCTCTCATTTTAACCCTGTTTAAACAACCTTTTCTCCAGTGTTCTTCCAGTACTTCTTTCTGATTAAAATATGGCGGAGATAAAATTGTACCATTAAGAGGAAATAATCCCTTATAGTTTGTATGTCTTCCTAAGGCTGCTAGTTAACAAGCTGCGAAATAATATAGACATACAGTTTCATCTCTAAAACATAAAGCTGACAGAAGAGGAGAGAGCCAGAGGACAAATCCCTTGAAAATATATGAGGTAGACACTATTTCTCTTCTGAAAGCTCACTTCTCAGCCAATAGGCTTATGATGATCTATTAACTTTGCTGGTCTTATGGAGTAGGTGTTTCTTTGTCCCTTGAGAAATAATAGCTTAGTTTCTTGGGAAAGGTGACAAAACTGCCCTAACTTCTCTCAGTGGATGGTTTCATGTGCTGAGTGAGCAACTCAGGAAACTAAGGGGATTCACTTCTTTTATAACCCAAGTTGCACTTAACACTAAGACAAACTATGGCATAGCATGTACGAGTAAACATTGCAACTTCCTGGACCCACCTCCTCCTCCAATTCTACTTCTGCCATGCTACCTGGAACTCAACCATGGTTTAGCATTATGTCCAAATCTGAGCTTGTGGTTTGTCTCACTGCAGACAAACTAAGAGTTGCAGCCAAGGTTTGTTCTTGGCTCATCCAACATGGTGTATCTGAAGCCAATAGACTGCTAGCTCATATTTGCATACAGTGGTAAACCAAACCATGGTTTAGTTGCCAGTAGCATGGTAGTAGCAGGACCCGGGGAGGAGCACTGAAGCCACAATAATCTCTCTGAAATCCTGTATCCTTGTTTATCTGCACCAAGCCATGGTTTGGCTTACTATTATGTGTCAACTAGACCATGGGTAGGCAAACTAAGGCCCGGGGGCCAGATCCGTCCAATTGCCTTCTAAATCGGTCCCACAGACGGTCCGGGAATCAGCGTGTTTCTACATGAGTAGAATGTGCCCTTTTATTTAAAATGCATCTCTGAGTTATTTGTGGGGCCTGTCTGGTGTTTTTATATGAGTAGAACGTGTGCTTTTATTTAAAATGCGTCTCTGGGTTATCTGTGGGGCATAGGAATTTGTTCATTTTTTCCTCTTCAAAATATAGTCCAGCCCCCCACAAGGTCTGAGGGACAGTGGACCGGCCCCCTGCTGAAAAAGTTTGCTGACCCCTGAACTAGATCGATGTGTATTGTCTGTGGTATACTTTCTTCTCTTATCAAATATTCTTTCTTAAGAGGGCTTTTGAATGATCCTTGAAAGGAGCCAAAACATAGGGAGTCTTACTGCCAGGGATTGTGGGCCTTGTGATCGCTAACGCTGTTTAGATCTAATGCTGTTTAGATTAGAGTGGTGACTGGCTGTTGCCAGTCACCACTCTAGCTGCCACATTCTGGATTAGTTGTAGTTTCTGGGTCACCTTCAAAGGTAGCCCCACGTAGAGCGGGTTGCAGTACTCCAAGCAGGAGATAACTAGAGCATGCACCACTCTGGTGAGACAGTCCACGGGCAGGTAGGGTCTCAGCCTGCATACCAGATGGAGCTGGTAGACAGCTGCCCTGGACACAGAATTGACCTGTGCCTCCATGGACAGCTGAGTCCAAAATAACTCCCAGGCTGTGCACCAGCTCCTTCAGGGGCACAGTTACCCCATTCAGGACCAGAGAGTCCCCCACACATGTCTAAGGGAAGACTTTTCATAGGATCACAGAACTGTAGAATTGGAAGGGACCCCAAGGGTCATCAGGTCCAACCCCCTGCAATGCAGTAATATCAGCTAAAGCATCCATGACAGGTGGCCACCCAACCTCTGCTTAAAAACCTCCAAGGAAGGAGTCTTATGATGGGAGGTCAGGTAAACCTTGCCATCCTGCCCTTCCAGACAGCCCTGGTCTAGGATACACCCCATCTGAGACCATGGAGAGCTGCTGCCATCTAGGGTTAGCTACACTCAGCTCAATGGACCAAGGGTCTCACTCAGTATACACTGAGCCTCCTATGAACAAGAAGACCCACATCTCAGTATGACTAAGTTTGAGAACTTCTGTTTATGATGAAACCTTGAAAGACAGAATGGAAGAAACTCCAGTGCCCTTTCATTTCTTGATGTTTCAAAGAAAAAAGGAAACACAAATATTTCCCCCCCAAAAAAAGTTCTAAAAGCTTCAGACCATGAAAAAAAATAAATCCATTATTGCCCTCTTCTCAGCAGGGAAGAGTCTCTAGAATGAACTTTAGAATGAGCAGGATTTTCATATTCATATTTTCCCTTCTATTCAAAGAAATTCCACTTTCATCACCAAGTGAACTTGGTGCTAATTATTTATATATGAACTATTGATTAATGTATGAAGAGCCGTGAATGCTTTGGCTACAGTATAGGTCTATTTTCAGACGCTTTCCGTTCTATATTTTAAACTAATAACTCCTTAATATTTTATAGTTTGGCTCTAAATTAGAAGAAATAAACAAGCATTCTAAAAAGGATGAAAGGCATACTGCCACTAGTGGCATTATTGCCTTGGTGTAAAGCAAGTAACATTGCAAATCAGACCATTTTAAAAATATATTAAAGTACAGAAAGCATGCCAACACAGTGGAATATTAACTTAAACAGTCACCACTAATTCAGTTTCTGAGTGATTATTTTTGGATGGTGGTGGATATTTGCCCATTTACATTCTAGGCATATGGATTTATTTATTTTTTAATGAAGTGAATACTCTGGAGATCAGGTATGGGGAACCTTTGATCCACCAGATGCTGATGAACTACAACTCCCAACATCCCTGCCCAGTGGTCAAACTTGCTGGGGCTGATGGGAGTTGTAGTTCAGCAACATCTGCAAGACATGCTCTAGACTTCCCAGTAAGAACCAGAGACCTGCTGGATCAGGTCAAGGCCCATCTTGTTCTCACATCTCAGTTCTGTCTTTGGTTGTTGTTGTTGTTGTTGCCCTTTAGCAGACAGCCATGGCCACTTTACATTGGTGAACAGGCAAATCAATGCTCACAACTGAATCAGCTCCTGAGTGGACACTCAGCTCTTGGACCAATGTTCTTGGACCAGCCTGAAGGAAGGGGACGAAACAGAGATTTTACCCAGATGCCTTGTCCTCCTCATACACAGCTTCTTATCTACAAGATTTAACACAGAGAAACTGTACTCTGGCCTTCAGTACATTACAGTTGCACTCTTGAACTCGGTGACATTGAATAGTAATTTGTATGATTGTATATATCTCTATTATTATTATTATTATTATTATTATTATTATTATTATTATTATTATTTATTTGTACCCCGCCCATCTGGCTGGGTCTCCCCAGCCACTCTGGGCAGCTTCCATCAAATATTAAAATACATTTAAAATATCACAGTTTAAAAACTTCCCTAAACAGGGCAGCCTTCAGGTATTTTCTGGATGTCAGGTAGTTGTTTATTCCCTCTGATGGGAGGGCGTTCCACAGGGCGGGCGCCACTACCGAGAAGGCCCTCTGCCTGGTTCCCTGTAGTTTTGCTCCTCGCAGTGAGGGAACTGACAAAAGGCCCTCGGCGCTGGATCTCAGTGTCCGGGCTGAATGATGGGGGTGGAGACGCTCCTTCAGGTATACAGGAACGAGGCCATTTGGGGCTTTAAAGGTCAGCACCAACATTTTGAATTGTGCTCAGAAACGTACTGGGAGCCAATGTAGATCTCTCAGGACCGGTGTTATGTGGTTCCGGCAGCCACTCCCAATCACCAGTCTAGCTGCCGCGTTCTGGATTAATTGCAGTTTCCGGGTCACCTTCAAAGGTAGCCCCACGTAGAGCGCATTGCAGTAGTCCAAGCGGGAGATAACTAGAGCATGTACCACTCTGGCGAGACAATCTGCGGGCAGGTAGGTTCTCAGCTTGCGTACCAGATGGAGCTGGTAGACTGTTGCCCTGGACACAGAATTAACCTGCGCCTCCATGGAGACACTACATATATTATTTGAGTTTGCATTGTTTTGTGTTATAGTACATGTTGCATTGAGGTATTTAGTGTACAATATACTTTCATTTTGCATACAGGGTTTGTGCTTGAACTGGTTCTAGCCAATCGGTACTGTGCATTTCCCACTTCTTCTGCAGCTTTTAGCTCAACTGAAGGTAGAATATAATGTATCTGAACAAAATAGCATGACGAGTGTGGTTCCTCTGTTGTATCACCACACAAATCATGTCTGTCTGTGTACCCTTAGAACTATCTGTTGCCTCTCCTTTTTAATGAGCCCTTCAAAGACTCTTGATCAAAGGTATAAACATTTCTCTTTTCTTTTCTTCGGGTGACTCAACTGCTTTATATAAAGTAGCCAATGGCCAGAGCAAGCATTCCAAAAATACCTGTTTGCAAAGTCAAAGACAAGTTGCATAACCTCATAGGGCACTTAACTACCAGATAAATGACATATCAGTTTAAAGTACACAGCACATCTATTTGCAGAAATATAGTGGGTTTCTTACAGCTGACTCGTAAAACCAGCTAAATATGACAAATTAAGAGCTGGGTGTTGAGAGAAATAAGCTGCAGTCTTTGAAACTGTTTTTAACTAGTGGCTGCAAGTGCTCTGACTTTCCTAGCTTGTGCCACAGAACATTAATGGAAATTCCACTTGCTCAGAAATGCACAAGGCTGTCCAAGGTCTACAGACCGATGGGGCTATGTGCTGTTGGTTGAATGATATGGAAGTGGTCAGGAGCCTTGTAACTGGACTGTAGCCCTCTCAAGGGGCTGAGGAACTGGGGTAAGGTGACGCGTGAGGGTTGCACAAGGCTGAACGTATTTCCACCCCCTTCCACATTGCCTATGCAACCTGGAGAGGAGCTGTCTGAAGCTTGGGACCTGCTTCTACTCTGAGGGTTCTATATCGTGCAGGGAGACAACACCTGAAGAGGGACTGAGTATGTGAATACTGTTCTAGGTGCTGTATGTAATGTGTGTGTGGATACACAATATATACTTGAGAAATTCAATCTCTGCAAATTCTGATACTGAGCCACTTATCCCAGGATAATGTGTGAAACGGAGTTTTGTTATCTAGCAGGTTTCGTATTGCTGAATGTTCCAACGTTGCCGTCTTCTCAAAACATGTTTTAAAACCCATAGTTGCTTATTTTTTGGAAGGAAAAATACATACATATCAAAGCTTCTGCTGTGGTTGAGCACGATTCCTTCTGACATTAACCAGTCCATATCAAAGGTAATGGTAATGTTGAGCTGGCTGAAGGTCGATGTACCTTTATAGATCACCCTTTGCACAGTATGGTACCCAAAGAACTAACTGGATTTTCTAAACCACTCTCAGTAATTATGCTTCCAGGTGGTACATGTGCCTTCCTGCTCTCTAAAGATTCCTGACCAATATGGAGAGGAGGTAAGGGAACGGGGTATCAAAGGCAAGGGGAATTATTTGGGGCTGTGCCAATCCACCTCAGGAGAGTTCCTATGAAACTCCTGGACTTTCTGGGCCGGATTTGGCAACTATGTCCAGAGGGTAACAAGCAAGTGCTTCTTCTCTACAAGTTCCAACCAGTGGTCCAGATCCAGAGCTCCTCTACCTCCTGCAGGCCATTTTGGCAAGGGGGTATGGAAATCCATCTGACCATCACCTGATGTCACAATGACATCAGACGACTCATTTTATTATTATTATTATTTTTTACTTTTTGGGTGAAGCTCAGGTCACACCTCAGAGAGAAACCCTTTGCATCTCCAACTTGACTTCAGGGTGACAGAAAAAGGAGCCAAGTACAAAAAAAAAAAAATGTCAGCTTTTTCTGTTCAGATGAAGAGTTGAGAGCACACTTCTTCATTTCAGCCATGGCTTGAAGTTCCCAGCGCCTGATGTGATCTATCATGTCAGGCGCAGGAAACATGGGCACCGTTTCCCCCCAAACAGCCCAGGAGGCCATCCTCCATGGCTTGGCAAGTCTACTGAGGCCTATGGGCCACAGGTTCTCTACACCTGATCTACCAGTATGTATAGATATTCAGTAACACTGACTGACAGTCTCTTTTTCTGTGTGCAGATCTTTTCCGTGGAGCCCTTTCCCCTTTGCATCTTCTAGCTCCTGCTGGGATTGTAGAGCAAGATGTTCCTCTAAGAAATCTCCATTGTGTTCTATTCCAACATAATTGCTCTAGCTAAATGTTTCCCTTTCAATCGCCTTCCTTCTGAGTCGCAGAAGGGCAGCTTGTTCTCTTCCCACCCCCCTGGCTGACGTGACTCATGCTTCAGCATCGAAGTTGCTTAGGAACAAGGACATTTTATTTATTTCTTTGGTAGAAACTGAAGACGAGTCGGAACAATGACTGGATATACAAGTATCCCTGAAAAAAGTTCCCAGATCAAAGTCACCAGTTAACATTTTTTTTGGGGGGGGGGGCTTTTGTCAACTTGCAAAACAGGCCGTTGTTTCCCGTGTATTTTTATTTTATTTGGTTGTGTGTGTTTTGGAACATCACAGTGCTTATTGTAGAAGAACAATGGGCATTACTAGATTTTACTGGTGCTCTTAGCTTGAAGAGTAATTAGCAGAGATGCATAAGAATGCTCTCACCACAATCATCTTTCAAAAGGGTGATGCGTTTTATATGTAGAGACCCTGGGAGAGAACTGCTTTCCCAAGGTGGTCAGGTGGGTGAGCTCTCTCCTCTGAGATTATCAGGCACAAAGAGAATGGTTTAGTTAAGCCTGGTTGATTAAAAGACAGAGAAGAAGAAATGTACGGCAGCATGTTTCCTTAGATGCAGCAATTGATTGCAGCATCTTACTAGCTATGCTACAGAAGCAGAGCTTGGCTGTGGGGGGGGGGGAGGTGAGCTGAGAGTTAATATGTTGGGCAGGGGGGAGCTGAGATTGGCAGTGAAGTATTCAAGCCCTGGACGGGGGGGGGGGGGTTCTAGTTTTTCTACAATTCTGTACTATTAATGAGCAAAGCCTTTTGATCCTTTCAAAATGAACTGCCTCAGTCTCTGCTATGGAAACACACCCAAAGTCTCTGATTATCCTCCAGCTGTGCCAAAATTTCCTCCTTTTATCTATTATTATTATTATTATTATTATTATTATTATTATTATTATTATTTGTCCTGCCCATCTTGGTGGCGCTTGGTGGCTTCCAACATATATAAAAACATAACAAAACATTAAACACAAAAACCTTTCCCTCTACAGGACTGCCTTCAGATGGCTCGGAGGTCGGATGACTCCATACCCTCCAACATTTCTCCGATGTAAATAGGGGCATTCTAAAGAAAATTAGGACATTCCAGGATCAAATCAGAAACAGGGATGGCTTGTGTAAATCTGGGGCTGTGCCTGGAAAATAGGACCACTTGGAGGGTCTGTTATAGGGTATAAAGAACCACCAGACTATAAGTGTAATAAATGAATGAACAAGCCCCCATAGCCCAATCCAGCTGTTTCTTTGGGGTGTGGCTGTTTGGATGTGCACACCAAACTTCCACAATCCTACAAGCCCCCCAGTTCATTTCTGGACAAATCCATGCAAATGATTGACATTAAAGGGAGAAGCCCATTCACACAGAATCCCCTCAATTCAGACTGGATCACAAATGGGCCAGCAGCCTCCTGTTTGTGGTTTTATTTTATTTTCCTTGCCAGGGAACCAATCAGGCTTCCTTATTTGCCTTGAAAAGTGGGGTGGGAGGGGTGTCGCAAAAACAAATGCCAAATGATAAATCACACGCATTTGAAACATTCTAATGTTTTTGAAATCTGGTGAATAGCCATGCTGGTGAATAGATGTTTGTGTGTTTTGAAAGATTTTCCCACAAAGCATCGCTGTGATTGATGTTCATGATGAAAGATCCTCAGCCTTTAAATCAACTACTCCCCCCCACACCCACCCACACTTCGCAGTGATATATGGCAAAGCAATTTCTTAATGTTGACGTCGGTGTCATATTTGTGGGCATTCAATAGAAACCCATTAGGCATGATTTAAGGTGTGTTTGGGATGGGGGGGGTCTCTACTGCTAAACAAGATGCTTAGGAGATAATTAGTAAAATAGGCACTTCAAAATCTTTATGAGCTGATTGAGGATTGAGAAGTTCATAAATGAAGGAAGAGTTCATAAAACTGAAAATTCATAAAGCAGATCGTCAGCAAATTAGAGCCCTACAAAGGTATTTAGCTAGAATATGAGGCAATTAAGGACTGGTTTGCAGAATTAAGGGATATCCGCATTAGCCATTAACAGATTATCCCAAGTCAACAATGTAGCCTTTTGAGAAACCAATTTGCAGTGCAATCATAGAATCACAGAGCTGGAAGGAACCTCAAAGGTTATGTAGTCCAGGTTGCTCTTGATGCAGGAAATTGCTGTTAACAGCATCCCTTACACGCAGCTAGCCATTCTCTGCTTAGCAAACTTTCACAAAAGAAAGTCCATCACCTGCCAAAGGCAGCCTGTGTAATGATCTCTGGCAGGCAAGCAAGCCCTGATGAGAAGTAATGACTCTCCGGCAGTTTTATGTACAAAACACACACACACACACACACACACACACACACACACAGCATGGCTTCTTGCCTGCTCGCATTGATGATAGTTGGTCAGTCTGAATCTTCACCCCTCCCACAGCAGGAAGGACGCCAAACTCCCGCCTTTCCCCTCTTGCCCTTCCATTGCCCTCTGATCTTATCCAGTCTCCTAGAACGGGAACTGAGAGGCTGGCCTCCCCACTCCCTCCCCACTCGACACGGTCTCAGACCTCTGCTTATCTGCTGATTGCCTTGCAACGCTCTGGCTGTCTTCCAACTCTTCCTCTTCTTGAGAGCTAACAGAGTCTTCCCCAGGAAGGGAGGTCAAACTGCCCTTTCTCAACTCTGTCAGCCAGCTCTCATCTGCAGAGTCAGTCCCTCGTTCACTTAGTTCAGTTTCTGCGTGTGACTCTTCCCCTGCGCTCTGGGGGGCCATTTTCCCGACAGCCTGGTCCCATACTGAACAGCCCATTACCATCAAGAAGTTATTCCTAATATTTAACCAGGAGTGCAATGGACCTTTTCATTGGCAGCTCCATGCATGTGGAACTCTTTCCCTACAGAGGTGCACCTCCACCCTTGGAGGCAGCAGTACCATATTTCTGAATACCAGTTGCTAGAACCCACAGGAGGAGAGAGTGCAAGGCAGATGGCTTAGCAAAGCTGATTTGGGTCCAACGCAGCATCTTTGCAGCCATGGCAAATTTGTGGGAGATCTAGTCATGGATTCATTTCTTTCTTTCTTTGTTTCCCGGTATTCATACACCACCCTTGGTAATCTTTATTCCAGGGAGCTTTTCAACGTAATTTAAAATAAAGCACAATAATAAAAAATATGCAATAAACCAATTAACAGGAGTGAACAAATAATATAATTAGCACAAATTGGATTAGCAATTCAACCACAAAGTAAACACTTTGATTCCATGGTTTAAAAATATAGCATCATGCTCTCGGTATTATTTTAAAATGCAAACTGTTACAACACCCAGTAGAATAAAAAGGTCTTAACCTAATGCCTGTTAGAGAATCCAGGGTGGACCAGGCGATCTTCTTTGAGGAGGGAGTTCTGCAACCAGGGGATGGCACAGATGGCAGTGTCCTCGTCTATGCTGCCACTTCCATGATCTCTGATGTTGACAGCACTTTGAGTAGGGTGTCTGTGCATGGATAGGTCAAGATGTGTGACAGTGATCTTTAAGATACCTGTGTCCCCAGCCCTGAAATACTTCAAAGGTGAGCACCAGCACACTGAGCTAAGCTCAGACCAGTAACCAATATGGATCCCTCAAAACTGATAGTGTGTGTTCCCACTGAGCTCTCCCAGTCAAAATTTTGGAGGCTGCATTTTGCACTAACCACAGCTTTGAAACTGCCTTCAAGGGCAGCCCCACAGGCAATGCATTGCAGTAGTCTAAATGTTGCTGTACCACCAGCTTGTCTAGTTTGGCCTCTGTGTTACTCAAGGCAAATCTTAAAAAAAAAGTAGTATAAACACCGACAACTGGGAAACACTGGCCTGCGAGTGATCCAGTTGGAGAACAGCCTTTACCAAAGGTGTCATGGACTTGAACTCAGAACTCAAGGGAGAAACGTGCTAAGAGGAAGGAACGCTTGGCAAACCCTCACCACGATCAACTCCCGCCAGGGAACCAATGACCCCACTGTGGAAGGACAGAATTGGCCTCCACAGTCACTTACGGGCTCATTGTTAAAACCGTGTTTATGGAAGACAATCTTACTTGGCTACGAGTGAAGAGAGGCATCTGCATGTATGTACTTTCTTGCAGCTTCTGATTGCAGAATACATTGTAGGAGTGATGAAAAAGAAACATCCATTTGCAGCAGGTCTCCCTCCCTCCCATTGTTCTTTCCACATCCCCAGCCCCCCTGCCACTTCTGAGTTCACCTCCCACAGTCTACTAATGATAGACCCAACTTCTGAAGCCCTGTGAGTTGCCAATGCCGTTCCTTTTCTGACGAAAGGGAAGAAAAGAAAGCAGGAATCCTCCAATGTCTTCATTCCACACCCAATAGTGCCAAGCTTTGTGTCTGCACTGAACTACAGCAGGGAGTCATGTGATTATTCACATTGCCAGTCCTACTGAAATCTAGATTTTAATTTGGTACAGTTTGTTTGGCTGCTCCCATTAAGCAACGTGTGCTAATAACATTGGGCGGCTCAGCTATGGTAACTTGTGAGAAGGCTTTCCATTATACCAAAGTTTGAGGTTTGTTGGTGTGCCGTGGCATCGTTTTTAACGGAGCTCTCATTTATTTTCACCATAGGATGCAAATGAGAATCATGCATAAGGCATATGGCGATTTGCATAGTCAAAACATTGAGGAAACATTTACATTAATTCCCTCCGTGTCTTTATGGAGAATGCAAATATAGCCAACCGCCAAGCATTATAAATGTCTTATTGTGTAGGAGGTACCAAGCCACGGTATAAATGTCTAATCGTTTTGGAGGTGCACAGCTTGCCCTCAGTTGGTTAGTGCCTGGTGCTGATAACGCCAAGGTTGCAGGTTCGATCCCTGTATGGGAGAGCTGCAGATTCCTGCATTGCAGGGGGTTGGACTTGATGATCCTCAGGTTCCCTTCCAAATCTACAATTCTATGATTCTATGTGCTGCTCCTGCCTGCTCCAGATCCAAGGCTGTCTGCATTGCCTGAGACAGCCTGAAGAGGAAGAAGAGTTTGGATCTGATATCCCGCTTTTCACTACCCGAAGGAGTCTCAAAGCGGCTAACATTCTCCTTTCCCTTCTTCCCCCACAACAAACACTCTGTGAGGTGAGTGGGGCTGAGAGACTTCAAAGAAGCGTGACTAGCCCAAGGTCACCCAGCAGCTGCTTGTGGAGGAGCGGAGACACGAACTCGGTTCCCCAGATTACGAGTCTACCGCTCTTAACCACTACACCACACTGGCTCTCGTGTTTAGCCAAGCATGTTTACCAGACTGACCACAATCAGGAACCCTGACCACTACTGTGGTGCAATGGCTAACAGGCTGAGCTGATTTCTAATTTTGGGTCCGTCCTGAATTCTCAATTTGGTCTTAGGCCACTGGATGAGATCCTCAGGCCCAGGGGCTGAATGCACCCTCCAGGTCTCTCTGCCTAGCTCCTGAGATGCCCCGCAAGCCACAACCTGAACCCTATGCCACGGTCCCTGCTCCACACCCTCCTTCAGTGCTTCTATGGGTCCTTGGAATTGTCAGAATGCCTCTTGCATGCCTGAATGGGAGATGGAGAGACGTGAGGGTGCGTGCAGAAACCTCTGACTGCATCCTGTATGAAGGTAAGGGTCACATGTGTAGCTCCACCCACTTTTGCCTCTGGCCCCGCCCACCTTCGTCATGCGGTCCCTGGAATGTTGCCCGAAATGGGCTGGAAAAGTTCCCCGCTGCTGTGTTATGCAAACCATTGTCTGTCTCTTGTTCACAGCGTGCCTTCTGTGAAATTGGGGTGGTCGTATGAACCTACCTTATGGGGTTGTTATAAGCGCTATTGAAATAATGCATGAAGCTGCCTGACAGTACAATCTTATATATATCTCTTGGAAAGTCCTATTGAACTCAGTGGCGCTTATCCCCAGTTAAGTGGGTTTAGGATCATAGCCTACAGCACTAAGTATTATTTCAGTTTTATTTTGTTATTGAAGGGGGGGGGGAACCTATTCCTGTTGTACATGCCATTTTCATTTATTTCCAGAGCGATGCCTCTGAAATGTTTAGAAGCTCAAAATCAAACACAAATTTTCTACGTGCCGAGGATGACAAAGGTCCTGTGTTTTATTTTCTGTTGCAGATTTGTCTTTTTTTTTCCCTCACCCCTCCCTCACCCATCACTGTGGAGGAAGCCAGAAACAGCATCATAAATAAGATAGCATAAATACAGAGATAAAGCAACTGCAAACACTCTATTTCCCCCCTTTCAGATTTCAGCCCTTTGGGGAAGATTTCTTATTAAGGGTACCATGCACATTCCAAAGACTGCAAACACACAACGGTTAGAACCCAGTGACGTATATATCCAGTAAACATTAGCTATTGACAAAGGCTGCAATCCAGTTCACAGTTACACACGCTTAAGCCCCATTTAAATAAGTGGGGCTTAAGCATGTTTAGCAACACCCTGGATTGTAGCCAAAGGCTCTTTTGCAAACAGGTTTAAAGATACCCACTGATCCTGTACTCATTGTGTCCTATATTAAATGTTGCTTTAATAAGGGGTTCTTTCAGGTCGTTTTGGGTGGTTCCTCAGCCTCCTCCAGCTTCCTTGTGTATAACAGTTATTTGATAGCAAACCCCAAATATTTATCTGCGTAGTTGGTGGCTAGAAATGGCTGCAGTGACATCTGGAACCAGCTGTTTCGTCTCGAGATGACTGGATCAGCTGGCAGGTCTACACAGCAGGGAGGTTTGCTGTTGGCATGTATAACTGCCACATGATCAGGACCATGAGACCTTATGGAAACTGCATCTGTGGAAGTGCAGGCTGTTGTTGTTGTTGTTGTTTGCAACCCATAGGAAGTGGTTCATCTGGCCAGACAGATGGATCTGGTATTTATTGTTCTGATGTTTCTGCATGGGTGTTCTGTTTAACCAACTTGCCCAATAACCAATGACAGACTAACCACCTTCTGTGAAAGTTTGTGTTCCAGAGCCATCTAAGCAAGGGCCCCTCTGCACTATACATTTTAAGCAGTATCATGCCACTTTAAACAGTCATGGCTTTCCTCAAAGACTCGCAGGAGTTGAATGATTTATATCCCACCTTTCCCCCCTGATGGGACTCGAGGCATTGTGTGGGGAAGGAAGGAAACTATTATAAGCGATCTTTTTTTAAAACAACAATGCTCAAAGGTGTTAAGAGACCTGTATTCCCTTCAGAGAACTGCAGTTCTCAGAGTTCCCAGGGAAGAGAAGATTGGTTGTAAAATCGCACTGGGAATTGTAGCTCTCTGGGGGAACTGGCACCCATAAAAAACTACAATTCCCAGGATTCTTTGTGGAAAGCCAAAGTGGTGTGATATGGCTTTAAAGGCATAGTGCAGATGCGGCCTGAGTGCCAGTCACCAAAAGGGTGTGGCATTAAATACTCCATAAGCTAACTTTCTGTTAATTAAACATGGCACAGTGGTATTGTTTTTACCAGGCCCTCTGATTGCAAAGAACAAGAGTCTCCCGTAGCATACGAATGATGCTGAAATGACACAGAAATAGTGTCTTCATAATGCATAAGATGTGTCTTTGTATATCGTGGATTCATGCATACACACGGTCCTATCACTGACAAGAGACTCCCAGAGCTTCGTCTGCAAAGGGTGGATGGATTGGAAATATAAACAAATTGTTGGTGCTATTTATCTCTGGCGTTCAGTTCAGGGTTTTTGATGTTTGTGTGTGTGTTGTTGTTGTTGTTGTTGTTTTTTGGGGGGGTGTTGGCTTCCTCCCAGAAACGCTGAGGAATAATCTACAAAGCATTCAGCGCGAGATCTTCAGAGCTTGCTGCGTAACAAATGTGTGTTTGTTTCTGAGCTTTTTACGTGTTTCACACAACATTGTCTGTGGAAGGAACAGAAAGGGTTTCAAACAGGAGCAGCGCCGGCTTTCGCTTAAGTGTTTGCGACGCCGAAATGGAACTTGGATGACCTGAAACGACCCGTTGTGCCGTCACTCTCTCCTTCGGTTTCTGTATCATTCCTTGAATGCAAAATACATAGCGGTATAGATCATAATTCCTATGGGATGTGTTCTAGCGGAGCAGCTGTGTTAGTCTATAAAAAGAGACAGTCCTGAGACACCTGAGAGACCGAGGCTATTTGAAATGTTACTGTTTCCTTCACTGAGATTAATTTCTGTCTAAAGAGAGGAGAGATCCGGGGGGGGGGGGGTTGATTCAGGCTGCATGCAAAGGCGAATCTGGTGAATTTTCAGTTTTGAAAATGGTACAAGAGCTGAAGCACAGGCAACCTATGAAATCCTCGCTTCTCGAAATTTTGCAAGGTGCTGTTCCCCAGCCATATTGCATGTACAAAAACCCATATACCATAGTAAAGTGTGCATTAAAATGCATGTATAGGAGAAAGTAACAAAGATACATGAAATTATTGAAAATTGCTTTGCCAAGCTACCAGGCAAAAGTATTTACAAGCATATGCATGTTATGAGAAAACTGATGAGTTTTCATGATGTCTGTCTTTTTAATGTAGAACTGCAAAAAGAAAAAAAGAGAAGCTGAAAGAACCCAAAACTGGCAGATTGGCCCATCCCTATACAAAAGAAAGAATGAGAGACTATACCTTTAAAGAACATTCAAAGCACATTTCCCTCTTCAACAAATTATGGGAACTGCAGTTAACCCCTTACAAAATGTCAATTCCCAGAAATGCTTAACAAACTGCAGTGCCCATAATTCTTTGACAGGGGAAATATTGCTTCAATTCTGATTTAAAGGTATAATGCAGAGCTTTCCAAACGGTGTGTCATGACACGTTAGTGTGTCGGCTGCAGTGTGTAGGTGAGTCGCGCACATGCTCCCCGTGCTCCTCTTACGGTTGGAAAGGGGTTAGTTTAACTTCCAGTTTGTTAGTAAAAACTGAATTACTGTGTTGCGAAATGATTCATGTCTAAAAAGTGTGTCACCAACAATAAAAGTTTGGAAAGCTCTGGTGCACAGTGGGGACATTGGTGTCCAGGTGGGAGTTGATCATGGTGTGGATATGCCAAGCGTGCCTTCCTGTTAGCACATTTCTCCCTTGCGTCCTGAGTTCGAGTGTCTTCAAAGCCCATGACACCTTTGGTAAAGGCTGTTCTCCAACTGGATCGCTCGCAGGCCAGTGTTACCCAGTTGTCGGTGTTTATACTACTTTTTTTAAAAAAAGTTTGCCATGAGAGAGTCTTTGAACCTCTTTTGTTCACCACCAGCATTACGCTTTCCATTTTTAAGTTGGGAATCGAGTAGTTGCTTTGGAAGACGATAATCGGGCATCCACACAACATGACCAGTCCAATGAAGTTGATGTTGAAGAATCATTGCTTCCACACTGGTGATCTTTGCTTCTTCCAGTACACTGGTATTAGTTCGCCTGCCTTCCCAAGCGATGTGTAAAAATTTTCGGAGAAGCCGTTGATGGAATCTTTCGTGGAGTTATTCAGTCATGTCTTCCTGTTACACAGTTTTATAAATCATTTAGGTAAAGGTAAAGGGACCCCTGACCATCAGGTCCAGTCGTGTCCGACTCTGGGGTTGCGGCACTCATCTCGCTCTATAGGCCGAGGGAGCCGGCGTTTGTCCGCAGACAGCTTCCGGGTCATGTGGCCAGCATGACAAAGCCGCTTCTGGCGAACCAGAGCAGCGCACGGAAACGCCGTTTACCTTCCCGCTGGAGCGGTCCCTATTTATCTACTTGCACTTTGACGTACTTTCGAACTGCTAGGTGGGCAGGAGCTAGGACCGAACAACAGGAGCTCACCCCGTCGCAGGGATTCGAACCGCCGACCTTCTGATCGGCAAGCCCTAGACTCTGTGGTTTAACCCACAGCGCCACCTGGGTCCTGGATAAATCATTTAGTGAGGAGTAAATATATGAAGACCTTGTCTTAAAAAAATGTTCATCATTCTAAAAATAAAATAAAATTCACTAGTCTTTATTTTCTTCAGTTGTTTCTTTTTTTTGGGGGGGGGGACAAAAAAAAGCTTCAAGGAAAAAACAGGGAGAAGTGGTTTGATTGGTTTCAGATCTCCCCCAGGATTTCAGATCTCCAGGTGTGAGGCTCAAGTGAAAATCCTTGTGCTAATCGGATGCCCTGGTTGGGTACCACGTGTTATCACCATCATCACTGCCTTATTTGCAGCATGAATTTTCCCTCTAAACCACAACCCTCACCATTCATTTCTAGCCCATAACACAGCTTATAAATGGCAGCATTGGGAAAATTAAACAGAAGCATGTGGCATCTGAGGTCGTGGTTAGTTCTGGAGTTCACTTTTCCTTAGGAAATTTGGTTTATTAATAGACAATGGGGTTGTAAGAACTAGTGGGCTTTCTGTTGGGATGCCCAGTGGTTTTCAAGTAAATAAACTAACCCTGAAATTAAATGTTGTTCTTGCAATGATTTACCTTGTGTAATAATTAAATGTCTGCAGGTGCAACAGTTAAGCACCTTAAGATTCATTCCTTCTGCAAGCGAACATTCTGGATGCAGCAGATCGATGGCGCCTTGGGTCTCATCACAGTATTGGTAATTAATAAGCCAGTTCATAATCATTACAGATGTTGGCTGTCAGATAGATACGGTGCTGCTCATCTTTTCTTTCCAAGTTGAAGATGATTAATTTTGTGTTTTCGCTTTCCCCATAAACACACAAGTGCATGAGCACACAAATACATACTGTTGTTATTTTAGAGTTTTCAAGCGAGAAATATATTCTGAAATTTGGAATAGTTTATCATTTATTTTCCTTAATTAAACCCACCATGTAATGGTTGTTTGACAGCTCTCGGGAAAAGCAGCAGCTTAGCTTGTAGGATGTGTGATATTTCTACAGTTAGTTTTAACAGCTATAAACTTTTTGGGTCTCGTCCTCTTTCTCTCTCCTTCCACCTGCTCCTGAGTAGTGAAATGTACACATTTATAACGTTGGCATATTTTTAAGTGATGGTTAACACATATACCATTTCCCCTCTGGAAATAACAGAGCATCCAGTTCATTGGTAAAGTTCACTGTATATCATTAAAAAAAAACAACACAAATTTCAAATGACATTGATTATATTGGATTATGCAAATTATGCTAATTGGACCAATACTCTTCACAGGTAGTCTTTCAGCATAATGAAAAAGAACCTGAATTTTTAGGACAAATGTTTTCACCAACCTCAGGTCTTTTAGCTTTGGGAGGTAGATGAAGCATATCATTTGCTGTCTGTGAAACTCTTGTCTGATTTCTGACAGGTGTGGCTTTGCCATCTTAATGCATTAATGGATTTTAGGACACTCGGTGATAGGTGATGAACACCCCCACACTCCCAATTCAAAACAGGATTGGTTTCAGCAAATTGAGTGATTTTTATTTGATTAATCCCAATGCTTATTCAGATTGCATCATGTTCACTATGACATCATCCAAAGTTTGATGGAGTCTGAAACTCCAGTCTTCTCTCCATGAGTTCCTAAATTCACTTCTCTGGCTGCTGCTATGGTCGTAGAGATATCTTTCCCTTTTCCCTTCATTGCATTTGAAACATGGCTCTAACAGTATCTTATGCTCTAGGGACCCTGGAAAGTGAGATTTCCCTAAGTCATCTGCCTGCCACTGGTGATGCCTGCCACTGGTGATGCCACAGCAACAACTAGGAATTGGAAGAGTAGGAGATAGGAGTTTTTCTCCAGCTTGGCTTGTAGCTCAAGGTTAGGGGAAGAATGAGGAAACTATGGCTGATACCTGCAATATCCAATCTTAGAGCAGACAGTGAAATCAAAAGATGTGAGTAACTTCAGTTTATCAATTTTAGTGAGCATACTCTATGAGTTATTTTGTGTCATGAATGAGCCAGCTTCCAGGGAAGGTTTGCAGCCATCTCCCGGGGAAAGGTTGCTGCCAATTGAAGAAAGCAGTCAGGAACAGAGAGGGTTAACTGCCATGCAGGATGAGCATCGGCTAGTGCCTACTCCCCCACCCCTTGGAATGCTGGCTGATAAGGGAATGGCGGAGAGCAAGCGGGGGAACACAGTCAACACTCACCTGAAGCACAAACAGGTGGGAAAGAGTTAATTGACATCCTCTCAGAGAATGGGGAAGAGGAGGGAACTAACCCCCACAGACCAAGATCTCGAATAATGGGAGGGCTGAAAGATAGGAAGCAAAACAAAAGACATATGAACTGAACGTTCAGTTGCTTCTGGTCTTGCCAGAAGCATTTTTCAGAAGGGTCATCATGATTGATGATGGTGGAGGCTGTGTTAGAGCAGTCTGGAGTTATCTGTTTGTTTTGACAATAAATCGTCATTTTTAATTAACTACGCTCACTGTGTTATCAGCCGGGGACTGGACTCCTGACATTTTGGATAGCAAGCTATCAAACTATACAAACTCTGACAATATCAATGGCACATGCTGGTTTCGAATCAGCAGCATCCAGTGTAAAGATTTGTCTTAGATTATTTGTCCATGTTTGGAAGCGGTAATGCTTCTGAATACCAGTTGCTGGAAACCACAGAAGAGGAGGATGCCCTTATGTACAGGCCATGCTTGCGGGTTTTCCACAGGCATCTGGGCGGCCACTCTGAGAACAGGATGTGACACTAGATGGGCCATTGGACATTGCATCCAGCAGGCTCTTCTTCTTCTTCTTAGATTCCATGGTCCAGCTACCAAAACACTAGTGAGGCATCTCTCATATACTCTCCAATTGCCCTTATCAGAATGACTTAGCAGTACTGCAATTAATACAGCCAAGCTTCCAAGCCCTGCCTAATTTCCAGTTGGAGAATACAAATTGGGACAACGAAGAAAATCTACCACATCTGTGCAATGAGCTTTTTCTGTCTCTTTCTTGACCTCTTGTTTGCATTCATACAGCAAAGAGATTTTTCTATTTTTCTTTTTTTGGTATGGTAATCGCTTTTCAATACTGAAAGAAATTAGAAGCAAACAAATAGCACAAATATAATCTTTTCTTGTCTGGTAATACCAGCACTCAAATTAATATGAGTAAACATAAGTGCTTCCCCCCCCCCCCGCTCCGTGTGCCGTGCTTGGAAGGAGTGCCACAAACACCTACCTTGCCTTCTGTAGAGATGCGAAGCTTTTGAATGTTTGAGTTATGCACACAAGGTGCATTGGAGAGAGAGAGAGTGGATTCAAGGTAAATCAAAAGTTTGTATTGATTTCTGCAAGGGGAAGGGAAATGAACCGAACGCCGCAAAGGGTTGTTTGAATCACTTTTTGTTTTACGATCCTCTTCACCAGTGTGAAAATTACACTGGATAATACCCAGATCGCTTCTGTGTGTGATAAATTAACCAGTTTATTTATTTCCCAAAGGTCCACTTTATTGCCCCGAAATGAGTTGATGTTCATATGGCACTCAGCATCAGTTGATACTTTGGTTGTCTTAAACAACTCAGATACCTTATTTCTAAGTGCATATGACCTTGCTCACGTACAGATGTGACACCAACACAAATGTATCTATCCTGCAGCTGAAGTTTGATGTAGACATAGTTTAATCCTAGTTCAAATTGCCAAAGGCTAATAGAGTTCTTCAAGTTAGTTATGTCTGAAGCCCACTATTACTTGGAGAGCCTTGGTTTAATATCATAGCATAAAGAGAGGTGAGAAATGAGAGGCTGTAGGCATTGGGTTGATGTTGACCTTACATAATAAGTGCCCGCTGGATCACGCCAATGGCCTAGCTTGTCCAGCATCCTGCTTCTTACAGTGGCCAACCAGATGCCTATAGAAAGCATGCAACCAGGACCAGAAAGCAACAGCAATCTGCCCACCAGCAACTGATATTCAGAAACATACCAGAAACATACCAGAAACTGTAGAGGTAGAACATAGCCATCTGGGTTAGTAGCCATTGATAGCCATATTAGTGTTTCCCAAACTTGGGTTTCCAGCTGTTTTGGACCACAACTCCCATCATCCATAGCTAGTGGGACCAGTAGTCAGGGATGATGGGAATTTTGTCCAAAAGCAGCTGAAGACCCAAGTTTGGGGAAACGCTGCTCCATTGATTTTTCTACTCTTTTAAAGCATCCAAGCTGATGACCTTCACTGCTTTTTGACAAGCACAATGTCCATCCTGCTATGCTGGTTGCTTATTTTATTCTGAGCCCAATTCAAGCTACCCAACTTTGTGTTTTAAGCCCTAAACAACTCCCCCCCATACCCGCAAGAGTGCATTCCCCTCATGTTCCAGTCAAAATGTTCCAATCTCCAGGAGAGGCTCTTACAGTGCCATCTCCCTCTGAGTTGCAGGAGGGCCTTCTCTGTAATGGCCCCAAAATTGCGGAGGTTGGTCATGATAGGGAATGTGCAGGACTATAGCATGCAGGGAGGGGATTGCTCTTTCTTCCCCGTGCTGGTTCCCCCCCCCTAGCAAAAGATCACCCCTTCCCGACACTACTGTTTGCTCCTAAAGCTGAATTTTTAAGTAACAAAATAACATATCTGGAGGATATAGCAGAGGAACATAGGAAGCTGCCTTATACTGAGTCAAACCACTAGTCCATCCAGCTCAATACTGTCTGCACTGACTGACAGTGGCTCTCCAGGGTTTCAGAAAGAGAACACTCCTGGGACATGCCCGGAGATGCCCAGGGCCACCAGGAGATGGCGGAAGCAGAACAAAGGAGAAAGGGTTACATCCCTTTCCCCATACGCTGCGGGGTCAATCCAGTGTGCCACCCCACATTGACTTTGGTTAAGAAAGAGCCTGCCCTACTCTAAGCATCCTAGTTGCAGTGGTGCAACACATAGCGTTGAAGGTGCTCCTTAGTCTGGAAGGACAGCCCACCATTTTCCAATTTCACTTTGGCCCCAAACTCCCCATCTGGTCCCTTAAATTGGGTCCAACCAGTGGCATATGGTTGCTGCTGGGGAACCCAAACAACGTCGGTGTCCTGCGGCTTCAGAGGTGGCGAGGGACAGCACTGTTGTGCTCTTGTCCTTCTGGTGAGCCTCCTAGAGACAGGGGGGGTGGACCTGATGCTGCCCTTTAGGAGATAGAGATGAACTCCTCTTCTGGCCTCTTAACACCCGAGCCTAAGAAGATAACTCCCCCAGAACGACAAGATTTTGAGTCTGCTTCCACTGACACTGATAGAGCGAAGACGTCCTGACAAACATCACATCACTTCTCTGTAGACAGCAGACATCACTCCCCATGTTCCTGGAGATTTAACACTTGCTAGAGACCTTCGACTGGCCACTGTGAGAACAGGATGCTGGACTAAGATGGCCCTTTGGTCTAATCCAGCAGTGGTCTTCTTATGTTCTTCATAGAATGGTTGAGTTGGAAGGGATCCTGACGATCATCTAGTCCAACCCCTTGCCATGAAGAAATATGCAGATACCCCATCCAGGGATTGAGCCTGCAGCCTTGGTGTTACCAGCACCATCCTCTAACCAACTGAGCTATCCTGATCATTTACAGCTGATCTTCCCTGATTCTTCAGTCTGGCCATTTCCCCCCTATCTTTATTTTGACTTTTTCAGTGGGGACTTAACAAAAAAACAAAACAAAACAAAAGCTAGCATTCCCCCCCCCCACTACCAGGGTGGGGGGGGATGTTAAAGCATGTATCTCGTTTTTGACAGTTATATGAGCACAAAAAGCCTCTCAAACATTTTAAATCAATTTTCCTTGCACTCTTATGATTCAAACCCCACAGAATGGCTTCCTTTCAAGTTTGCTTGTATGCCAATTTTCAGCCCAAGGGGGATTTTTATGGCTTGAAATAGGGCTTTGTAATGGGGAAGCTTTACAGATCCCTTACTGTTCTGACACTTGGCGTGATGTTTTAATATATAGGATGATAATGACTCTTGTTTTAATAAACCGTTTTGCGTAGAACAGAAGGAGACATTTCCGTATTGTTAGTCAACATCTGAATTGGGGCGTAGAGGCAACATAGTTTTGGGTTTGTTTGTTTTTTAATCACTTCCTTAGATGCACTAATTTTCATGATGCCAGCAAAATCTTCAACATGCAACAGAATGTAGACACAGCCCCCTCTCCCCAAAAGGAAGCTTGCAACTAACCAGCATTAGTTAGTGTCAGTATCCCAATGCTGTCCTGATGAGATGGGTTTTGAATACCTTTGGGAAAGTTAAAAAGAAAAAGAGTATTGCTGTGCCATATATTCCCATTCAAACAATTTCTGAGGGTTTTGTGGGGGTAAAGAAGGCCCTTTTAAAATCTTCAACCATAGCAATTTCCTCAGCAGCAAAAGGCCAAACCTTTAGGTTTCCCCCTCATGCCTGTCTGAAGTCCTAATATAATGATATTTGGCATGCATTTTAGAGTTTCTTCCTCTTTCACCGTGATTCCAACCAATCAGTGATCACAGGATGAATGTGGCGGCAACATTCAAACAACTGGAGCTAAAAACAACAGCTAAAAACAGCATAAAACAAACATCAGTGGGATCCCCAGGGCTAACTGGCCAGGTTAGTCATGCTAGGCCAGTAGGGAGACCAGGGAGGAATTTTAATGTGGGGACCCAGAAGGGTTTCTTCACAAAAAAAGGGAAGGGGAAAAGGAATAGGGGATCAGGCTTGATTAATGGCCAGGTGGAATAACTCTGTCTTACAGGCCCTGTGGAAGGAGGTCAGGTCCCGCAGGGCCCTAGTCTCGTGGGACAGAGCATTCCACCAGGTCGGAGCCAACACTGAAAAAGCCCTGGCCCTTGTGGAGGATAATCTGTCTTCTTTTGGGCCCGGGACCTTTAAGCTATTGTTATTTGTGGACCTTAAGGTCCTCTGTGGGGCATACCAGGAGAGGCGGTCCCATAAGTACGAGGGTCCTAAGCCGACAGTGATACTCTGAGCCAGCCTTCCACCTGGATCCTATCACACAGAAAGGTTCATATAGAAGAAGCTGCCTCCCATTGTTTGGTCCCTGCTCCTGCCCACCTAACAGTTCGAAAGCACGTCAAGTGCAAGTAGATGAATATGTACTGCTCCGGCGGAAACGGCATTTCCGTGCACCGCTCTGGTTCGCCAGAAGTGGCTTAGTCATGCTGGCCACATGACCCGGAAGCTGTCTGTGTCTTATAGAGCGATATGAGCCCGTAACTTGACTGGACTTAACGATCAGGGGTACCTTTACATTTAATAGATATCCTTAACAAAATCAAAAATTCCTTCCAGTAGCACCTTAGAGACCAACTGAGTTTGTTCCTGGTATGAGCTTTCGTGTGCATGAAGAAGTGTGCATGCACACAAAAGCTCATACCAGGAACAAACCCAGTTGGTCTCTAAGGTGCTACTGGATAGATATCCTTGTGTTTGATGTTAAATGCAGACAAGCAAAACTCACAGAAAAGTCAGCAACCCTGCTGAGCTGTCTCCCCCAGGCCAAATGACACCTCCTTGTTCCCACTCAAGCCTTGGTGGTGGAGGAGAGGGATCTTTCTTCCGAAGAGGAGAGGGATCTTTCTTCCGAAGGCTCTCTACTCCCACCTAAACCCTGATTTTCACTGTGCATTCATATGGTTGGAGCGACGGCTGGCTGTTCGCTCCGAGCTGCCTCTCCTCTCCGCAGCTACGCACTGTTGATTTACTGAGGTTGTACCAAGGAATTCCCATCAGCAGGTGATTGAGAAGGTCCAGCTTTTGCTTTTCAATTAATTGTGAAACAATCTGTTGTCAACATTCCCCGCAGATAGGGAGACTTTGCCATTCAGAACAAATGTGATGAATGCGGACCTACAAAGAGACGGGGGGGGGGGGGGAATAAAGGCTGTAATGAAATTCAAGCTGAACTGAACTGGAGAGGGGGGAGGGCAGCGGCGGGAAAGGAGGCAGCGCAAAAGAATGGGCACATTCAGATTGTGGATGAATAAAAAGGGGGCTTGATGAATCCTTTAATTTAAGTTGGCAGGCTGGCTATTGAACTCTGAGAGATTTGGCACAGGCATGGAATAATGTAGCATCCCAAAGTACAAACCTCCATAAATTAGTTGCATCAGGGGTGAGGGCAGGGTGTGTGGGGATAGGAGAACACTACTGCTTGAAAAGTGGATGCCAATCTCCATACATGTGTAAATGCGAGTTAGTTTTGTAGTTGCTGTAAATTTAGGAGCCTATGTAAAAATCCAATTCCGAAGCTGCCATTGATTATTTCCTCCTCCATCAATATGCTCGGCAGTTTGCAAAGCCGAAGAGAAGCCCCTGTTCCCGATCTAAACTTAGGCACAGTGCAACCTGATGCAGCCAGATGTTTTGGGACTGCAGCTCTGCATGGCCCCAGACAATGCAGCTGTGCTGTCTGGGGCTCATGGGAGCTGTAGACCAAAAACTCTTGAGGTTGAGGAAGGCTGACCCTAGTGAGTCCAAGGTCACAGTCCAACCATATATCTGAAGTGGCGTCGTACCACTTTAAACAATCATGGCTTCTCCCAAAGAATTCTGGGAGCTGTGGTTTGTTAAGGGTGCTGAGCGTTGCTGGGAGGCTCCTATTCCCATCACAGAGATACAATTCCCAGAGGGGTTTCACAATCAATTCCTCTTCCCAGGCAACTCTGCAGCTCTGTGGGGGGGAACATAAGTCTCCTAACAACTCTCAGCACATTTTCAGGTCCCAGAATTCCTAGAATAAAGTGACAGCGGCCGCGGCTTGCAGAGTGCCCTCTCCTGTGAGCCTCTTTCTCCAGCTTGGGCTGGCAGCGGCACTGTCGTGCCTGAGCCCCAGCCTCCCCAAGGCCATAAACAAGCAAACAAACCAAGTCAAACAAACTCCCAAACCCCAGAAATGATGGGCATGTTGCTCCCCCCCTCCCCAAGAGAGGACATGTCCTGGATTTCCTCGACATATGGCAACCCTATCATAATGCTTTAAATGTATGCTGTGATTGTGACCTTAGCTCTGGTTTTCCTCACCTCTGGCTCTGCCTGCATACCTTTGGCCTCCCTGTCTTCCACCCTACTAATCCCGGAGGGCACCAGAACCATTGTTCCTGATGTATTGTTTTGTTCTGTTTTTACAGAAAAAGCCACAGGGGAGGCTGACTTGGATGGGGTTCAGGTACAGGGAAAGTGGGAGAGTTCCAACATTTTGACCCATTCCAATTTCCTGATTAAATCACACACACACACACACACACACACACACACACACACACACACATACCTGAGAACTTACTCTTAGCTGCAGAGGAGAAGATTTGCATGTCTGCTTGATTTCCCCTCCAGCATTTGGTATGTGTGAGCATCTTGGCTTTTCCTCAAGGTGAATGGAGCAAAGGGGTATCAGCCATCCTCAGCTCCATGGCCCTACTCTGTGGGCTCTTTTTTCAAAAATAAATAAATAAATAATGGAGTTCCAGTTTCAAAGGAAGGCTGTAGTGTGGTTTGCTTATTGTTTTCAGAATGTGTGGATCTGGTTGGCGCACCGTTAAATGCAAACTGTGAACCGCCTTGAGACCTCCGGGTATAGGACAGCATATAAATTCTAATCATCATCATCATCATCATCATCATCATCATAACTGAATGGAAATTCTGCCCCAGGCGTCCCTCAGAGAGAACTTGGCCTACGTTGAACACATTTAAGAAATCAGTTTCTGCTACATGGGAATGAACTAGTTATTACCCTGGTAGGAGGCAAATACCGTTTGTACTCCTCTTAAGGTAAAAGGTAAAGGACCCCTGGATAGTTAAGTTCAGTCAAAGGCGACTATGGGGTGGCGGTGCTCATCTTGCTTTCAGGCTGAGGGAGCCGGCGTTTGTCCACAGGCAGCTTTCCGAGTGATGTGGCCAGCATGACTAAACTGGTGTGATGGAAACCAGAGTGCACGGAAACGCCGTTTACCTTCCCGCTGCAGCCTTACCTATTTATCTACTTGCACTGGTGTGCTTTCGAACTGCTAGGTTGGCTGGGGCTGGGACAGAGCAACAGGAGCTCACCTCATTGTGGGGATTTGAACCGCCGACCTTGTGATCAGCAAGCCCAAGAGGCTCAGTGGTTTAGACCACAGCGCCACCCATGCCCTTTGCACTCCTCTTTATTGCTACCTCGAGTATTCAGGTTGATGAGGTTCAGCAGACATGAGAAATATACATATGCTTGTGGGAACCTACCTACCTGGAACTTTGGCATGTGGAAGTCCTGCTTGGTAGCACTGGCGTACGAAGCCGCTTGGCCACCTGGAGCAGCAAACCCGGGGGTACCACCCGAGGGCGGGGCGCCGCTCCATAGCGCGCATGCTCGTGGGGTTGCTCGTGGGGTGCCGCTCTGTATCGCGCATGCGCGCTACGGAGCAGGTGGAGGTGAGGGGCGGGCCAGGGAGGGGCATCAGTGGCTGATGCCACTTCCTGACCCACCCCTCGCCTCTGCCCCAGCTGGAAAAAGGAAAGTGGGTGCTGAGCAGGTTTGTGAGCAAGCCGTTGGCGCACGCTTTTTACCGGGCGGCAGGGCATGGCTTGGGCATCGCGGGGTGGGTGTGTGTCAAGTGTCACCCCCTCCAGGGTGGCACATGGGGCGGGCGGCCCCAACACACACCCTTGCTCCGCCCCTGCTTGGTAGAGCACTGGTTGTCTGTGGGGCACCCACAGATGTGCATGTGCTCAGTGAGGCTTTTCCTGGCACCCGCAAGTCCCTTGACCCTCCCCCTGAAAGCCACATTCTGTTGTTGTCAATAAAGTAGGTTGTGGTGGATGCATGGTGCTGGCAGCAATATATCTGCTATGCAAAAGTGCCCACAGGCGTAGAGGGAGGAGATTTCAGTAGTCAGGGAGGTCAGTGTGCACTAGCAAATTTTTATTTTATGTAAAAATAGCACATTAAGTGCACAAAAGCAGTTTTCTTCTCACATTGTGCCATTTGTATCTTTCACTTTTCAAATGATAGAGTGCTTATTCCTGCTGAGAAATTAAAAACCGTCTAGGAGATGACTCTATTGTTTGCTTTCCCCTTTAACAGCAGATATATATGGAAATCTATAGTTATTACTGGGGTTTTTTTTTTTAATACCTGCATAAATGTAAGCGCTGTGGAGGGTTGGGCGTTTTAATTAAAATTTATAAATGAAATAATGTTGGAACAGAAAAGATCTAATTGTATAACAGAGGCATAATAATTAAAATTAATTCTGTGAAGCTTGCTTGCCTTCTTGCTGTGACTGTTTGCTCATACATCAATATTACTGTTCTCTGGAACCGTTTAGGATTTTGGCCAAACAATTCCTTCATAATCAACAGCGAAATACAGATGAATATATACTTCTAAGCAGTTCAAAAAATGCAGGTCTCACTCCTTCCTTCTTTCTGTCTTCCTCCCCTCTCACTTCCCCTCCCCTTTCTCTCTCTTTTTTAAGGAGAAAAGAGACATAATTTGTGTTCACAGCAGGGGAAGGTGGAATAGGGGTGGATGAACCTGTCTCTTTCTGGTCCATGTTGCTTTTGAACGTTTTTACCCATAATTCCATTGTGTTCTGTATTCACAGGCATTTTTTTAAAAAAACACCCTTCAAAATGTGTATAAATGTGTGTTTTCTCTCAAAATGTGACTTTAAATGTAAGCTTTCTCTCTAAATAGAATGGAAAGGTCTTTCGTGTGTGTGTGTGTGTGTGTGTGTGTGTGTGTGTGTGTGTGTGTGTGTTTAAGCTGCTGAGAACCACATTGCCATGTTTGGAAAAATGGGGAGTTTGGTGGGCAGCTAAATTCTGACCTGCACGGGGGTGGATCAGATCATTTTGCATAGGTATTCACAAAGATTGAATTCCTCAAATGTTTGCCATACTCACGAGAAGTCAACTCCTACAACCATATTTGGCATAGAGACAAAAGTGACTCACTAGGTGTGGCCCACTCACTTCCTGTGGAGTCAGCCATGGGGCTCCTCATTAAAAGAGGTCCAGGAGCCCTTGGCCTTACACCAAACCCTGGGTCAGACTCGATTAGGGGAAGAGGAGCCAGGTTCCTGCAACAAGGCTGAGGAGGAGCCATCCATACCCCCGAGATGAGTTCATCCTCTGTCATCAAGGCTGATCAGGTCCTCAGCCGGACAGAAAGGTGGCCCTGTAAATGTGTCATGGAAACCTGGCCCATTTGGTGAAGTGTCCAATTACAGGCAAGGACTCCTCAGGCATGAATCACTCCTCGGGAGTAAAGGACTGGCCTTGGATACAAGTAGGGTGCTGTTGTTTCCCAGGTGGAAGAGAGGAAGAGAGGGCTAGATGGTAAGGAGGTTGATGCAGTGTTGGAGTCAACCTCCATGCACCGTGAGAACTTCCCTGCCACCTCTCCCTCCTGGTAAGCAACATTGACCCACCTGCTGCAGCTGTACCACAACCCCTTCTGCACACAGCTCCCCATCAGTCGCTAGATTGGAGAAATGCCTTTTCTCCAGGCAGAAAACGTTGCTGTTTCTATTAAGTGCTTAGCTTTGTAAACGTGCTAGCAGTTTTAGTGCCAGACAGACCAAAGATCTGATGCTACATAAAGCAGCAACTCCTCTTCTCACAAACACGTTTTCTGGTACCATCCCCTTTTCATAAATTTAATATAAATTTATATTATAAATCATAAATTGAAATACTTGGGGATGTGAAAACAGCAAGGCTGTCTTTCAGTAGAGCATGAGACTCTTAAATCTCAGGGTTGTGGGTTTGACCCCCACGTTGGGCCAAAGATTCCTGCATTGCAGGGGGTTGGACTAGATGGACTTGGTGTTCCCTTCCAATTCTACAATTCTCTGAAATCTTTCATCTCTCCCCCTCTTTTCTTCCTCTTTTAGCCCTCAGCCTTTTCCCCCTGTGTGTACCTGGCAAGGAAGCAGGTCATCAAAAAGCCTAGCAATTTTCACCTCAAAAGGGATGTCAGATCTAATGTTCCAGGTGAACATCCACGTCTTTCTTAAGACCTCATTATCTCAAGAACATGCGGGCCAACTCCAAGAGGTTTCTATTTTTAATATTTGTCTGTCAGTGTCCGATCCGAGACCTCTCTTGTATAGGCTTGAGGAAGCGTCAGAGAAGAGTACTGAGAGCTAGGGAGAGAGGAAAGAGAAAGAGAGAGAGAGGTTGCTTCATTAGTTTGATTCCACATGTCTTGTGCATGCAGCGCTTTCAAAGAGACATCACAAAATCCGTTCACAATGTGTTGCGAAGATGCCCACAGAGCAAATAGCATGGGGAAATTACCTCGATGCCTAGGGGGCAAATCAAAATCACATATTCGTTTCTGACAATGCGATCCGTTCCACACGCGCAGACACACACACACACACCCTACAAAAACAAAACCCCTCACACATCTTTTTGGGGGGGCATGAAACCTACGGGATCATTTGAAATTATACTTACTAAGAGATTACATTTGCCAAGAAGGGAGTTGAATGGGCTAAGTACTGCAGGGATGGAATTGCCCTGAAACCGTGTGAAAAGTAAAAAATAAAAATAAAAAAAATCCCGAGGAATAAATACATACATACATCTTGCCTGCTGGTTTTTAATTAACTTTTGAACCCTGACAGATACCAGATTGGCAAACCTCTGAATATGCTGAACCGTACAAGTGCTGCAAGTTATCATCTATTTCACAGATGCCGTGCTTTAAGCCATATTAAACTTCTGCAAATGCCAGCATGTGTCCAACGCATACTTCAGCTCTATGGCGTGCATGGGGACTGTAAAGCGCTTAGAGGCTTCTAGGCAGGAGACGCAATGTGGCTCTTCAGACATGTCTGGGCTGGGACTTCCAGACACTAGTCTGATAACATAGGCCTATTGTGGCCTGGAAATTGATGCTGGAGCTGGAGCTAGTGGCAGACATATAAAAGCTGGCCTGTTAATCACCTGTTAATCAGAAGAGTTCAGGGATATTATTAATATAATATAATATAATATAATATAATATAATATAATATAATATAATAAGTGTGTCCTTGTTTCTCAATTTGATCCTTTTACATGGTTTTGTACATTTTGTGGTATTTTATGCATTGCGACTTTCCATTACTTTCACTGATTGCAGTTTAGCAATTCTTTATCGTAACTGACAAGTTCAAACTATTATTTGCAGATATTTAATTTTACTGTTTAATATTCGATTCTAATGGATTATTGAATATTGCTTTATTTGATATAAGTTGTTTATTTTGAAGTTATTGTGACACCTTTTTGTTTTTGCATTGGATCAGACTGGTATTATTAACGTTCGGCATTTTATGATGGTTTTTTTATGCGTTGGAAGCCACCCAGAGACACATTGCATCTGGGAACTGAGTCTTCACACGTACATACCCTCCAAATGTCCCGATTTTCCAGGGGCAGTCCTGGAATTTCGAAAGAAATCCCGGCTTCTGATTTGATCCTGGAATGTCCCTATTTTCCCCACCAGCACCGCTGCGGCTGAGCTTGGGGAGCAGGATGAGCCGGCGCTTAGCCCAAGTGACGATGATGGCGGCAGGAACAGCAGCTGTGAGGAACCATCCTGTTGCTTCTCTATGGCTGCTGCTGCCAGCCTCCTCCCTTGGGCAGCTCGTAGCAGCTGCTGGAGAGTGGGTGAGGAGGAGGAGAGGCTGCCATGGCTGAGGCCCAGCCCCACATGATGCACCAGCTCTGAGGGGCAGGCAGAGGGCAGGGCCACCCTGGGTGGGAAGAAAGGGGGAGCGGAGCAGAAGGAGTCTTGATTTATTTATTATTATTTTTTAAAATGCTTTGTGTGTTTGCATCTAGCATTGCTCCTTTTTATAGTTTATAAATTGGTGTATGTGTGTGTTTCTTGTTGTAAACCTACGAAAGAATAAAATAAAACTAGGATTGAGGGGTTTCCTCAGGGCAATGGAGGGCGTGTGAGCTGTGTCCCGTTGCTGTAGTTGTGGTGGAAAAGATCTGCAGTAAGAGCTGTTCGGCAGTGGAATTTGCTGCCAAGGAGTGTGGTGGAGTCTCCTTCTTTGGAGGTCTTTAAGCGGAGGCTTGACAGCCATCTGTCAGGAATGCTTTGATGGTGTTTCCTGCTTGGCAGGGGGTTGGACTGGATGGCCCTTGTGGTCTCTTCCAACTCTATGATTCTATGACCACAGGAAATAGGAGGCCAAGGGGGTTCAGTTGGGGAGGAGTGAGAAATGCTCCTATTTTCATCTGTGGGATGTTGGAGGGTATCCCTATACAATGCCTCGGATAACAAACCGCTGGCGTCACTCCAAGCACAGTGCTTTTCACTGAGGTGAGTTCACACAAACAGTTGCCAGGCAAGTGAATAGGAATTGTGTAGAGATCTTGGGTGACTTGTATGTGTGCATGTCTGCAGCAGCTGCAGTTCTCTGAGGTTGGGATCTTCAGTTTTTAGTTATTTGATAGCACCATTTAATTCCCAGCCTTGGGTAGAGACTGAATACGAATCCCTGTGGAAACACCGCCGAGAGATGACTATTCCCCTCTAGCCTTGCTTGTGGGCTTTCTAGTTAGCTGTTTTGTGAAGTAAGATGCTGGACTAATTAGACCTTTGGTCTGATCCAGCTAGAGTAGAGTTGCCTCTTATGCCAAAAGAGAACGCATACAAAATACAATATGTGCATAGAGATGGAAATTTGAAAACAAATCCGACATGCAGCCCATCTCATCACAGAAGGGAAGACTTGGACCAGGTGATTTAAGGGCCTGCTTAGTTCGCTGTTGAGATCTAACCATGGGTGGACCATTTCAAGGACCTTCTTCTCCTCGCTGCTTATGATCTTTGCCTTTCAACCAGACTTGGACAACCCTTCTAATAAACTAGGGTTTCCCAAACTCGAGCCTCTCTCCAGCTGTTTTCAGACTACAATTCCCACTGGTCCTGCTAGCTAGGGATGATGGGAGTTGTAATCAAAGAAACAGCTGGAGACCCAAGATTGGGAAACTCTGAGATAGAACAATCCTTCAAAAGAAAGAATATCCTCTGTAAAGTTGGACATAGGGTCACTCTCAGGAACACACAGCCCTTTGGGAAAGGAATATCATCACGATGAAGCCCTTTCTAGATAGTATCAACTTCATTGCAGGTTTCTTGGCGTTTGAGATCATATATAATCTTTCGTTCCTTAGAAAGCCTTTCCCGTACCCCTCCGAGAAACTTAGAGCAACTGCTGTTCTTGCCAATGTACATTGTCTCCCGCCATACACAGCGAAGCAGGAGACATAATTTAATACAAATTACCTTCAAATTGTATGCAGTCTGGCTTAGTTTCCCTTCAGAATATTTAATACGATTTCTCTTCTCCCTCCTGCCCTCCCCCCCCCCAGTCAAAACCATAACAGCAAAATCTCACTGAATGGCTGAGATGAAGTGCAATGCCTAAAAATAAGGGTAAATTGGTGTGCAGGTGGCAAGAAAGGGTTAGACAATTGCTGATTTTTCATAAATGTTACTCTCGCTTTCCCCCCGCTTCTCTCCCTCTCTCTCTTTTTGAAGTGAATTATTTACTTCAAAAGATGCTGTCCTCAGGGGGAGGGAGAAATAACAGATATACTATCTTGCAAATCCATAAATGCCTCTTGTACATGAAAAGGCTTTATGTATTTCGTTCCCTGGCCAGTACTATCCGAGCGTAGCCATTATTTTTAAAGGGTGAGTCTTACCCTCTGATACTTGCAGATGCACATTACCTGCGCTATTATGCCTGTTCATGAATACATAGCAGCCTCCTTCAAAAAGACCCTTTTCCTAAGACTTTGCAGGCAGAACCAAATCCATTAAAATTGAGGGAATGGGTGCATTAGGCAATGTAGGCCGTTCTCTCCTTAAAGTGTATGTTAACATTATGGACAGATGGAATGGAGGAGATGGGGAAGATTTACTATAATCAGATATGACATAACTCCCTCCCCCCCCAAACAAACATACAAGCACAAAAGAAATACAGGGGTCTTGACAATGAGATGCACAACTCTTAATACTTGCTCTCCAATAGCTGCATTTTTATTTATTTATTCAAAAGTCAACGGCGTAAGCGCTTCCGTGAAAATTTCACACATGTCCTCATCATGATGCCATCTTATATGGCCCCCCACCCCCTGTCATTTAATCTGGATTTACCATTTCTATGGACAATCTAGTAAGGTTTGTTTGCTTGTTTCAAAAATGGAAACTTTGGGCTGCATAAAGTGCTACAGTTCTCACCACAGCAATTTAACAGTCTATTCTCTTCTCAGGGAACTCTGGGAATTGTAGTCCTTTGAGGGGAATGAGGGTCTCCTAACTACTCTCAGCTCCCTTAACAAATTTCAGCACCCAGAATTCTTCAGGGGGAATCTATGACTGTTTAAAGTGGTATCATAGCGCTTCAAATGTATAGTGTGAATATTGCCTTTCTTGGATTGCATCTGTTGCACAACGAGTTTCCACTACCGCAGCTTCTGCATTGGATTCCTCCATTGCACAGCATTAAAATTCAACCATCTGCTAGCGCAACCCCCCCCCAAAAAAAAAAAAAAACACCCTTGCGTTCGTGGGCAGAGAGCACTGAGTGAGACAAAAATTTCCTTCTTTTTAAACTTATTGGTTAAAAGTCACCAGCGACCTGTGTATGCATTTTCTTTCACAACAATGTGAAACATTTTGCCAGCAAAAGAAGTATATTGCTATGTGCCTTTTGGCTTTGTGGCATTCAAGAGTAGTTTGCATATGGTTGTTAAATGGGGTTGTGTACACACTCCTGTTTACTCTGCATCCAGCTAACTCCCACTGCTGCTTACATTAGCCCGAATCCACATATATCCTGCCTCTTTCCTGTCAATGTGTCCCCCCTTCTAAACCAAATTTGATACAAATTGAGAAAAAGAGTGACCTATCTATATTTTAAACTGGTAACATGTACACCAATATGTCTAGGCAGCATGAAGAACACAGATGCTTAGTATCAGCAGGAAAGCTGCATTAGGTGCCTTCAAATTATTCTCTGACCACTTATTTTTGGCAATTCATTTCTATTAGGGCTGAAAACCATGGATCTGCTAATCAATTTTGTAAGGAATTCTTGTATGTGGCACATGGTGTATCTGGAGGGCTCAGGTTTGTTCCATGTTTAAAGCGTTTTGGTTTAAAATCCATATTTTTGGGGGAGGAGGGGGGAGCAAGGAGGCTTTACTCTTTGAGATTTTACCCAGAACCTAGAAAAAGAAACATTAAGAAGTAAAAAGAATCAATTAAAAAAATTGACATCCTTTAGTTTTGAAATCAGTTTTGTGCTGCGGAAAAAAAATGGATGAGCTACTAAGGCGAATGACATTTGTGTTGGAGAAAGCTCATGCAGATTCCATGCATTTCTGAGAAAAAATAAGAATCCAGAATGAGAAGGCAATGCCTGCGAAATCTGGATATGTACCCACTGGTCCTCAAGCAAACCAGTATCTTAGCTTCTGTTCCCTAATCTGTAATTTAGGAATGCTACCCCAATTCATTAGTTTTTGCTGTGTTGTTGAATGAGCTGAAAAGGGGCTGTTAACTTAACCTATCCTTATTATTACAGAGGAGTATAGATCTAAATCCATTAAGTCAAAAAGCCTATTGGTTCAGAAAATGTGAGTTGCGACATATTCATTAAAAACCTTTCAAAATAATAAAAGGCAATGCAATGTAACAAACCCGTCTCTGTTGCTGTTGAACTCTCCATACTATCAATCATTCTGTTGAAAGTTTATTCCCTGTGTATTTGTTTTTGTGTCGTGTGTATTTTAATTTTTCAATGGCTGTCATTTAGGTTTCTTTTTAGTCTCGTTCTCTGATTGTCAGCTGTGTGATTGAGTGCTGATAATGAAGGGATTTCTGTAGATTTCTTTGTTCCATAGGAACAAATTTTGTTCCAAAATGCTTGTTTCTCCCCATCACCTCCCCACGGTGACTGAGATATAATGTTGTTAACTATGGACAGGGTAGGTTATAAATAAATCTTACCCGTGGATATAGTGAATATTTGGCATAGGTCTAGTGTGCTTTTGGAAAGCCAGATGAAGTTGTCACACTTCTTAATATGTAGAGTCAGACTGCTGTTAAGGTGCTGAATCTTAGTAGTTAGAGGCCTTAAAAAGCCAAGAGGAAAAAATGAAATGCTATTAAAGGAGGAGGTCAAGTTGCTTGTTAATTCATCGTCACCCTTTTGCATGCGTTCTTGTCGACATCTGAAAGGAGGAAAACAGGACTTACATGCAGACGCTCCCAGGATATACCCTGGATCAGGAAGGCATTATGGGAAGGACCAGTGTTGGATTAAACCCTGCAGAGGCCCCTAGGCAGTCAAAAATCTCAGGGGGCCCATCACAAATTATCTTCTACTCGTGAATATTCTATTAGGATCTGGAGTCGGCAGGAACTTGCGACACACTAACTAGCGGAAAGCTTTGTATCTGGAGGTTTCTTATGATCCCGAAAAGACGCTGTCAATCAAAATAAACAATAGTGGGATGGTAAATCGGACAAGGCAACTTCTTCTGCACAGCCTTCTGTAAAGCTCACTCTGGAGGACAACGCCACCTGTTCATCCCAAGCAGAGCCTTACAGGTGTCTCATTTCAGAGTCTACTCCAGCTTGAAGGCCACCTGCTCCCCCAGCCTTTGTTGAAAAGTTCCTTTGCTAATAAGCCTGTTCATTTGGTGGCTGCCTTGCTGCAGCGATCCCAAGCAGAACTGTACCAGAAGCTCGTTGCAGCACCTGCTCCTGCTTGAAACTCACCTGCTCCCTCTGCCTGGGTACCGGCTTTGTTGAAAAGGTCCTCTGCTAAGTTCCGACTGATTGCACATCTCTCTGTGGCTTGCCAGGAGGAATTTGCATGAGGTTGATTCTCCTTCCTTTCCCTCTCCCCCTTCTCTCCCCTCCCCACCCTCTCTCTTTTCCTCAACCCACCCCCTTTTTCCTTTACTGTATGAAACTTGGCAGTTTTGGCTGCGCTCTGTGTTGTGCTTTTCAACTTGCCCCCAAACAGAGAGGTAGTAAAGCTGGGCAAAGCAATCTCCTCCCCTGGCAAAAATTAATGAAACGCTGGCTGTGAACAGACTTCCCCAGCGTTTTGCATGTATTTGCAGTGTGCTTTCTGCTAGTTCCCCAGGCCACGGTTACTTGACTTTCCTTTTCTTCCTCTACCCTCCCCTGCTCCCTGCCACTGTCATCCCGAAGTTTCTACTGTACGCACGACTCACTGGTTGTCTGCGCTGGGCTGCCACTCTACATTTCCCATTTAATTGCATGTGATATTAGCAATGATGCTGTGGAATTGGAAGAGCAATTAGGCCTGCTGAGAAATTTCACACATCTCCAGTCTTCCCTAGGCAAAAGAAAGGAAGAAGAAGAAGCCTGTTTCTTGCCTAGGGACTCAAGACAAGGCTGGTCAACTGGTAACTCACTGGATGCTAAGCTTAACCCATCCATTGTGTAAGCATTTTGCCATTCTAACAGGAAGGATCTTCCTTTCTTCTACCCCTCAGCCTCTCTTTGGCAGCTGGAGCAGGAAGGAGGAACACCCCTGCCCATCCAACCTTCACAGGAACAGAAGGAGATGACATATAACAAGCCAGATTATTAGTCCAACTAGCTCAGGCTGGTCTACACTGCCTGCTCTACACTGCCTGGTCTACACTTCCAAAATCCAGCATTTCCTGAGCTCTGTGAGTGTAGCTTTCTCCCGATTGAAGTGCAGAGTATTTGAGGACTGGGACATTCTCAGGGAAACCAAAATGTTTGTTTACAAAGCTATTGTACTACCAACCTTACTGTATGCTTGTGAAATGTGGACCATTTATAAACACCATCTCCAACTCCACGAAAGATTCTGTCAATGGTGTCTCCAAAAAAAAATTATACATCACTTAGAAAGACAGGAAAACTAAAGCCAATGCATTGGAAGAAGAAAAGTTCACCAGTGTCGAAGCAATGATTCTTCAACATCAACTTTGTTAGACTGGTCATGTTGTGTGGATCCCTGATTATCGTCTTCCAAAGCAACTACTCTATTCCAAACTTTAAAATGGTAAGCGTAATGCTGGTGGTCAACAAAAGAGGTCCAAAGGCTCTCTCAAGGCAAATCTAAAAAAATGTAGTATAAACACCAACAACTGGGAAACACTGGCCTGCAAGCGCTCCAATTGGCGAACAGCCTTTACCAAAAGTGTCATGGGGTTTTGAAGATGCTCGAACCCAGGATGCAAGGTAGAACCAGCTAAGAGGATGGCACACTTGGCAAACCCTCACCATGATCAACTCCCACCCGAAAACCTCTGTTCCCACTGTGGAAGGATGTATGGATCCAGAATTGGCCTCCACAGTCACTTACAGGCTCACTTTTAAAACCGTGTTTATGGCAGACAATCTTACTCGGCTACGAGTGATCGCCAACACACCACTCTCACTGAAATTCCCTCTTCTGCACAACTCAGAAAGGTGCTAGAGTCCTGCCCTCCTCTTACTGGTGGCGGACTTGAAGGGTGCTCCTGATAAAGGATGGGCAAAGTTGTCCATGTTAGTTTCTACCAGTTTCTCATGGTTCTGATATTAAGTTTGGTGCTCTGCATTTCCATGTCAGTTTGTGTGAGATAGATAGATGATATAGATAGATAGATAGATAGATAGATAGATAGATAGATAGATAGATAGATGATAGATATTCCTTGTGAAAACTGTAGTCCAGCAATGTCTGGAGTTGTCGTTCATCAACATCTGGAGGGCCAAACACATCTGTATTTGTGGAACAGGGTTAAAAAAGAAAATCAGGGAAGTAGAAACTCTTCCTCCAAAGTTTGTTCTCTCCTTCTGTGCTATTTGTATTCCAGCTTGATTCGGAACTTTCTGCTCCCAGCTCAGGAAAGAAAATGCCACCATGCTCTTTGAAAATGTATAGTAAAGCAAAGTCAAGGATTCCTTTTAGCAACATTATTCATGTGAGAGCCTAGCAAATAATTAATTCAAACAAAAATAGGAAACTCAAAAGAGTACCTCATGGATATGCATTTTTAGTGCAGCCAAAAATTCAGGGATAGGTTCATTATTATGCCTTCTTTAAACAATCAGGAATAAATAAAGTGAATGGAGACTGATAGTGAATCCATGCCAATGAAACAAAGGAGGGAGGAAGCAGTTGACAAAGGAAGTCATTCAATGTATAGTTTTGGAGAGAATCCTGATTGTTAAAATATAGGGCTTGTTTATATGAGATTTGGGGTATTTGGAAACTACCTACCTCTGCAGGATTCCAGGAGGTCGAGCATCTTGTTTACATGGGTTGTAAACCTAGATCTCTGCACTGACCTCTTCACTGAAGAGGTTGCGAGAGCAAACTCACATTGCATATCTAGATTCAGGTAGGTAGTCGTGTTGGTCTGCCGCAGTCAAAATAAATTTAAAAAAAAAATTGCCCAGTAGCACCTTAGAGACCAACTAAGTTTGTTCTGGGTATAAGCTTCCGGGTGCATGCACACTTCTTCAGATACACTGAAACAGAAGTCACCAGAACCTTATATATAGTGGGAGGGTGGGGTTTTTCTCAGAAGGGTAGTAGGAGATGAGTGATTGACTCAATGGGTATGGTAAACCTGTTGATGACTGCTTTGTTGTTGTTGTTCAGTCGTTCAGTCGTGTCCGACTCTTCGTGACCCCATGGACCAGAGCACGCCAGGCACGCCTATCCTTCACTGCCTCTCGCAGTTTGGCCAAACTCATGTTAGTAGCTTCAAGAACACTGTCCAACCATCTCATCCTCTGTCATCCCCTTCTCCTTGTGCCCTCCATCTTTCCCAGCATCAGGGTCTTTTCTAGGGATTCTTCTCTTCTCATGAGGTGGCCAAAGTACTGGAGCCTCAACTTCAGGATCTGTCCTTCTAGTGAGTACTCAGGGCTGATTTCTTTGAGAATAGATAGGTTTGATCTTCTTGCAGTCCACGGGACTCTCAAGAGTCTCCTCCAGCACCATAATTCAAAAGCATCAATTCTACGGCGATCAGCCTTCTTTATGGTCCAGCTCTCACTTCCGTACATTACTACTGGGAAAACCATAGCTTTAACTATACGGACCTTTGTCGGCAAGGTGATGTCTTTGCTTTTTAAGATGCTGTCTAGGTTTGTCATTGCTTTTCTCCCAAGAAGCAGGCATCTTCTAATTTCGTGACTGCTGTCACCATCTGCAGTGATCATGGAACCCAAGAAAGTGAAATCTCTCACTGCCTCCATTTCTTCCCCTTCTATTTGCCAGGAGGTGATGGGACCAGTGGCCATGATCTTAGTTTTTTTGATGTTGAGCTTCAGACCATATTTTGCACTCTCCTCTTTCACCCTCATTAAAAGGTTCTTTAATTCTGCTAATGACTGCAATTAGTCCTACAGAGGAAAAACATGGGAAAGCATACAGTTGACCAAAAAGAGCTTTAGCATGTGTATTGAGACAAGAATCCAATATTGCGTATCTGTGATTCTTGATGGGGGAAATTTTCATTATTATAAAATGCAGCCACTGGAGCTGCAATTCAACAAGGGGAGTCTGACACAAGAGAAATGTGGTCTTCTTAATGTGTTCCTCTTGGGCCATATTCTCACCAGAAACCATTCTTACCGAAGCTTCAAAGAAGTGATTTTATTGGGAACCGTGGCAGGAAGAGAAAGAGTTAAACCTTCCCCACAACTCAGAGGCTGTGCCGGCTGCCATTTGCATAACAAAAAAGGCATGTCTATTTCATTCACTCTGTTGATATAATTTAACCCTTGCTGAGGTGTTGAAGGTATCTGAAAGGTAAGAGGCATGCTCCCATGTCCTCATAGGAACTTGGTAACTGGGCACATTTTCAAATTTAGGGTCCCCCACATCAAAACTCCCTGAGGCCTGTCCCTGCTTTTATGGCTTGGCTTCATGCAGCCACATTTGTATCTGAAATGGCTTTGATTTTTTTTTTTTTAAATCAAATTTCCTTTTACTGAATCATAGAGTTGTAGCACTGGAAGCCCCTTCATGGATCACTGCCTTGTCGTGGCGAAGGGGCTTGAATTACTCAGGAAGCTATGGACAGGTCAAGATGGACAGGTCATAGTGGAGAGTTTGGACCAAACGTGATCCACCTGGAGTAGGAACTGGCAAGCCACTCCAGTATCCCTGCCAAGAAAACTCCATGGACAAAGACAACAGGCATATAAAAGATATGACGCTGGAAGATGAGCCCCTCAGGTCGGAAGGCGTCCAACATGCTACTGGGGAAGAGCGGAGGACAAGTACAAGTAGATCCAGAGCTGATGAAGCGGCTGGGCCAAAGCCGAAAGGACGCACAGTTGCTGATATGCCTGGAAGCGAAAGGAAAGTCCAATGCTGTAAAGAAAAGTATTGCATAGGAACCTGGAATGTAAGAACCATGAACCTTGGAAAGCTGGATGTGGTAAAAAATGAGATGGCAAGAATAAACATTGACATCCTAGGCATCAGTGAACTAAAATGGACAGGAATGGGCGAATTCAGTTCGGATGACTATCATATCTACTACTGTGGGCAGGAATCCCGTAAAAGAAATGGAGTGGCCCTCATAGTCAACAAAAGAGTGGCGAAAGCTGTACTGGGATGCAATTTCAAAAATGATAGAATGATCTCGATACGAATCCAAGGCAGACCTTTTAACATCACAGTAATACAAGTTTATGCACCAACTACCAGTGCTGAAGAAACTGAAATTGATCAATTCTATGAAGACTTACAACACCTTATAGAAATGACACCAAAGAAGGATGTTCTTCTCATTATAGGGGATTGGAATGCTAAAGTAGGGAGTCAAGAGATAAAAGGAACAACTGGCAAGTTTGGCCTTGGAGTTCAAAATGAAGCAGGGCAAAGGCTAATAGAGTTCTGTCAAGAGAACAAGCTGGTCATCACAAACACTCTTTTCCAACAACACAAGAGACGACTCTACACATGGACATCACCAGATGGGCAACATCGAAATCAGATTGATTATATTCTCTGCAGCCAAAGATGGAGAAGCTCTATACACTCAGCAAAAACAAGACCTGGAGCTGACTGTGGCTCAGATCATCAGCTTCTTATAGCAAAATTCCAGCTTAAACTGAAGAAAGTAGGAAAAACCACTGGGCCAGTAAGATACAATCTAAATCAAATTCCTTATGAATACACAGTTGAAGTGAAGAACAGGTTTAAGGATTTAGATTTGGTGGATAGAGTGCCTGAAGAACTGTGGATGGAGGCTCGTAACATTATACAGGAGACAGCAACGAAAACCATCCCAATGAAAAAGAAATGCAAGAAAGCAAAGTGGCTGTCCAATGAGGCCTTACAAATAGCGGGGGAGAGAAGGCAAGCAAAATGCGAGGGAGATCGTGAAAGATACAGGAAATTGAATGCAGATTTCCAAAGAATAGCAAGGAGAGACAAGAGGGCCTTTCTAAACGAGCAATGCAAAGAAATAGAGGAAAATAACAGAATGGGGAAAACCAGAGATTTGTTCAAGAAAATTGGAGATATGAAAGGAAGATTTCGTACAAAGATTACCACAATTAACGACAAAAGTGGAAAGGACCTAACAGAAGCAGAAGACATCAAGAAGAGGTGGCAAGAATACACAGAGGAATTATACCAGAAAGATATGGAGGTCTCATACACCCCAGGTAATGTGGTTGCTGACCTTGAGCCAGACATCCTGGAGAGTGAAGTCAAATGGGCCTTAGAAAGCCTCGCTAACAACAAGGCCAGTGGAAGTGATGATATTCCAGCTGAACTATTTAAAATTTTAAAAGATGATGCTGTTAAGGTGCTACACTCAATATGCCAGCAAATTTGGAAAACTCAGCAGTGGCCAGAGGATTGGAGAAGATCAGTCTACATCCCAATCCCAAAGAAGGGCAGTGCCAAAGAATGCTCCAACCACCGCACAATTGCACTCATTTCACACGCTAGCAAGGTTATGCTTAAAATTCTACAAGGCAGGCTTAAGCAGTATGTGGACCGAGAACTCCCAGAAGTGCAAGCTGGATTTCGAAGGGGCAGAGGAACCAGAGACCAAATTGCAAACATGCGCTGGATTATGGAGAAAGCTAGAGAGTTCCAGAAAAACATCTACTTCTGCTTCATTGACTACGCAAAAGCATTTGACTGTGTCGACCACAGCAAACTATGGCAAGTTCTTAAAGAAATGGGAGTGCCGGATCACCTCATTTGTCTCCTGATAAATCTTTATGTGGGACAAGAAGCTACAGTTAGAACTGGATATGGAACAACTGATTGGTTCAAAATTGGGAAAGGAGTACGACAAGGCTGTATATTGTCTCCCTGCTTATTTAACTTATATGCAGAATTCATCATGCGAAAGGCTGGACTGGATGAATCCCAAACCGGAATTAAGATTGCCGGAAAAAATATCAACAACCTCAGATATGCTGATGATACTACCCTGATGGCAGAAAGTGAGGAGGAATTAAAGAACCTTTTAATGAGGGTGAAAGAGGAGAGTGCTAAATATGGTCTGAAGCTCAACATCAAAAAAACTAAGATCATGGCCACTGGTCCCATCACCTCCTGGCAAATAGAAGGGGAAGAAATGGAGGCAGTGAGAGATTTCACTTTCTTGGGTTCCATGATCACTGCAGATGGTGACAGCAGTCACGAAATTAGAAGACGCCTGCTTCTTGGGAGAAAAGCAATGACAAACCTAGACAACATCTTAAAAAGCAAAGACATCACCTTGCCGACAAAGGTCCGTATAGTTAAAGCTATGGTTTTCCCAGTAGTAATGTATGGAAGTGAGAGCTGGACCATAAAGAAGGCTGATCGCCGAAGAATTGATGCTTTTGAATTATGGTGCTGGAGGAGACTCTTGAGAGTCCCATGGACTGCAAGAAGATCAAACCTATCCATTCTCAAAGAAATCAGCCCTGAGTACTCACTAGAAGGACAGATCCTGAAGTTGAGGCTCCAGTACTTTGGCCACCTCATGAGAAGAGAAGACTCCCTAGAAAAGACCCTGATGTTGGGAAAGATGGAGGGCACAAGGAGAAGGGGACGACAGAGGATGAGATGGTTGGACAGTGTTCTCGAAGCTACTAACATGAGTTTGGCCAAACTGCGGGAGGCAGTGAAGGATAGGCGTGCCTGGCGTGCTCTGGTCCATGGGGTCACGAAGAGTCGGACACGACTGAACGACTGAACAACAACAACAAGCACTGGAAGGTTCTCAAAGGGCAATCTAGTCCAATACACTGATCGATTGATTTTGATTTATAACTTCCACACTATTACTGCAGAAACCCACCAGGATGGCATGGGGGCATAAGTTGTCTGAAACAGCTCTCCTTCATGTGAGAGCAGGAGCTGGCATGCAGCAGCCATGATTCATACAACCACAGCAACTAATAAAAATGAAAATAAAAATCTCAGCAGGTTTTCTGGGAATGCCGTTGAATCCCAGCAGGGTTATATCTGGGGTCAGAAGTTCCACCCAGAACCCTGCCTGTTCATTCTGCTTGGGTGGCAATCTTGAAAACCAGGCGGTTGTATTTATCACAATATAATTTATGAGCACAGGCTTTCTGACTGCGTTTGAGTCTCTCTTTTTCTCCCTCATGGAAAGAGACAGCTGTGGCTTGAGTCTGCAACTTCACACTTCTTTCCCTTGCCTATAACCAGAAGTGTTTGCCAGCTTGTCCTCAATAAATATGTTTCCTCTCTGCCTTCCTGGGTTGCTTCTCTCTCTCTCTCTCTCCCCCCCCCCTCTCTTTTGCCTCCCCTTCAAAAACTTCCTGTAGATCTACAAACTGTTCATAAATTTATTGACAGTTGGCAGACCTGCTGTGAAAGCGCCAATGTTAGAAAGCAGCCTTCTTCACATCTGTTTCGCTCGCCTACAAGACATCCAGTGAAAGTAGCTTAAGGTTTTGAGAAGGCTTACACGTCTCTGTAAATAAAAAGAAGAGGGCACACCTCTTCCTGGATCTCTCCATCTCTCCCCCCCCCCCGCCGCCGCCGCCCACTGTGCCTAGAGACGTTTTTCGAAAGATCCTTGAGTTCTTCACTGACTTCTCCGTCAGAAGTAGGGAACCTTTCTCCATGCCAGCAGGAGGGTGGGGCAGGCAGCAAAAGTGGGCAGTGCAACAAATACAAATTTTACTTTTTGCACAGTGGGAGAGCTTCTACGCATACCTCTCGTTGCTCCATCCAGACAAGCAAGAGGCATTTTCAAGCTTGAGGACAAATTCCAGCCAGGCAAGAATGCTTAAGGAGAGGGTTGTTGTTGTTGTTCAGTCGTGTCCGACTCTTCGTGACCCCATGGACCAGAGCACGCCAGGCACTCCTATCTTTCACTGCCTCCCACAGTTTGGCCAAACTCATGTTAGTAGCTTCGAGAACACTGTCCAACCATCTCATCCTCTGTCGTCCCCTTCTCCTTGTGCCCTCCATCTTCCCCAACATCAGGGCCTTTTCTAGGGAGTCTTCTCTTCTCATGAGGTGGCCAAGGCACTGGCGCCTCAACTTCAGGATCTGTCCTTCCAGTGAGCACTCAGGGCTGATTTCTTTAAGGATAGATAAGTTTGATCTTCTTGCAGTCCATGGGACTCTCAAGAGTATGTTTACAGATCATATTATCAAAATGAAAATAGGGATGTCCCATTTCATCATCAATAATAATAATAATAATAATAATAATAATAATAATAATAATAATAATATTTATAGCCCACCCATCTGACTGGGTTGCCCCAGCCAATCTGGGCAGCTTCCAACATATATAAAAAGATAACAGCATTAAAAAACTTCAGGTGTGTTCCAAAGGCTGTATAGTTACTTATCTCGTTGGCTCGGAGGTCGCATAACTCCATACCCTCGAAACAAAATAAAAAAAATTCATTCCAGTAGCACCTTAGAGACCAACTAAGTTTGTTCTTGGTATGAGCTTTCGTGTGCATGCACACTTCTTCAGATACACCATGCATGCACATGGAAGCTCATACCAATAACAAACTTAGTTGGTCTCTAAGGGGCTACTGGAAGGAATTTTTATTTTATTTCTTATTTTGTTTTGACTATGGCAGACCAACACGGCTACCTACCTGTAACTGGATCCATACCCTCAAACATTTCTCCAGTGAAAATAGGGACACCCTAAGGAAAAATGGGACATTCCAGGATCAAATCAGAAACCGGGGTGGCTTCTGTAAATCTGGGACTGTCCATGGAAAATAGGGATATTTGGGCAGTCTGTTGTATGCACTAGGAGTGTGTTGCTGCCATCAGGATCAACACCCCTTCATACCCTTTGTAATGTTTTATCGCATGAGGCATGCCAACATCATGCCTGGAGTTCACTCTGAGCCCATCATGAAAGATGGGCATAACGAAATGGGGAAGAGGAGGACCATTTACACTGCCTTGAGATGCTTGGAATAGAAAGGTGGTATATAAAGGTAATACTGTAAATAATAGCTCAGTGGCAGCGAATGTGCATTGTGTACAGAAGGTCCCTTCTTCAATTCCCAGCATTTCCAGGTAAATCTGGGAATGTTCCCTACCTGACCCCTTGGAAAACAGCTGCCTGTCTGTGTGGAGAACGCTGAGCTAGGTCGGCCCATTGTTTGACTCAGTGTATGTTCATATGTTCCTAGAAGTTGACAGGGTGCAGCCGAGATGGTGGAGCTTTAAACATGAGATCATGTCATGAATCCATGCCCCCAATATACAGTTGAAACTCAAAAAAAATTAGAATATAATGGAAAGGTTCATTTCTTTCAGTAATTCAACTTAAAAGGTGAAACTATTATATGAGATAGCCTTTATTTGTTATAATTGTGATGATTATGGCGTACAGCTGATGAGAACCCCAAATTAACAATTTCAACTTTGGGGTTTTCATCAGCTGTACGCCATAATCATCACAATCATAACAAACAAAGGCTTGACATATCTCGCTTTGTATGTCATGAGTCTATCTCATATATTAAACTCCAGTAGCTGATGAAAACAATTGCTTACATAAATGGACATTTCCACGATATTCTAATTTTTCGAGTTTCACCTGTATAGTTTGGTCCTCGGACAACGTGAAGAGAAGAGGAAGTTTTCTTGTATGGCAATAGCCTCCATCCTTTTCAAACCCAGCACCCACTTTTAACCCAACCATGCATTTGGGGACCCATTCCCTTAATCTCTTACCATGTTTTTGCAGAGCGATTGGGCTCTTGTTGCATCTCACCTTGGATCAGGCCCTGGTGCACTAGTGGATCCCGACCCACCCGTCAAAGATCAGCGCTGTATGATGTTTGGCTCACTTTGATCAGTCGTGGTGCCACACAAAACAACAGAATTAGCAGGATGCTTTTAATCTGAGCAAATGGAGCCCTCAGTCTGATTTCTGCTTCCTGTAGCCGGTGGATAAATAAAAAGTGCCAGGAAGTTTGCTGATGCAGGTGATAGTTTTAAAAAACATCTCTCCCATTTTAATTTTACAAAATGAGCCTAAGAAGTATTTTAGGGGGAAGCTTTAAAGTACAAAGAAGAACTTTGTTTAAAAATAGAGTTGACAATGTAAAATAGGTTAGAGCTTCCCTTTGAGGCAAACAAACAACCCACTTAAGAATTAAAAATTTCCAAGCAAATGATTTAGAAATCCTTCCTCCTCTGGCCCCCCTCCCTCCTTCAAGCATGATCAAAGTAAAAGCTTTGACAGGTAGCATTTATCACAGATAGTACCTTCTGCTCGGTAAGTATTCAGTGATGCAAAAGGGGGGAAATTAAAATATGGTTCATAGCTGCATTGCTAACTATTGCATTTAGAAAATTTAGAGAAAGTGGGTATTCTTTGATTTCATACAAAAGTGCCATGTGGGGTGATTTTTTTAAAGTTTGAATTGTCCCAGTGCCTACCAGTTTGGGTCATGCTGCAATGCTTCATCAGCTAATTAGTTATATTAATTGATTAAAAAAGTAATCCTACGGGAAAGGGAGGAATCAAGGGAGAATAAGAGCCGCCTTTTCTAATGCCCTGTTAGCTTGCAATGTGAATAGGAAAATGGGGTTCTTCTTCTTCTTTTTTGGCCTTCTACCACTGATATGTTCCGAAAACCTTTTCCTTCCCGTTGCTCCCAGGACTGGTTAGTTGCTTCCTGCCTTATTTATTTGCTGCACTTATATCACACGCTTTCCTCCAAGGAGCTCAAGGTGGTGTGCATGGTTCTCTCATTTAATTTACCGTATTTTTCGCTCCATAGGGCGCACCAGACCATAGGGCGCACCTTGTTTTTAGAGGAGGAAACAAGAAAAAAAAATTATTCTGGTTTTCCTCTTCTGAAAGCCCTGTTTTTTTGAGGATCAGCATCAGCTAAAAGTTTTGCAGCTTTTTATTTGCAAAGGGAAAAGCCCTGGTTTTTTTGAGGATCAACTAAAAGTTTTGCAGCTTTTTTGGAAAGGGAAAAACCCTGTTTTTTTGAGGATCAGCTAAAAGTTTTGCAGGGTTTTTTTTGCAAAGGGGGAAAAGCAAAGCTCCTTTTGCAAAGGGGGAAAAGCAAAGAGGAAAAGCTCTGTTTTTATGGCGTTCAACTCACATTTCTGTAGCTTCTAGAGGAAAGGGAGCCTTTTCTACAGTTTCCAGACAGATAATCTAATCAGCCAGTCACATGTAGCTGGGGAAACAAACAACCTCCCTCTGCAGCACTTTCAACAAAGGAGGACAGGGCTGAAAGGGAGCCAGGGACTCTTATCTCTCTCCCGATCTCTTGCTGATCAGCTGCTGAGTGGGGTCCTTTCAACACCCCCTTTTCTCTTTGTAAAATAAAAAGCATGATCCTCTTTTGGCCCCTGGGCAATTCAGCTCCAGGGACCACCATTCGCTCCATAAGACGCACAGATATTTCCCCTTACTTTTTAGGAGGAAAAAAGTGCGTCTTATGGAGCGAAAAATACGGTAATTCCCACAACATCCCTGTGAGGTAGGTTAAGCTGAGAGGAAGTAACTGGCCCAAGGTCACCCAATGAGCTTCATGGTTAAGCGGGGATTTGAACCCTGGCCTCCCAGGTCCCAGTGCAACACTTTGACCAGGCAAATAGGAGGATTTTGGACCCTGCAGATTCACAGCCTCTCCTGGTGCACCCATGACATGCCCCTGACACAACCTCCCTTTTTTTGTCCTTTCTGATGTCACAGTTCTGAGATTGGAGTGGCTCTGGCTGCAAACCTTTCCATAACTGCAGGTAGGAGAGTGAATCCCCTCCCCTCTCTCTCTGGAAAAGCTCATCTCAGATTTTGCTTAGCAGTTGGCAATCCGAACTTCGCTTTCTCTACTCCTTTGCACCATCCTTTCCATTTCAGTTTGGATTTTGAGGGAGGTGTTCTCTGTGACATGGGTAGGCAAACTAAGGCCCGGGGGCCGGATCCAGCCCAATTGCCTTCTAAATCTGGCCCAAGGACGGTCCGTGAATCAGTGTGTTTTTACATTTGTAGAATGGGTCCTTTTAAAAAAATGCATCTCTGGGTTATTTGTGGGGCATAGGAATTTGTTTTTTGTCCCCCCCCCCAAAAAAAATATAGTCTGGCCCCCCACAAGGTCTGAGGGACAGTGGACCGGCTCCCTGCTGAAAAAGTTTGCTGACCCCTGCTCTGTGAGCTGGATTCCCCCAATAGAAGACTCGTGCTGTGCTGTAGCTCATGCTTAGGAGAGAGGAAAACTTTCAAGATTAATAAATGTTAGCAATTTGTGGTTATTGCAGTGGGTCATAAAATATCGGCACAGTGTACAGAAGGAATCAAAAAGAAATTTTTGTTCTTCAGGTCTGCCAATGGAGACTAATGGCTGCCGGACTCCATGCATGAAGGACAAGGTTTGATTATTCTGGGTTTTATCTCCCCCATGCTGAGTAGAGAGATTTCTCTGCATTTCAGAGACCCAGACTGGTCTGGAGAACGTCTGTGCTCCATTTTCTCTGGAGTAGTCCCAATGAAGATTGCTTTTGAAGCAAGCGGTTGGAGGAATTTGAAATAAATAAGGCTAAAGAGTGAGAGATTGTGTGCAGTTTGGGAGTTAATCTGAAGTACCCTCAGTGGCTGAAATAGCAAGTCACTGATGTAATATAGCTATCACTGATCTAACACAGTGATCAGGGGGATGCTGTAGACATTGTGTATCTTGATTTAAGTAAGGCTTTTGACAAAAATCCCCCATGATATTCTTGTGGAGAAGCTTGGAAATGTTGACTGGACAAGGTAACTGTTAGGTGGATTTGTAGCTGGTTGACTGAATGAACTCAAAGAGTACTCATAAATGGTTCTGTGTTACCCTGGAAAAAAATGACAAGTGGGGTGCCACGGGGCTCTGTCTTGGGCCTGTTGCTGTTCCACATCTTTATGAATGACTTCAATGAAGGAATTGAGGGGATGCTCATAAAATTTGTAGATGGCACCAAACTGGGAGGCCTCAGAAGACAGAATTGGGATTCAATATGGCCTTAACAGATTGGAGAACTGGGTCAAAAGTAACAAAATCAATTTCAGTAGGGTCAGATGTCAGGTTCTACACTTAGGCAGGAAAAACCAGCTCCACAAATATAAGAAGAGGGACATCTGGTTTGCCAGTACAGTGGTACCTCGGGTTACAGATGCTTCAGGTTACAGAATCCACTAACCCAGAAATAGTACCTCGGGTTAAGAACTTTGCTTCAGGATGAGAACAGAAATCGCGCGGCATCGAGAGGCCCCATTAACCAAAGTAGTACCTCAGGTTAAGGACAGTGCCAGGTTAAGAACGGACCTCCAGAACGAATTAAGTTCTTAACCCGAGGTACCACTGTAGTACATGTGAAAACGATCTAGGGGTCTTAGTAGGACACAAGCTTCAACAGTGTGATGCAGCAGCGGAAAAAAGCTAATTCTATTCTAGGCTGCATCAACAGAAGTATAAGGTCCAGATCAAGGGAAGTCATAGTATCACTGTATTCTGCCTCGGTCAGAACACACCTGGAATACTGTGTCCAATTATGGGCACCACAATTTAGGAAGGTTGTTGACATGTTGGAGCATGTGCAGAGGAGGGTGGCCAAAACAACCAAGGGTCTTGAAGCCAAGCCTTATGAGGAACAGTTGAGGGAGTTTTTCGAGGGACTCGGATCCCACATTCAGTGGCCCGAGCAGAAGTGCCAAGTAAATCAAGTGATACTGACACGTGTGAGAGCCGCCCCTACCAAATCTCTTTGTTTTCATCTCCGAAGAGAGAAGCTTTCACTATGTATTTAGCAGATTATCCCCCCCCCACCCTTCTCCATAAACTCCCATTGTTGCTGCTACAAAGTGCTCCGTCAATTGGTGATATTATTAGAAAACAAATCTCCGAAGACAGCAGATGGCAACAAGCTCTCCTATCTTTGTGAAGATGGATCAAAGTCGTGCGGGATGAGTATAGCCCCTGGAGTTGCGTACCTGATGGGCGTTTTGCCTTTCCAGGCAACTGCCGTCTTACTTAGCTGCCTGAATAAATTCACAATAGACTTTATCGGGAACACACAAAACAACCTCATTTCTCTGACAAAAATCTGCAGCGGGGCCTGGCATTCTGGGAGTATGGGATTTCCAGATTTATACTTCTGCTATCTGGCATTTCATCTCCAACCTATTATGAGCGGGTGTTCATTTTATGAGTGTGATTACATTCCTTCATGGTCCGTGATAAAGAAGGATTTAGCTGTTTGTGCCAGCGGTAAACATACAGACACACACACACACACACACACACACACACCTTGCCCTTACTGTGTTCAGGCATCTCTTCTTGAAAGGAGGGAGGGCAATCTTTTCACCAACAAAGAAAACCTAGTATATTCATACTTCTGCACCCTTTCTCCGCTCATTGTTTGGAGAAATAAATGAGCGTATTTAGAAAGTAAAATAATGTCAGCCAGCTTGTGTGGTTGTGAACAGAATCTTCTCAGTTGCATATGAAGAAATAGAAGTCCCATTGAAAGATTAGCAGTAGAATCGCAGAATGGTAGGGTTGGAAGGGACCCCAAGGGTCATCTAGCCCACCCCACCTGCAATGCAGGAATCTCAGCTAAACAGCATCCATGACAAATGGTCTCCCAACCTCTGCTTAAAAACCACCAATGAAGACCTGACAGGGGGATCCACAAGTCTGCAAAAGCACACACAAACACACTGTCGCGGTCACTCTCTCAGACCTGAGCAGCACCCCCGGACGTTTAACGGTCTATTGGTAACTGCCCCAACGACATATGGTATATCCGCTGCCACCAGCCAGTATTCACTCTGGCAATGAATAACTCACTTCAGATTCGGATTGTGGTAAAAGTAACACATAAGTTTATTTATTGTTTGTACAAAGCGTAATGGTTTCAAATGACTTGGTAAAACATTTAATATAACTGTATGGTTATTCAGATAAGTATATTTCAACTCTCTATCTAGTATTCCAATAACTATCCCTAATGCCTCCTGTTAATTATTCAATCTGCTCTAGCTCTGCTCATTGGCTCTATCTCCCTCTCTCTATCCCTCTCTAACTCAACTCAGCTCAACTGCCTAACTTCCAACCTCTAACTGCCTTTTCTATCCTCTCTAACTGCCACCCTCCCACACTCTAATTGCCTGGAGAGCTCCCATTGGTCAATCTCCTCCCTGCCAAGTTAACCCTTGGAGAACCTTTAGGGGTGAAACGCCACACACACATGCACATACAAACCATTTTTTTGGGGGGGGGACCCAACTCTATGAGAACTGTTCGTGTTCAGTAGCTATATAGCGCCGTTGTGGGATGGAAATGCGAAACTGGGTGGAAGGGGGATGGACTGGAGTCTCATGGGGGAGGACAAGGCTGCCAACAGTGAATAGGAGCATAACATCCTGCAACAGTTTGTCGCAGTTTCCCTTTGTCCCTTTAAAAAGCCATCTAAGTTAGCGGCCATCACAACTTACTGGGGCAGTGAATATCAGGAGTTAATTATGCATCCTGCGCCTATTAGTTCAAAAACTTTTCCTCCTCCCCCCCTTTTTGCTATTGTTTACAAAGAGCAGAAGATCCATACCACATCAATAAATGAAAATTGTAGTTGTCAGTTTGTAACGGTTTGATTGTGCTTAATTAGCCATGTTTACCCATACATAGTTGTTCATTAGATCCTTCGACTTCACATGTTCCAAGCTTGCAAAGCTTCCTGAAATTAACTCAGTATGAAAGAGGGAGATAATGAAAGCCTGGCGTCTGTGTTTTTTCTCCCTGTGTTCTGCACTAGAGAATCCCTGGAGGTGTTGCAGTTGGGTTTCACATTATTGAGTGCTCACAAGTGCAGGTTTACCCTAATATTGTTTTAGTGGGAGGCTGTAGAAGACTCTGTCTGCACATGTTTGTGGACATATTTTTATTTGAAGATACCTGAAATACGGGGATGAATTTCATTCACAGAATGACAGAACAGGGTTTTTTTTTCTTGATAATTTATATACTGCTTGCTAAAAAGAAAGAAAGAAAGAATTAGGCGGTGTACAGATCCATAGCTAAAACACAGAGACCGGTTAAAAACAATCATGCCTAAAACCTTGTATTAATTTACAAAGCCCTGGACAACTTAGGTCAGGGCACATTAGGGACCGCCTAAACCCTTATATGCCAGCTTGATCACTGATACAGTGGTACCCCACAAGACAAATGCCTCGCACAACGAAAAACTCGCAAGACGGAAGGGTTTTGCGATTTTTTTAGTTGACTCGCAAGACGAATTTCTCTATGGCCGTGCTTTGCAAGATGAAAATTTCAGTGCATTCCTATGGGAATTAAATTTCAATGCATTCCTATGGGAACCCGTGCTTCGCAAAACGAATTTTTCGCAATACGAAACGACTCGCGGAACGAATTAATTTTGTCTTGCGGGGCACCACTGTATCATCTGCAGGAGATTGTTGGTTATTCCACAAGTTAGAGAGGCTCATTTGACAGCAACAAGGAACTGAGACTTCAGTGTCATCTGCCCTGCCATGTAGAATTCTCTTCCAATAGAGATTCAGAAGGCACCTTCTGTTTCAGTGTGGTGTTGTGGTTAAGAGCGGTAGACTCGTTATATGGGGAACCGGGTTCGCGTCTCCGCTCCTCCACATGCAGCTGCTGGGTGACCTTGGGCTAGTCACACTTCTCTGAAGTCTCTCAGCTCCACTCACCTCACAGAGTGTTTGTTGTGGGGGAGGAAGGGAAAGGAGAATGTTAGCCGCTTTGAGACTCCTTCGGGTAGTGAAAAACGGGATATCAAATCCAAACTCCTCTTCTTCTTCTTCTTCTTCTTCTTCTTCTTCTTCTTCTTCTTCTTCTGCTTTTAAACAGCTTCTGAAAGGCTTTCTATTCCAACAGGCTTATGCAGGCAACTAACAATACAACTTTTCCAGAATACTTAGCTGATTTCCAATTTTATATATATGGCTTACTGTTGTACAACACCCTTTAAAAATAGTGATATATAAATATTATTAAACGAATATAAATAAATAAACTGCTAAAAAAAACCACCACCCTGCAACACTTTTTAAAGCAATGTAACTATGCAAATAGATCAAGCGTTTGCAAAGGCTGGCTGAAACCGACAGGTTTTCAACAGGCATCTGAAAACAGCAGGGTAAAGGCACCTGCCTGATATCAATAGACAGGGAGTTCCAGAGCACATACCATGGCTGTGAATCCTCACAAATGCAGAGCATACTCTGTTGCCAGCCAGAGTAAGTAATATGGGGCTAGGTGGGCAAGTTGCATGATCTGGTATAAGACAGCTCCCTGTGTTCCTGGGATACTTAGCCCACTGCTGACACACACACACACACACACACCATTTCCCATCAATCCTGAAACAGCACAGAAGAGACAACCCCATTTGTGTCCCTGCGTGATGGACCTGAGCTGATGCTGTTGACATGTGTCCTCAATTCCCGTCCTCACTTTAGAGGGACTGGAACACAGGTTGAAAATAACGTCATTGTGTATCCATTTCATGGCGCTTTAGAAAGAGAACTTGCAGAGAGACGGGCGTCATAAGCGGCTTTCACCATAAGCACGTTGGTTCTGCTCCACTGACGCAGATAAAACGGGACTGCACAGTCCAACGTGGCAGACGAAAGGGCTTCTTTTTGTATCGTGCAGCCAGATTGACCGTGGAAAGTTCAGAGCAGGAATAGCTGACCTGCAGGCCACGTCTGGCCTGCCAAGGTGCGGAAGACTGAGAGCTGATATGATAGTCACTTTCAAATATCTGAAGAGCTTGGCTTTGTTTCTTCAAACCGCAGGCACGATCTAGACTGCATTTTCTGCATTGAGGCCTCCAAATCATGTTGATGAATGTCCAGTGGCTCTTCTTCTTCTTTGGCAATCACTCATAGCTGAGTAAGATTGTCTTCCATAAACACGGTCTTAACAGTGAGTCCGTAAGTGACTGTGGAGGCCAATTCTGGATGCGCACGTCCTTCCTAGGACCCTCGTACCTACGGGACCACCTCTCCTGGTATGCCCCAAGGAGGACCTTAAGGTCCATAAATAACAACACTTTGTTGGTCCCGAGCCTCAAGGAGGTTAGATTGGTCTCAACTAGGGCCAGGGCCTTTTCATCACTGGCCCCAACCTGGTGGAATGCTCTGTCACAAGAGACCAGGGCCCTGCGGGATTTGACATCTTTCTGCAGGGCCTGCAAGATGGAGCTGTTCTGTCTGGCCTTTGGCTTTGACTCACTCTGACCCCTTATATGGGATTTGGTATATAATTTTTCCCATGGCTTTTTTGCTGGCCCATGTAGGACCAGCATGGATAGCTGGCTCGGGTGAATATCTGATGTTTCCTCCCTTTATGGTCTTGATTTATGGGCTACTATTAAAATGAGGCTGCATTTTAAGCTGTATTTTAATTAACTGCTTTTCTTTTTTTCTTTTTTTTCTATTACGTTTTATTGTAATTTATATTTGGTGTTAGCCGTCCTGAGCCCGGCCCGGCTGGGGAGGGCAGGGTATAAATAAAATTTTATTATTATTATTATTATTCCACAGTGGAGACATAGGTTTCCAGGTGGAAGTTGATCACGGTGAGGGTTTGCCAAACGTGCCTTCTTCTTAGCATGTTTCTCCCTTTCATTCTGGGTTCAAGTGTCTTCAAAGCCCATGACACCTTTGGTAAAGGCTGTTCTCCAATTGGAGCGCTCTCAGGCCAGTGCTTTCCAGTTGTTGGTGTTTATGCTACATTTTTAAAATATTTGCCTTGAGAGAGTCTTTAAACCTCTTTTGTTGACCACTAGCATTACACTTTCCATTTTGAAGTTTGGGATAGAGTAGTTGCTTTGGAAGATGATAATAGGCATCCGCACAACATGACCATTCCAATGAAGTTGCTGTTGAAGAATCATTGCTTAGACATTGGTGATCTTTGCTTCTTCCAGTTCACTGGTATTAGTTCACCTGTCTTCCCAAGTGCTGTGTAGAATTTTTCAGAGACACCATTGATGGAATCTTTCGAGGCGTTGGAGATGGCATTTATAAGTGGTCCACGTTTCACAAGCATACAGTAAGGTTGATGTTGATGAATGTCCATTGGCTACATGTTCAGTGGCTGGTGTGAGGTTGGCTTATTCAGGAGACCCAGGAGATCCAGGAGGGGTTTGGATTAATCTATTTAAATAAGGAATACTTGATGAATTTTGTCTTTATGATCTTACCTTATCCACACCTCACAGAGCAATGTGCAAATGGAAACTTAGCTTATTTATTCATGGGGTGCCGCAGGGCACTATCTGATCTCCAGTGCTATTTAATATCTACATGAAGCCATTGGGAGCAGTCATTAGGAGTTTGGAGACAGGGTGCCATCAGTATACTGGTGACACTCGGCTCTATTTCTCCATGAGGTCTGAATCGGGAGAGGTTGTGCAGTCCCTGGCCCATTGTTTGGATGGCCATTGGTGAGATGGATGAGGAAACAACAAGCTGAGCCTGAATCTTGGCAAGCTGGTGGCACTGTGGGTTGGTAGTTCATGTGTCTCAGAAATTGGACAACTGTCTGCCATGGATGTGGTTCCACTCCTCCTGAAGGAGCAGGTTCGCAGGCGTTGGAGGTGCTTCTGGATCCATCTCTGTCACTGGAGGGTCAGGTAGCTTCAGTGGCTAGGAGGGTCTTTTATCAACTGCAACTGGTTGGACAGCTATGGCCATTTGTGGACCAGGAAAGCCTGGCCACCATAGTTCATGCATCAGTTACTTCAGGACTGGATTACTGTAATGTGCTCTATATATGGGGCTTCCTTTGTGCTTGACCTGGAAGCTACGGAGACCAACCAGATGCCTGTGGGAAACCTGCAAGCAGGATCCGAGCACAAGAGCACACTCTCCCCCGCCCCCTGTGGTTTCCAGCAACTGGTGTTCAGAAGCACCATTAGTATTCAGAAGCATTTCTGCTTCTAGCCATGAAGCACACAGTTTACTAATACGTCAAGTATCCATTAAGCAACTTCCTTCTGAAGGCTGCTAGGGCTGAATGGCGGGGCGACACCAGTGAAACCAATCATCCCATGATGGCAACCACAGAGACACTCTCCCCTCGCAGTTCTTCCTCTGGAAATCACTCCCTTCTGGAGCCTCTCACCCTTTCCAGTTGTTCTAACAGCAGCTCCCTTCTGAAGACTCCTAGGATTGGAGAATGGGTCAAGACGGGTGGACAAGTCCATCCTCTGATGGCCAATACAGAATTGCTCACCCATCACCTAACATGTGGGTACTCTGCTGATCCCATTTAGGTTTGCTGTACCAAATGCCTGAGCTTAACCATATATTCTATGAAGACGATGATAATTGGAATTATTATTATTATTATTATTATTATTATTATTATTATTATGCATCTCTTTATACACTAATAAAGCTATAGAAAATGAAACACAAACAAGAACAAAAATATTTCAAGCAGCCTTAACTGTGATCTCCCGCAATATTTATTCTGGCATGTTTCTAGGGTTGTCAGCAAGGCTATTTTTAAGCAAGCTGCTTTAAGGATTTCAGTCAAATTGCATAATTCAGTGAACACCTTCACATAGAGATGAAACAACAACAAGAAACGCTCCCAACAAATGTGTGGCACAAAGTGAACCAGCTGTATTGGAAAAGCACCATCAGGCCTTCATGACGTGGTGGAAGGCATGAATCCTAGCCCTATCTCCTACTCCCCAGGCTATGGGTAGAGAGGTTGGGGAATAACCTCTGCGAATAGGGATTATTCTCATTATTGAATGGTAATTGTTGGCCTGAGTTCTTTGTTTGCTTTCTAATTGTGTATATACTAACAAGAACTCCAATTTACTTCACGGACTACAGGTCCCAGCATTCCTGAAAATTAGCCATGTTGGCTGGGGCTAATGGGGGATGGAGTCCAACTTTGAAGGGCCAAAGTTTCCCAATCCCTGCTCTCTAGGCTTCCTTCTTCAGAAACGCAACAGCCAAGCTGAGCAGTGTTGAAGCTCTCCAAGGACCACTGAATCAGCAGCATAAATGGCTGCTGAGACATCACAGGGGATGGGGACAGTCAGGGCCAGGTCAAAACATTTTGCTACCTGAGATGAAAAGCAAGATGGAGTGCAATCCTGTTATTCTTACTTAAATTCTGTTGGCTTTTGATAGCATTGACCATGGTTTCCTTCTGAGATGATTTTGTGGGATGGGTAGTGGAGACACCGTTTTACAGAGGTTCTAGCCTTATCTGAAAAGGTGGCTCAGGAAGTTTGTGATGTCCTGTGTTTCATTCAAAACAAAATAGAAAATTCTTTTCAGTAGCACCTTAGAGACCAATTGAGTTTGTTCTTGGTATGAGCTCATATGGAAAGAATTTTCTATTTTGTTTCGACTATGGCAGACCAACACGGCTACTCACCTGTAACTGTGTTTCATTGTTTCTTTTATATTCTGTTGGAAGCCCCCCCCCCCCAGGGTCAGTTGGGTAGTTGTCTTTCAGCCCCCCTGGTGGCTGTGCTGTGAAGTGCTGCAGGATACCATCTTGCCACCAGTGCTGTATAATAGCTATATGAAGCTGTAGGGAGCGGGGATTAGGAGATTTTGAGTGAGATGCCATCAAAACACTGATGGGACCAAGCTCTGTTTCTCTGTAACCTCTGAATCAGAAGTCGTGATAACCTGGACTCAGAGGTGAACTGGATGAGGGCTAATAAATAAATAAATAAGAATAAACCTGACTGACAGCTGAACATTGATGTGGGGTGCAGTGATGGGTGAACTGAGCACACAGCTCTGCACTCCCAGCACCTCCCCAGCTCTTCCTGCCTCAGTCTCCCCAGCACCCACTGTCTGAGGCAAGTGGCTCATTGTGCCTAATGTCAGAGCCAGCAGTACAGTGCTGGGGCAAGAGGCAGAGAGTGTGCCCAGTTGTATATCCCAAAGCTTCTATTTAGCAAAAAACATGACCTGACCAGCAATTAAATGACAATGAAAAGTTCGGCGCATGTCTGGAGAAAAGTTATAGACTAACCCACTCCTTGCTGTGCTAGCTTTCTATTGAAAGGGGAGGTGCTGTTTTTACAAAAGAGAGTGTCTACAAATGCTCATGTCCACCATTGGCACGTGACCCCTCAACCAGTTGCCCAGAAGGGAATGCCATTCTCAGCCCTTGTGTGGACAATACTGTGTTACACGGAAACACTGTTGTGGCTCAGCCTAAGGCAGCTTCCTATGTTCCTGGGAGCGCTAGCCAGATGAGAGATTTCTTGCATCACACATACAAAAAAAGTTCAGCCATTCACCACAAAAAAGCAAAAGATTAATGAACATTTTATCCAGTGCATATGAGCTGCCGATCAAGAATATTTTCAGCACGGTGCCCGTGATGCACTGCAGATAGTGCTGACAGAAGCTAAAGTGAAATGTCATACTTTTCAGATCTGATGCTCTGAGGAGTTGGAACCAGGCCTGTAGTGCCTTCAGAGGCTGACAGCTAAATCCTTCACTCGCTTGGCTTCCAACATATGGCACGAGGCAGGGTGTGAAAGATAAATTTCTTTGGATAGGTGCAGAAAATATGGACTCCCCCCCCCCCAATTGCCTGGCTTTGTGGAAAGATCAAAAAGAGGCCCACGTAGTCTAGGAGAAAAGTAATAATTCTTTGAAATCCTGGCTCCAGATTGTCAAAGCTAATGATATTAAGCTGATACTTGCTTGGAGTGATTAGCGGTGTACTTTGTTAAACATAACTGTGGCTATCTGGCGGAAGAGAAAGTTAGGCCAGTCTGGCTTTCTTTAGAGATAAACATTTCTCACATTCATGTGGCAGAGTGAAAAACAACCCCTGTATTGATATTTGAGCAAGTTGGGTGCATAACTGTGGTCTTGACATCATGAGAACCGTCGGTTTTTTAAATAAAAAACAACAACAACCCAGTTACAACTGTCTCTCACTGTCACAGAGAAAATCTTGAATATATGCAGACAATTTGTTATGTATTGAAGTTCTCACCCTAGGCCACTAGGGGTGTGTGTATATAGTTCATTCTGCTGCAGTTTTCACTGAGGTCCGCATATGCAAAAGAAGGATTGTAAAGGACGTTCAGGGATTGGTTAACTGCGGAAAGTTGTTACTGTTGCTTTGTAGCTGAGTTCTATATAAGCAGGCTGCTGAGGCCTTCAGCTCAGTCCTGTTCCAGCCTGAGAATAAACAAGAGCTGTTTGGAGATCACTGTGTCGTCTGCTGTGTCCACCCACGACTTAACACAATTGCTGTAAAAATCCTTCCAGAAGTTATTGGGTAAGGTCATAATGGCTTGTATACTTCAGTGTCCTATTCCAAGAATGCCCACACCTTATTTCAGCTTTGCGTGGCGAGGTCACATGACACAAATAATTAAGGCTAATGGGCTAAAAAAGGCCACAACTTTATTGGTTACAGATGATGGGTGGTATTGGCTTAGGCATTGGAACTAACTGACTATATCTGACTCCAGCCCGTCTGCTGGGAGTCTGGGAAGGGTTAACCACCAGTAGGGGGAGTCCCCTTTTCTCCCAGGAATTCCCTGAAAATCCCCTGAAAATCAAACCGTATCATAGGTGCCCCATGTAATTTCTTTACAGTGGTTTCTGTAAGGAGAAATCTCATTGATTGAATTGTCGATTGCTTATTGGATTGTCTGTTTGGACGTCCCCCAGCTGTTTAAATAACCGAGGTTTCATTAAATCATCTCCTTAGCCAAAATAATATAGCTAATTAGGAGACCTCCCATGTCCTGTGGCTTCGTCAGTGTGTGCAAATGAGCTGGTTGCCCTCATGGCTGCAGGATGTGACTCTGATGACATTGTCTGGGACGCTTTGGGCAACAAACAGTTCTGCTCATTTGAAATCACTGTTTGTTTGTTTGTTTATGCACTTCCTCTGCTGGAATTAGCTTCATCTAAGAGGCCTGTGTGACTGGCCCCATGGTTTATTGGTCCAGGAAGTTTATACCAGCAGGGGAAGCAACTGAGCATGCTCAGAGCAGAAGAAGCCTTCATTGAAAAGAGCAAAGAAACATTGAGATAAAGTAGAAGTAATCGTAAGCTCAAATTCTGCACCCACCCTCTTACTCTTGGGGGTAAGAAGAAAGCTGGCGGATGAGAGGATTGGCGCTGAGCTAGTATGTAATTTGATTATGCGTTGAGTCAAAATTTAGACAGGGTGGCTGGGTTCAGCTCATAATAATTGCTTCGGGATTTCCAAACTGAAGAGCTTTCCACCACTGCACCCATTTCCAAAATTTACCATCATCTATAGTCAGAACCAGTATCAGTTACAGCCAGCCAGAAGTTTCTGACCAAATGGAGGAATTTTAGGCCTCTTGAACTAGTCTAGCCTCTGACTCAGGATTAAAAGGACCTGAAACATTATACCCAGAAAGGGGTCCTAATGCAAAATGTGCAAGCTCCATAGTTTATATCCCCTTGCAAGAGAAGCTCTAAACATCTACCCTCAAATAATTGCTTTCTGAACATATCTCTCTCTCTCTCTCTCTCTCTCTCTCTCTCTGTAGTTAGATCTGTACTAATCAGAGACCCAAGGGCTTTTATCCCTCTCCAGCAACCAGCACAATTTTTTTTAAAAAAATATATAATCCTGCCAATACTGCCAGTTCACAAATCATATGTCCATAAAATATGTTTCTGTTTCCTATTTTGTAACACCCGTTGAAGAACTTGCCAAGGGGGCAAGGCAGCAAGTTATAAAAAGGAATCCAACAGCCACAGAAAACAGCTGCTATAAGGAAAGCAGTTTATGTAGGAGGATTTTTTTTACTGTAAAGTGTGAAACCCATTGCCTTTTGAGTGTGCAATTGTTCGTCATGGGCAAGCACAATAAAACAAACTTGGAAGTTTATTTTTAGTGTTTCAGATTTGGAATTCCCATATGGAGGAGTCATAAAAACTTTAACGGATGCCTGGGCAAAAGCCTCCAATAAGACTGCAATGGCATGCATACTTACCTAGATTCCACTATAAATTGTCTCAGATAAATTCTCTTTAAGGGAATAAGCTTATGCAATCTGCCTTCATTGCTATGGTGCTCGTGCAGGAAAAACTGATGAAGAATTGGGTGCTCCGATGCCTGTGATTAGCTGATCAGATCTGCAAGAGCCCAAGAGGCTTCCTCGTTGTCATCTGTGCACAGAGAAATTGGCACATACACTCGCGGAGCTTTGCAGAATGATTCAAACCCTCTCTGGGCAGTTGTGGGGCTTGGTGAAGCCGTTCAGACACCACCATATCTGCAGGCCTGTCACTCATTCTGGCCAGGACGGCAGGCAAGGAGGCAGGCAAAAGCCTATTCTAGGCAGGACCGGTGCTAGGGCTTCTTGCACCCTAGTCGAACCACCTTCTGGTGCCCCCCGCCCCCCACCAAAGCCTGCTTTAGCGGGAGGTGGGGGTGGTGGAGAGGCAAGCAGCAGTTTCTCCGCTGTAGCAGAGAAGCTGCTGCTCGCCCACCCCGCCGCCTGCCCCCGCCAAAGCCTGCTTTAGCAGGAGCCAGGGGTGGTGTAGGGGGCAAGCAGCACCTCTCCACTACAGCGGAGAAGCTGCTGCTAGCCCATCCCACCCAAGCCTGGCCAGCGCCCCCTCCATTTTGGCGCCCTAGGCAATTGCCTAGTTCGCCTAAATGGATGCGCCGGCCCTGATTCCAGGCCACACCAGCTTGGAGCTGGCATAGAGATTGGAACCAAATTGGCCCCATGCTGTCAACTGATGGCACTGGGGATCCATCTGATCCAAAGACATATCAGTCCCTCTCCACCCCTGGAATGCCTGGTTTTTGGGTTGACCACAGGCTGCCACCAGAAGAAAGCTCATCAATGGGTGCTAGTAAAGCTGTTCTGGGCTGGAAAAAGGGAGACCTCCACCACTTACACAAGCACACCCTGCAGTGGATTGGGGAGGGAATTGTAGAGTTGGAAGGGACCCCAAGGGTCATCTAGTCTGACCCCCTGCAATGCAAGGATCTCAGCTAGATCATTCATGAGATGGCCATCTAACCTCTGCTTAAAAGCCACCAAGGAAGGAGAGGCTTCTATCAGTCTCAGCCACCGTTGCCTATAGAGGGATGGGAGAATCTGTCCATTTCGAGTTTTGTCCATTTGCCATTTTGTTTTCAGCTCTCCACATTTCTGCATAAGCTTCCAGATTTTTAAGTCCTTGTGAAAATTCAACAGCATTTTAGTGTCAGTTTCTCCAGAAGTACAGATTTTGCATGCAATTTCACTTAATATGCACATTTTTGAAACAGTTTTTCCTAATGCAATGTACTGCACTTTTTCATGTCATTTTCAGTAAAATGTGTGTTTTTACCATGGTGCATTAAAAAAATGTGTATGCATTTTTTGGACACATGGTTGGAAAACTGCATTGCAAAATTTAGAGAAATGTTAATTGCATAGAATGGCTGTGTTTCAGTCAGGGTATTGTTTTAGAAAGTGCAAATTAGATAAGTTTGTCTTTAAATGTGAACTGAATCAAATGTCTCCACCATCCCTAGGCCTGTGGCCAAGGATTATGGGAGCTGTAGTTCAACATCGTCTCAAGGGCACAAAGAAAGCATTGCATTTCATGCTGCTGCGTGTTTTCTCATTATGGCCTCTGCCACAGGAATGATATACTTGCATTTTAACGTGAAATACCATGGGAGAGGCTGAGCATCAACCTTCTCAATCTTCTGTGTTTTAATTGGCTGACCGTATGATTCTTTCATAAAGGTTATATAGGCTGTAAACAGATAACTCTATCCCACCGCTACCCAGACAAGCAAATTGTAGAAAACTGATGCTGTCAAAACATGTCAAAACATTGCTGTAATTAAAACAAAAAAGCCCAGTTCCTTAATTGTGTCACATATAGTGGGATGGAGGAGCATATACTCATCTAATTAACTGGCAAAATGTGGATTATAAGTACACTGGGAGAAAGCGTATTAACTTGCCTCCATAATAGCATTTCAGATTAACTTTGTCCGCACAATTATGTCCTTAGAGTCAAAATACTAATCTTTGGCTTTTTATAGCGAAAGCTCATCTGGAGACGGAATGTTCTAAACAGGTCAGATGTACATAATAAATTGGCCTGATCAAGTGATTAACATTTTAATTCACAGTTCAGGATTACTCAGTGTTCAAGACTTCCTGCTGCAATGGCCTGGCATTGCAACCCACAAATCTTTACAATAGTGTGTGCTGTTGGCTGCATGCTATTCTGGTGCTACCCTTCCCAACACTTATGGAGTTTACCCATGGAAGCAGAGGGCTTCAAGGTGGTGGAGAGAAAGAAGTCAGTGACAAATGCAGCCACCAAGCACCCTTGTCAGACAGTCACAGGGACCTCACAGAGCTTTGTTTGGTGTATCTGTAGCCTTCTTTGCCCTACATGTGAGAAAACACATGCTTGTACTCTTGGCTGGAGATGGGAAGTCAGTACCTTAATGGACCAGTGTTGTTCCAATGTGCCAATTATGCATGTTCTAGATCATGAGTGGGGAACCAGTGAGACAAATCAGGTCCACAGGCCACCCAGTTGGGCTTGTGTGGCCATTTTAGGATGGCCATGCCCACCCAACACTCATCAAAGTTCTTTGTACTTGCCCCAGTTCTGCCAACTCTGAGTGGTGTGCTTAGATTCATTATTCTACCAGCAAGAGTGGACAGCTGACCAGCTGGACAAGGATCAGGTCCATGGCAGGGTTCACCACAGTAACAGGGGAGCTGTCTAGCCAAGGATTCGGAGATGGAGATGGGCAGATGGTGATGTTGTTCCATCAACATCTAAGCAGAAAGTGAGGGGCTTTCAGGCAAGATAAGTTGATTGTTTCAGGTGGTGGGCATGAGTGGTGGTGGACTGGCCTCTTCGCATCCTTTTTTCTGGCTGGAATGGGATAAGTCTTTCTGCTTTCTGGCAACTGGTGGGATTAAGAGGTGTGTTTGCATATAGAAACCTTTGTCTTCTCTTTAGGTGGAATGTAGCCTAGTGTACAAGAGTAAGATTCGCATCTTTTGCCTCTCCCACTTTTGCCTCTGGCTCCACCCACCACTGGCATGCAGACTCCAAAAGGTTGCCCATGTGGTGACACAAGTTTCCAACTGAGAAAGATCCCTCTTCCAAAGGCTTAGATTCTTCATTCCTGCTCCAGAGTACTGTTCAGAGGAATCTGGCAGTAGATGTGTGCTTCTAGTGCAGGGTTTAGTTTGAGCTCCTTGCTGGTTCTGGTCTTGCGGCTGATTATGGAGAGTCTGGGACTGTGAGGCATGTGCTATCAAAGTGCAAAAATTCCCCAATTTACAGGTACCCCTTCAGTGCATATAGCCAGGTGGCAGCTTCACGGTGTACTTCAAGGTATGCCAACTCCCATATGTCCTAGTAGATTCTATAGTTTTGGGTGGAACCATCCTCTGAGGAGTTCTTATTCAGTTCTGGTTCCAGACTATTCCTACCCAGTATTAGAATATCACTGTGATGTTAGAGCAGACGTTTCCAAACTATGGCCCACAGGACTTGTTTATCCAGCCCGCGGCAACCCCCGCCGCCTGCTGCTGCTGCCCGCTGTTACCGGCATGGCATGGTGTGGCTGCCCACTTCCGGGTTGGAGGAGCACCGGAAATAGCTTGTGCGCATGCGCTAGCGTCATTTCCGGCGCACTTCTGGGTTGGAGGAAGCCCGTGCGCATGTGCACAAGCTATTTCTGGTGCTCCTCTGACCCGGAAGTGTGCCGGAAATAGCGTGTGCACACGCGTATGGGCGCACGCTCCCGCATTCCGGCCCGCCATGCAATCGGCACTGCAGGCACCGACCTGAGGCCAGGTAAGTTTGCCAACCCCTGTGTTAGAGTGATTAGAGGTTGACCTGCCCAATACAGGATTCATGCCACATCTGACCAATGATCTGCCTTCTCTAGTACTACAGCGGAACCTCGGTTGTCGAACGCTTCGGAAGTCGAACATTTCGACTTTCAAATGCCGACAACCCGGAAGTGAACGCTTCCATTTTTGAACATGCCTCGGAAGTCGAACGGCTTCCGAGGCGCATTCCTCCATTATTATTATTATTATTTTGCAATTGATTTTGCCAACTGGCAATTGCTCCTCTGATGTCGAAAGTTTCGGAAGTTGAACAGTCTTCCACAACGGATTACGTTCAACAACCAATGTTCCACTGTACCTGACAGAAACTCTGTTGTCTGAAATGCCAGTCTGTTTTAGCCCTGCTTTTAAAAAAACAACAACAAATGAGCAAACAAACAAAACCTTTAATTGGGGAAGTTGTGGATTGCACTTGTATAATCCTCCTCCAAATCTGCATGAACTTAAATCTCATTAGTTACTGTCAGTTTGGAACCAGTAAAGAGTGTGATTGTATATTTTATGAAAGATATTATGTAAGATATTGGATGAGCCACGGAGGACTGATGAAGGATATCTGCTGTAAAATCTTACTGCTTTATGGCAATATGAACTTTTTAAGGAGATGTGAAATTTAAATTGTCCTGGCTCTATATCATTTCATACTTTCGTGGAATTTTGCAATATCACAGTCTTCGTTACATTCATATAGTGCACGCCTGTAGTTATGAGCCTGGATGGTATGGTTTTGATATTTTAAGAAACCATAATGAGGTGTTTTCAAAGAGTGCGAATGTGTATATGTAGCATATGACTATTATTTCTTCGGCATTCATTCCTTCAATATTTCTCCTGTGTCTAATTTTATGACCTTTAAACACATTTAGAATTGCCCATTAAAGGTGGTTTTCTACATTCATTGCTGCCTTAAACAAAGAAAGAGAATGGGGAATGGATTTTTGCCTCCTCCTCCTATGCAAGTGAATGACAAAAGGGGCCAGGAGTCTGCATTGTTGCCATTGTTTAAAAATGATCAATCTCCTCTGTGTCAGTGGAGAAATAGTAGATCCAGTCCCATACAGGTGATTATTTAGCAGCTTCAAGAATAGGCCAGGAATGGACTTTGCCATGCACATAACAAAACAGGCTTTAATAATTCATCTCTGGATGCCAGACGATTGCATTACAGTGGCCATCTCCCTGAGAATGCGCAAGCAAGCTGTCTTGGGAAGACAATTTTTTTTCATTTATCGAGAGCTTTGAGTAAAACCAGAATTGTACATTTATGCCAAAGGTCATGTGCCTCATGACAATCCTTAGCATTTCCCTCAGTCTTTTTCAAACTGTGATACATGTACCCCCTGGGGTTCCAAAGAGTACATGGCAGATTTTTTTAATATTACATTATCATTGGAGGTGTGTGGTTTTTTTTAAGCTGCATTAAAAAATTCAAAGAAGGGGCCGGCCGCACCATGGTTAAATCACCCGCAGCCACACACCCCCTGAAAGCTGACTGGCTGGGCCTGTCCCACAGGGGACAGAACCCCAGCAACGATAACGCTGCCAGCGGGACACAGCGGAGAGGCGTTGTCCCTCTGCAATGCCACCCACCAGGAAAAGATGAGCAGATTTACCATTGGGGGGAAAAATCAGCTGCATAAAAAAATTCAAATATTTTCCCAAGACGGGGTATGCCTGCAAGACTAAAGATTCAAAAGGGGGTACATGACTTGGGAACAGTGCCTTATTGCAGTATGCAGTATGTGATGCTGAGTTGAGACCTGGATTAAACCTCCATAATGTTTAAAGGCTAGAGCTTCCGAAATGAGGCCAATCTATTTACCCTCCCAGGCGTCAAAGGACCATGGTGAATCTGTCCCTCTAGCAAAGGCCATCTCCGCTGCTCCTTTCTTCGAACCTGTCTAGATTTTGAATTAAATTTAGAAATATGAAAGTCTCCCTTTCTCCCACTTCCTTCTGCCATGCAGAGCTGTGTTCGAAACATAATAATCTCTTCAGGCAGAGCTTTAATTATACGATTTACAGTTCTAAAATTAAATATGCATATGCCATTAATAATAAGAGGAAGAGAAGGAGGGAAAACTGTTTAGCTAATTCTGAAATAATCCAGCTATCCCGCTGATAGGCTGATTCCTTCTTCTTCTTTTCCTCTTTGCTAGTTGGCAGATATAGGCTATATGGAACAATAAAAGCTAAAGATTGTCAGCTGTAATTTTGCTCTTGAAGGGATATCAGCTGTGCCTGTGCGAGTGTTTGTGTATGTGATGTGTGTGGATGCCTTTTTGTTAAATACACTGTGACATGTAATATTGTAATTCTGCTTTTACTGAAGAATGCAAACACATTTGCAAAAAAAGCATATGATTTCCAACATGGATTGAGGTAAGAAAAACTCACAATTTCTTTAACTTGCTAGAGAAAGTGTAGTGCTACATACAGTTTGGATGCTATCTGTGATACCCTCTTCTGTAGAATCCGTAAGAGGAAACCTTTGTCAAGGTAATGGTGTTAGCTGCTCAGTTAAGTACCTATCGTCCACATTTTAAAGAGTGAGCTCAGTTGCCATAGAGACAAATGGATGAGTGTTTTCTCACATCACCTTCCTGGGTGCCACGTCATCCTGTTGTTGTTCAGTCATTCAGTCGTGTCCGACTCTTCGTGACCCCATGGACCAGAGCACACCAGGCACCACTATCCTCCACTGCCCCCCGCAGTTTGGCCCAACTCATGCCAGTCGCTTCGAGAACACTGCCCAACCATCTCATCCTCTGTCGTCCCCTTCTCCTTGTGCCCTCCATCTTTCCCAACATCAGGGTCATTTCCAGGGAGTCTTCTCTTCTCATGAGGTGGCCAAAGTACTGGAGCCACAACTTCAGGATCTGCCCTTCCAGTGAGCACTCAGGGCTGATTTCTTTAAGGATGGATAAGTTTGATCTTTTTGTAGTCCATGGGACTCTCAAAAGTATGTTTACTGATCATATTATCAAAATGTCTGTGTGGGGCTCTGAGCACATCAATGAATATTAAGGTATCTTTGTGTGTGTCTCTATCTCTCTCTCTCTCTCTCTCTCTGTGTGTGTGTGTGTGTGTGTGCATTGTGTGTCCTTGTCAGCATTCCTTATTTCTCAGTTAATCATTTTGCTTTACTTAGAAGGCTGTCGCTGCCTTGATTTTGCTTTATAGGAATTAAACATGGGCAGGCACAACAACTGTTTATAATTATACACATCTCATGTATCTGTGCGTGCATCTAATTGCACACAAAGGCACTTTTTGTAGTTTTGAGTCCTCTGACTGTGTAGCATTCAGCAAATCTAATTATAGGTGATGTAAATTTGTGAGAGTCTCTGCATCTTTATGTATACTTACCCATTTCCTCCCCCCCACCCATCCCATCACTCCCCGTACTCCCTCCTCCCCTCTCCAAAAAATAAAAAATAAAAGTGCTTTGAAGGATTTTGCAATTAATCTTCTGTTTCACTTGATTGGAATTTACCATTCTTGGCCGACATCTGTCAGCGGTACCATAAAGCAAGCGAGAACCACAACATTTAGCATGTATTTTGTGGATTCTCATATATTTTCACCCACCACTCTTTCAAAACACACACACACACACACACACACACACACACACTTTCTGGTAGTAAAGATAGTTGGCAATTTACATTTAAATCAAAGAGAATAAAAGAAATACAGCTTTTCTTAGTCTGGTTTCTTTTCTTTTCCTTTTACGGAATGTTGTCTAGTGCGACCGTCATTGTTGATGTGTTTAAGATAAATAGGAAACAAAGCAATCCAATTAAATTAACATTTCTTTTCTGCATTTCAGTGAGGGCGATAGTCTTATCAAACAAACACTTCTGCTAATTCACTAGCATATGATGGTGGTCTTTACATTCTGTGCATTACTGGTGGGCAGGCCCAGAACTGAAAGTGGCTGGAGCCATGGATGTAGGCTGGCTGCTAAACCCACCCACAACCCTCTCTATCCTCCACCCCAAAAGGCATTATGGGATGTGGAGGAAGGGCAGTTTAGGATGTGGCCTGAAAATGCTCTGAGGGTCCGATAAGAGAGGCTTGGTGGGGGCTGCATTTGGCCCCCATATCTTAGATCCCCGGCTCTCAGTAATGTCACCCACTTTTTCCCATGCGCAGAAGCACTCTATTGCACCGCACATGTGTGCAGAAGCAGCGCCTCTGGGTACGGACTTTTCGGGGTAAATACAGATCCCCAGGACGAATTAAGTTCGTATCTGGAGGGTCCACTGTGTAAAATCTTGCCCCCTTGTAAAGGAAACTCGCTAATGCCCACGGCTGACCTTTTCTGTGTGAATACACTGTGAGGCTAAAAATGCTTGCAAAAGGGGTTTGTGGGATGACCCACAACTGTATCGTTGCAAATCTCGCTGCTGCAACATGACAGACAGCACTTAGCGGAAGGAAACAGCAGGCAGCAGAATGGCCTCAGAGACTCTTTAAAAGGGACACTTTGACACGCTATCAATCAGCGGTGGGAAATCTCTAGAGGGCGGCTTTTGCAACAAGTTAGGAGGAGTCAGGGAGCCACGGAAACGAAAAAGGAGTGTGAAGTGTGTGTTGGTGCAATTTGGGAGGCAGATTTTCTCTTGCAATTTCTCAGGAACTTATGACCCAGTTGAAGTTTAATTTAGGATAGTGATAAATGAATAGATAAGTCTGAGAGTTTTGTCAACATTTTCTGTAACTGAATGAGTTCAGCTGAAGGATCTATAATGCTCTCATGGAGCAGCTGCAATGTTCCTCAGGTAGAGATGCATGTAATCCGTCAACTCTGGCCCTCCCAATTTCTCATAGTCATAAATTGAGTTTGCCACATTTCTGTATCAGTTTGTAGGGTATTTAAAAAAAAAAATCCTCAGGAAAATTAATTGGCATTTTTGTTTACATTATTGTTAACATATTCTGTGCCATATGCAATTTCTTATAATCTGGGGGGGGGGATATTTTTTATAATGAATTGTATGATTTCTTATGTTTTCTAATATATGCATTTTTATGCACAGTTTCCACAAAAGTAAACATTCCTGTACACATTTTGGGGTGAGTGCAACAGCAGTGCAAAATTCAGAGAAGTGTGAATTTCAAAGGATATTGATGTACTGTCTCCGAAACTGTGAATTGGGCTGGCCTGCATTGCAAATGTATCAAATGTATGCTTTACATTTTCACATTTCCACTTAAAACACCTTAGCTGACAACTTGAATTTGTAAGGTGTGCTGTGCCCCTACCAGAAATACTGCAGTGCTGGCTTCAAGATGCTACTCAGCAACCAATGAGGAATAAGAATATTGATATTCTTTCCACCCCTTCTTTCTGTCTCCCTCTGCTCTGCTTTATCTGACCCCTTTCTTGGTGGGGGTTTGTGATGTTTGCCAGGGATCCTGTCCTAGGATGGGGCCAGTCGTACATTGCCAAATACAGGGTTTTGTATCACACAAAAATAGGACAAAAAGGATACCAATTTTCATGAAGTATGCTTAGGTTAATGTATCTCTATTGTATATCTAATGTACATGTATGTATGTATGTATGTATGTATGTATATAGATAGATAGATAGATGATAGATAGATAATGCATATCTATTGGGGCAAGTTTAGAAAGAATTGCTCTAATTTAGTGAGGAAGACACCAAGCGGCTTTTGTGTCATCTTAGTCTGCAGATGGACAACTTTGAGGCTCTTGCCCACTCTCCCTTCTTATCCAGACTCGAACTGCAAAACCTCCAAGCAGAAAGCATCTTCAAATAGAAGGCAGCCATTCAAAATAGAGGACTGCCCTCTGTAAATGAAGACACACAGGTGGCCTGCTGAACTCTGATGTAAGATACTGCATTGCACCATCGCAAAGCTGTACTACCTTAGGGTTGTAGCACAAAGGTGAACATTCTATTCCATCAAGGACTTAACATTGTCCTCTCCCCTCCTCTCCCCCCATTGCACCCCTAAATCTGTTTGGGGGTCTCCTCCACTCCCCTGAAGCAGATTTTGGGGTTGTGGGGTGCAGGGGGGTAGGGGAAAGGGCAAAGTCCATTGTTCTGGCAGTAATCTTTGCACAAGCAGTTATTTAGTTGAACACCACCCTAATTCTGCAGTCTATGAGTTTGACATGATGGGGCCATCTCCTTATCCTTTTACATCAAATCTGTATTCAGTATCAGTTGACCTTCAGGATATGCTGAAAAACCTTTTGCATGCGAGTGCCTGGATTGATGTAGCATGTAGGCTTTTGTCTAATGCAAGACTAGAGATGTTTATCAAAGTTCTGCTCCTTTTGCAAAATCCCTGGTGGTTTTCAGGCTGAGCAGAATTTAACCCTTTCTTCAACCCCATCTAGTTTGGCAACACAGGTGCTAGTTGGGGGGGGGACCTAACTGAGTACCAAGCTGTTAATAGTTCTGACGTGAACAGTCCTTAAATTGAGGACACCTTCATAAAGGGGACTATATTCTGACTGCCTGTCAAAACAGTGGACTGTCCTCTCTAAAGTAGGTCACATGGTGACCCTATCCGATCCTCTTCCTCTGCAGCCTTACCCAATCATCCCAGCTGTGTGTTGTGGCAGAACAGTACTCAGTGTATGCTCAAAGTCTCTTTCTTATTAAGCTGTGGTTCGAAAATTCAAGCCAAGTCTTCAATTAAGCCCCGATGAAACCATGAAGGTAGCTGCATATTGCACATTCAACTCTGAGACACACAGATGCCCGACTTAGTGTTTATTTACTCGGCAACGCTGCTGTCCTTTGGATATTTTAAAAGCCAAGATTGTGTTTGTTCTTTTGGTTAAAGCTGTACCAGAAAAAAACAAAACAAAAAAAACATTGCTGGCTGCCAATATACTGCCTCAGTTCAAAACATACCTCAGCATCTGCGGTGTGTGATGAAAAGGAAGAATCCTGGCCAGCCACAGCGTGTCACAAGCAGAGAGCAGGTGAATGTTTATGTGGCAAAAAACAAGGACAACAAACCAACTCCTTTTGGGCAAGTGAATCATCCAGCAGCAACAGGGAAGCAGAATCCAAAACCAACTCAGGGTTGCCATCAGACGGAGGCCACTTTCAGATGTTCTGCTTGTGGAGCATTCATCTTTGTGGGCTTCTCTGGCATCCAGCAGTCACAGACCCTAGGACCCCAGGAAGAACTCTATTGAGGCAGAGGCATGGACCCAAGAAGGAATCCCAATACAATCGAAGACCTGGAAGAATCTGCAGAAGTCCCGAAGCAGCTCCAAATGCCTTAGAACAGGGGTGGCCAACTTCCAAGAGACCGCGATCTACTCACAGAGTTAAAAACTGGCATTGATCTACCCCCTTTTGGGGGGTTCAGGTCAAAGTTGTTGAGGAGGAAAGCGACATTGAGGTTGTGTTATGAAGGAAAGCCCTGTTTTTGGTGGGTCGGGTCATTTTAGGGGTGGAGGGCAAAGATGTTGAGTTTTTTTAGGGGAGCCAAAGTTTTTTAGCTTCTTTGGGGGGAGCCACTGATCTACCAGTGATCTACCACAGACGTCCAGTGATCTACCAGTAGATCACGATCTACCTGTTGGACATGCCTGCCTTAGAACATGGATGTTTTGCCTGCCCCCTCCAATAAACTCCTCTCATCCTGAACACTGCCTCAATAACGTGTTTCCCCCTTTGCCCCCTGAACCTCTGGAGCAAAGATGGTAGCAGACCTGGGGGAAACTCACCATCAGCATTGGTGTGGCTGCCAGAAGCCTCTATTGCCATGGAGTCTACTCTGGAGGAACAGATGACTCGGCGGATAGCCAGGAAGAGGAGGAGTTGGCAGTGAGGACAGAAGTCTTTCCATTTCTTCTTTGCTGGTTATGGTGCTCCTTAGTGTCCAGCTCACTCGCACAGTTTCGTAATTCTCTGACTCAGATCAGGTGCTGGTCATGTGGGCCTGTGGATGTTGCTGGACTCCCAACACCCACCAGCCCCAATCAGCATGAGCAGCGGTCAGCGATGGTGGGAACTGTGGCCTGAGAACATCCAGAGGCACAAAGGCTCTCCATTCTTGCTCTGGCTCAAGCCTTCAACTCCCACCAGATGGACCTCAGGGTCCCTAAGCAGGAAAACATATTCTCTGGAATCTGTATTGGGATTTGCACCACCAGTGACCACAGCCAGGCTTGGACACTTCCCAAGAAAATCTCCTTGGGATTCAGCTCCACTCGTCAACATCCTTCCTCAGATTGTGGTAGTGCAGAGGAAACGGAGAAAATAAATACTCAGGGTTATATGCATATGCCAGCATGAAGGTCATTGCAGACCCCACATCATAAAAGACGGAATGTATTTTTTTTTTAGGGAGAATGTGAACTAGTTAAATGTACCGCTACTTACTGGTGGTGATTGTACAAGAGCAAACATGGCTTCTTCAGCCTGGTAGAAAAGTGCAAGGAAGTGTTGCATGTTTCCTCAATAATATATGAAGTGCTTCTTCTTGATGGTATTTAAAACAGCATGAGAGTGGCAGCTAAGATCTTTTTCATGCACAGTCCTTGTACATCAGTGTGTTCTGCAGCATATTCGTCTGTGGGAACATCTCCCAGGTGGGATGCATAATGGCTGGTACGGTTTGAAGACTAGCATAGATTTCCTATTAGAGGCCAACGTTCCTGGTTTCTAAGATCCCAAGAGCCCCGTTGGATCAGTCCAAAGTCCTGTCTTGTCCAGCACCCTGTTCTCACGGTGACCAGACAAATTACCTGTGGGCAGCTCCCAAATGGGACATCCTTTCTACTTCTTTTTTTTTTTTAAGCGTATGTGGTTAGAAATTATGATTCTAGGCATTTAGGCCCTGTCTGAAAAATGTTTCAACTATCCCCTGGCATTTCCTGTCTTATCATACCTTGGCATGGCTTGCCACTTTTGGGTCCCAGATTGCCTTGGTTAATGCCTGGCAGCCCTGGCTGAGTCTGACTCTTGTGCAAACTCCCATTGCAATGCACTCTTAGGCTTCTGCAATGCAATATATTTCTGACTATGTGCCCGTACTGTTGTGAAGTGTGCTGGAATGAGAAGCAATGGGATTCCACCTGTGGATATTCCTACTGTGCTGGCCAATTCTACAGGGTGATACAAAATGGGAGTGGTGTGGGAAGCTGTTTCTTTTAAAACAGCATTTCTGAAAAGGTACAAGTCGGAGTCAAAGTAGATATTAAACAAATGATACTGGTCTGCAAAGCCTGGACCTAGCAGAATATCAAAAAAGGGGGCTAGATAAGAGTGCAGTTTGGAGGGGGGGAATGAATGCTTTACCCGTCTCCTACCTGCTGGTTCTGCCTTGCACACCCCTCCCCAAGCTTCTTTTTCCCAGATGTGGTTCTTAGAAACACCTAGGACCTTCCCACAGGCATCTGGCTGGCCACTGCAAGAACGGGATGCTGGGCTTGTGATGTTCATAGGAGGAAAAACAGGTACAGGGAGGGGATTGCAGAAGAAAAAAGCCAGGGGAGGCAAGAGTTAAGTATGCCTCCCCAGCTCACTGCTTCCCCTCCTGCAGCATTTTAGAAATGTGCTGTCAAGACATAGTTCTCAACACAGGGTCTCCACCGGGCATTTAGCCACGGTAAAGCACAGCTCAGTAAATATCAGCATGGCGCCAAGGCCCTTCATACCGCCAAGAGACTGTGACTGAACACTTGCCCCCCCCAAGACCCACCGCGACCCCTTCATGAACCTTGAAAAGCCTTGCGTTGATATTTGCCATCCCGAAGGACACCTCTCAACAGCCATCGCTAGGCTTCTGGACTTTGTGGCGCAGGGAGACTTCCTTACTTCCGGAGAACTGGGTTAAAAACTGGAGGTTCAGCCAAGTAACCTGCAAAGTGCTTTGCAAACTGTAGAATTAATCAGTGGGTTGTCTGAGAGCTGCAGACTTATTACTTTTTAATGGCATTTTTTATTACTTGCTAATTATAAGGTGGGAAAGGTGTGAGGCGCAGCAAGTATCCTAGTTCCTTAAGTAAATCAGAGCAGAAGGTCGCCATAAATTGAAAAGTTATTAACTGCATACTTTGCTGAAGATATAATGCTTACCATTAGAAAAACCTTGGAATAAAGAGACTCTCCTTTCTTCTTCATCTTCTTCTTCTTCTCCCCATGCTTTTTTTTTAATGTCCACAGATGGCACAAGCTAATTATTCTCATTTGTATCGCACCTTACACCTCGCTCGATATTCTTTTTTCCCCCCAGAATGTTGAAAAACAGATGATCGCGTCAGTTTTTGTAGCTGCGTGAGAGATTTTTTTCATTAACAGGATCAGGCAGGACCATCTGTGTGTTCTAGTGAAAAGTTTACCACCAACGGTGATTTCCAAACTTTCAAACAATGGGTGAATGCATAATTTATCCCAGGGAGGATAACAATGCCTTGGCAAATTTGGCTCAGGGTTCGTTTAGCTCAAGTCGCATGTTTCTCAATCTGTCTTGGAAAAGCAGCTGGCGGAAAAGAGGGTTAATGGTCTAATTCCGTAGTGGGAAATTAACAGGGCAATCCTGCGCTCTGTCTTCAAGGTCCCCATGATCTGGCTGTCCTCAGTGGGGCTTATTCCCTAGTAAGGGTGCTTAGGTCTGAAGCCTAAGTTGCTTATTGTGCCATTCCAGACAGTATAGGCAACTCCCCATTTACATGGGTTGAATAGGAGGACTTACCTATTGGCTGAGCTCTTGCTGCATCAAAAATTCACGTGCATATGAAACATTTTTGCAAAGTGACAAAAATGGCATGGTACACACATTGCAAGGGACAAAGCTATCGCATAGTGTGAATGAGCAAGGCTGCTGGTACACACAGCGTAGGTTATAGTCGCTTACTCCTTCCCTGGTCCAGCTGCCACCATAAAACTGAGATCTAAGCTGTGGTTACGTCTCAACCCAGGATAGATTTCTGGTCTTACTCCAAACAAACTATGAGCTGTAAACCCCACCCAACCTCCCACTATACAGTGGTGCCCCGCTAGACGGAAATAATTCGTTCTGCGAATTTTTTCGTCTAGCGGTTTTTTTGTCTAGCGAAGCGGCAATGTAAACCACGGTTTTCGCTAGACGAAAAAAAGACGAAAAATTTTCGTCTTGCGAGGCAGCCCCATAGACTTTTTTGTCTTGCGGGGCAGCCTCCCGCTAGACGAATGCCTTCGTCTAGCGAGTTTTTCGTCTAGCGAGGCATTCGTCTAGCGGGGCACCACTGTATATAAGGGTCTGGTGACTTCTATATCAGTGTATCTGAAGAAGTGTGCATGCACACGAAAGCTTATACCAAGAACAAACTTAATTGGTCTCTAAGGTGCAGGTGGACTATTTGTTTGTTTGTTTGTTTGTTTATTATATTTTGACTGCATCAGACCAACACGGCTACTGACCTAAATCTGTTGTTGTTGTTCAGTCGTTCAGTCGTGTCTGACTCTTCGTGACCCCATGGACCAGAGCACGCCAGACACGCCTATTTATCACTGCCTCCCGCAGTTTGGCCAAACTCATGCCAGTCGCTTCGAGAACATTGTCCAACCATCTCGTCCTCGGTCGTCCCCTTCTCCTTGTGCCCTCCATCTTCCCCAACATCAGGGTCTTTTCCAGGGAGTCTTCTCTTCTCATGAGGTGGCCAAAGTACTGTAGCCTCAGCTTCAGGATCTGTCCTTCCACTGAGCACTCAGGGCTGATTTCTTTAAGGATGGATAAGTTTGATCTTTTTGCAGTCCATGGGACTCTCAAGAGTCTCCTCCAGCACCATAATTCAAAAGCATCAATTCTAAATCTGTAACCAAAGTTTATTGTTGGCTTACCACCTGCAGTTTGTCCGTGGGGGACAAACCAGTCTGGATTTGGGTACAAAGCCAAGCCAAGCCATGTGCAAATCTTAGAGAACTCTGTGGTGTGGATGAGATAACATAATATCTCCCCCCCCCCAATACACCTTTGTTTATTGGCCTGGGAACAAGCCATCACTTCCTGGCCATGCACAGCTTTTAGGATGTTGTTGTGGTTTCCTAAACCAAACCATGGTGCCCAAACTAGGAAACCCTGGCCTAAGGTCTCCAAGATATTAAACCAG